>NW_028225335.1:0-632161 GCF_052327205.1 Somniosus microcephalus | reverse complement strand
CACTTTAAATCTGCGTCGTCTGGTTACTGACCCCTTCTGCCAATGGAAACAGTTCCTCCTTATTTACTCATCAAAACCAATCATGAGTTTCAACAGCTCTATAAAATCTTCGTTTAACCAACTCTGCTCTAAAAAGAACAAACCAGTCTCTCCCCAGAACTGAAGTCCCTGATCCTTGGTACAATTCTCTCAAATCTCTTCTGCACCATCTCCAAGGCCTTGATATCCTCCCTAAAGTGTGGTGCCCAGAATTGAAAACCATACTTCAGCTGAGGCCTAACCAGTCTGTTCTAACAGTTGAACATAACTTCCTTGCTGTTATTCGCTATTCCTCCTGTAATAAAGCCGAGGACATGGCTCATGGTGTCAGCACTTGACTAATGAGCACTGTCGGAGGCGAGGACATTCACCACTGCTCCACTAATATTAACAGTGGGGTCACTTTAAGCAGATTGGTGACGCAATATCTTTAGGGGTCTTACAATATCTGGAAACCTCAAATACATAACTGGTTTGATCTGACTGCTGTTTTACAATTATAATTCTCCACGTGTGCGCGTGTCCCGCTGTGTGTCTAACAAACTCTCAGTCAGCGTCCTTCCCTTTCCCCACTGGGGAAATGTGAAAGCGATTCAGTCCCGGATCAGTAATTTCTCCAAACTTAAGTTGATGTTATTCGCCAGCATTAAGTTATAACCCAATTTGAGACCTTGTAAGCTGGAGTTTTCTGCTGTTTCACACACGCAGACTCTGGTATAATAAACACACGACAACAACAGCAGCACCGTAGGGAATCAAGCTGAATACAGAAAGTACAGAGGAGAAATCAAAAACAAACTAAGAGGGGCACGGAAAAACTGAGGAAAGATTAGTGGGAATAGAATAGGGAACATTAAAATCTTTCTTAAACATGTAAAGCCTAAAAGGAGAGTCAATGGAAAGGTGCGATGATTAAGGACCAAAAGGGCAATCTTCTGGTGGATGCAGTGGGCATGGCTGAGGTACTGAATGAGTACTTTGCATCTGCCTTCACTAAAGAAGAGGATGCTGCCAATGTTACAGTAAAGGAGAGGGTGGTAGTGAAATTGGACAGGATATAAATAGACCAAGAGGATGTAGTGAAACAGTTGACAGCGCTCAAAGTGGAAGTCTCATGGTCTGGATGGGATGCATCCTGGGTTACTGAGAGAAGGAAGGCTCTGGCCACAATCTTTGAATCCTCCTTGGATAGGGGAGTGGTGCCACAGGACTGGGGATTTGCAAATGTTACCCCCTCATTTAAAAACGGAGCGTGTGGTGAACCAATGAACGACAGGCAAATCAGTCTAGCGCCGGTGTTCAGGAACCTTCTGGAGATAAATCATTGAGAACCTGCTAAGATATCATCCCTCCTTACAGCAGTAATTGACTCCTTGATTAATACTGCGACACCCCCTCCTCTTTTACACCCCCCTCTGTCTTGCCTGAAGATTCTATACCCTGGAATACTGAGCTGCCAGTCCTGCCCCTCCCTCAACCATGTCTCTGTGATAGCAACAATATCATACTCCCATGTGTTCATCAACACCTTGAATTCATCTGCTTTACTCGCAAGACTCCTTGCATTAAAATAAATGCCATCCAGCCTTGCCATACTCCCTTGTGCCGTTACATATTTGCTCTGCCTTCCAGGCCGACTTGTTTTTTCCTCTATATTTGGCTGTGCATCACACCCTATTGTAGCTCCACTCTGTATCCCATCCCCCTGCCAAGTTAGTTTAAACCCCCCCCAACAGTACCAGCAAACCTCCCTGCAAGGATGTTGGTCCCATTCCGATTCATGTGCAACCCGTCCGACTTGTACAGGTCCCACCTTCCCCAGAAGCAGAGCCAGTGATCCAGGAAACTAAAGCCCTCCCTCCTGCACCAACTCTTCAGCCACGCATTCATCTGCTCTATCCACCTATTCCTATACTCACTACAACGTGGCACCGGGAGTAATCCAGAGATTACAACCTTTGAGGTCCTGCTTTTTAATCTGCTACCCAGCTCCCTAAATTCTTGTTGCAGGACCTCATCCCGCTTTCTACCCATGACCTTGGTACCAATGTGAACCACGACCTCTGACTGTTCGCCCTCCCCCTTCAGAATGCCCTACAGCCGTTCAGTGACATCCTTGACCCTGGCACCAGGGAGACAACATACCATCCTGGAGTCACGTCTGCGGCCACAGAAATGTCTATCTGTTCCCCTTACGATAGAATCCCCCCTCACTATTGCGCTCCCACTCTTTTTGCTCCCCTCCTGTGCAGCTGAGCCACTCATAGTGCCACGGACTGGGCTCTTGCTGCATTCCCCTCAGAAAGCATCTCCCCCAGCAGTATCCAAAACGGAAAATCTGTTGGAGAGAGAGATGGACCCAGGGGACTCCTGCACTGCCTTACTAGTTCTTTTACTCTGTCTGGCGGTCACCCATTCCCTGTCTGCCTGTGCATTCTTTACCTGCGGTGTGACGACCTCGTTAGACAAGCTATCCATGAAGAACTCAGCTTTGCGGATGCTCCAGTGACTCCAGCCGCAGCTCCAAAACGCAGATTGCGAGTAGCTGCAGCTGGAGACACTTCCTGCACACATGTTCGCCCTGGACACCAAAAGTGTCCCTGACCTCCCACATAGCACAGGAGGAGCACTCCACACTGCTGAGCTGCTCTGCCAAGTCCTATCCTTAATTTACTCCCTTTAAATATTAAATACACTAGGGACCTTACTTCCCTTTAAACACGACTTACGCTAAACTAGAGACCTTACTTTTACTTTAACGACTGGACTGTAGAAATACTCACCAGGTCCTACGTACCAATCAGCTCCTTCCCTGGTTGTGATGTCACTTCAGCGGTTTTGCAGTTGTAGTTTGACTGCTCCCGCTCTCAGATTCTTTCCTGCAGTCCTGTGACGTCACTCCTTGATTTTGCTGTTCTTTTGGAATTCGCCGGATAAGTATCGGCCTCCTCACTGCTGCCGACTCCTCGCAGGTCCGCGCTGTCCTCGGCCTCCCGCTGTTCAGCGAATGAGGCCCGACCAGAGCGGACCTGCGAGCGAGCAGCTGAGGAGTTTCAAAAACCGGCGGCAGTTGGGGCGCGGCGGCTGATTCAGCGAACGAGGCCCGACCAATTCAACAGCAGGGGAAGAGAGGTAAAAAGTAATCAAATTGTGACGTCACCAGGAAGCAGGTAAGTGATTGGTTGGTGAGTATTTCTCTCTTTTTTAAACTTTAACTCTGGTTTATAGTTTCTAAGGTCTCTCTAGTGTAGCAGGGACTGCTGGTAAACCAGTTAACTGTAGTGTAATTAGTGGGATTGATTGATTTAATTTAAATTCAATTAATTAAAAGGGTAAGTCATGGCAGGACAGCCGGGCCCCGTGATCTGCTCCTCCTGCGATATGTGGGAACTCAGGGACACTTCCTGTGTCCCTGACAACTACATGTGCAGGAAGTGCATCCAGCTGCAGCTACTGACAGACCGCATTGCGGCGCTGGAGCTGCGATTGGATACATACCGGAGCGTTCACGATGCTCAGGACATCGTGAATAGCACATTTACGGAGTTGGACACACCACAGGTAGAGGTTGGACAGGAAGAAAGGGAATGGGTGCCAACAGGCAGAGTACTAGGCACAGGCAGGTAGCGCAGGGGTCCCCTGTGGCCATTCCCCTCTCCACCAGATACACTGATGTAAGAAAAAGGAGGCTTACCATCAAGTAACTTTAAAGTAAGCTTTAAGTAACTTATAAACACACTATATACAAGAGAGGTCTTTACCATGCCTCTGGTAGAAGCCTCTTACAATACTGAACAGACCAGTATTTATACCAGTCCAACAGGAAGTGACACATGACAGGAAGTGAGGTATGTACACAGTTCATAGTTCATAGTTCACAGGAAGTGATGACATAACTTCCCGGAAGTTATTATTTTTATCACATTCTTCCCTCCTGCAGGTTTAGGAGGTTGTGGTCTACCTTTTGGTCCGCAGCCGCCGAACAAGGAAGAGTCGCACCCGTTTGGATTCCCGTCGTAGAGGGTCGCTGGTCTGCTTACATGCGGTTGGCCATTGGCCAGAGTCCGTGTGGCCTGGATTGCCCTGTGAAGGGTCGGGGAGATCATGGCTTCGAGTACGAGCCCCAATAGGTTCAAAGTCAGACTGCCTCTGTTCAGAGGGAGGTGCAGAGCTGGTCTGTGGCAGACCAGTACTTTCATGCGTGGTACTGGGAGGGTCGCAACCTTGAGCACGGGGTTCTACCGGCACCAAGCTAGTTGGTGTCCGATCAGGATCCTGGAGAGGGGTACCCGATAGGTCCCAAGAGTTTCCTGGTGAAATGCCATCACCCGATGTCCCACTAGGTCCTGGTGGGCAGGGAGCCAGATCCCGTAATGATACGGTAGATTCTCGGCCGTCGGAATATCGTATGTTTGCATAGGTGGGGTTGGCATCGGTTAGTTCAACCTCGTCTACAAGAGGGTCATTTTTAGACGTCCGAACGTATCTTCGGAGTAATACAGGTCCAGGAGTAGTTAGCCATGACGGGAGTGATGTCCCATGAGATGAGCGACGCTGGAATCCAAAGAACCGCTCATGAGGTGTAGTATTTGTGGCTGTAGAAAGCAGGGACCGTATAGAGTGCTGTTTCCCATTGCTGGTCTGGTAGGCCCCGAGATCTTAAAGCGAGACGTACGGAATTCCAGATGATACCGTTATACCTCTCTACCTGCCCATTTCCGATGGGATGGTATGGTGTTGTTTTGCTTGTAGCAATTCCCCGTTCTGAGAGGTAGTCCTTGAGTTCCCTCGACATAAAGGATGGACCCCGATCTGAGTGAATATAAGCCGGCATGCCACAGAGAGAAAATACCTGCTCAAGGCAGGAGATTACTGTGGACGCCAGCATATTGGAGCAGGGGAAGGCAAACGGAAAACGTGAATATTCGTCGATCATGGCGAGCAAATATGTGTTCCGAGTTGAAGAGGGCACTGGGCCCTTAAAATCGATGCTAAGTCGTTGCATCGGTTGGGTTGCATGTATGAGTATACCATCTGAGGGGCGGAAGAACTGAGGTTTTAATTCCGCACAAAGCCGGCATTCTGAGCATATTTTCTTTACATCTCCAGTGGAAAAAGGGAGATTCCGTGATCGTACGAAATGTAGCATGCGCGTAACGCCAGGGTGGCACAAACCATTGTGGACATCCATGAGGGTGGAGGATGACATAGTGGAGCAGAATGCCCGTGTGAGGGTGTCCGGGGCCACATTCTCCTTGCCAGGCCGATAGAGAATGGTATAACCAAAAGAGGCCAGTTCCATCCTCCAAAGTTGTATTTTATTATTCTTAATTTTGGTTCGTTTTCGATTATCGAGCATGAAGGCGACTGATCGTTGGTCCGTGATCAATGTAAAGTGCTGGCGAGCTAGAAAATGGTTCCACTTCCGTACTGCCTCTATGATGGCTGTGGCTTCTTTCTCAACCGGAGGATAATGTAGCTCGGCACCTTGTAAGGTCCTGGACATAAATGCTACAGGACGACCTTCCTGATTCAGAGTAGCCGAGATCGCCACCTCCGAGGCATCACATTCAACCACGAAAGGGAGATTCTCATCAATGGAGTGAAGAGCCGCTTTCTCCAACTGTTTTTTGAGAAGGTTAAAGGCTGCTGTTCCCAGTGGAAATGATCTAGTATGCAGCAAGGGTTGGATTTTGTCCGAAAAATGAGGAATCCATTTAGCGTAGTATGCAAACAGACCGAGAGCCCGACGTAAAGAAGCCGGATTCTTAGGTGACGGGAGCTCATGGAGCGGGCGAAGTCTTTCTGGGTCTGGCTTAATGATACCATTGCCTACGCAGTAGCCAAGGATGTTGATGGTCGGTTGCGACTCAACAGATTTGGATTCATTCAGGGTCAAATTACGGCGATGGAGGGCATCCCGAAATTTTTGGAGGTTGGAGTCGTGTTCCTGTTGATCGTGACCTGCAATGGTAATGTTATCAAGATAGGGAAAAGTGTCCCTTAGGTTTTCCTGCTTAACCAGGCCATCCATTGCCCGTTGAAAGACAGCCACTCCATTAGTAACCCCGAATGGGAGGCGACGAAATTGGTACAGCCGTCCATTAGCCTCAAAGGCTGTGTACTGCTTATCTGAGACCTTCAAGGGTAACTGATGATAGGCACTTTTTAAATTGTAAGTTGAGAACACTTTGTATTCGGCCAGTTTATTAACCATATCATCAATGCGTGGCAATGGGTAGGCGTCCAAGTCGGTATATTGATTGATGGTTTGCGAATAATCGATGCATAGTCGCTGTTTGTGAGGTTTTAGAGGGTTCTTGACAATGACGACTTGAGCCCGCCAGGGCGACGAACATGGTTCAATGATATCCTCTGCTAGAAGTCGAGAGATTTCAGCCGCAATAAAAGATTGGTCTTCCTGATTAAAGCGCCGCGATTTCGTTATTATCGGTTGGCATTGAGGCGGAATACTGGCAAATAATGAGGGTTCATCAAGTGAAGCTGCTGATAATGCACAAAATGGTAATTTAGACGGTATATTAGAAATAGTAAGTCCGGGTTTGGATCCACCAAACTCAATGGTGAGTTTCTTATGCTGTTTTTGGAAGTCCAGTCCTAAGAGGAGATCACTACATAAGTCCTTGAGCACCGAAAGTCGGGTGGAGGGATACATACGACCATGAAGTGTCATATCAACAACACAAAAGCCGGAGATTCTGGTATTAAGTGATGACTGGGCCATCGCAATTGCCTGGTCCGATGGGAAGACATGTAGTTTCAATTTCGCAACAATCTGTTCCTTAATGAAACTATCAGTACTTCCTGAGTCAATTAAGGCATCTAAGGTATGCCCTTTAATTGAAATTTTTGTGGCAGCATGAGACAGGTTCTGTGGGCAAGCAGCTGTAATTGGTGTCGTTGCACAGAGAGTGGCTAAAACTCTCGGTGTGCTTCTTCGGGAGAGAGCTCGAGAGGAAGCTTGATAGGTCCTAGCTGGAGCATCTTGATAGGCCCTAATTGGGGCAGTTCGGTAGGCCTTAGCTGGATTGGCCCTCGTAGAGGCCCTTGATAGGCAAACTTTAGCAAAGTGTCCTTTTTTCCCGCAATAACTGCAGATTGCATTGCGAGCAGTGCAGGTTTTCCTAGGGTGAAAAGCATCTCCACAAAAGAAGCATTCCTTCCTAGATTGCCAAGAGGCTGCTAAAGTGGGGTCGTCCTCCTCTTCTTCATCAGAATTATCAGAATTAGATTCCCCCATGATAGGGTTCACCTGAGACCGCTTGAATTGTCTGGTTGCAGCTACAGCAGCAGATCAAGATCTGGGCAGCTGATAGAGGTCTGCATTTCTCTTTGCCAAATCCAGTGAACAAGCTAGGTCAAAAGCTTTTTGTAGCTCAAGTGTTTTACTTTCTAGTAGACGCTGGCGTATAAATGGAGAGGCAATCCCGCAGATGAAAGCATCACGAATCATTTCTTGGCGGTACAGCTCAGCTGAGGCTGCCTGAAAGTTACAATCTACGCTGAGCCTGCGAAGTTCTTGCAGGAATTCGTCAAGTGATTCCCCTGGCCCTTGTCGGGCTGTGGCCAGTAGATGTCTAGCATAGACCTCATTTGGGGTCTTGGCATACAGTTTCTTAAGTGCCCGAATCACCTCATCGTAATTATCCCATTCATCAACATATTCGAACACTTTTGGGGTCACATAATTGATAAGTATCTTCAATCTAGCAGGAGCATCCGCTTCACATTCATCCAGAAAATTCTCAAAAGTACGGTACCAATGCTTCCATACCCTGCCAGCTGCTGGTGCATTCGGGTCCAAGTCCAGACGAATAGGTCTAAGGATTTTCTCCATGATGGGTGGTTCCCTGGATCCTTAATTCCGAGTTTGTCCGAAGGTCTAGTATTCGTGAGTGTAAATACTAAGTTACTTAAATTGATGTAAGAAAAAGGAGGCTTACCATCAAGTAACTTTAAAGTAAGCTTTAAGTAACTTATAAACACACTATATACAAGAGAGGTCTTTACCATGCCTCTGGTAGAAGCCTCTTACAATACTGAACAGACCAGTATTTATACCAGTCCAACAGGAAGTGACACATGACAGGAAGTGAGGTATGTACACAGTTCATAGTTCATAGTTCACAGTTCACAGGAAGTGATGACATAACTTCCCGGAAGTTATTATTTTTATCACATACACCACTTTGAGTACTGTTGGGGGGGGATGGCTTATCAGAGGAAGGCAGCAGCAGCCAACTTCCTGGCACCAGGGGTGGCTCTGCTGCACAGAATGGGAGGAAAAAGGGTAGAGCTATAGTAATAGGGGATTCAATTGTAAGGGGAATAGATAGGCGTTTCTGCGGCCGCAAACGAGACTCCAGGATGGTGTGTTGCCTCCCTGGTGCAAGGGTCAAGGATGTCTCAGAGCGGCTGCAGAACATCTTGGAAGGGGAGGGTGAACAGCCAGTTGTCGTGGTGCATATAGGCACCAACGATATAGGTAAAAAGCGGGATGAGGTCCTAAAAAGCGGAATATAGGGAGTTAGGAGATAAATTAAAACACAGGACCTCAAAAGGTAGTAATCTCAGGATTGCTACCAGTGCCACGTGCTAGTCAGAGTAGAAATAGAAGGATACTTCAGATGAATACGTGGCTAGAGGAATGGTGCCAGGGGGAGGGATTCAAGTTCCTGGGACACTGGAACTGGTTCGAGGGGAGGTGGGACCAGTTCAAACCGGACGGTTTGCACCTGGGCAGGGCCGGAACCGATGTCCTAGGGGGAGTGTTTGCTAGTGCTGCAGGGGAGGGTTTAAACTAAAATGGCAGGGGGTTGGGAACCTGAGCAGGGAGACAGAGGAAAGGGAAACAAGGATAAAAGCAAAAGATAGGAAGGAGAAAAACAAAAGTGGCAGTCAGAGAAATCAACGGTTTAAATCAAACGTGGCCACAGTAAATAATAATTTTAATAGGTCTAAGAGCGTTAAAAAAACAAGCCTGAAGGCTTTGTGTCTGAATGCGAGGAGCATTTTTAATAAGGTGGATGAATTGGCTGCGCAAATAGAAGTAAACAAATACGATTTGGTTGGGATTACGGAAACGTGGCTCAAGGAAGGCCAGGACTGGGAACTCACCAGGGGTATTCGATATTCAGGAAAGATAGGCAAAAAGGAAAGGGAGGTGGGGTAGCATTACTGGTTAAAGAAGGGATTAACACAATTGTAATGAAGGATATTAGCTCTGATGAGGTGGAATCTGTATGGGTAGAATTGAGAAATACTAAGGGGAAAAAAACGTTAGTGGGAGTGGTTTATAGACCTCCAAACAGTAAGGCGGAGGTTGGGGATGGCATTAAAAGGGAAATTAAAGAAGCGTGCAATAAGGGCACAGCAGTCGTCATGGGTGACTTTAATCTACATATAGATTGGGCCAACCAAATTAGTAACAATACTGTGGAGGAGGAATTCCTGGAGTGTTTACGGGATGGTTTCCTGGACCAATATGTCGAGGAACCAACCAGAGATCAGGCCATCTTAGACTGGGTATTATGGAACGAGAAAAGATTAATTAGCAATCTTGTTGTACGAGGCCCCTTGGGTCGGAGCGACCATAATATGATCGAATTCTTCATTAAGATGGAGAATGAAGTAGTTGACTCGGAGACTAGGGTCCTGAATTTAAATAAAGGAAACTACGATGGTCTGAGCAGCGAGTTGGGGAGGATTGATTGGGGAATGGCGCTCAAAGGGTTGATGGTGGATCGGCAATGGCAAACATTCAAAGACCGAATGGATGAACTACAGAATTTGTTCATCCCAGTTTGGCATAAAAATAAAACAAAAAAGGTGACCCAACCGTGGCTAACAAGGGAAATTAAGGATAGCATAAGGTCCAAGGAGAGGGCATATAAATTGGCCAGAAAAAGCAATAATCCTGAGGATTGGGAGCAGTTTAAGATTCAACAAAGGAGGACAAAGGGATTAATTCAGAAAGGGAAAATAGAATATGAGTGTAAGCTTGCAGGGAACATAAAAACTGACTTCACATATCTATAAAAGCTTTTACAGAGAAAAAGATTGGTGAAGTCAAGCGTAGGTCCCTTGCAGTCAGAATCGGGGGAATTTATAATGGGGAACAAAGAAATGGCAGACCAACTGAATACATATTTTGGTTCTGTCTTCACAAAGGAGGACACAAATAACCTCCCAGAGATGCCGGGGAACATAGGGTCTGATGAAAGGGTGGAACTGAAAGAAATCAGTATTTGTAGGGAAATGGTGTTAGGAAAATTGATGGGACTGAAGGCCGATAAATCCCCAGGGCCTGATAATCTACATCCCAGGGTACTTAAGGAAGTGGCCCTAGAAATAGTAGATGCATTGCTGGTCATCTTCCAGAACTCGATAGACTCTGGAACGGTACCCATGGATTGGCAGGTAGCTAATGTTACCCCACTATTCAAAAAAGGTGGTAGAGAAAAGGCGGGGAATTATAGACCGGTAGTGGGGAAAATGCTAGAGTCCATTATAAAAGATGTAATAGCAGAGCACTTGGAAAGCAGTGACTGGATCAGACAAAGTCAACATGGATTTACAAAAGGTAAATCGTGCTTGACTAATCTACTGGAATTTTTTGAGGATGTAACTGGTAAAATAGATAAGGGAGAATCAGTGGATGTGGTGTATTTGGACTTTCAGAAGGCTTTCGATAAGGTCCCGCATTAGAGATTAGAGTGCAAAATTAAGGCACATGGGATTGGGGGCAAGGTATTGACTTGGATAGAGAACTGGTTGGCGGACAGAAAGCAAAGAGTTGGAATAAACGGGTCGTTTTCCGAGTGGCAGGCAGTGACTAGTGGGCTGTCGCAAGGATCGGTCCTAGGACCCCAGCTGTTCACAATATCTATTAATGATCTGGACGAGGGAATTGGATGTAATATCTCAAAATTTGCAGACGACACAAAGCTGGGTGGGAGGGTATGCTGTGAGGAGGATGTCGTGAAACTCCAGTACGATTTGGACAGGTTGGGTGATTGGGCAGAAACATGGCAAATGCACTATCATGTGGATAAATGTGAGGTTATCCACTTTGGTGGCAAAAACAGGAAGGCAGATTATTATTTGAATGGCAATAGATTGGGAGAAGGGGAAGTGCAAAGAGACCTGGGTGTTCTTGTGCACCAGTCGCTGAAGGTAAGCATGCAGGTGCAGCAGGCGGTTAAGGCGGCAAATGGTATGTTGGCCTTCGTAGCAAGAGGGTTCGAGTACAAGAACAAGGATGTCTTGCTGCAGTTGTACAGGGCCTTGGTGAGACCGCACCTTGAGTATTATGTGCAGTTTTGGTCACCTTACCTGAGGAAGGACGTTCTTGCCATGGAAGGAGTGCAGCGAAGATTCACCAGGCTGATACCTGGGATGGCAGGAATGACGTATGAGGAGAGAGTGTGTCGATTGGGATTATACTCACTGGAGTTTAGAAGATTGAAAGGGGATCTCATCGAAACCTATAAAATTCTGTCAGGCCTGGACAGACTAGATGCAGGAAGGATGTTTCTGATGGCTGGGGAGTCCAGAACCAGGGGTCATAGTCTAAGGATAAGGGGTAAGCCATTTAGGACTGAAATGAGGAGGAATTTCTTCACCCAGAGAGTGGTGAACCTGTGGAATTCTCTGCCACAGAGGGCGGTGGAGGCCAGTTCATTAAGTATATTCAAGAAAGGGTTGGATATATTTCTTAAGGCTAAAGGGATCAAGGGATATGGGGAGAAGGCAGGGACAGGGTACTGAATTTGGATGATCAGCCATGATCTCATTGAATGGCGGAGCAGGCTCGAGGGGCCGAATGGCCTACTCCTGCTCCTATCTTCTATGTTTCTAAAAGGCATTTGATAAGGTGCCACATAAAAGGTTGCTGTGCAAGATAAGGACTCATGGGGTTGAGGGTAATATATTAGCTACAAGGACAGGTTGGAGAGGCTGGATTTGTTTTCATTAGAGCAAAGGAAGTTGAGGGGTGATTTGATAGCGGTGTACAAGATTATGACGGGTTTGGATAGGCTAGACAGGGAAAGGCTGTTCCCACTAGTTGATGGTACAAGGACTAGGGGACACAGATTTAAGGTTTTGGGCAAGAGATACAGGGGGGGCGATGTGAGTAAAAACCTTTTTACACAGTGAGTGGTGAGGACCGGGAACTCGCTGCCGACGGAAGTGGTGGAAGTGGAGACACTCGATGTTTTCAAGGGGAGGCTGGATAGGCACTTGAGGGAAATTAACTTGCAGGGCTACGGGGATAGAGCGGGGGAATGGGACTGACTGGATTGCTCCACAGAGAGCCGGCACGGACTGGATGGGCCGAATGGCCTCCTTCTGTGCCATTATGACTATTAGCATTGATAGAGGATTGGTTAACTGACAGAAAACAGAGAGTAGGGATAAACAGGACATTTTCAGCTTGGCAGGCTAGTGGGGTGCCACAAGGATCAGTGCTGGGGCCTCTGCTATTTACAATCTATATTACTGACTTAGATGAAGGGACCGAGTGCAATGTATCCAAGTTTGCTGCTGATACAAAGCTAGGTGGGACAGTAAGCTATGGGGACACAGAGCCTGCAAAGGGATATGGGCAGTCTAAGTGTGCGGGCAGTAAGGTGACAGATGGAATACAATGTGGGGAAATGTGTGCGTATTCACTTTAGTAGGAAGAGTAGAAAGACAGAACCTTTTTTAAATGGTGAAAAATGATTAAATGTTGGCGTTCAGAGAGATTTAGGTGTTCTCGTACAGGAAACAAAGTTAGCATGCAGGTACAGCGAGCAATTGGGCAGGCGAATGGCATGTTGGCCTTTATTACAAGGGGTTGGAATACAACAGTGAGGAAGTCTTGCTACAATTGGACAGAGCTTTGGTGAGACAACACCGGAGTACCGGGCACAGTTTGGTCTCCTTTAGGAGCATTAGGAACAAGGTGGATGAATTAGTTGTGGAAATAGAGGTAAACAAGTATGATTTGATTGGGATTACAGAAACGTGGCTGCAGGGTGGGCAAGGCTGGGAACTTAACATCCAGGGATATACAATATTTAGGAAGGATCGGCAAAAAGGTAGGGGAGGTGGGGTAGCATTGCTGGTAAAGGAGGGGATTAATGCAATGGAAAGGAAGGATATTAACTCGGATGAAACGGAATCTGTATGGGTAGAAATGAGAAATAGCAAGGGGAGGAAAACGTTAGTGGGTGTGATATATAGGCCTCCAAATAGTAATATGGAGGTGAGGGAAGGCATAAAAAGGGAAATTAGAGAAGCGTGCGATAAGAGCACAGCTGTCATCATGGGTGACTTTAATTTACATATTGATTGGACTACCCAAATTAGTAAAAATTCTGAGGAGGAGGAATTCCTGGAATGTTTTCGGGACGGTTATCTGGACCACTATGTCGAGGAGCCGACTCGAGATCAGGCCATTTTAGACTGGGTATTGTGCAATGAGAAGGGACTTATCAACAATCTTCTTGTACGAGGCCCCTTGGGTCAGAGCGATCATAATATGATCGAGCTCTCAGTCGAGATGGAGAGTGAGGAAATTGAATCAGAGACTAAGGTCCAGAACTTAAATAAAGGGAATTACGAGGGTATGAGACGGGAATTGGGTAAGATTGATTGGGTGGTGTTTCTGGGGGGATTGACAGTGGATAGACAATGGCAAGCATTCAAAGATAGAATGGAAGAATTCCAGAACATGTTTATACCGGTTTGGCATAAAAATAAACCTAAAAAGGTGGCTCAACCGTGGATAACGAGGGAAATTAGGGACAGCATAAAATAAAAAAAAAGGGCATATCAACTGGCAAAAAAAAGCACCAGACCGGAAGATTGGGGGCAGTACAGGATACAGCAAAAGAGGACAAAGGGATTAATCAGGAAGGGGAAAATAGAATACGAAAGTAAACTTGCAGCAAACATAAAGACAGACTGCAAAAGCTTTTATCGGTATATCAGGAGGAAAAGACTGGTAAAATCCCAAGTCGGTCCCTTGCAGTCCGATTCGGGAGAATATATAATGGAGAATAAGGAAATGGCAGACCAATTAAACTCATACTTTGGTTCTGTATTCACAAAGGAGGACACAAATAACCTCCCAGGAATATCGGCAAACATAGGGACTAATGAGAGGGAGGAGCTGACAGAAATTAGTATCTCTAGGGATATGGTGTTGGGTAAGTTGAGGGGACTGAAGGCCGACAAATCCCCGGGGCCTGATAAACTACATCCTAGGGTACTTAAGGAGGTGGCCCTGGAGATAGCAGATGCTCTAAGGATCATCTTCCGGAACTCCATTGACTCGGGAACAGTACCCGTGGATTGGAGGGTAGCTAATGTTACCCCAATATTTAAAAAGGGGGGTAGAGAGAAAGCAGGGAATTATAGACCAGTAAGCCTTACATCGGTTGTGGGCAAAATGCTAGAGTCCATTATTAAGGATAAAATAGCGGAGCACTTGACAAATGGGGAAAGGATCGGACAGAGTCAACATGGATTTACAAAGGGTAAATCGTGTTTGACTAATCTGCTGGAATTTTTTGAGGAAGTAACTGGTAAAATAGATGGGGGAGAGCCAGTGGATGTGGTGTACCTTGACTTCCAGAAAGCCTTCGATAAGGTTCCACACAAAAGATTATCATGCAAAATTAAGGCTCATGGGATTGGGGGCAAAGTATTAACGTGGATAGAGAACTGGCTGGCGGATAGAAAACAGAGAGTTGGAATAAACGGCTCGTTTTCGGAGTGGCAGGCAGTGACCAGCGGGGTGCCGCAAGGATCTGTCCTGGGACCCCAGCTGTTCACAATATATATAAATGATCTGGATCAGGGAATTGGATGCAATATTTCCAAATTCGCTGACGACACTAAACTAGGAGGAGGGGTGGGCTCTGATGAGGATGTCAGGAGGCTACAGTGCGATTTGGACAGGTTGGGGGAATGGGCGGATACGTGGCAGATGCACTATAATGTGGATAAATGCGAGGTTATCCACTTTGGGGGTAAAAACAGGAGGGTAGATTATTATCTAAATGGCAATAGATTGGGAGATGGGGAAGTGCAGAGGGACCTGGGTGTTCTTGTGCACCAGTCACTGAAGGAGAGCATGCAGGTGCAACAGGCGATTAAGAAGGCAAATGGTATGTTGGCCTTCATATCAAGGGGGTTCGAGTATAGGAATAGGGATACCTTACTACAGCTGTACAAGGTGCTGGTGAGACCGCATCTGGAGTATTGTGTACAGTTTTGGTCGCCCCATCTGCGGAAGGATGTTCTTGCCATGGAAAGAGTGCAGCGGCGATTCACCAGGCTGATACCTGGAATGGCGGGAATGACCTACGAGGAGAGATTGAATAGTTTGGGCTTGTACTCACTGGAGTTTAGAAGATTGAGAGGGGATCTCATCGAAACATATAAAATTATGGCAGGCCTGGACAGGCTGAATTCAGAGAGAATGTTTCCAATGGCAGGGGAGCACAGAACCAGGGGCCACAGTCTAAAAATAGCAGGCAAATCATTTAAAACAGAGATGAGGAAGAATTTCTTCACTCAAAGAGTGGTGAGCCTGTGGAATTCCCTGCCACAGAGGGCTGTGAAGGCTAATTCAATAAATATTTTCAAGAGAGAATTGGATATATTTCTGAAGGCTAAGGGGATTAAGGGTTACGGAGAAAAGGCGGGGGACGGGGTACTGAACTGGTAAGATCAGCTAAGATCTCAGACGAAGATCAGCCATGATCTCATTGAATGGCGGAGCAGGCTCGAAGGGCCGAATGGCCTACTCCTGTTCCTATCTCTATGTTTATGTTTATCGTTAAAGGATGGGATAAAGACAGGAGGGAGAAATTACCTCAGCTCCAAAAATAAAGTTAAAAAATCAGTTTGGGTGGAGCCAAGAAACAGCAAGGGGCAGAAAACATTGGTTGGAGATGTTAAAAGGCCCCCAACTGTAGTTGTAATGTAGGGCGGCGTATAATTCAGGGAACTAGAGGTGCATGCAGCAAGGGTAATATATTAATCATGGGGGATTTGAAGCTATGTATAGATTGGGAAAAACAAATCTGCAGTAATAGTATGGGGACATCATCTGAGTCAATGGGACTCTCTCTGACCTTTCTCCCCAGTCCATCTCCAGGATCAGTGTGTATCTGAGTCAATGGAAATCTCTGACCTTTCTCCCCAGTCCATCTCCAGGACCAGTGTGTATCTGAGTCAATGGGACTCTCTGACCTTTCTCCCCAGTCCATCTCCAGGACCAGTGTGTATCTGAGTCAATGGAAATCTCTGACCTTTCTCCCCAGTCCATCTCCAGGACCAGTGTGTATCTGAGTCAATGGGACTCTCTGACCTTTCTCCCCAGTCCATCTCCAGGACCAGTGTGTATCTGAGTCAATGGGACTCTCTCTGACCTTTCTCCCCAGTCCACCTCCAGGACCAGTGTGTATCTGAGTCAATGGGACTCTCTCTGACCTTTCTCCCCAGTCCATCTCCAGGACCAGTGTGTATCGGAGTCAATGGGACTCTCTCTGACATTTCTCCCCGGTCCATCTCCAGGACCAGTGTGTATCGGAGTCAATGGGACTCTCTCTGACCTTTCTCCCCGGTCCATTTCCAGGACCAGTGCGTATCTGAGTCAATGGGACTCTCTCTGACCTTTCTCCCCAGTCCATCTCCAGGACCAGTGTGTATCCGAGTCAATGGGACTCTCTCTGACCTTTCTCCCCAGTCCATCTCCAGGACCAGTGTGTATCTGAGTCAATGGGACTCTCTCTGACCTTTCTCCCCAGTCCATCTCCAGGACCAGTGTGTATCTGAGTCACTGGGACTCTCTCTGACCTTTCTCCCCAGTCCATCTCCAGGACCAGTGTGTATCTGAGTCAATGGGACTCTCTCTGACCTTTCTCCCCAGTCCATCTCCAGGACCAGTGTGTATCTGAGTCAATGGAATTCTCTGACCTTTCTCCCCAGTCCATCTCCAGGACCAGTGAGTATCTGAGTCAATGGGACTCTCTCTGACCTTTCTCCCCAGTCCATCTCCAGGACCAGTGTGTATCTGAGTCAATGGAATTCTCTGACCTTTCTCCCCAGTCCATCTCCAGGACCAGTGTGTATCTGAGTCACTGGGACTCTCTCTGACCTTTCTCCCCAGTCCATCTCCAGGACCAGTGTGTATCTGAGTCAATGGGACTCTCTCTGACCTTTCTCCCCAGTCCATCTCCAGGACCAGTGTGTATCTGAGTCAATGGAATTCTCTGACCTTTCTCCCCAGTCCATCTCCAGGACCAGTGAGTATCTGAGTCAATGGGACTCTCTCTGACCTTTCTCCCCAGTCCATCTCTAGGACCAGTGTGTATCTGAGTCAATGGGACTCTCTGACCTTTCTCCCCAGTCCATCTCCAGGACCAGTGTGTATCTGAGTCAATGGGACTCTCTCTGACCTTTCTCCCCAGTCCATCTCCAGGACCAGTGTGTATCTGAGTCAATGGGACTCTCTCTGACCTTTCTCCCCAGTCCACCTCCAGGACCAGTGTGTATCTGAGTCAATGGGACTCTCTCTGACCTTTCTCCCCAGTCCATCTCCAGGACCAGTGTGTACCTGAGTCAATGGGACTCTCTCTGGCATTTCTCCCCAGTCCATCTCCAGGACCAGTGTGTATCTGAGTCAATGGCACTCTCTCTGACCTTTCTCCCCAGTCCATCTCCAGGACCAGTGTGTATCTGAGTCAACGGGACTCTCGGACCTTTCTCCCCAGTCCATCTCCAGGACCAGTGTGTATCTGAATCAATGGGACTCTCTCTGACCTTTCTCCCCAGTCCATCTCCAGGACCAGTGTATATCTGAGTCAATGGGACTCTCTCTGACCTTTCTCCCCAGTCCATCTCTGGGACCAGTGTGTATCTGAGTCAATGGGACTCTCTCTGACCTTTCTCCCCAGTCCATCTCCAGGACCAGTGTGTATCTGAGTCAATGGGACTCTCTCTGACCTTTCTCCCCAGTCCATCTCCAGGACCAGTGTGTATCTGAGTCAATGGGACTCTCTCTGACCTTTCTCCCCGGTCCATCTCCAGGACCAGTGTGTATCTGAGTCAATGGGACTCTCTCTGGCCTTTCTCCCCAGTCCATCTCTAGGACCAGTGTGTATCTGAGTCAATGGGACTCTCTGACCTTTCTCCCCAGTCCATCTCCAGGACCAGTGTGTATCTGAGTCAATGGGACTCTCTGACCTTTCTCCCCAGTCCATCTCCAGGACCAGTGTGTATCTGAGTCAATGGGAGTCTCTCTGACCTTTCTCCCCAGTCCATCTCCAGGATCAGTGTGTATCTGAGTCAATGGGACTCTCTGACCTTTCTCCCCAGTCCATCTCCAGGACCAGTGTGTATCTGAGTCAATGGGAGTCTCTCTGACCTTTCTCCCCAGTCCATCTCCAGGATCAGTGTGTATCTGAGTCAATGGGACTCTCTGACCTTTCTCCCCAGTCCATCTCCAGGACCAGTGTATATCTGAGGCAATGGGACTCTCTCTGACCTTTCTCCCCAGTCCATCTCCAGGACCAGTGTGTATCTGAGTCAATGGGACTCTCTGACCTTTCTCCCCAGTCCATCTCCAGGACCAGTGTGTATCTGAGTCAACGGGACTCTCTCTGACCTTTCTCCCCAGTCCATCTCCAGGACCAGTGTGTATCTGAGTCAACGGGACTCTCTCTGACCTTTCTCACCAGTCTATCTCCAGGACCAGTGTGTATCTGAGTCAATGAGACTCTCTCTGACCTTTCTCCCCAGTCCATCTCCAGGACCAGTGTGTATCTGAGTCAATGGGACTCTCTCTGACCTTTCTCCCCAGTCTATCCCCAGGACCAGTGTGTATCTGAGTCAATGGGACTCTCTCTGACCTTTCTCCCCAGTCCATCTCCAGGACCAGTGTGTATCTGAGTCAATGGGACTCTCTCTGACCTTTCTCCCCAGTCCATCTCCAGGACCAGTGTGTATCTGAGTCAATGGGACTCCCTCTGACCTTTCTCCCCAGTCCATCTCCAGGACCAGTGTGTATCTGAGTCAATGGGACTCTCTCTGACCTTTCTCCCCAGTCCATCTCCAGGACCAGTGTGTATCTGAGTCACTGGGACTCTCTGACCTTTCTCCCCAGTCCATCTCCAGGACCAATGTGTATCTGAGTCAATGGGACTCTCTCTGACTTTTCTCCCCAGTCCATCTCCAGGACCAGTGTGTATCTGAGTCAATGGGACTTTCTCTGACCTTTCTCCCCAGTCCATCTCCAGGACCAGTGTATATCAGAGCGTTGGCGGGAATCTCGAGTGGCAGAGCGGGGCTATACAAGGCCCCAGAGACCAGGTAAGGCCTCAGAGCGTCGGCGGGAAACTCGAGCGGCAGAGCGGGGCTATAAAAGGCCCCAGAGACCAGGTAAGGCCTCAGAGCGTCGGCGGGAAACTCGAGCGGCAGAGCGGGGCTATAAAAGGCCCCAGAGACCAGGTAAGGCCTCAGAGCGTCGGCGGGGAACTCGAGCGGCAGAGCGGGGCTATAAAAGGCCCCAGAGACCAGGTAAGGCCTCAGAGCGTCGGCGGGGAACTCGAGCGGCAGAGCGGGGCTATAAAAGGCCCCAGAGACCAGGTAAGGCCTCAGAGCGTCGGCGGGGAACTCGAGCGGCAGAGCGGGCTATAAAAGGCCCCAGAGACCAGGTAAGGCCTCACAGCGTCGGCGGGAAACTCGAGCGGCAGAGCGGGGCTATAAAAGGCCCCAGAGACCAGGTAAGGCCTCAGAGCGTCGGCGGGGAACTCGAGCGGCAGAGCGGGGCTATAAAAGGCCCCAGAGACCAGGTAAGGCCTCAGAGCGTCGGCGGGGAACTCGAGCGGCAGAGCGGGGCTATAAAAGGCCCCAGAGACCAGGTAAGGCCTCAGAGCGTCGGCGGGGAACTCGAGCGGCAGAGCGGGCTATAAAAGGCCCCAGAGACCAGGTAAGGCCTCACAGCGTCGGCGGGAAACTCGAGCGGCAGAGCGGGGCTATAAAAGGCCCCAGAGACCAGGTAAGGCATACCAAGCTCCAGTCTGGGAACTCGGAGGGAAGGAGAGAGGTAAAAATTAATCCAAGTGTGACGTCACCAGAAAGCGGGTAAGTGATTGGTTGGTAAGTATTTCTCTTTTTTTTTAAGCTTAAACTCTGGTTTATAGTTTCTAAGGTGCGATATTCATCATCTAGAATCAGAGCAGAGGGTATTTAAAAATAATATTAATAAATGTAATTAATTACATAGAATGGGAGATCAGGTGATGTGTTGCTGCTGCAATATGTGGGAGCTGGTGGACACCATTGATGCTCACGGTGATCACATTTGCAGTAAGTGTTGGCTGCTCGAGGAATTCCGGCTCCGTGTTGAAGAGCTGGAGTCCGAGCTTCAAACACTGAGACACATCAGGGAGGGGGAGAGTTACCTGGACTCTGTATCAGGAGGTAGTCACACCAATTAGATTAATTAATTCAGATGTAGTCCGTGGCCAGGGACTAGAAGTGAGGCAGGTATGGGGATCCAGGAGGTAGTGTTGGAGGAGCCGCAGCCCTTGCTCTTGTCCAACAGGTTTGAGGCTCTTACTCCCTGTGAGGATGGGAACAGGGACTGCGGGGAGGATGAGCAACCTGGCCACAGCACCGTGGAGCGGGGGGCCATTCAAGTGGGGGGATTTAAAAGAAATGTTGTAGTGGTAGGGGATAGTATTGTTAGGGGGATAGATAGAGTTCTTTGCAGCCGAGAGCGAGAGTCCCGAAGGCTGTGTTGCCTGCCCGGTGCCAGGGTTAAGGACATCACCTCTGGGCTAGAGAGAAACTTGGAGTGGGAGGGGGAGGATCCAGTTGCCGTGGTCCATGTTGGTACCAACGACATAGATAGGACAAGGAAGGAGGTTCTGCTGAGGGAGTTTGAGCAGCTAGGGGCCAAATTAAAAAGCAGAACCACAAGGGTAATAATCTCTGGATTACTACCTGAGCCACGTGCAAATTTGGCTAGGGTAAATAAAATTAGAGAGTTAAATGCGTGGCTCAAAGACTGGTGTGGGAGAAATGGGTTTTGCTTCCTGGGACACTGGCATCAGTACTGGGACAGGAGAGAGCTGTTCCGTTGGGACGGACTTCACTTGGCCAGTGCTGGGACTAGAATCCTGGCGAATCGAATAACTAGGGCTGTAGAGAGGGCTTTAAACTAATTGGTGGGGGGGAGGTTTTAAGAGAGCGAAAAATAAAAATGACAGTGGAGAAGGCAATAGAGCAAGGTAGCAGTGGGGGAATTAAAAACCAGAGCGTGTCAGGAAGGGACAGAATGAATAATGATAAAGGTAAAGTAGTAAAAGGGGTAAAAGCAGGAATAAATTGTCAGAAAACATATTTGAAAGTTCTTTATCTGAATGCACTCAGCATTCGTAACAAAATTGACGAGTTGACGGTGCAAATAACTACACATGGGTATGATCTGGTGGCCATTACGGAAACATGGCTGCAAGATAATCATGACTGGGAACTAAACATACAAGGGTATTTGACAATTAGGAAGGACAGACAGGAAGGAAAGGGAGGTGGGGTTGCTATGTTAATCAAGGATGGAATCACTGCAATAGTCAGAAATTATATTGGGTCAAAGGATCAGGATAGTGAAACAGTTTGGGTGGAGATAAGGAATAATAAGGGGAAAAAGTCACTAGTGGGCGTAGTCTATAGGCCTCCTAACAGTTGCAACTCTGTTGGTCGGAGTATAAATCAGGAAATAGTTGGGGCTTGTAATAAGGGAACAGCTATAATCATGGGGGATTTTAACTTTCATATTGACTGGACTAATCAAATTGGGCATGGCAGCATTGAGGAAGAGTTCATAGAGTGTATTAGGGACGGGTTCCTTGAGCAGTATGTAACTGAACCAACCAGGGGGCAGGCAATCTTAGATCTGGTCCTGTGTAATGAGACAGGATTAATAAAAAATGTCCTAGTAAAGGATCCCCTTGGACTGAGTGACCATAATATGGTTGAATTCCAAATTCAGTTTGAGGGTGAGAGAGATGGAACTCAAACCAGCGTGCTAAGCTTAAATAAAGAAGACTATGAAGGTATGAGAGTAGAATTGACTAAAGTGGACTGGGAAAACAGATTAAAGTGTAAGACGGTACAAGAGCAGTGGTCTACATTCAAGGAGACATTTCACATCTTTCAAGATAAATATATTCCACTGAGGAAAAAGGGGAGTAAAAGAAAAGACAGCCATCCGTGGCTTAGTAAAGTAATAAAGGATAGTATCCGACTGAAAACAAGGGCATATAAAGTAGCCAAATCTAGTGGGAGGATAGAAGATTGGGAAGCATTTAAAAGCCAGCAAACAATAACTAAAAGGTTAATTAAGAAAGGGAAGATAGATTATGAAAGTAAACTAGCAAAAAATATAAAAACAGATAGCAAGAGTTTCTACAGCTATATAAAAAGAAAAAGGGTGGCTAAAGTGAACGTTGGTCCCTTAGAGGATGGGACCGGGAAACTACTGGTGGGGAACATGGAGATGGCAAAGACGCTAAACAAATATTTTGTATCAGTCTTTACAGTAGAGGACACTAAAAATATCCCAACGCTGGACAAACAGGGGGCAATGGGGGGGGAGGAGCTAAAGACGATTAAAATCACTAAGGAGATGGTACTCAGTAAAATAATGGGACTTAAGGCGGATAAATCCCCCGGACCTGATGGCCTACATCCTAGGGTCTTGAGAGAAGTGGCGGTAGGGATTGTGGATGCATTGGTGATCATTTTCCAGAACTCCCTGGACTCAGGAAAGGTCCCGGCAGATTGGAAAACTGCTAATGTAACACCCTTATTTAAGGAGGGAAGTAGACAAAAAGCTGGAAACTATAGACCAGTTAGCCTAACATCTGTGGTTGGCAAAATGTTGGAGTCCATTATTAAGGAAACAGTAACAGAGCATTTGGATAAACATAATTTAATAGGACAGAGTCAGCATGGTTTTACGAAGGGGAAGTCATGTTTGACAAATTTGCTCAAATTCTTTGAGGATGTAACATACAGGGTGGATAAAGGGGAACCAGTGGATGTAGTG
Organism: Somniosus microcephalus; assembly: GCF_052327205.1. Taxonomy (NCBI): domain Eukaryota; kingdom Metazoa; phylum Chordata; class Chondrichthyes; order Squaliformes; family Somniosidae; genus Somniosus; species Somniosus microcephalus. The sequence continues at coordinate 608,985 of NW_028225335.1, read as the reverse complement.
TATTTGGACTTCCAAAAGGCATTTGACAAGGTTCCACACAAAAGATTACTGATCAAGATAAAAAATCACAGGATTGGGGGTAATATATTGGCATGGGTGGAAGATTGGCTATCTAACAGAAAACAAAGAGTTGGGATAAATGGTTCGTTCTCGGGCTGGCAATCAGTAACTAGTGGTGTTCTGCAGGGGTCAGTGCTGGGACCCCAACTCTTTACAATCTATATTAACGATTTGGAGGAAGGGACCGAGTGCAACATATCCAAGTTTGCCGACTATACAAAGATGGGGGGGAAAGCAGTGAGTGAGGCGGACATAAAAAACCTGCAAAAGGACATAGACAGGCTAAGTGAGTGGGCAGAGATTTGGCAGATGCAATATAATGTTGGAAAGTGTGAGGTTATGCACTTTGGCAGAAAAAATCAAAGAGCAAGTTATTATCTAAATGGAGAGAAACTGCAAAGTACTACAGTACAAAGGGATCTGGGGGTCCTGGTGCATGAAACACAAAAAGTTAGTATGCAGGTGCAGCAGGTGATCAGGAAGGCCAATGGAATCTTGGCTTTTATTGCAAGGGGGATGGAGTATAAAAACAGGGAAGTCTTGCTGCAGTTATACAGGGTATTGGTGAGGCCACACCTGGAATACTGCGTGCAGTTTTGGTTTCCATATTTAAGAAAAGATATACTTGCTCTTGAGGCGGTTCAGAGAAGGTTCACTCGGTTGATTCCGGAGATGAGGGGGTTGACTTATGAGGAAAGGTTGAGTAGATTGGGACTCTACTCATTGGAGTTCAGAAGAATGAGAGGCGATCTTATCGAAACATATAAGATTGTGAGGGGGCTTGATCGCGTGGATGCAGTGAGGATGTTTCCACTGATGGGTGAGACTAGAACTAGGGGGCATAATCTTAGAATAAGGGGCTGCCCTTTCAAAACTGAGATGAGGAGAAACTTCTTCACTGAGAGGGTAGTAAATCTATGGAATTTGCTACCTCAGAGAGCTGTGGAAGCTGCGACATTAAATAAATTTCAAACGGAGATAGACATTTTCCTAGCAGATAAGGGAATTAGAGGTTACGGGGAGAGGGCAGGGAAGTGGACGTGAGTCTAGGTTCGGATCAGCCATGATCCTATTGAATGGCGGAGCAGGCCCGAGGGGCCATATGGCCTACTCCTGCTTCTTATGTTCTTAATAGGACTCTCTCTGACCTTTCTCCCCAGTCCATCTCCAGGACCAGTGTGTATCTGAGTCAATGAGACTCTCTCTGACCTTTCTCCCCAGTCCATCTCCAGGGCCAGTGCGTATCTGAGTCAATGGGACTCTCTCTGACCTTTCTTCCCAGTCCATCTCCAGGACCAGTGTGTATCTGGGTCAATGAGACTCTCTCTGACCTTTCTCCCCAGTCCATCTCCAAGACCAGTGTGTATCTGAGTCAATGGGACTTTCTCTTACCTTGCTCCCCAGTCGGTCTCTGGAAGCTCTTTGAATCGGAAGGGTTGGTGCTCACAATCCTGTGCTGGTTAAGCGGCTGTTGTTCCTCAGTCGACAATCCCCGTTTACTTTGAGCTGAGCACCTTCGTCAATCACACCATCATTCACCGGGAGATCTAACTGTGGCAAAGCAGAAAATAACAACATTGAAAGCGTGAAATAATGTAATGTAGACATTTAATCTGCTTACTAATAATCCATTGTGAAGGCGGAGTATTTGTTTGATTTTGTGCCTTTGCTCAGATCCCCAGTTGCGGGGCTGTGTGTTTAGTTTGGGGATTTTCCCTCAGATCCCCAGTTGCGGGCTGTGTGTTTAATTTGGGGATTTTCCTCAGATCCCCAGTTGCGGGGCTGTGTGTTTAGTTTGGAGATTTTCCTCAGATCCCCAGTTGCGGGGCTGTGTGTTTAGTTTGGAGATTTTCCTCAGATCCCCAGTTGCGGGGCTGTGTGTTTAGTTTGGAGATTTTCCTCAGATCCCCAGTTGCAGGGCTGTGTGTTTAGTTTGGGGGATTTTCCTCAGATCCCCAGTTGCGGGGCTGTGTGTTTAGTTTGGGGATTTTCCTCAGATCCCCAGTTGCGGGGCTGTGTGTTTAGTTTGGAGATTTTCCTCAGATCCCCAGTTGCGGGGCTGTGTGTTTAGTTTGGAGATTTTCCTCAGATCCCCAGTTGCGGGGCTGTGTGTTTAGTTTGGAGATTTTACTCACAGTAAATTTCCGGCCTCCTGAGACTCCCCCATTCTCACTGCTCTGGGCGGAAATGCGCCATTTTCTGTGCGTAGTTACTGCCCGGAGTGGTGACCCTGTGAAACTCGGGGCTGAGCAGCCGCTGTCGGGCCGGGTGCTGAATGGAGCGGAGTTCCCTCAGTCACAGAGCGCCAGCCTAGAACCAGCGCTGTGACCCTCCCTCCCTCGCTGTGATCTAAACTCGGGGCTGAGCAGCCGCTGTCGGACCGAGTTCCCTCAATCACAGAGCGGGCCCTGTAACCCGGGCAACCAGCCTGTGTCTGACCCTCACTCACCGATCAACCCGCGCCGCCTGGCCCAGCACACAGCAGGGGAGAGGCACTGCGCCTGCGCCGGAGGGCAGGGGAGCGGCACTGCACCTGCGCGGGAGAGGGAGAAAGGGAGCGGCAATGCGCCTGCGCCGGAGGGCAGGGGAGCGTTACTGCGCCTGCGCGGGAGGAAAGGGAGCGGCACTGCGCCTGCGCGGTAGAGCTGTGTCGCACGAACGCATCAATGTCGCTCCCAGTGCTAGGAGAACTACATCGGAACATATACAGGCCCAGGTTAACGGCAGCCATCTTTGTAAAGGAGGGAGGAAAGCTTCAGTGCGACGTCACCATATGCCTGAGGCAAAGAGCCTTGTGTCCAATGCGGGGAATAAAAGCCCACAGCCTCCCCGGGCCCTGAACACGGGACTGGAGAAACTCGCTGCCCTGCGGATCAGACAATCAGCCGGCGCTAGTCCCGCCCCTCGGGCTCCCCGATTGGTTGGAGGATCCGCCGCCGGTTCGCTCCTCCAGCCCCGCCCACTGGGTGCCGCTAGTCCCGCCCTCGGGCTCCCCGATTGGTTGGAGGACCCGCCGCGGGCTCGCTCCCTATTGGTCGGAAGCACCCGTCAATCAGGCCGAGGACACGCGTCACATGTTTATGAGACGATGACGTCAGTGGGGCCGCTGGCCCCGGTCACGTGTCTGAGAGCCCGCGAGGCTGAATACGCTCCGTTCGCTTTCCGGGACCCGAAAATTACCAGGTTTGTGTTTACCGTCATTTATTTCCCCGTCCCTCTCCACTCGTCCGTCTAACTGAGAAAACTCGCTTTCGGCCCGTCATTCCGACTCTTCAACCGTTAACGACCGTCACCCAGAGTTTCGTCCCCGAGCATGCGCACTAGCAGCTGGTCCTGGGACTCTGCCCCTGAGCATGCGCACTAGCAGCTGGTCCTGGGACTCTGCCCCTGAGCATGCGCACTAGCAGCTGGTCCTGGGACTCTGGGCCCCTGAGCATGCGCACTAGCAGCTGGTCCTGGGACTCTGCCCCTGAGCATGTGCACCAGCAGCTGGTCCTGGGACTCTGCCCCTGAGCATGCGCACTAGCAGCTGGTCTTGGGACTCTGCCCCCTGAGCATGCGCACTAGCAGCTGGTCCTGGGACTCTGCCCCTGAGCATGCGCACTAGCAGCTGGTCCTGGGACTCTGCCTCTGAGCATGCCCACTAGCAGCTGGTCCTGGGACTCTGCCCCCTGAGCATGCGCACTAGCAGCTGGTCCTGGGACTCTGCCCCTGAGCATGCCCACTAGCAGCTGGTCCTGGGACACTGCCCCTGAGAATGCCCACTAGCAGCTGGTCCTGGGACTCTGCCCCTGAGCATGCCCACTAGCAGCTGGTCCTGGGACTCTGACCCTGAGCATGCGCACTAGCAGCTGGTCCTGGGACTCTGCCCCTGAGCATGCGCACTAGCAGCTGGTCCTGCGACTCTGCCCCTGAGCATGCGCACTAGCAGCTGGTCCTGCGATTCTGCCCCTGAGCATGCCCACTAGCAGCTGGTTCTGGGACTCTGGGCCCCTGAGCATGCCCACTAGCAGCTGGTCCTGGGACTCTGCCCCTGAGCATGCGCACTAGCAGCTGGTCCTGGGACTCTGGGCCCCTGAGCATGCCCACTAGCAGCTGGTCCTGGGACTCTGACCCTGAGCATGCGCACGAGCAGCTGGTCCTGGGACTCTGCCCCCTGAGCATGCGCACTAGCAGCTGGTCCTGGGACTCTGCCCCTGAGCATGCCCACTAGTAGCTGGTCCTGGGACTCTGGGCCCCTGAGCATGTGCACTAGCAGCTGGTCCTGGGACTCTGCCCCTGAGCATGCCCACTAGCAGCTGGTCCTGGGACTCTGCCCCTGAGCATGTGCACTAGCAGCTGGTCCTGGGACTCTGGGCCCCTGAGCATGCCCACTAGCAGCTGGTCCTGGGACTCTGCCCCTGAGCATGCGCACTAGCAGCTGGTCCTGGGATTCTACCCCTGAGCATGCGCACTAGCAGCTGGTCCTGGGACACTGCCCCTGAGCATGCCCACTAGCAGCTGGTCCTGGGACTCTGCCCCTGAGCATGCCCACTAGCAGCTGGTCCTGGGACTCTGCCCCTGAGCATGCCCACTAGCAGCTGGTCCTGGGACTCTGGGCCCCTGAGCATGCCCACCAGCAGCTGGTCCTGGGACTCTGCCCCTGAGCATGCCCACTAGCAGCTGGTCCTGGGACTCTGCCCCTGAGCATGCGCACTAGCAGCTGGTCCTGGGACTCTGCTGTCCCTGTGCATGCCCACTAGCAGCTGGTTCTGGGACTCTGCCCCTGAGCATGCCCACTAGCAGCTGGTCCTGGGACTAGGCCCCTGAGCATGCGCACTCGCAGCTGGTCCTGGGGCTCCGCTGCCACTGAGCATGCCCATTAGCAGCTGGTCCTGGGACACTGCCCCTGAGCATGCCCACTAGCAGCTGGTCCTGGGACTCTGCCCCTGAGCATGCCCACTAGCAGCTGGTCTGGGACTCTGGGCCCCTGAGCATGCGCACTAGCAGCTGGTCCTGGGACTCTGCCCCTGAGCATGCCCACTAGCAGCTGGTCCTGGGACTAGGCCCCTGAGCATGTGCACTCGCAGCTGGTCCTGGGACTCCGCTGCCCCTGAGCTTGCCCACTAGCAGCTGGTCCTGGGACACTGCCCCTGAGCATGCCCACTAGCAGCTGGTCCTGGGACTCTGCTCCTGAGCATGCCCACTAGCAGCTGGTCCTGGGACTCTGCCCCTGAGCATGCCCACTAGCAGCTGGTTCTGGGACTCTGGGCCCCTGAGCATGCCCACTAGCAGCTGGTCCTGGGACTCCGCTGCCCCTGAGCATGTGCACTAGCAGCTGGTCCTGGGACTCTGCCCCTGAGCATGCCCAGTAGCAGCTGGTCCTGGGACTCTGCCCCTGAGCATGCGCACTAGCAGCTGGTCCTGGGACTCTGCTGTCCCTGTGCATGCCCACTAGCAGCTGGTTCTGGGACTCTGCCCCTGAGCATGCCCACTAGCAGCTGGTCCTGGGACTAGGCCCCTGAGCATGCGCACTCGCAGCTGGTCCTGGGGCTCCGCTGCCCCTGAGCATGCCCATTAGCAGCTGGTCCTGGGACACTGCCCCTGAGCATGCCTACTGGCAGCTGGTCCTGGGACTCTGCCCCTGAGCATGCCCACTAGCAGCTGGTCCTGGGACACTGCCCCTGAGCATGCCCACTAGCAGCTGGTTCTGGGACTCTGGGCCCCTGAGCATGCGCACTAGCAGCTGGTCCTGGGACTCTGCCCCTGAGCATGCCCACTAGCAGCTGGTCCTGGGACTCTGGGCCCCTGAGCATGCCCACTAGCAGCTGGTCCTGGGACTCTGCTGCCCCTGAGCATGCGCACTAGCAGCTGGTCCTGGGACTCTGCCCCTGAGCATGCCCACTAGCAGCTGGTCCTGGGACTCTGCCCCTGAGCATGCCCACTAGCAGCTGGTCCTGGGACTCTGGGCCCCTGAGCATGTGCACTAGCAGCTGGTCCTGGGACTCCGCTGCCCCTGAGCATGCGCACTAGCAGCTGGTCCTGGGACTCTGCCCCTGAGCATGCCCACTAGCAGCTGGCACTGGGACTCTGCCCCTGAGCATGCGCACTAGCAGCTGGTCCTGGGACTCTGCTGTCCCTGTGCATGCCCACTAGCAGCTGGTTCTGGGACTCTGCCCCTGAGCATGCCCACTAGCAGCTGGTCCTGGGACTAGGCCCCTGAGCATGCGCACTCGTAGCTGGTCCTGGGACTCCGCTGCCCCTGAGCATGCCCATTAGCAGCTGGTCCTGGGACACTGCCCCTGAGCATGCCCACTAGCAGCTGGTCCTGGGACTCTGGGCCCCTGAGCATGCCCACCAGCAGCTGGTCCTGGGACTCTGCCCCTGAGCATGCCCACTAGCAGCTGGTCCTGGGACTCTGCCCCTGAGCATGCGCACTAGCAGCTGGTCCTGGGACTCTGCTGTCCCTGTGCATGCCCACTAGCAGCTGGTTCTGGGACTCTGCCCCTGAGCATGCCCACTAGCAGCTGGTCCTGGGACTAGGCCCCTGAGCATGCGCACTCGCAGCTGGTCCTGGGACTCCGCTGCCCCTGAGCATGCCCATTAGCAGCTGGTCCTGGGACACTGCCCCTGAGCATGCCCACTAGCAGCTGGTCCTGGGACTCTGCCCCTGAGCATGCCCACTAGCAGCTGGTCTGGGACTCTGGGCCCCTGAGCATGCGCACTAGCAGCTGGTCCTGGGACTCTGCCCCTGAGCATGCCCACTAGCAGCTGGTCCTGGGACTAGGCCCCTGAGCATGCGCACTCGCAGCTGGTCCTGGGGCTCCGCTGCCCCTGAGCATGCCCATTAGCAGCTGGTCCTGGGACACTGCCCCTGAGCATGCCCACTAGCAGCTGGTCCTGGGACTCTGCCCCTGAGCATGCCCACTAGCAGCTGGTCCTGGGACTAGGCCCCTGAGCATGCGCACTCGCAGCTGGTCCTGGGACTCCGCTGCCCCTGAGCTTGCCCACTAGCAGCTGGTCCTGGGACACTGCCCCTGAGCATGCCCACTAGCAGCTGGTCCTGGGACTCTGCCCCTGAGCATGCCCACTAGCAGCTGGTCCTGGGACTCTGCCTCTGAGCATGCCCACTAGCAGCTGGTCCTGGGACTCTGCCCCCTGAGCATGCGCACTAGCAGCTGGTCCTGGGACTCTGCCTCTGAGCATGCCCACTAGCAGCTGGTCCTGGGACTCTGCCCCCTGAGCATGCCCACTAGCAGCTGGTTCTGGGACTCTGGGCCCCTGAGCATGCCCACTAGCAGCTGGTCCTGGGACTCTGCCTCTGAGCATGCCCACTAGCAGCTGGTCCTGGGACTCTGGGCCCCTGAGTATGCCCACTAGCAGCTGGTCCTGGGACTCCGCTGCCCCTGAGCATGCGCACTAGCAGCTGGTCCTGGGACTCTGCCCCTGAGCATGCCCACTAGCAGCTGGTCCTGGGACTCTGCCCCTGAGCATGCCCACTAGCAGCTGGTCCTGGGACTCTGGGCCCCTGAGCATGTGCACTAGCAGCTGGTCCTGGGACTCCGCTGCCCCTGAGCATGTGCACTAGCAGCTGGTCCTGGGACTCCGCTGCCCCTGAGCATGTGCGTTCTAAACCCCAACAAGCATGCTGACATTGAGGTGCCCAGAGAGGAATCTGTCATTTGCCTTTGATCAATAACCCTCATGTTCTTGAGGACCTCCATCAGGCTGGCCCTCATCCTTCGCTGCTTCAGTGCAAAGAAAAGCCGCAAACTTCTCCAATCTCTGTTACTAACTGCTCTTTGGAACTGAGGAGACTGAGGGAGACTTGATTGAGGTGTATAAAATTATGAGGGGCCTGGATAGAGTGGGTAGGAAGGACCGATTTTCCTTAGCAGCGAGGTCAATAACCAGGGGCCATAGATTTAAAGTAATTGGTAGAAGGATTACAGGGGGGTTGAGCAGAACTTTTTTCACTCAGAGCGTGGTCGGGGTCTGGAACTTTCTGCCTGAAAGGGTGGTAGAGGCAGAAACCCTCATCTCAGTTAAAAAGTACTTGGAGATGCACATGAAGTGCTGTCACCTGCAGGGCTACGGGCCAAGAGCTGGAAAGTGAGATTAGGCTGGAAAGCTGTTTTTTGGCCGGCTCGGGCACGATGGGCCGAATGGCCTCCTTCTGTGCCCTAAATTTCTGTGATTCTATGATAACCCCTCCATTGCTCGACAGTCTGGGTCAAAATGGAGTGAAAAAGAAAAACAAAGAACTTAAAGAAAAGAAAGACTTGCATTTATATAGCGCCTTTCACGTCCATCGCACGTCCCAAAGCGCTTTACAGCCAATGAAGTGGAGTCACTGTTGTAATGTAGCAAAAGTGGCAGCCAATTAGCGCACAGCAAGCTCCCACAAACAGCAATTCCAAAATTCTATAGATTATGGAACAGTTCCTGCAGATTGGAGGGTGGCAAATGTAACCCCACTATTAGCCTAACATCAGTAGTAGGGAAAGTGCTAGACTTGAGTATAAAGGATGTGATAACACGACACTTAGAAAATATTAACGGGATTAGACCAAGTCAACATGGATTGATGAAAGGGAAATCGAGTTTGACAAACCGACTGGAGTTTTTTGAGGATGTAACTGGTAGAATAGATAAGGGAGAACCAGTGGATGTGGTGTATTTGGATTTTCAGAAGGCCTTTGATTAAAGTCCCACATCAGAGGTTAGTGTGCAAAATTAAAGCTCATGGGATTGGGGGTAATATACTGGCATGGATTAAAAATTGGTTAACAGACAGGAAACAGAGAACAGGAATAAATGGGTCTTTTTCTGGGTGGCAGGTGGTGACTAGTGGGGTACCGCAGGGATCAGTGCTTGGGACCCAGCTATTCACAATATAGATCAATGATTTGGATGAGAGAACCAAATGTAATATTTCCAAGTTTGCTGACGACACGAAACTAGGTGGGATTGTGAGTTGTGAGGAGGATGCAAAGAGGCTTCAAGGCGATTTAGACAAGTTGAGTGAGCGGGCAAATACATGGCAGATGCAGTATAACGTGGATAAATGTGAAGTTATCCACTTCGGTAGAAAAAACAGAAAGGCAGAGTATTATTTAAATGGTGCTAGATTGGGAAATGTTGATGTACAAAGGGACCTGGATGTCCTTGTGCACCAGTCACTGAAAGCACACATGCAGGTGCAGCAAGCAGTTAGGAAGGCAAATGGTATGTTGGCCTTCATTGCAAGAGGATTTGAGTACAGGAGCAAGGATGTCTTACTGCAGTTATACAGGGCCTTGGTGAGACCACACCTGGGGTACTGTGTGCAGTTTTGGTCTCCTTACCTAAGAAAGGATATACTTGCCATAGAGGGAGTGCAGCGAAGGTTCACCAGACTGATTCCTGGGATGGCAGGGCTGTCGTATGAGGAGAGATTGGGTCGACTAGGCCTGTATTCACTAGAGTTTAGAAGAATGAGAGGGGATCTCATTGAAACGTATAAATTTCTGACAGGGCTAGTCTGGGTGCAGGGAGGATGTTTTCCCTGGCTGGGGGTTTAGAACGAGGGGTCACAGTCTCAGGATATGGGGTCGGCTATTTAGGACTGAGATGAGGAGAAATTTCTTCACTCAGAGGGTGGTGAACCTGTGGAATTCTCTGCCACAGCAGGCTGTGGAGGCCAAGTCACTGAATATATTTAAGAAGGTAGATAGATAGATTTCTAGACACAAAAGGCATCAAGGGGTATGGGGAGAGTGCGGGAATATGGTATTGAGATAGAGGATCAGCCATGATCATATTGAATGGTGGAGCAGCCTCGAAGGGCCGAATGGCCTACTCCTGCTCCTATTTTTCTATGTTTCGATGCAACGTAATAATGACTAGATAATCTGTTTTTTTTTTTAGTGATGTTGATATTGGCCAGGACACCGGGGATAATTCCCCTAATCTTCTTCGAAATAGTGCCCTGGGATCACTTACGTCCACCCGAGAGAGCAGCCGAGGCCTCGGTTTAACGTCTGATCTGAAAGACGGCACCTCCGACAGTGCCGCACTCCCTCAGCACTGCACTGGAGTGTCAGCCTGGATTTTTGGGCTCAAGTCTCTGGAGTGGGACTTGAACCCACAACCTCTGACTCAGAGGCGAGGGTGCATTTACTCGCCGCCCTTCACGACCCCAGGATGCCCATAACACTTCCGGGCCAATTCATTGATTTTGAATTGCTGTCGCTGTTGTAATGTAGGGAAAGGTGCCAGCCAATTTATACTCGGGGACCCTCCGTTATTCCTTCCCCTGGCTTCCCTCAGAATCCAAGGATGGAAACCATCATGTCCCTGGGATTTGTTCCCCCTCCGTTTGAGGAACGTCTTCAGTCCCGTATCTTGTAGCTTTTAAAAGCTCTTTAGAATAATTTGTCCGTGACTACACTGTTGTGGAGTATTTTAAACCAACACTCGACACAAGGTTTTAGATCGATAGTCAAGTTGTCTTTATTGCAATGGTGGGGAGACAGTCTGCTCTGTCTTAGCCAGACCTTTCCAAATTGGTACAGCAAACACTACATTTTTATACATTACAATACACATGTCAAAATTCATTCCTGCCACCCGATTGGACCTTGGCCCGCATGCACCTTCACTGATTGGTTGCCTGTGCTGCGTTACATTAAAGCACCACCTTTATTATCGGCCGTTATCCCACAAGCTGCTGTTGCACCCATGACCTTTGTTTATGCCAGATGGGTCTCATCAACATTGTACTTCTGACTCATTGTCCTCCTTTCCTGCCTCTCTCGGCCTCTTTCATTGGTTTACTTCCCTGCCAGAACAGAACTTACATCCTCTTAGGTCTCTTATGGTTTCCACATCCGACTATGTTATCAACTTAGAAAAAGCTTACTACTGCAAAAGGCCCATTAGATTATTGTCTTTATTACACCATTCAGTGAAACTGCCAGCGATGTCAGTTTAACTCTTTCCCCACTGCAATCCCCCCTTTTGGTACTTGGCCCTTGCCCAAGTTAAGCCACATGTATAAGCATCGCTGTGCCTCCTGCCCCATGCGGTGATCAGGCGCTGGTTCGGGAGGCCCTGCATACCCATCATGTTTAGAGCAATCTTGTGTTTTCTGACTCGCTTTAGCTCTTTGTTTGGTCCGTTTCTTTTTACAAGCGGTGCATGCTGCTATTCCCCATCCTATAGCCATGACTAACTGTACTATCACTAATATATGAGAAATGATGCGGATCCATGGGTGTATGTTGACATTCACTCCCCAATCCCACAGCTTCTCATACCACGGGACGTCCTGTAGCTCTACCTCGATGTCCCTTTTGTCGAAATCTCGACTCTCAGTGGGACTCTGAAACGATCAGCTCCGGTAGATGTTCTTTTTTAATAAATTTTTACTTGTCGCAAGGAGAGCGTCCCGCTCAGTCAAAGGCTAGCAGAGACTCTCCAGAATTACAGATTAACAACACATTTATACAGTAAAGTAAACAGGTTCTGGTTTCTTCATGTGTCTTTCAAGTCAGACAAAGGGACAAAGAGTTCTTCAATCTTTAACTAAGTTTCTACATATTTCTAAAGTATGGTGTAGCGAAAGACTATTGATAATACAATGGGTAGTTATTTATTCTAGACTATTTAATTAAGACCATCAGTATTGAAAGGAATGTAGATACTTCATACAGTATGTTTCTTCTGTTATCTGGTGGCCAAGCCTCTGGCCAGGTGGCTTGCGTAAGGTTCCCTTTACTCATGTAAATGGTCTTTGTTTGCAACGCAGATAAGCAACAGTTTACAGTGTTTAGTCAAGGTTAATATGTTTAAGGAAGGAATAGAGGACATTTCTGCAGAGGCTTCTGGGAGGACCGGGACTCCATTTTGTTTGTCAAAAAGGGGCACATGTAACTATATTCAGCTTTAAAAGGTACATTTCCACACTTTCTAACTCCCCAAGATCCCTTTGCAGCACTATGTACTGTTTCACCATCTTACTTAAATCCTCTTTCATTTCTTGCAGATCCTCTTGCAGGCGGGGTATTGGGGCCCTGACTGGATCTTCATAATTAACCAACTCGTCCTTTAGACTATCTGGCACATTTAGTTTTATCTCCTCCCTTGAATGTACATACACCAATCTGGTGTGTCCAATTGTCACAGGGACCTTTGGCGTAAAGCAAAAGTTAGGCATTGTTATTGCACATACAAGGTTACTATATTGGTACTCGGTCTCTGTGGTGGCTATACAATACTCCCCTTTGCCTCTATATCTCGAGTGGGTGTGATGGTGATCAACATGTGATAATTCCAACACACATCCTTCTGTCTTATTATAGCCGCACTCATCCTTACGGCCTTCTCCTACCGGATGTGGGCATATCGTAAGCGTGCCTTTCCCGTGGCATCCATTTAGGGAGACTCCTCTCATAGTACCATTCTTCCTGATGTCATAGGTATCAATTGGATAGTATTGGAGATATGTCTCAACCCTCACTATGCCTATGTTTGTTACCTGGTACTGTGGGTATGGAGTCGTGTCTAGTCCCACCACTGGTATCAGGAGTACCATGCCTATCATTGCTGTCACTTCTGCTTTACATTTTTGTATCACTGGATATACTCTGGTTATCCCTTTGAGGGTACAAGCACTCCGAGGGCCTGGATTATGGCTCAGGCCATAGAGCTGTGTGCTGTTAATCCAGTCTGGTACCTCGCCTCGCTGTATCTGTGCCAGATTATGTTTTAACTGTCCGGTGATCCATTGGTCATAGGCATGACACAAGCCTCCCCCTACCCCGTCTTTTGCCTGTTCCTCATCTCTATGGTTTAGTTTGTTGATAATGCTAGCATGGTCCTCTATAACCTTGATTCCCTCGAGTAATTTCCTTATCGTATGTCCTCCCAACTCTGATCCTTGTCGAACCAAACCAGTTTCCTTCTCTAAAATCTGTTGTATTACCCTTTGTAGTCGTTCCACACTACTTTGGACACCTTGTATATCTAGGGCATTAATGAATGATGTCCCCGTGTTTATTCCCGTGAGTATATCGGTTCCTAAGCTCCTCTTAATCCTTTGGCGGAATGCAGCATGTCCCCTAACGTCAGTAGCCCCTGTCACATCAGCAGCTTGGTTAATGACATTCTCCATCATATATGCAGACAACTCTCTAGTTTTAGTAAACCTTTCACAATATCCTGGCCAATGTAACATGGTTAAGTTCATTAGTACCGGTACAATTTTGTGTCTCCCGTTACCATACAATTGTTCTCCCTCGGTAAATAATACTAGTCCATTCATGGGTCCAGGTTTCATATCTGGACATTGTAGCATCCTCGGTTCGCTTGTCTCTTCTTTCTGTGTATTGGGAGCCGTGGATGAGACTCCGAATGTGATTGTTCCATTAAAACATGGTGCTTCTTCATCATGTACTTGTCGTGTAATGTGGGATGTCCCTTTGCTTATTTCGTGTCCCAGCAGTAATCCCACCCTCATGGTGAAGTTTCCCTGTAAATTAAGCAGAAGCCTGGTCGTCACCAGAGGTTAGTTTATCTCCGGTGTTTATTCCATTGTTCCTGTGGGATTTAAGATCAGATGGGTTATTGCTTTATCATTTTAATTGGTTCCAATGTTTCCATCTACCCTTTCCCCTCATATCTATACATGCGCACGTATCGCTGGTCATGATAACCTCAAATGGTCTGGTCCATCTAGGTGAGAATCCCGATCTCTCTGGCAATATTTTAACAAATACCTGCTCGCCCACCTTGGGTCGGGGCTCCGAGGCCCCCTGCATTTGTGTATTTTTATCTCTGATGTCTTGTTGTTCTTGAACTTCTTGTTTGAGCTCCTTCAATTGATTATCCAATGTTTGTACGTATTTCCTAATTTTATCTTTTAAGGGTCCTAGTCCCTCGCTACCAGATGCTACTCCTTCCGGCAGACACATTGCTCGTCCAGTCCTGAGTTCAGATGGTGTCAGTCCGGTCACCCTGTGATCCTTTTTCCATATTCCATCTCTACCTCTGGCTGCGCCTCTCTTTGTTCACTGCTCCTGCTCCTCCATTTCAGTCTCCTCTTGGATTCTTTTAATGTTCACTTCCTCTGCTGTTATTCTACCTGCTGTTTTTGCTGCCTGATCAGCTAGCATATTTCCTTTTTGTTGCTCGCTCACTACCTTGCGGTGTGCCTTTATTTTAATCACTGCTACCTCTTCTGCTCCTTTTACCACTTCTACTAGGTCTCTCACTACCTCCTCATGCTGTATTTGTCCTCCTCCGGAGGTTACATATCCTCTCCTATTCCACGCTATCATATAAACATGCACTACCCCAAACGCATACCCACTATCGGTGTATATATTGACTCGTTTTCCCTTTGCCAATTTCAATGCTTCTGTGAGAGCCACTGGTTCTGCTGCTTGAGCTGAGGTTCCCCCTTCAAGCCCTCCCTTTGCGACTGTTTCTCCATTCTCGGATACTACTGCCCGACCGTGTGTGGCTCCCCATTTATATCTCGGCGCAATCCGTCTACATAAAAGGTGTTTTGGGGATTTTCAAGGGGCGATTCTGATACGGTTCCTCTGACCTCTTCTTCGATTACTAACTGACACTCGTGTGCCTCACCCTCTGTTAGCATTCCCTCTGCGGGGTTGACTCTGTGTTCCCTTATGATCTGGACTAATCTGTCCTTGGGTATCAATACTGCTTCCCAAGCTGCCCCCCTTCTGTCTGATACAGCCTTCATTTTGCCTGTGTTTAGCAGGTCCACACTGTGTTGTGTGTGTAATATCAGCTGTCCTGACATAGTGACAGACTCGTATATCCGCACCGCCCATGCGGCGCAGTCGAGGGCCGCCACACATCTCGCCATTCCTTTAGCCACGGGGGTTTGTTGGGTGGAGTAATAGGCAATTGGCCTCATATCTCCCCCATACTCTTGGGTGACTACAGCATTATAGAAGTTCCCGTCTATGCTATAATATATATGGAATGGTTTGACTATATTTGGCAATCCTAGTGCAGGTGCGGACGTCAGGGCTGCTTTTAATTTTGCATAAGCCTTGTCATGCTCCGATTCCCATTCTATCTTATCAGTGGCGGGTCTCCCCCTTTAACCGTTAAATCGGCTCTGCTTTCCCTGCAAAGTCTGATATAAAATTCCTGCAGTAGTTAAACAGTCCCAACACTTTCCTCACTCCCCGGACGGTCACTGACCTTGGCATGTCTTTTATGGCTGCCTTTTGTTCCTGCGGGAGTGCCTTATACCCCTGGCTAATTTCGTGCCCTAGATACTTTACTTTGGACAGTCCAACCATTGCCTTTTTTGGGGGTTCAGTTTAAAGCCAGCTTTCTTAAGTGTCTGGAGGGTGGCTAGTAATGTTCCCATGTATCCTTTGGCATCCTCTGATGCAATCATTATGTCATCAACATATTGGAGTAGGGCGCTGTGGTACTTTGATAGGTCTAACCGGTCTAAGGCTTGACTCAGTACACGGTGGAATATATTTGGACTGTTGTGGAACCCCTGCGGGATCCTGGTCCATGTATACTGTCTATCCCCACACAGGTTCAAATCCCGTTTGTGACGCCAATTGTTGTGGAGTATTTTAAACCAACACTCGACACAAGGTTTTAGATCGATAGTCAAGTTGTCTTTATTGCAATGGTGGGGAAACAGCCTGCTCTGTCTTAGCCAGACCTTTCCAAATTGCCACAGCAAACACTACATTTTTATACATTACAATACACATGGCCATCTCATGCACAATTCATTCCTGCCACCCGATTGGACCGTGGCCCGCATGCATCTTCACTGATTGGTTGCCTATGCCGCGTTACATTAAAGTACCGCCTTATTATCGGAAAAGTATATGTCAAGCTGTTGTTGCACCTCTGACCTCTGTTGGTTCCATGTCTGGCTATGTTATCTCCACTGCCAATTCAGCAACTTAGAAAAAGCTTATTACTGCAAAGTATGGTCTTTATTACACCATTCAGTGAAACTGCCAGCGATGTCCGTTTAACTCTTTCCCCACTGCAACACTCCTCCTCCTTGATTGCAATGTCTACATCGTCCCTCTCTTTTGTGAAAACAGACGCAAAGTATTCATTAAGAACCATATTCATGTCTTCCGCTTCCACGCACAGGTTACCTTTATAGTCCCTAATAGGCTCCACTTGTTTTCCTTGCCAATATTTTTTCATGCCCTCTCTTTGCTTTTCTTCTTTAAAACAGTGCCATGGGATCTTTGATGTCCACCTGAGAGAGCAGACGGGGCCTCGGTTTAACGTCTACTCCAAAAATCGGCACCTCCAACAGTGCCGCACTCCCTCAGCACTGCACTGGAGTGTCAGCCTAGATTTTTGTGCTCAAGTCTCTGGAGTGGGACTTGAACCCACAACTTTCTGACTCAGAGGCAAGAGTGCTACCAACTGAGCCACTGGCTGACACTAAAGAACAAGCAGTTCTGACGGGTCAGAGCGATCATAATATGATAGAATTCTTCATTAAGATGGAGAATGAAGTAGTTGACTCAGAGACTAGGGTCCTGAATTTAAATAAAGGAAACTACGATGGTATGAGGCGCGAGTTGGGTAGGATTGATTGGGGAATGTCACTCAAAGGGTTGACGGTGGATAGGCAATGGCAAACATTCAAAGATTGCATGGATGAACTATAGAATTTGTTCATCTCTGTTTGGCATAAAAATAAAACAAAGAAGGTGACTCAACTGTGGCTAACAAGGGAAATTAGGGATAGCCCTGACAACATTCCGGCAATAGTACTGAAGACTTGTGCTCCAGAACTAGCTGCGCCCCTAGCCAAGCTGTTCCAGTACAGCTACAACACTGGCATCTACCCGGCAATGTGGAAAATTGCCCAAGTATGTCCTGTCTACAAAAAGCAGGACAAATCCGACCCGGCCAATTACCGTCCCATCAGTCTACACTCAATCATCAGCAAAGTGATGGAAGGTGTTGTCGACAGTGCTATCAAGCAGCACTTAGCAATAACCTGCTAACTGACGCCCAGTTTGGGTTCCGCCAGGGCCACTCAGCTCCTGACCTCATTACAGCCTTGATCCAAACATGGACAAAAGAGCTGAACTCAAGAGGTGAGGTCACAGAAATCACAGAAACCCCACAGTGCAGATAGAGGCCATTTCGGCCCATCGAGCCTGCACCGACACATATCCCACCCAATCCCCGTAACCCCTACACCAACACATATCCCACCCTATCCCCGTAACCCCACATATTTAATCCCCCTAACACTAAAGGTCAATTTATCATAGCCAAGTGAGAGTGACTGCCCTTGACATCAAGGTAGCATTTGATCGAGTGTGGCATCAAGGAGCCCTAGCAAAACTGAAGTCAATGGGAATCAAGGGGAAAACTCTCCATTGGTTGGAATCATACCTAGCACAAAGGAAATTGGCTGTGGTTGTTGGAGGTCATTCATCTCAATCACATGACATCACTGCAGGAGTTCCTCAGGGCAGTGTCCTAGGCCCAACCATCTTCAGCTGTTTCATCAATGACCTTCCCTCCATCATAAGGTCAGAAGTGGGGATGTTCGCTGATGATTGCACACTGTTCAGCACCATTCGAGACTCGTCAGATACTGACGCAGTCCGTGTCCATATGCAGCAAGACCTGGACAACATTCAGACTTGGGCTGACAAGTGGCAAGTAACATTCGCACCACACAAGTGCCAGGCAATGACCATCTCCAACAAGCGAGACTCTAACCATCTCCCCTTGACATTCAATGGCATTACCATCGCTGAATCCCCCACTATCAACATCCTGGGGGTTACCATTGATCAGAAACTGAACTGGACCAGCCATATAAATACTGTGGCTACAAGAGTAGGCCAGAGGCTGGGAATTCTGCAGCGAGTGTCACACCTCCTGACTCCCCAAAGCCTTTCCACCATCTACAAGGCACAAGTCAGGAGTGTGATGCAATACTCTCCACTTGCCTGGATGAGTGCAGCTCCAACAACACTCAAGAAGCTCGACACCATTCAGGATAAAGCAGCCCGCTTGATTGGCACTCCATCCACCACCTTCAACATTCACTCCCTCCACCACTGGCGCACTGTGGCTGCAGTGTGTACCATCTACAAGATGCACTGCAGCAACTCGCCAAAGCTCCTTCAACAGCACCTTCCAAACCCGCGACCTCTACCACTTAGAAGGACAAGGGCAGCAGACGCATGGGAACATCACCACCTACAAGTTCCCCTCCAAGCCACACACCATCCTGACTTGGACCTGTATCACCGTTCCTTCACTGTCGCTGGGCCAAAATCCTGGAACTCCCTTCCTAACCGCATTGTAGGTGTACCTACACCGTATGGACTGCAGCGGTTCAAGAAGGCGGCTCACCACCATCTTCTCGAGGGCAATTAGATATGGGCACTAAATGCAGGCCTAGCCAGCGACGCCCCCATCCCATCAATGAATTTTTTAAACGCATAAGATCCAAGGAGAGGACATATAAATTGGCCAGAAAAAGTAGTAAACCGGAGATTGGGAGCAGTTTAGGATTCAGCAAAGGAGGACAAAGGGATTAATTAAGAGGGGGAAAATAGAGTATGAGAGTAAGCTTGCAGGGAACATAAAACCTGACTGTTAAAGCTTTTATAGATATGTGAAGAGAAAAAGATTGGTGAAGTCAAGCGTAGGTCCCTTGCAGTCAGAATCAGGGGAATTTATAATGGGGAACAAAGAAATGGTTGACCAATTAAATACATATTTTGGTTCTGTCTTCACAAAGGAGGACACAAATAACTTCCCAGAGAGGTCGGGGAACATAGGGTCTAATGAGAGGGAGGAACTGAATGAAATCAGTATTTGTAGGGAAATGGTGTTAGGAAAATTGACGGGATTGAAGGCCGATAAATCCCCAGGGCCTGATAATCTACATACAGGGTACTTAAGGAAGTGGCCCTAGAAATAGTAGATGCATTGCTGGTCATCTTCCAAAATTCAATAGACTCTGGAACAGTACCCATGGATTGAAGGGCAGCTAATGTTACCCCACTATTCAAAAAAGGTGGTAGAGAGAAAACGGGGAATTACAGACCGGTAAGCCTGACATCGGTAGTGGGGAAAATGCTAGAGTCCATTACAAAAGATGTAATAGCAAAGCACTTGGTAAACAGTGACAGGATCGGACAAAGTCAACATGGATTTACAAAAGGTAAAACGTGCTTGACTAATCTGGAATTTTTTGAGGATGTAACTGGTAAAATAGATAAGGGAAAAACAGTGGATGTGGTGTATGGATTTTCAGAAGGCTTTTGATAAGGTCCTGCATAAGAGATTAGCGTGTAAAGTTAAGGCACATGGGATTGGGGGCAAGGTATTGTCTTGGATAGAGAACTGGTTGGCAGACAGAAAGCAAAGAGTTGGAATAAACGGGTCATTTTCCGGGTGGCAGGCAGTGACTCGTGGGGTACCGCAGGGATCGGTCCTCGGACCCCAGCTATTCACAGTATATATTAATGATCTAGATGAGGGAACTAAATGTAATATCTGCAGGTTTGCAGATGACACAAAGCTGGGTGGGTGTGTGTGCTGTGAGGAGGATGCCGAGAAACTCCAGTATGATTTGGACAGGTTGGGTGATTGGACAGAAGCATGGTAGATGCAATATAATGTGGATAAATGCGAGGTTATCCACTTTGGTGTCAAAAACAGGAAGGCAGATTATTATCTGAATGGCAATAGATTGGGAGAAGCGGAAGTGCAACGAGACCTGGGTGTCCTTGTGCACCAGTTGCTGAAGGTAAGCATGCAGGTGCAGCAGGTGGTTAAGGCAAATGGTATGTTGGCCTTTGTAGCGAGAGTGTTCGAGTACAGGAACAAGGATATCTTGCTGCAGTTGTACAGGGCCTTGGTGAGACCACATCTTGAGCATTGTGTGCAGTTTTGGTCGCCTTATCTGAGGAAGGATGTTCTTGCCATGGAGGGAGTGCAGCGAAGATTCACCAACCTGATACTTGGGATGGCAGGAATGACGTATGAGGAGAGATTGGGTCGATTGGGCTTATACTTGCTGGAGTTTAGAAGATTGAGAGGGGATCTCATTGAAACTTATAAAATTCTAACAGGACTAGACAGACTAGATGCAGGAAGGATGTTCCCGATGGTGGGGGAGTCCAGAACCAGGGGTCACAGTCTAAGGATAAGGGGTAAGCCATTTAGGACAGAGATGAGGAGGAATTTCTTCTCCCAGAGAGTGGTGAACCTGTGGAATTCTCTACCGCAGAAGGCAATAGAGGCCAATTCATTAAATATATTCAAGAAGAAGTTAGATATATTTCTTAAGGCTAAAGGGATCAAGGGATATGGATAGAAAGCAGGGACAGGGTAGTGAATTTGGATGATCAGCCATGATCACATTGAATGGCGGAGAAGGCTCGAGGGGCTGAATGGCCTACTCCTGCTCCTATCTTCTATGTTTCTATGTTTATGACGAAGGGTGATCGACCTGAAACATTAACTCTGTTTCTGTCTCCACAGGTGCTGCCTGACCTGAGTATTTCCAGCAGTTTCTGTTTTTATTAAAGAAATGAGGGAGTGTTTGCTGACAGGAAGAATGTTGGGTCGTCCTGCGCATGCGCACCTCCCTGGCGGCTGAGGCGAAACACCAACTCGCCCCCACCTGAGCCGCGCACGCGTACCAGATGTTATGGCTCCGCATGCGCGCCCGATGTTCCAACCGCGGGGTTTTGTGCGCTGAGCATGCGCATTGCGGACCGATTGGGACAGGCGATTGTAGAGCAGAAGGGAGAGCGCGGGGGCCATGAGCACATGCGCGGGACTCGGCGTCAGCAGAGCACTTTCTGGAGCGTCGGGGCTTGTGGGTATTACAGCCGCCATTACTGCTGATCCTTTCAACCAACCTGTGCAGCAGCTGGGGCCTGAAAATCGGCTTCACTGCCCCTAGGTTCGGAAAGGGGAAAATTAAACAACAGTTTGCCTCTGATCCTTTTCTGAACTTAATTTACAGGGTTATAGAAGTGGCGCAGTTACAGGCGGGAAGCTCATAACCAAACATCACGTCAAGATCTGACAGAGTCACTCGATTCATCAGGACCTGAATATCATCGGCCTTTGCACATGGAAGGAGAAAGCAGCGATCGCAGCGATGATGAACCGCACATGTGTTCGGTGTGTGGACGCGGATTCAGCCGATCGCCTGACCTGGTGAGACACGTGCACCGTCACACCGGGGAGAAACCGGGTAAAGGTGGGGACGGCGGGAAGGGATTCAGTTCCCCGTCTGCATTGGAAGTTCAATGGCGCAGTCACACCAGGGACAGTTCGTTCACCTGCTCAGTGTGTGGAAAGGGATTTGTTTGTTCAACCCACCTGCAAACACACCAGGGAGTTCACACTGAGGAGAGACCATTTCAATGTTCTGACTGTGGCAAGAGCTTTAAAAGCCCCGGGGAACTAAAGCAACACCAACTTGTCCACACTGAGGAGAGACCATTTCAATGTTCTGACTGTGGGAAGAGCTTTAAAAGCCCCGGGGAACTGAAGCGACACCAGCGAGTTCACACTGGGGAGAGACCATTTCAGTGTTCTGACTGTGGGAAGAGCTTTAAAAGCCCCCAGGATCTGAAGGGACACCAGCGAGCTCACACTGATGAGAGACCATTTCAGTGTCCTAACTGTGAGAAGAGCTTTAAAAGCCCCGAGGAACTGAAGCGACACCAGCGAGTTCACACTGGGGAGAGACCATTTCAGTGTTCTGACTGTGGGAAGAGCTTTAAAAGCCCCCAGGATCTGAAGCGACACCAGCGAGCTCACACTGGGGAGAGACCATTTCAGTGTTCTGACTGTGGGAAGAGCTTTAAAAGCTCTTGGGAGCTGAAGAGACACCAAAACTTTCACACTGGGGAGAGACCATTCACATGCTCCATGTGTGGAAAGGGATTTGTTTGTTCAACCCACCTGCAAACACACCAGCGAGTTCACACTGATGAGAGACCATTTCAGTGTCCTAACTGTGGGAAGAGCTTTAAAAGCTCCAGGGAGCTGCAGGGACACCAGCAAGTTCACACTGATGAGAGACCGTTTCAGTGTCCTAACTGTGAGAAGAGCTTTAAAAGCTCCGAGGAACTGAAGGGACACCAGCGAGTTCACACTGATGAGAGACCATTTCAGTGTCCTAACTGTGAGAAGAGCTTTAAAAGCCCCCAGGAACTGAAGCGACACCAGCGAGTTCACACTGATGAGAGACCATTTCAGTGTCCTAACTTTGAGAAGAGCTTTAAAAGCTCTGAAGAACTGAAGAGACATCAGCGAGCTCACACTGATGAGAGACCATTTCAGTGTCCTAACTGTGAGAAGAGCTTTAAAAGCCCCCAGGATCTGAAGAGACACCAGCGAGCTCACACTGATGAGAGACCCTTTGAATGTTCTGACTCTGGGAAGAGCTTTAAAAGCTCGAAGAGCCTTAAGGGACACCAGCGTCTTCACACTGATCATAGAATCTAACAGCACAGAAGGAGGTGATTCGGCCCATCTTGTCTGTGCCGGCTCTTTGAAAGAGCTGTCCAATTTAGTCCCAAACCCCAGCTTTATCCCCAGAACTCTGCAAACTAGTCCTCTTCAAGGACTCGTCCAATTACCGTTTGAAAGTTCCTGTGGAACCTGATTCCAGCATCCTTTCAGATGGTGCGTTCCAGATCTTAACAACCCTCTGTGTGAAAACAATTCTCCTCATTTCCCCTCTAGTTCTTTTAGCAACTATTTTAAATCTGTGATCTTTGGTTACCGACCCACTTGCCAGAGTGAACAGTTTCTCCCTACTTGCTCGACCAAAACCCCTCTGTTGTGGCGAAATTAAATAATTAAGTCTGCACACTAGTCTGTAAATGGTAAAGAGCCAAGCAGTTTATTTAAAACACAAAACAATTCAACAGTACAATACAAACAGTCCACGGAGGTAACTAAAGGCTGATCAGGGAGTACAGCTAGAGCTCCTTCAGCTCGTTCCTGGCTGTCTCCTCGATTGACTTCAATTTCTATTATTTAAGTGTACAAAAGCCGTGGATACCTCGTGCACATTGTTCTAATTGGCTTAAAGCCCACATGCACAATTCGTTAAATTGTTTTAATTGGCTTGAAGCACGCATGCACAATTGTTGATTGTCACATGATGTTTACGATCTTATCTGTTGTTCCCCAAGTGGTTTTACTTCCCTAGTTCGTGGTTGGTGCTTCTGTCTCCGCTGTCATCCTGTGTGCAAGCTGCACTGTTAACCCCTGAAGTCCTGAAGGGCACCTATGTTACCCTTCACTAAAAATCCACTTCGAACCCCCCTTTGGTCCTTGGCTACCCCAGCCCATGAGACCACACTAAACTAAGTTATGCCAATTTGTCCCGCCCCCTGTTTGGTGATCAGCCGATGGGTTAGGGAGGAATATGTGCGTGATGTCAGCGGTTAAATTCTACCACTCATCAGATGCTTCCTTTCCTCAAGTACCTTTACTATCTGCTGGGCGTGGCGTCTTCTGCAGGATGAGCAAAACATGAAAGCATAACCAAGAACTAAGACTAATTGTGCTGCAATGTGATATGATACGTATCCACGGGTGGATATGAACATTTAGTCCCCAATTCCACGCCTTCATATACCACGGAATGTAGCGAAGGTCTGTCTCAATGTTCTTGCCCAGCTGGCGCAGCTCCTTCTTGAGAACGTGGTATCTCTTATTCTTGGGCAGCTGGGGTATTGGTGCAGCCTATTCACTCTCATACTGGTACAAATCGTATTTCAAATCATCAGTTACAGTCAGGATAGTGGTTTGCCGCACATATATGTATGTTATTCGCGCTTGTCCGATCATGACCGGCAGCCTCGGGGTCAAACAGAAATTAGGATTAGTAATGTTACATTCCAGACCATCATAGCCATATGTTCACTGATTTGTGACTACGCAGTATTCCCCCTTTCCGCGGTAGGCTGAGTGTGTGCGTTCGCACTCTGATGGGCTTATTTCAAGGGCACAACCGATTGGTTGAATCCGCACCCATCCTCACTTCCCCAGCCTACTGGATGTGGACATATAGTTAGGCTTCCTACCCTGCGGCACCCTGTTTATGAGACCCCTCTCATGGTTCCATTCCGTTTGATCCCATAGGGTAGTACCACATGTAGTCCTCGCCCCGGATGAGTCCCAAGTTCTCTACCTCAACCTGGAGATATGGTCCTGATTCTCCCCTTGCCATCACCGGAATCATTAGGACCATTCTCACCAGGGCCGAATGTGAGTGTGCACGCACCAGTCACGGGAAAGACCCGAGTCTTCCCTTCAAGGTGCACGCGTCTAGCGACCCTGGGTGTTGTGCTAGGTGGAACAGGTGGGTACTGTTTATCCAATCTGGGACTTCGCCTCGGTGTATTTGGTCGAGGTTCAACCATCCATCCCCCGTAAGCATGGCAGAGATCCCTTTGGACCTCCGTTCTTTCAGAATCAAATTCTCGATCGATTAGGCGATTAATGGTGGCAGCATGGCCCTCCAGGACTATAATCCCTTTGGCTAAGCTCCCTGCTGCCCCATCACCTTCCCGCACAGCTCCTTTGTGTCTGCCTGCCCCTGCAGCAGCTTTCTGACTGTGTCTCTAAGAATGTCCGCCCGTACAGATTATCCATTTCCCCATGTCTGTCTTCTCCTCCTGACCCCGTTGGCCATGTATCGGGGAGAGGATGTCATCCCGGTATTCAGATGTTTGGACTCGGTAGTGTCCTTCCACGGCCATGCTGGGTTTGAACTTTACTCGTCCCCTGTTGAGATACGTCGCTTCTGGGTTTTTTTCATGGGGGTTGCTCTGCAAAGTATTAGGATCACAAGTCTTCTGCATAGTTCCTTCATTCTGTTAATTCGATATACGCCCCCGAATGGGGTGTGTTAGATTCGTTTCAGTTGGGACCGGTGTTTCCATCGTCCCACACCATTCATATCCACACATGCACACATATCACCACTGATCAATAGCTGTTTCATGGTCGGGGCCCCAGTCCACCAGCTCCTGGGATGGTTTCCCCCCTTTGATCAGATCTTGTATAGGCTGGGCCATTTCTGCATATTCTGGGATAAAGTTCTGGCAATAATTAAATAGCCCTAGTACCTGCTTGACCCCCTCCCCTCTCTGGCGCGGTCCCTTCCTGCCTACTTTCCTCTTGGTCCTAGTGCCCCTCCCATCTGTCTTCGGGCATTTGTCTCTTCCCTTGTGTTATTATGTATTCTAGGTAGATTACTTCGTCCTTCCCTACCTGTACCTTTCTAGGGTTTACCATTAGTCCTGCATTCTGTAGGGCTCCCAGTACCGTAGTCAATTAAATATTGTAGAGGGACCTGTCACTATTGGATGTTCTTGCGGAGCAGAGTTATCTTATTCAATTCGGACTACACCAATTTACACCAACCAGAATTTAACCATGGCCACAATGGAAGTCTGGTTTTAGTGGATTAATTAACCTCATAACTCCAATTTAATCCAGATCAATTTCTTTTAAACTAACTTGGAAAACAAAGCAAGAAGCCACATTAACAAAGAAACAATTTTCTTCCAAGCACATTGGCAACTGTAACTTCAAGGCTGAAGCTTATCTTTTGTAAAACAGTGAACAGATAAAACAAAACAAAATAGCACATTCTTGCAGAAAACAGTAAATTACGTCGTATTTCTTATTGTCCTTTCTTCAGATATCTTTCCAAAATACTGTAAAAACATTGAATATAACTGGAGAAAAATTAGTTTTTCACATTTAAACAAATCAAATCAAACTGCTTTGGAAGATTTCACCATAGCAACCGCGACTCCAAGGTTAAATCTTAGACTGAAACTTAATCTTTTGTTAAACAAACTTTAAGAACATAAGAAATAGGAGCAGGAGTAGGCCAATCAGCCCCTCGAGCCTGCTCCGCCATTCAATAAGATCATGGCTGATCTGATCCTAACCTCAAATCTACTTCCACTCTCCAGCCCACCCGAACCCATGTGATCTCCCGGGAGAGGCGAAAAACCACATAAAGAACCCAATGGCCAATTTGGGAGAAAAAAATCTGGGAAATTCCTCTCCGACCCATCTAGGTGATTGAAACTCGTCCAGGAGATCACTCTGTCCCTGTATTTCCTGCAGTACTTACCTTCTGTAAAAGGTGATCTCCACCCCAGCCAGGAACAGGCCCAATTTACTCTTGAAGGACTCCTAGCTGGCAGCCTGTTCCCGAGGTCTCCACTAATCCCTGTGAATAGAACCATCTCCTGAAATCGAACACAGAATTAGAACACAAGTAGTAGGAGCAGGACCAGGCTACACGGCCCCTGGGCATGCTCCACTACCCACAGGGCCATGACCGTTCCGAACCAAGACTCATGTCCGATTTCCTGCCCACTCCCCGTAACCCCTAATTCCCTTTACTTCTAGGAAACTGTCTATTTCTGTTTTAAATTTATTTAATGATGTAGCTTCCACAGCTCTCTGGGGCAGCAAATTCCACAAACCTACCACCCTCTGAGTGAAGAAGTTTCTCCTCATCTCAGTTTTGAAAGAGCAGCCCCTTATTCTAAGATTATGCCCCCTAGTTCTAGTTTCACCCACATTGGGAACATCCTCACCGCATCCACCCGATCAAGCCCCTTCGCAATCTTATATGTTTCAATAAGATCGCCTCTCATTCTTCTGAACTCCAATGAGTAGAGTCCCAATCTACTCAACCTCTCCTCATATGTTCCCCCCCTCATCCCCGGGATTAACCGAGTGAACCTTCTTTGTACTGCCTCAAGAGCAAGTATGTCCTTTCTTAAGTATGGACACCAAAACTGTAGGCAGTATTTCTGTTGGTCTTCAGTTTTTACTCACCAGCTTAACTTAAATTAGTTCAAAGTATTTTTTATCAATTCTGGGGGCACAATCTTATTCACACATTCTTAAAACTTCCAAAATCCAAGACGACAAAAGGGTTAAATGCTTTTTTAACACAGAGAAGTGAGTGGAGCTAAAACAAACATGACAGAATCTTTCTTTTAAAGACAGACTTTCAGACAAAAGAAATACTGTAATTCTTAAACATTCATAGTCAGTAAAAGTTTCACACTTTAACACACATTCTCATACAAACTGAAATTCCAGCATATTTTTAAGGTTCCTTTCACTCAGCAAACCTTGTGTTTTATTTGTCTGGGCACAGATGATAACTTCCATGTTGGTAAAGCTTTAAGTTTCTCTTTTTTTCTTTTTAAATCGGTGACTCAGCAGCTTTTCCTGGCTTTCCAAATCCCTTTTTTTCCCCCCCTCCTTTGCTGAGTTTTCAAACTGGTTCGCCTGCAAATTCAATCTTTTTCCTTCTTTATCTCTCCCTTCTGTTTCAATTCCTTCCATTGTTTCTGGTAACAAGCTAAGATTACCATTCCCCCTTTTCCCTCTTTATCTTTGGTTTGTCCCCTCCACCAAGCCCTGTGGATCGATTAACGCTCCCAATTGTTCGAGAATGTTGATTCCAAATATTGTACCCTCCTTATTGGGACAAACATAAAATTGTGCAGGGGTTAGAATCCCTGCCACCTCCAATAATATGACTTCACTTAAATGCGTTCTTGTGGCAGATCCCCCAACCCCGGTGATCAAAACTGCCCATTGATTTGCTGCCTGTGCTCCTTGTGTCACCGTCAAAGGTGCAACGGCGAGGCCTTCTCCCTCCTCACTATCAGCATCATCATCTTCCTCTGTTTTATTATACGGAGGAGGTGGTGGAGCGGTAGGTGTACATGACCGGGGACCAAAGAGTCCCCTTTCACTCTGACTCGCCTGAATTTCTCTCCGTTGTTTTTTATTTCTGCTCTGGCTGCTTTTAATTCCTCTATTTTTGGTTTGTTTAAGGGGGTACATTGTAAAAGCTGTCGTACTATTATTACACCGGCCTTTTGGGTACGTTTAGTTTTCTCTTTTTGCCACTAAGACTTTTGAATGACGGGGTCCTGACTTGGATCCCTTCTGTCTCTTAACATTTTGTCGATTAAGCCCTTCCGGTCCTCTGCATAGAATCTAGGAAGGGTTCCTTCCACACCCCCGTCTAATTCTTTCCCCGATGCCATTTTGTGGTCTGACCTTCCCCGGCTTTACATACAACTTCTACTTGAGTTTATGTCCATTCGGCCTCTCCACGCGACCTAAATCCTATCCCAAAATGTATTTACACAATAATATACGTAGTAAAAGACTCGATGTCAACACTCGTGCATTTACCTTTCACTCTGACTGACTGGCTTTTATCACAATGACAATGACTCTTCCAATACTTTGTCTAATGTTTATGCGTAATATATCAAGATTATACTCACTACACGTCCAAATGCGTCCGTCATTTTACCGCTTTATAGACTCGTCACGATTTGGATACCCATTCAGCAGACAGATGGGTGACCGCCTGGATCACGTAAATTTTCCAGGTGGTGTCTCAAATCTACTCACCCCCTTGTGTCCTCGTGGCCGTTGTCCGTCTACATTCTGACATATCCTGCCGACTACGCCAAATGTTGTGGCAAAATTAAATAATTAAGTCCACACACTAGTCTGTAAATGGTAAAGAGCCAAGCAGTTTATTTAAAACACAAAACTATTCAACAGTACAATACAAACAGTCCACGGAGGTAACTAAAGGCTGATCGGGGAGTACAGCTAGAGCTCCTTTAGCTGGTTCCTGGCTGTCTCCTCGATTGACTTCAATTTCTATTATTTAAGTGTACAAAAGCCGTGGAAACCTCGTGCACAGCTCATGACATTGTTCTAATTGGCTTAAAGCCCACATGCACAATTTGTTACATTGTTTTAATTGGCTGGAAGCCTGCATGCACAATTGCTGATTGTCACATGATCTTTATGATCTTATATGTTGTTCCCCACGTGGTTTTACTTCCCTAGTTCATGGCTGGTGCTTCTGTCTCTGCTGTCATCCTGTGTGCAAGCAGCACTGTTAACCCCTTAAGTCCTGAAGGGCACCTATGTTACCCTTCACTAAAAATCCACTTCACCCTCATCATTTTGAACACCTCTATTAGGTCTCCTCTTAACCTTCTCTGCTCTAAGGGAAACAATCCCAGCTTCTCCAATTTCTCCACATAACTGAAGTCCCTCATCCCTGGTACCGTCCTGGTCAACCTCCTCTGCACCCTCTCCAAGGCCTTGACATCCTTCCTAAAGTGTGGTGCCCAGAACTGTACACAAGACTCCAGTTGAGGCCAAAACCCTGCAGCTGTACAAAACCCTGGTTAGACCACACCTGGAGCATTGTGAGCAGTTCTGGGCACCACATCTTAGGAAGGATATATTGGCCTTGGAGGGAGTGCAGCGTAGGTTTACCAGAATGATACCCGGACTTCAAGGGTGAAGTTACGAGGAGGGATTACACAAATTAGGGTTGTATTCCCTGGAATTTAGAAGGTTTTAGATCTGATCGATGTTTTCAGGATATTAAGGGGAACAGATAGGGTAGATCGAGAGAAACTATTTCCGCTGGTTGGGGATTCTAGGACTGGGGGCATAGTCAAAAAAATTAGAGCCAGACCTCTCAGGAGTGAAATTAGGAAACACTTCTACACACAAAGGGTGGTAGAAGTTTGGAACTCTCTTCCGCAAACAGCAATTGATGCTCGATCAATTGTTAATTTTAAATCTGAGATTGAAAGGTTTTTGTTAACCAAAGGTATTAAGGGATATGGGCCAAAGGCGGGTGTATGGAGTTAGGTTGCAGATCAGCCATGATCTCATTGAATGGCGGAACAGGCTCGAGGAGCTGAATGGCCTCCTCCTGTCCTATGTTCCTAACTAGTGATTTGTAAAGGTTTAGTGTAACTTCCTTGTTTTTGTATTCAATGGCACTATTTACAAAGCCAAGTATCCCATACGCTTTCTGAACCGCCTCATCAACTTGCCGTGGCACTTTCAAAGACTTGTGAATATGGACCCCCAGGTCCCTCTGCTCTTGCACCCCCTCAAAATAGTCCCATTTAGATTATACGGCCTCTCCCTGTTGTTTCTCCCAAAGTGCATCACTTCACACTTATCCTCATTTAATGTCATCTGCCTTGTGTCTGCTCATTTCACAGTCTGTCTCTGTCCTTCTGAAGTCTGCTACTACTACACTCACAAAACTTGGCAACATAGCAAATAGTATCATCCGTAAACTTTGTAATTGTTCACCGATACCCAAGTCCAGGTCAGTTATATATAACAAGAAAAGCAATGGTCCTAATCCCGACCCCTGGGGGAGCCCACTGCATACTTCCCTCCAGTCAGAAAAACATCCCTCGGCACTGCTCACTGCCTCCTCTCCCTTAGCCAATTATATACCCAGATTACCATCAGCCCTTTAATTCCCTCTGCTTCTATTTTCAGAGTAAGTCTCTTATGTGGTATTTTATCAAATGCCTTTTGAAAGTCCATATATACAACATCTGCTGCACTACCTTCATCAACCCTCTGTTACTTCATCAAAGAACTCAATCAGGTTAATCAGACACGATTTACCTTTAACAAATCCATACTGTCTGCCCCTTATTAACCCATGCTTCTCCAAGTGAGAATTAATTTTGTCCTTGACAATGGTCTGTAGACGTTCACCACACTGACATTAGACTGATTGGCCTGTAGTTTCCAGGTTTATCCCTCTTCCCTTTTTTTAAACAGGGTGTAACATTTGCAATCCTCCAGTCCTCTGGCACCACTCCCATATATCTGAGGGAGATTGAAAGATTGTGGTCGGAGCTTCTGCTATCTCCACCCTCGCTTCCCTCTGCAATCTAGGATGCATCCACCTGGACTGGGTGACTTGTTAACTTTGAGTGATGACAACCTATTTAGCACCTCCTTTCTATCCATTTTTATCCAATTTCTCTACTCCCCCTCCTCTACTGCGACATTAACTTCATCCTCTTCTTTTTTGAAGACAGATGCTAAGTACTCATTCAGTACCTCAGCCACGCCCTCTGCCTCCGTATGATGAGCTCCTATTTGGTCCCTAATCGGCTCCACCATTCCTTTAACTATCCTTTTACTATTCATACGTTTATAAAAGATTTTTGGGTTCCCTTTTACATTACCCACTAATCTTTTCTTGTATTCTCTCCCTTGTGCCAGCTGTGGCTCAGTGGGTAGCACACTTGCTCTCTGAGTCAGAAGGTTGTGGGTTCTAGTCCCACTCCAGGGACTTGAGCACATAAAGCTAGGCTGACACTCCAGTGCAGTGCTGAGGGAGTGCTGCACTGTTTCTGATGAGACTTTAAACTGAGGCCCCGTCTGCTCTCTCAGGTGGATGTAAAAGATCCCATGGCACTCTTTTGAAGAAGAGTAGGGGAGTTATCCCCGGTGTCCTGGCCAATATTTATCCCCCAACCAACATAACAAAAACAGATTAGCTGGTTATTATCACAGTGCTGTTTCTGGGAGCTTGCTGAGCACAAATTGGCTGCCGTGTTTCCCACATTACAACAATGACTCCACTTCAAAAGTACTTCATTGGCTGTAAAGAGCTTTGAGATGTCTGGTGGTCATGAAAGGCGCTATATCAATGCAAGTCTTTCTTTCATATATAGTTTTTCAATTTCCCCCGCGCACTCTGTATTCTCCTGGTGTTTGACTGTATTCTGTACCTGACATTTGTCGTAAACCTCCTTTTTCTGTTTTATTCTAACGTCTACATCGTTTGTCATCCAGGGAGCTTGAGCTTTGGACGCCCCATCTATCCTCCTTATGGGAATATGCTTGGTTTGTACTTGGTGTCAAATTTTGTTTTATAACGCTCCTGTGAAGCACGTTGGGACATTTTACTACATTAAATACGTTCTATAAATACAAGTTGTTGTTATTGTCTGAAACTAACAAATTCCACAGAGGAAAAATAACAGTATTTTTACTCCCAAATATTAAATATTTTGTTCCACGAGATTTATCTGCTTTATTGATTAATTTAAAAAGTCTCTATTAAAACCTGAGCCAGTGTATTGTGAGCCAAAGAGCCTTGTGTCCAATGTGGGGAATAAAGGCCCACAGCCTCCCCTGGCCCCGGGCCCTGAACAAGGGACTGGAGAAACTCGCTGCCCTGCAGATCAGACAATCAGCCGGTGCTAGTCCCGCCCCTCAGGCTCCCCGATTGGTTGGAGGACCCGCTGCCCGCTTGCTCCTCCAGCCCAGCCCCGCTCGCTCCCTATTGGTCGGAAGCTCCCGTCAATCACCCGGGCAGTGTGAGCTGAGCATGCGCAGACCTTGGCAGCAGCCGCTGACACATCAGGTGAGAGAGCTCAGGGAGAGGGTTAATGAACCCCAGGGGAGGCTGCGAGATTCTCAGCAGCTCAGCTCTACTCGGTGCTGTGTGAATGGGCTGCTCCACACCCCGGCTGCTCATGGGGAGTGTCAGTGCGGAGGGCCCAGTGCAGAAGGCCCAGGGTGGAAGACCCAGAGGAGAGTGTCCTAGGCGGGAGGCGCAGCGCGGAGGACCCCAGGCTGGAGGCCCAGGGCGGAGGACCCCAGGCGGGAGGCCCAGCACGGAGGACCCCAGGCGGGGGGCCCAGGGTGGAGGACCCCAGGCTGGGGGCCCAGGGCGGAGCGGCTGGTCGACAGAAGCGGAGTCGGGAGATGCTGTGGGTGAGCATGCTGCACGGTTTCTAAAGTTGAAGAACGGTCTCCGGCCCGAATGAGTTCCAGCGGCCCCGCCTGTGCTTCGTCTGGTGGCAGCTGTGAGGCTTTGTTTCGGTGATGGGATCGGGTTTGTGCGCTGCCATTTTGGTGGAGGAAAGACAGACTGTTCCTATCTATAGTCTGGTGCTTGAACAGTCATAAGATGGGAAAAGAGAACGGGATACAAGTGAAAGGAAAAAAGGAAAATAAAAGACAAAACAAGGTATATCGGCAAGGAATAACCAATGTCTTGATGGCTGGGTCCTGTGAGTGATTACAGCAAGAAGAAGGACATTTGAGTACTCGTTTTCCTCTTTTACGGGATTTGAGAAAGTGGTCGGCTTCTTTTCTGTGGAAAGGTTGAAGACTGTGGATAAGGATTATGACATTATATGGTTGGATAACATCACGTGAAGATGAGGAGTTATTAGAGTGCCAATAGGACTGGCGGTGAACTGGTATTACTTGTATTTTGAAGATGTTTCGGGTTCTGGTTAAAAGTAGTTTACTTGAAGTCTTGTGATTTTTTGATATGGTTGTAGGACTTTGTATATTGTGGTGTTATTTAGTGTTAAAGCCTTCCTTAATCAAACGAATGAACGCTCTAGTGAACGCACGCATGCGGATACAAATATATGCACACACGCATGCATACACAATGGAACTTACGTTTGACCGAATGAAGGGCCCGCTCCCCAGGACAGGGGTCACTTGGTGAGCGTGAGGCCTGCCGGATGGATAAACGAACGCACGCACACAGGTAGACAAATGATACGCACGCATACACAATGGAACTTACGTTCGACTGAATGAAGGGCCCTTGCTCCCCAGGATGAAGGCCCGCTTGGTGAGCGCGAAGCCTGCCGGATGGATGAACGAACGCATGCATGCACACAGATAGAAATGGCACACATGTACACAGTCATGCACAATGGAACTTACGCTTGAGCGAACGAACGGACGAATGGAGGAATGAATGATTGAACGATGCCAGTTGGACTGGTGTGTACAGATTCTTGGTTTATTAAATAGTTGCAGTTTGTACTGTAAACATTATTGATTTACCTGTAAAATTTATTGTTGTATTTAAATTGTTGACCATAATTGGTCAATGAATGTAATGGATTTACTATGTAACTGATGAGTTGTATAAGTACTGTTGTACTTGAATGTTAAAATTTTTAAAAGGACAACAGGTTATACCAAGCAAAAATGACGAGTTACTAGATTGCCAGTAGGACTGGTATGTATTGTTTTTTACTACGGGTACCTGTATTGTTGACATTGGTTTTGTCTGGAAAAATGTATTATTGTATTTGTACTGTTAATCTTAAAGCTGTTTTTTAAAGGCTTAGCCTTATTGTGGTTAATGAATGTAATGGATTTATCATGTAATTGATGAGTTGTAACAAGTACTACCAGATTTACATAAAAGAGAAAAAATGAACCCCAGGATTCCTGATAGCCAGCCAGGAATCTTGTGCTGCTGCTGTGCCGGAAGAGAAGAGAGGAGAGGAGGGGACAGGTGAGGTCTCTCTCTCTGTGTCCAGGAGGAGAGACCACATCTGTTGCTGCTGCAGCTACTATTGGGGTGCCAGAGGCGAGGAGAGACCAGGAGACCAGACCAGAGCTAACAACAAAGGGAAGCCATTCCATCACTGTTTCCCCAACTGGTCTCCATTACAGGAGAGGGAGAGAGGTGAGAAAAATGAACATCCTACATCTGTTCAGAAGGAGGGAGAGCCGTTGGAAAATTTCTACAGGTGGGTGTTTCATGGTGCACTCTCATAAAGACTTTGTATTTAAGTGGGGGGGAGGAAAGAAGAAGGAGAAGAAAACATCTAGGGGTGTGTGTGAACGTGTGTGGCTCTTGTAAAAACTAGGCCACACACCACTAGCAAACACCCCTCCCTATTGCTTGACCTGGGACAGCTGGAGCTGCCCAGGCGAAGTCATCATTTAATTATCACATCATTAAGACCTGGTGGTGGACTGAGCCTGGGCATCTCCAGCTTTATTTTCTCAGGTGAAGACATCTTCTCCCCCCACGTGAAGACATCTTCTCCCCCCACAAGAAGACCATCAATAGAGACTTACTTTTCGGAGAGTGCACCCCTGTGAGCACCCACCCACCATCTTGAGTGGAGACCCAGCCCCTGCGGCCTCCCTCCTTCCCACCCCCTTTCACTCTCCCTTTGCCTCTCTCTAAAGAGGCACCTCATATCCATCAATTGTCCATTGAGCACAAGATTCCTGGCTGGCTATTGGGGATCCCGGGTTCATTTATTCTCTTTTATTTAAATCTGGTAGTACTTGTTACAACTCATCAATTACATGATAAATCCATTACATTCATTAACCACAATAAGGGGAGCACAGTGGCATAGTGGTTAGCACTGTTGCCTCACAGCGCCAGGGACCCGGGTTCGAATCCGGCCTCGGGTGACTGTCTGTGTGGAGTTTGCACATTCTGCCCGTGTTTGCGTGGGCTTCCTCCGGCTGCTCCGGTTTCCTCCCACAGTCCAAAAATGTGTGGGTTAGGTTGATTGGCTATGATAAATTGACCCTTAGTGTAAGGGGGATTAAATACTTGGGGTTACATGGATAGGGTGGGATATGTGTTGGTGTAGGGGTTACGGGGATCGGGTGGGATATGTGTCGGTGCAGGCTCGATGGGCCGAAATGGCCTCTATCTGCACTGTGGGGTTTCTGTGAAGGCTAAGCCTTTAAAAACAAAAACAGCTTTAAGATTAACAGTACAAATACAATAATACATTTTTCCAGACAAAACCAATGTCAACAATACAGGTACCCGTAGTAAAAAACAATACATACCAGTCCTACTGGCAATCCAGTAACTCGTCATTTTTGCTTGGTATAACCTGTTGTCCTTTTTAAAATTTAACATTCCAGTACAACAGTACTTATACAACTCATCAGTTACATAGTAAATCCATTACATTCATTGACCAATTATGGTCAACAATATAAATACAACAATAAATTTTACAGGTAAATCAATAATATTTACAGTACAAACTGCAACTATTTAATAAACCAAGAATCCGTACACACCAGTCCAACTGGCATCGTTCAATCATTCATTTCTCCATTCGTCCGTTCATTTGCTCAAGCATAAGTTCCATTGTGCATGACTGTGTACACGTGTGCCATTTCTATCTGCGTGCATGCGTGCGTTCGTTCATCCGTCCGGCAGGCTTCACGCTGGGGAGCGGGCCCTTCATTCGGTCGAACGTTAAGTTCCATGGTGTATGCGTGCGTGTGTGCATATATTTGTATCCGCATGCGTGCGTTCACTAGAGCGTTCATTCATTCGATTAAGGAAGGCTTTAACACTAAATAACACCACAATATACAAAGTCCTACAACCATATCAAAAAATCACTTAAGACTTCAAGTAAACTACTTTTAACCAGAACCCGAAACATCTTCAAAAAACAAGTAATACCAGTTCAACGCCAGTCCTATTGGCACTCTAATAACTCCTGGTCTTCACTTGATGTTATCCAACCATATAATGTCATAACCCTTATCCACAGTCTTCAACCTTTCCACAGAAAAGAAGCCGACCACGTTCTCAAATCCCGTAAAAAAGGAAAACGAGTACTCAAATGTCCTTCTTCTTGCTGTTATCACTCACAGGACCCAGCCATCAAGACATTGGTTATTCCTTGCTGATATACCTTGTTTTGTCTTTTATTTTCCTTTTTTCCTTTCTCTTGTATCCCGTTCTCTTTTCCCATCTTATGGCTGTTCAAGCACCAGACTATAGATAGGAACAGTCTGTCTTTCCTCCACCAAAATGGCAGCGCACAAACCCGATCCCATCACCGAAACAAAGCCTCACAGCTGCCACCAGATGAAGCACAGGCGGGGCCGCTGGAACTCATTCGGGCCGGAGACCGTTCTTCAACTTTAGAAACCGTGCAGCATGCTCACCCACAGCATCTCCCGACTCCGCTTCTGTCGACCAGCCGCTCCGCCCTGGGCCCCCCGCCTGGGGTCCTCCGTGCTGGGCCTCCCGCCTGGGGTCCTCCGCCCTGGGCCCACCGCCTGGGACCCTCCATGCTGGCCCTCCCACCTTGGGTCCTCCGTGCTGGGCCCCCTGCCTGGGGCCCTCCATGCTGGGCCTCCCGCCTAGGACACTCTCCTCTGGGTCTTCCACCCTGGGCCTTCTGCGCTGGGCCCTCCGCACTGGCATTCCCCGTGAGCAGCCGGGGTGTGGAGCAGCCCGTTCACACAGCACTGAGCAGAGCTGAGCTGCTGAGAATCTCGCAGCCTCCCCTGGGGTTCATTAACCCGCTCCCTGAGCTCTCTCACCTGATGTGTCAGCGGCAGCTGCCAAGGTCTGCGCTTGCTCAGCTCACACTGCCCGGGTGATTGACGGGAGCTTCCGACCAATAGGGAGCGAGCGGGGTGGGGCTGGAGGAGCGAGCCGACGGCGGGTCCTCCAACCAATCCGGGAGCCCGAGGGCGGGACTAGTGCCGGCTGATTGTCTGATCCGCAGGGCAGCGAGTTTCTCCAGTCCCTTGTTCAGGGCCCGGGGCCCGGGGAGGCTGTGGGCCTTTATTCCCCGCATTGGACACAAGGCTCTTTGTCTCACAACACACTGGCTCAGGTTTTAATAGAGACTTTTAAAATTCATCAATAAAAGCAGATAAATCTCGTGGAACAAAATATTTAATATTTGGGAGTAAAAATACTGTTATTTTTCCTCTGTGGAATTTGTTAGTTTCAGACAATAACAACGATTTGTATTTATAGAACGTATTTAATGTAGTAAAATGTCCCAACGTGCTTCACGGGAGCGTTACAAAACAAAGTTTGACACCAGGTACAAACCAAGCATATTCCCATAAGGAGGAAAGATGGGGCGTCCAAAGCTCGAGCTCCCGATGACAAAGGATATCGAGGTTAGAATAAAACAGAAAAAGGAGGTTTACGACAAATGTCAGGTACAGAATGCAGTCAAAAACCAGGAGAATACAGAGAGTGGGGTGAAATTGAAAAAGGATATATGAAAGAAAGACTTGCATTTATATAGCGCCTTTCACAACCACCAGACATCTCAAAGCTCTTTACAGCCAATGAAGTACTTTTGAAGTGGAGTCATTGTTGTAATGTGGGAAACACGGCAGCCAATT
The DNA here is from genome assembly GCF_052327205.1 of Somniosus microcephalus. Taxonomy (NCBI): domain Eukaryota; kingdom Metazoa; phylum Chordata; class Chondrichthyes; order Squaliformes; family Somniosidae; genus Somniosus; species Somniosus microcephalus. Next base: position 571,065 of record NW_028225335.1, on the reverse strand, counting down.
TGTGCTCAGCAAGCTCCCAGAAACAGCATTGTGATAATAACCAGGTAATCTGTTTTTGTTATGTTGGTTGAGGGATAAATATTGGCCAGGACACCGGGGATAACTCCCCTACTCTTCTTCAAAAGAGTGCCATGGGATCTTTTACATCCACCTGAGAGAGCAGACGGGGCCTCAGTTTAAAGTCTCATCAGAAACAGTGCAGCACTCCCTCAGCACTGCACTGGAGTGTCAGCCTAGCTTTATGTGCTCAAGTCCCTGGAGTGGGACTAGAACCCACAACCTTCTGACTCAGAGAGCAAGTGTGCTACCCACTGAGCCCCAGCTGACACAAGGGAGAGAAGACAAGAAAAGATTAGTGGGTAATGTAAAAGGGAACCGAAAAATCTTTTACAAACGTATGAATAGTAAAAGGATAGTTAAAGGAATGGTGGGGCCGATTAGGGACCAAATAGGAGCTCATCATACGGAGGCAGAGGGTGTGGCTGAGGTACTGAATGAGTACTTAGCATCTGTCTTCACAAAAGAAGAGGATGAAGTTAATGTCGCAGTAGAGGGGGGAGTAGAGAAATTGGATAAAAATGGATAGAAAGGAGGTGCTAAATAGGTTGTCATCACTCAAAGTTAACAAGTCACCCAGTCCAGGTGGATGCATCCTAGATTGCAGAGGGAAGCGAGGGTGGAGATAGCAGAAGCTCCGACCACAATCTTTCAATCTCCCTCAGATATATGGGAGTGGTGCCAGATCACTGGAGAATTGCAAATGTTACAACCTGTTTAAAAAAAGGGAAGAGGGATAAACCTGGTAACTACAGGCCAATCAGTCTAATGTCAGTGGTGTAGGTGGGCATCCTTTACCTGGTTTACAGTAATTTACCTGGTCAGGCAGCCTTTGCCACTGCACTGTGACCAATTCCAATCAGCGGTTTCGAATCGCTAAACCCCCCCCCTCCAGTTCTGACTGGAGGAACTTATAATTAATGATATATTAAAATCGGACAAATGGTCTGGATGCAAGAAAGTGAAATTTTATTAAAACTAAAAGAAACTACACCACATGATCAAAGTAATCACGGTAAAATTGCTTAACAGGGGAAGGCAGACGGCAAAAACGAGGGATAAATGGCTACAATGTTAACCGTACAATCTTAGCAACATTTCCCTTAAATTGCCACCCCCTTACTTCTCACTAGATTGTCTTGCTAGTGGGTCAAAACCTTGCTCACCTGCAGTCCAAAGAGTAAAAGAGACAAAAAAGGGGGCAGAGGACTTCCTGGGCTTAATCTTTATACGCTGAGAGTCCCTGTTGTTTTCGCGCCGAAAAGGTCCGTGCGCAATTTCACACCGAAAAGTCCGAATACACAAGAGAAGGGCTTTTAACTTCCTCCATTCATACATGGAGACATCACGTAGTAGAGTCAATTTCAGTGAATGGATGTGTGTAAACAACCCATTGTGCTTGCTGTCCGATGATTGGCTGATTCAAATGGGCTACTCCCCAGTGTAAACAAGTAGGTTACCGGACCCGCCCAATACCACAGGGTGACTGACAGCTCGGGCTCCATTCAAACTTACTACAGGGCAGCGCTGAGCTTTTCATATGCTAACAGCCTGTCTGTCCTCTTCTGCTGCCTTTTAAAATTCTGTTTCCATGAGGTCTGTTCAGCCATTTTTATGCCCTGGGCAATTTAAACAGTCCAAAACTCAAGAGTACATCTTTTAATAAAATGTACAATCTAAAAGTGTGCGATTTTCACAAAGTTCTTTGATTCCAGTGTCCAAGTGCTGCCTAGCTTACGAGCTTTTTAACGCAGCCTTTTGCGGGTCTGGGTATGTTTTAAAACATTGTCCAACCCAGAGACAATTTAAATCACACAAGTCTTCGTCCACGATGCGGATTAATATTTCCCAATCTTCGGGGGCTGAGGGGATTTTGCGACCCCTACAGTGGTGGGTGAACAACTAGAGACCATTGTCAAGGACAAAATTAATTCTCACTTGGAGAAGCATGGGTTAATAAGGGGCAGCCAGTATGGATTTGTTAAAGGTAAATCGTGTCTGATTAACCTGATTGAGTTCTCTGATGAAGTAACAGAGGGTTGATGAAGGTAGTGCAGCAGATGTTGTATATATGGACTTTCAAAAGGCATTTGATAAAATACCACAAGAGACTTACTCTGAAAATAGAAGCAGAGGGAATTAAAGGGCTGATGGTAATTTGGGTATATAATTGGCTAAGGGAGAGGAGGCAGTGAGCAGTGCTGAGGGATGTTTTTCTGACTGGAGGGAAGTATGCAGTGGGCTCCCCCAGGGGTCGGGATTAGGACCATTGCTTTTCTTGTTATATATAACTGACCTGGACTTGGGTATAGGTGAACAATTTCAAAGTTTACAGATGATACTATTTACTATGTTGCCAAGTTTTGAGAGTGTAGTAGTAGCAGACTTCAGAAGGACAGAGACAGACTGTGAAATGAGCAGACACAAGGCAGATGAAATTAAATGAGGATAAGTGTGAAGTGATGCACTTTGGGAGAAACAACAGGGAGAGGCCGTATAATCTAAATGGGACTATTTTGAGGGGGTGCAAGAGCAGAGGGACCAGGGGGTCCATATTCACAAGTCTTTGAAAGTGCCACGGCAAGTTGGTGAGGCGGTTCAGAAAGCGTATGGGATACTTGGCTTTGTAAATAGGGCCATTGAATACAAAAACAAGGAAGTTACACTAAACCTTTACAAATCACTAGTTAGGAACATAGGACAGGAGGAGGCCATTCAGCCCCTCGAGCCTGTTCCGCCATTCTATGAGATCATGGCTGATCTGTGACCTAACTCCATACACCCGCCTTTGGCCCATATCCCTTAATACCTTTGGTTAACAAAAACCTATCAATCACAGATTGAAAATTAACAATTGATCGAGCATCAATTGCTGTTTGCGGAAGAGAGTTCCAAACTTCTACCACCCTTTGTGTGTAGAAGTGTTTCCTAATTTCACTCCTGAAAGGTCTGGCTCTATTTTTAGACTATGCCCCCAGTCCTAGAATCCCCAACCAGCAGAAATAGTTTCTCTCTATCTACCCTATCTGTTCCCCTTAATATCCTGAAAACTTCGATCAGATCACCCCTTAACTTGCTAAATTCCAGGGAATACAACCCTAATTTGTGTAATCCCTCCTCGTAACTTAACCCTTGAAGTCCAGGTATCATTCTGGTAAACCTACACTGCACTCCCTCCAAGGCCAATATATCCTTCCTAAGGTGTGAGGCCCAGAACTGCTCACAGTGCTCCAGGTGTGGTCTAACCAGGGTTTTGTACAGCTGCAGGGTTTTGACCTCAGCTGGAGTCTTGTGTACAGTTCTGGGCACCACACTTTAGGAAGGATGTCAAGGCCTTGGAGAGGGTGCAGAGGAGGTTGGCCAGGATGGTACCAGGGATGAGGGACTTCAGTTATGTGGAGAGATTGGAGAAGCTGGGATTGTTCCCCTTAGAGCAGAGAAGGTTAAGAGGAGACCTAATAGAGATGTTCAAAATGATGAGGTGATTTGATCGAGCAAGTAGGGAGAAACTGTTCACTTTGGCAAGTGGGTCGGTAACCAAAGGTCACAGATTTAAAATAGTTGCTAAAAGAACTAGAGGGGAAATGAGGAGAATTGTTTTCATACAGAGGGTTGTTAAGGTCTGGAACACACCATCTGAAAGGATGCTGGAATCAGGTTCCACAGGAACTTTCAAACAGTAATTGGACGAGTCCTTGAAGAGGACTAGTTTGCAGAGTTCTGGGGTAAAGCTGGGGTGTGGGACTAAATTGGACAACTCTTTCAAAGACACGATGGGCCGAATCACCTCCTTCTGTGCTGTTAGATTCTATGATCAGTGTGAAGTCGCTGGTGTCTCTTCAACTCCCCGGAGCTTTTAAAGCTCTTCCCACAGTCAGAACATTTAAAGGGCCTCTCGTCAGTGTGAACTTGCTGATGTGTCAGCAGGTTGGAGGGCCGAGCGAATCCCTTCCCACACACGGAGCAAATGAATGGTCTCTCCCCAGTGTGAACTCGCTGATGTGTCAGCAGGTTGGATGACTGAGTGAATCCCTTCCCACACACGGAGCAAGTGAATGGTCTCTCCCCAGTGTGAACTCGCCGATGTGCCAGCAGGTTGGCTGAATCAGCGAATCCCTTCCCACACACAGAGCAGCTGAACGGCCTCTCCCCGGTGTGTAGGTGTTGGTGTAGCTTGAGGTCCCCGGATCTTATAAAACTCTTCCCACACTCAGAACATTTAAAAGGTCTCTCGTTAGTGTGAACTCGCTGGTGCCCCTTCAGCTCCCCGGAGCTTTTAAAGCTCTTCCCACAGTCAGAACATTTAAAGGGCCTCTCGTCAGTGTGAACTCGCTGATGTACCAGCAAGGTGGATGACTGAGTGAATCCCTTCCCACACATGGAGCAGGTGAACGGGCTCTCCCCAGTGTGTAGGTGTTGGTGTAGCTTGAGCTCCCCGGAGCTTTTAAAACTCTTCGCACACTCAGAACATTGAAAGGGTCTCTCGTCAGTGTGAACGCGCTGGTGTCCCTTCAGCTCCCCAGAGCTTTTAAAGCTCTTCCCACAGTCAGAACATTGAAATGGTCTCTCATCAGTGTGAACTCGCTGGTGTCCCTTCAGTTCCTGGGGGCTTTTAAAGCTCTTCGCACAGTCAGAACATTGAAATGGTCTCTCATCAGTGTGAACTCGCTGGTGTCCCTTCAGTTCCCAGGAGCTTTTAAAGCTCTTCCCACAGTCAGAACATTGAAATGGTCTCTCATCAGTGTGAACAAGCTGGTGTCTCTTCAGATACTTAGCGCTTTTAAAGCTCTTCCCACAGTCAGAACATTGAAATGGTCTCTCATCAGTGTGGACAAGTTGGTGTAGCTTTAGTTCCTTGGGGCTTTTAAAGCTCTTCCCACAGTCAGAACATTGAAATGGTCTCTCCTTAGTGTGAACTCCCTGGTGTGTTTGCAGGTGGGATGAACAAACAAATCCCTTTCCACACACGGAGCAGGTGAACAGACTGTCCCTGGTGTGACTGCGCCGTTGAACTTTCAATGCAGACGGGGAACTGAAGCCCTTCCCGCCGTCCCCACCTTTACCCGGTTTCTCCCCGGTGTGACGGTGCACGTGTCTCACCAGGTCAGGCGATCGGCTGAATCCGCGTCCACACACTGAACACGTGTGCGGTTTGTCTGCGTTGCGATCGCTGCTCTCTCCTTCCATGTGCAAAGGCTGATGATATTCAGGTCCTGATGAATCCAGCGACTCTGTCAGATCTTGACGTGATGTTTGGTCTGAGCTTCCCGTCTGTAACTGCTCCACTTCTATAACCCTGTAAATTGAGATCAGAAAAGGATCAGAGGCAAACTGTTGTTTAATTTTCCCCTTTCCGAACCAAGGTGCAGTGAAGCTGATTTTCAGGCCCCAGCTGCTGCACAAGTTGGTTGAAAAGATCAGCAGTAATGGCGGCTGTAATACCCACAAGCCCCCGGCTCTGCAGAAAGTGCTCTGTTGACTGAGTCCCGTGCATGTGCTCATGGCCCCCGCGCTCTCCCTCCTGCTCTACAATCGCCTGTAACGATCGGTCCGCAACACGCATGCTCAGCACACAAAACCCCGCGGTTGGAACATCGGGCGTGCCTGCGGAGCCACAACATCTGGTACGCGTGAGCGGCTCAGGTGGGGGCGAGTCGGTGTTTCGCCTCAGCCGCCAGGGAGGTGCGCATGTGCAGGACAACCCAACATTCTTCCTGTCAGCAATCACTCCCTCGTTTCTTTAATAAAAACAGAAAATGCTGGAAATACTCAGCAGGTCAGGCAGCATCTGTGGAGAGAGAAACAGAGTTAACGTATCAGGTCGATGACCATTTGTCAGAACTGCTTGCTCTTTAGTGTCAGCCAGTGGCTCAGTGGGTAGCACTCTCGCCTCTGAGTCAGAAAGTTGTGGGTTCATAGTCCCACTCCAGAGACTTGAGCACAAAAATCCAGGCTGACACTCCAGTGCAGTGCTGAGGGAGTGCTGCACTGTCAGAGGTGCCGTCTTTCGGATAAGATGTTAAATTGAGGCCCTGTTTGCTCTCTCAGGTGGATGTAAAAGATCCCATGGCATTATTTCAGGAAAGAAAGACTTGCATTTATATAGTGCCACCAGATATCCTAAAGTGCTTTACAGCCAATGAAGTACTACAATGAAGTAGTCACTGTTGTAATGTGGGAAAGAGCAGGGGAATTATCCCCAGTGTCCGAGCCAATGTTTATCCCTCAATCAACATAAAAAAGATAGATTATCTGGTCATTATCACATTGCTGTCTGTGGGAGCTTGCTGTGCTCTAACTGACTGCCGCATTTCCTACATTACAACAGTTACACTTCAAAAGTACTTCATTGGCTGTAAAGTACTTTGGGACGTCCGGTGGTGGTGAAAGGCGCTATATAAATGCAAGTCTTTCTTTCTTCACTGGTCTCACCAGCGACCTCTTCTGGCGGTTGGTTGATTGACAGGCGAGAGCCCGCACAAGCGCACTCGGAGCGGCGGATTGGGCCGAGTCCGGCACAGTGACCCCTCCCGGTCACAAAGGGTAATGACTGCGCATGCCCAGAGGAGACCAACCCCCCTCCCCCACTCGGAGCTGCGCCTGCGCACTCGGATCCTGCTGGACAGAGTCGGCGCGGGGCCATTCCGGGGAAAGGCCTTGGTGTCGGTTCCAGAGTCGCGATCGGTGACGCGAAGTGAGTTTTCTCCGCTCCGATCGGGTGGAGAATGGCACGGGGTGGATCGGGAGAGAATCGAGAGAAATAGAAAAACCTCAGAGTCCGCGAGGCCCCGGACCGAGCGGCGGCACTTGGACGGTGCACGTGATCTCCTCGGGGACACGTCACCCAGGGCCCGCGGCCTGATTGACGGCAGCTTCCGACCAATAGGGAGTGAAATAATGAGTAGATTTGCCTTTCTAAATCTAGGCTTTATTAACCTTAAAACGCCAGCAGCACATCTTTACACCCAGTCCCAACCAAGGCTGTAGAGAACTGAATTTAAGATGGCCACCACAAATCACATGACATCAACTACCTATGAGTTTACAGCATATCTCTCATGGCAGGAAACAGGCAACCAATTACAATGCTTCTTATGAAACAGAATAATCACCACATTCACCCCTCCTTTTAAAACATACTCCAACCTAGGTAGCCTTTACAATTTACAATTAGTTATTTATAACTAAAACAATACAAGTATAAGATTTCAACAATTTTAAAACCTTACTATCAAATTATTTTAAAAGTCCATTTTCAATCGGTCGACCGGATATCTTGTTCGTGTCGACCTTCTTAACCTGGGTGAAATTCCTTGCCCTCCCACACCAGGAGACACGGAAGTATCTTCTGCAGGAAGGCTATCCATATCCCGATTATCAACAGTTTCCGGATTGGAAATCCCATCAGGAGGTAAACTGGGACGGTCATGAACATCCATCGAGGGCTGACTAATAGAATTATAATTATCTGCAATAGGATTGGAAATATTCGTAGTATCTGTGACGACATCCACATTATCTGAATCATGACTATTGTTAATATCCTAAGAAAGAGGGCTGGCCATCACAAGGAGCCAAATCTTTAATTGAAACAGTACTTTCTTTCCAATCTTGGAATCGAATATGAGCATATTGGGAATTTGCCTCCAACAGCTCCACCTCCTCCACTAAAGGATCATATTTTGACAGTCTAACATGGCGTCGGAGCAGCACAGATCCCTGCATAGTAAGCCATGAAGGTACCAAATATCCCGTAGTAGATCTCCGCGGATAGTTAAAGAGCCTTTCATGGGGGGGTCACATTAGTAGCTGTTGAAAGCAATGATCTAATGGAATGCAGGGCATCAGGCAATACCATTTCCCACTGTGTATTCTTAAGGTTCCGGGATGTCAAAGCCAACATAACTGCCTTCCAGATCACCCCATTGTATTGTTCACACTGTCCATTACCCTGGGGATTATACGGGGTAGTTCTGCTAGTAGATATTCCGACTCTGGAGGTATTCCTTCAACTGGGAAGACATAAAAGAACTTCCCTGATCCGAATGGATATACGCCGGCATCCCAAAGATGACAAAAGTTTGAGTCAGACATTTGATAACTGTAGCAGCTGATACATCTGCACAAGGAAAAGCAAAAGGGAACCTTGAAAACTCATCTACAACAGTAAATATATATCGATTCTGAGTCGTTGAAGGAAGAGGCCCCTTAAAATCAACACTCAAACGTTCAAAAGGAGAAGTAGCCTTTATAAGATGAGCTCGTTGAGGCTCAAAGAAATTCGGTTTACACTGAGCACAGATCGAACATGAAGTCATCCGCTTGACGTCTTCAACTGAAAAGGGCAAATTCTTACTGCGTACGAAGTGTATCATCCTCGTAACCCCAGGATGGCATAAGGCATTGTGAAGATTAATAAGCGTATCTCCGTGAATCACAGAACAATAAGCCCTTGACAGCGCATCAGCAAAAACATTATCCTTCCCCGGACGATAAACTATATCAAAATGGTAGCATGCCAACTCAATCCTCCACCTCATTATTTTATCATTCTTGATCTTTCCAAAATGTTTGACATCAAACATAAAGGACACAGATTTTTGGTCAGTTACCAACGTAAAATGTCGCCCCGATAAATAATGTCTCCATTTACGCAGTGCTTCTACTATTGCATACGCCTCTTTCTCTATTGAGGAGTGTCTTTTCTCACTATTGTTCAAAGTACGTGAGAAAAAGGCCACAGGTCTTCCATTTTGGTTCAGAGTAGCCCCAATTGCAAAATCGGAAGCGTCCGTCGCAATCACAAAGGGAACCAGCTCATCAATAGAATGCACAACTGCTCCAAGGATATCCTTTTTAAAATTATCAAAACACGTCCTGGCCTCCCATGATAGAGGATATGTCGTAACCCGAATAAGGGGCCAGATCTTCTGTGAAAAGTTTGCAATCCAATTAGAATAAGAAAACAGTCCAACAACTCGTTGCAAAGTTTTAGAATTAGTAGGACAAGGTAAATCAATCAATGGTCGCAGACGTTCTGGATCTGGTTTAATCTTGTTTCCCCGAGATAATATATCCCAGTAAATTTACCTCAGTAGTCGAAAAGATACACTTCTCTATTAAAAGTTAAACCAACTTTTTCCGCAGCTTGAAGGAATCTTTCTAAATTAGAATCATGCTCCACCCTTGATTTGCCACACACCGTGATGTCATCTAAATATGAAAAGGTGTCAGAGAGAGAGTTATCACTTATAAAAGCATCCATTGCCTGTTGAAAACAGGCAACACCATTAGTAACACCAAATGGTACTCGGCAAAACTGATACAGCTTTCCACCAGCCTCAAAGGCCGTATATGGTTGATCCCTCTTAATGATAGGAATCTGATGATAAGCACTCTTCAAGTCAATAGTGCTAAAAACCTTATACTGAGATACTTTGTTGATAAGCTCATCAATCTTAGGCAAAGGGTACGCATCTAATTGAGTATACCTATTAATAGTTTGAGAGTAGTCTATCACCATTTGTTTCTTATGTCTCTCGTTAGTGGTGACAACTACCTGTGCCCGCCAGGGCGAACAACTAGGTTCAATGATTCCTTCCAATAAAAGACGTTGAACTTCAGAATTAATAAATTCTTTATCCTGACTGCTATACCTTCTTGACTTGGTAGCAATTGGCTTACAATCCGGCATCAAATTGGAAAAAAGTGATAATGGAGAAATGGATAAAGAAGTTAATCCACAAATAGATAAAAGGTGGCTTAGTTCCTCCAAAAGAAAGACTGAGAGACTCGTGTAATTGAAGCACATCATGACCAATCAAAATATCCGCAGAGATTAGGCAAAACAGATCGGCGTATATCAGTATACGTATTACCTAGAAGAGTTAATTTCACAAGGCAACAACCAGCTACTTGTGAGGCGAGAGTCGTCTAAGCCATACACACCTGATAAGTAACAGGCGAAATTTTCAAATGCTTCTCCTTCACAAACTGAAGACTTATAAAACTCTCAGTACTGCCCATATCTATAAGGGCCTTCACTTCTAACCCTTTAACTTGGGCCGTAACTATAGCTTTGTTTAAGCCATGAGCAAAGGCAGCAGAAACTGATACAATAAACGCCCTATCTAAAGGCTGAATAGTCAGAGAGGAGGCAATTGATTTACAAACACGTGCGTAATGACCTCTCTTGCCACATTTACTACACACAGCCTCCCGAGCAGGACACTTCAGACGAGGGTGCCGGGCGTTCCCACAAAAATAACACTTCTGAATCCTAGAGGCAACAGCTGCCGAAGTAGAAACTGTTTCAGAATCTGGTAAACCACTCCCATTAAGTCCACATAATTCCTTTTCATCCGGAACTGCCGAAACCAGTCGCAGGCCGATTAAAAAGAGCATAAGAATCCGAACTTCTCTGAGCCAAATCCAATGTAGAGGCTTGCTCAAAAGCACTCGAGATCCAAAGTCTTATTTTCTAATAACCGCTGACGAATTGATCTAGACAGTAATCCATTAATAAAAGCATCCCGTACCGATTCTTCCTTATATTCTTCTGCTGACACGGCCTTATAATTACAGTTAGCACCAAGGCGCCGAAGTGCTTGTAAATAAGCATCCAAAGATTCTCCCACCTGCTGCCTACGGGCAGATAGAAGGTGACGTGCAAATACCTAATTCTTCGATTTAACAAAAATCTTTTCCAATGTAGCAATAGCCAATTCGTAAGTTTCACAGTCCAAGATATGCTTATACACATCCGGAGCAATGTAGTTGATCAGTATATTCAACTTATTTAGAGACTCTTGATCCAACACACCCAAAAAGTTTTTAAATGTACGATACCAATGTTTCCATTTATCATCCACTCCTGCAGAATTAGGGTCAGCATTAAATCGTTCCGGTTGAAGATATCGCTCCATTCTAGCAAAAGGTTAATAAATTGAAATAATGAGTAGATTTGCCTTTCTAAATCTAGGCTTTATTAACCTTAAAACACCAGCAGCACATCTTCACACCCAGTCCCAACCAAGGCTGTAGAGAACTGAATTTAAGATGGCCACCACAAATCACATGACATCAACTACCAATGAGTTTACAGCATATATCTCAAGGCAGGAAACAGGCAACCAATTACAATGCTTCTTATAAAACAGAATAATCACCACAGGGAGCGAGCGGGGTGGGGCTGGAGGAGCGAGCCGGCGGCGGGTTCTCCAATCGGGGAGCCTGAGGGGCGGGACTAGCGGCACCCAGTGGGCAGGGCTGGAGGAGCGAGCGGGCTGCGGGCCCTCCAACCAATCGGAGAGCCCGAGGGGCGGGACCAGCGCCGGCTGATTGTCTGATCCGCAGGGCAGCGAGTTTCTCCAGTCCCTTGTTCAGGGCCCGGGGCCAGGGGAGGCTGTGGGCCTTCATTCCCTGCATTGGACACAAGGCTCTTTGTTTCAGGCATAGGGTGACGTCGCACTGAAACTTTCCGCTCTCCTATACAAAGATGGCTGCCGTTAACCTGGGCCTGTAAGGGGAAGAAATCCCCACAACTGCAAACACGGGATCTTCAGCTTATTATTGGGAGCTTGCCTCCTGCATGAGTTGTTTATGAAGCCTCCCCACCCACCTACCGGTCCATTACTCCCTCCGTCGCGATTTATACCCGCTGCACCATCGCGCTCCCGGCTTCAGCCCCCCTCCATCTCCAGTAACGCACTGCGCATGCTCAATATACCGGCCCCCTCCCGCGCCTGCACGCTGGGCTCTTGTAGTCTGGGTGCGGCACGTGGTCCACCGCGGGGAATGCTGGGTAGAAGACCAGATTAGTGAATGGAACATGATTTACTGTGATCAAATTGAAGACTGAACCATGTTCATTCTGGTAGTCATGGTTTGTTTCTGCTGATCGTAATAACTCCTGTATCTGCGCTGGAGATGAATATTCTGTTTAAATAGTGAATAAATAAAGCTCGAGGAACAGCACCTCATCTTTCGATTAGGCACTTTACAGCCTTCTGGACTCAACATTGAGTTCAACAATTTCAGACTTTAACCCTTACTCCCATTTTTCATGCTGTATGATTTTGCCATCCCCATTTGCAACATTTTCCAAGACTCGGTTTCACAGCCACATCTTTCCTCAGCAACTGTGTCCGGTTCCAACTTATTCCATGTGGATTCCAATTGAACTTCCACCCTTCGTGTTTCAGATCCACCCAGGATAACTTTCCTGCCTCTTACCTTAGTAATATCTGTTACATCTCCAGCTTTTTCCAGTTCTGATGAAGGGTCCCAGACCTGAAACGTTAACTCTGTTTCTCTCTCCACGGATGCTGCCTGGCCTGCTGAGTATTTCCAGCATTTTCTGTTGTTATTTCAGTGAATAAATAAGCTTTGTTTCAAACACAGTGTGTCACATATTTGATTTCTCCATGATAAGAGAAGACAAATTGATGTTCTGTTCCAGACTGTTTAATTTTTGGGCCTTTTCTTACTCTAGATTATTTCCGTTCTCATCTCGTTTGCCTTTTACCACATCAAACCCCAAGCCTGCTCCGTTTACATAGAAACATGGAAGATAGGAGCAGGAGGCGGCCATTCAGCCCCTCGAGCCTGCTCCGCCATTCAATGAGATCATGGCTGATCATCCAAATTCAGTACCCGGTCCCTGCCTTCTCCCCATATCCCTTGATACCTTTAGCTTTAAGAAATATATCTAACTCCTTCTTGAATATATTTAAAGACTTGGCCTCAACCGCCTTCTGTGGTAGAGAATTCCACAGGTTCACCACTCTCTGGGTGAAGAAATTCTTCCTCATCTCTGTCCTAAATGGCTTACCCCTTATCCTTAGACTATGACCCCTGGTTCTGGACTCTACGACCAGCAGGAACATTCTACCTGCATCTAATTTGTCCAGACCCGTCAGAATTTTATAAGTTTCGATGAGATCCCCACTCATTCTTCTAAACTCCAGCGAGTATAAGCCCAATCGACCCAATCTCTCCTCATACGTCATTTCTGCCATAGAGTCATAGAGTTTTACAGCACAGAAAGAGGCCCTTCGGCCCATCGTGTCTGCGCCGCCCATCCATCCCTGTCCAGTCTAATCCCATTTTCCAGCATTTGGTCCATAGCCTTGTATGCAATGGCATTTCAAGTGCTCATCCAAATGCTTCTTGAATGTTGTGAGGGTTCCTGCCTCCACCACCCTTTCAGGCATTGAGTTCCACATTCCAACCACCCTCTGGGTGAAAAAGTTCCTCCTCAAATCCCCTCTAAATCTCCTGCCCCTTACCCTGAATCTATGCCCCCTTGTTATTGACCCCCCCACTAAGGGGAAAAGTTCCTCTTTATCTACCCTATCTATGCCCCTCATTATTTTGTACACCTCAATCAGGTCCCCCCTCAGCCTTCTCTGCTCCAAGGAAAACAACTCCAGCCTGTCCAGCCTCTCTTCATAGCTGAGGCGCTCCATCCCAGGTAACATCCTGGTGAATCTTCTCTGCACCCTCTCCAAAGCAATCACATCCTTCCTATAGTGAGGCGACCAGAACTGCACACAGTACTCCAGCTGTGGCCTCACCAGCGTTTTGTACAGCTCCATCATAACCTCCCTGCTCTTATATTCTATGCCTCAGCTAATGAAGGCAAGTATCCCATATGCCTTTTTAACCACCTTATCTACCTGCTCCGCTGCCTTCAGGGATCTATGTACATGTACACCAAGGTCCCTCTGACCCTCTGTACTTCCTAGGGTCCTACCACTCATTGTGTATTCCCTTGCCTTATTTGTCTGTCCAAAATGCATCACCTCGCACTTTTCAGGGTTAAATTCCATTTGCCACTTTTCCGCCCATCTGACCAACCCGTTTATATCGTCCTGTAGCCGGAGGCTTTCCTCCTCGCAATTTACCACCCCACCAATTTTCGTGTCATCTGCGAACTTACTGATCATACCTTTTACATTCTCATCCAAATCATTTATGTAGATCACAAACAATAAGGGACCCAGCACCGATCCCTGAGGTACCCCACTGGACACAGGCTTCCAGTCACAAAAGCAACCTTCGACCATCACCCTCTGCCTCCTGCCACTCAGCCAGTTTAGGATCCAACGCGCCAAGGCACCCTGGATCCCATGGGCTCTTACCTTCTTGACCAGTCTCCTATGCGGGACTTTGTCAAAAGCTTTACTGAAGTCCATGTAAACCACATCCACAGCATTTCCCTCATCCACCCCACTAGTCACCCCCTCGAAAAATTCGATCAGATTTGTTAGACATGATTTACCCTTGACAAAGCCATGCTGACTATCCCCGATTAATCCTTGCCTCTCCAAGTGGAGACTAATTTTGTCCCTCAGAATTTTTTCCAATAATTTCCCCACCACAGATGTTAGACTCACTGGCCTGTAATTCCCTGGTTTATCCCTGCTACCCTTCTTGAATAATGGTACTACGTTAGCTGTTCTCCAGTCCTCTGGTACATCCCCTGTGGCCAGAGAGGTTCTGAAAATTAGTGTCAGAGCCCCTGCAATCTCCTCCCTTGCCTCCCACAGCAGCCTGGGATACATCTCGTCCGGGCCTGGGGATTTATCCACTTTTTGGCCCGCTAAAACCGCTAGCACCTCCTCCCTCTCGATGCTAATATGTTCGAGTATGTCACAGTCCCCTTGCCCGATTTCTATGTCTGCATCGTCTTTCTCCATAGTGAACACAGATGCAAAAAATTCATTTAAAACCCCGCCTACATCCTCTGGCTCTACACACAGATTGCCACTTTGGTCCCTAATGGGCCCTACCCTTTCCCTGGTTATCCTCTTGCCCTTAATATACTTATAAAACATCTTAGGATTTTCCTTTATTTTGCTCGCCAGTGTTATTTCATGGCCCCTCCTCGCCCTCCTAATTTCTTTTTTAAGTATGCCCCTGCACTTTTTATACTCCTCTAGGGCTTCTTCTGTCTTTAGTCTTTTGTAACTGCCAAAAGCCCCCCTTTTATTTCTAATGCATTTCTGCCATCCCAGGGATCAGCCTTGTGAATCTTCGCTGAACTCCTTCCATGGTAAGAACATCCTTCCTCAGATAAGGTGACCACAACTGCACACAATACTCAAGGTGTGGTCTCACCAAGGCCCTGTCCAACTGCAGCAGGACATCCTTGCTCCTGTACTCAAACCCTTTTGCTATGAAGGCCAACATACCATTTGCCTTCTTCACCGCCTGCTACACCTGCATGCTTACCTTCAGCGACTGGTGCACAAGGACACCCAGGTCTCGTTGCACTTCCCCTTCTCCCAATCTATTGCCATTCAGATAACAGTCTGCCTTTCTGTTTTTGACACCAAAGTGGATAACCTCGCATTTATCCACGTTATATTGCATCTGCCACGCTTCTGCCCAATCACCCAACCTCTGGGATCTCAGAAAACACCATGAATATACAACTGGTGGATTTGACTGCTGTTTTACAATCATAATTCTCCATTTGTGTGTGTGCCCGTGCATTATAACTATCAATCAGCAGCCTTTCCTTTCCCCACTGTGGAAATGTAAAAGCGATTGTTAATTCAGTACCAGTTTGAGTCTTAGTGAAACAGCAAAGTACTGAATTTTACAAACGCTGCCACTAGTGTAATAAACACACAAAAGCAACAGAGGGGCAGGGAGAATGTGTGAGAAATGATTAGTGGTAACATAATAGGGAACACTAATGCCTTTTATAAACATATAAAGCGTGAAAGAATAGCCCAAGGAAAGGTGGGGCCGATTACTGACCAAAAAGGCAATCTTGTGGAAGCAGAGGACATGGCTGAGGTACTAAATTAACACTTTGCCTGCGTATTCACTAAAGGAGAGGATGCTGCCAATCGTACAGTAAAGGAGGAGGTGGTAGAGAAATTGGACAGGATATAAATCGATTAGGACGATGTACTAAATTGGTTGGCAGGGCTCAAAGTAGAAATGTCACCCGCTCTGCCACAATCTTCCAATCCTTAGATATGGGAAAGGTGCCAGACGGGAGGGCTGCAAACGTTACTTCCCTGTTCAAAAAAGGAGCGCGCGATGAACCAAATAACTACAGGCGACTCAGCTTAACATCGGTGTTATTTCCGAAACACAATTAACTGTCACTTGGAAGAACATGGGTTTATTAGCGACAGACAAAATGGATTTTATTTAAAGGCAAATCTAACCTGGCTGACTTGAATGAGCCAATGGATGAAATAGGAGAGGGTTGATGAAGGTGGTGCAGTTGATGTTCTGTTTCTGGACTTTCAGAAGGCCTTTGATAAAGTACCTCATAATAGACTGGTGAACAAAATTGGAGCCAATGATATTAAAGGAGCAGTGGCAGCGTGGATACTAAATTGGTGAAGGGACAGAAAACAGACAGTAGTTGTGAACCGATATTGTTCACACTGGAGGGAAGTTTACAGTGTTCCCAGGGGGCGGGATTAGGACCACTGCTCTTTGATTTATTTCAGTGACATGGACTTAGGTATACAGGGCATAGTTTAAAAGTTTGTCGATGACACGAATCTCGGAAAAGTCGTAAACCGTGAGGAGGATAGCAGAAGACTTCAGGAGGAAATAGAGACACTGGTGAAATGGGCAGACACATGGCCGGTGAAGTTTAATGCAGAGAAGTGTGAAATGCTGCATTTTGGAAGGAAGAATGAGGCGATACAATTTAAACCAACTGGTACAATTTAAAGGGGTTGCAGGAACAGTAAAACTTGGGGGTATAGATACAGAAATCTTTGACAGTGGCAGGACAGGACGATAAGGCTTTTAGAAACGTATAGGGGAGCATTGGCTTTATAAATATAGGCACAGGAACATCGGAACAGGAGTAGGCCACTCATTCACTCCCAGCTTGTTCCTCCATTCAATTCGATCATGACTGAGCTGTATCTTAACTTCATCTCCCCGCCTTGGTTCCATATCCCTAAATACCATTGGCTAACACAAATCTATCAATCACAGTTTGTCATTTTCAATTGACCGAACCTCAACAGCTTCTTGAGGGCCAGTGTTCTAGATTTCCACTACACTGTGTCTGAAGAAATGCTTTGTAACATCACCCCTGAACGGCCTCGCTCTGCGGTTAAGGTTACGTGGACCCCTCGTTCTCTCTGCCCATCCACAGTTCCTAACTTCTAACATCACCCCTGAACGGCCTCGCTCTGCGGTTAAGGTTACGTGGACCCCTCGTTCTCTCTGCCCATCCACAGTTCCTAACTTCTAACATCACCCCTGAACGGCCTCGCTCTGCGGTTAAGGTTACGTGGACCCCTAGTTCTCTCTGCCCATCCACAGTTCCTAACTTCTAACATCACCCCTGAACGGCCTCGCTCTGCGGTTAAGGTTACGTGGACCCCTCGTTCTCTCTGCCCATCCACAGTTCCTAACTTCTAACATCACCCCTGAACGGCCTCGCTCTGCGGTTAAGGTTACGTGGACCCCTCGTTCTCTCTGCCCATCCACAGTTCCTAACTTCTAACATCACCCCTGAACGGCCTCGCTCTGCGGTTAAGGTTACGTGGACCCCTAGTTCTCTCTGCCCATCCACAGTTCCTAACTTCTAACATCACCCCTGAACGGCCTCGCTCTGCGGTTAAGGTTACGTGGACCCCTCGTTCTCTCTGCCCATCCACAGTTCCTAACTTCTAACATCACCCCTGAACGGCCTCGCTCTGCGGTTAAGGTTACGTGGACCCCTCGTTCTCTCTGCCCATCCACAGTTCCTAACTTCTAACATCACCCCTGAACGGCCTCGCTCTGCGGTTAAGGTTACGTGGACCCCCAGTTCTCTCTGCCCATCCACAGTTCCTAACTTCTAACATCACCCCTGAATGGCCTCGCTCTGTGGTTAAGGTTACGTGGACCCCTCGTTCTCTCTGCCCATCCACAGTTCCTAACTTCTAACATCACCCCTGAACGGCCTCGCTCTGCGGTTAAGGTTACGTGGACCCCTCGTTCTCTCTGCCCATCCACAGTTCCTAACTTCTAACCATTTAGAACATTCTCTGATCGATCCTTTTTAGGTCCAACGTGAATGAGCTCATTTCTTTCTGAAGTGAGGGGAGTGCGACAAACTCGCTCAATCCACTCCAGGAGGGTGGGTTCTCCGGCGTTCTGAATGTTATTTAATATTGGTGTCACGAGTCTAACGCCCTCGAACGTATATGTGGACACGGTGTCAAGATGTAATGAGAGTGGGAGGAGGCTCCCGTGGAGTATAAACACAGCATAGACCACTAGAGCCAAATGGACTGTTTCTCTGCTGCAGTTTCGATGTAAATCTAATCTGCCCCGAACTGTCACAAACTCCAATCTCTGTGACTGTGACCATGGTGTGTAACCCTTCCTTGTCCATCATTCACCTTCCCACAGCATTCGATATAGTCTCATCTGGCATTCTTTTCCATGTCATGGCCTCCACTGTCCATCCCATAAAACTGATCCTCGTGTGCTTCCTGTTCTAGCTCCCTGATCGCAGATCGCAAATCTCCAGCAATGGGTTAACTTTTGTCTTTCTATCCACACCTATATTGTTGGCCAATATTGAACCGATGATGCTGCTTCTGGTGCATAGTAACCGATTACTGTAGCGCCGGAGGCAGATTGGATTGTTTCAATATCTGCTTCTTGGGATTTGCTGGTGGATTGAAATCTCGGTGCCGAGATCGCCTCATCAGGCACCTCCATTGACTGGGCAAGGCTGCATCATAGACCCATAATATGATACAGCACAGGAGGTCATTCAGCCCATCACACCGGTGCTGGCTCTTTGGAAGAGCGATCCCATTATTACCACTGTCCCTCTCTTTCCCCATAGCCCTGTAAATGTTTTCCCTTCAAGTATTTATCCAATTCCCTTTTCAATGTTACAACAGAATCTGCTTCCTCCACCCTTTCGGGCAATGCATTCCAGATCTCACTAACTCGCTGTGTAACACAATGTTACCTCACCACCCTTTCGGACAATGCATTCCAGATCTCACTAACTCACTGTGTAACACAATGTTACCTCACCACCCTTTCGGGCAATGCATTCCAGATCACACTAACTCGCTGTGTAACACAATGTTACCTCACCACCCTTTCGGACAATGCATTCCAGATCTCACTAACTCGCTGTGTAACACAATGTTACCTCACCACCCTTTCGGACAATGCATTCCAGATCACACTAACTCGCTGTGTAACACAATGTTACCTCACCACCCTTTCGGACAATGCATTCCAGATCTCACTAACTCGCTGTGTAACACAATGTTACCTCACCACCCTTTCGGGCAATGCATTCCAGATCACACTAACTCGCTGTGTAACACAATGTTACCTCACCACCCTTTCGGACAATGCATTCCAGATCACACTAACTCGCTGTGTAACACAATGTTACCTCACCACCCTTTCGGGCAATGCATTCCAGATCACACTAACTCGCTGTGTAACACAATGTTACCTCACCACCCTTTCGGACAATGCATTCCAGATCTCACTAACTCGCTGTGTAACACAATGTTACCTCACCACCCTCTCGGACAATGCATTCCAGATCTCACTAACTCGCTGTGTAACACAATGTTTCCTCACCACCCTTTCGGACAATGCATTCCAGATCTCACTAACTCGCTGTGTAACACAATGTTACCTCACCACCCTTTCGGACAATGCATTCCAGAACTCACTAACTCGCTGTGTAACACAATGTTACCTCACCACCCTTTCAGACAATGCATTCCAGATCACACTAACTCGCTGTGTAACACAATGTTACCTCACCACCCTTTCGGGCAATGCATTCCAGATCTTACTAACTCGCTGTGTAACACAATGTTACCTCACCACCCTTTCGGACAATGCATTCCAGATCACACTAACTCGCTGTGTAACACAATGTTACCTCACCACCCTTTCGGGCAATGCATTCCAGATCACACTAACTCGCTGTGTAACACAATGTTACCTCACCACCCTTTCGGACAATGCATTCCAGATCTCACTAACTCGCTGTGTAACACAATGTTACCTCACCACCCTTTCGGACAATGCATTCCAGATCACACTAACTCGCTGTGTAACACAATGTTACCTCACCACCCTTTCGGACAATGCATTCCAGATCTCACTAACTCGCTGTGTAACACAATGTTACCTCACCACCCTTTCGGACAATGCATTCCAGATCTCACTAACTCGCTGTGTAACACAATGTTACCTCACCACCCTTTCGGGCAATGCATTCCAGATCTCACTAACTCGCTGTGTAACACAATGTTACCTCACCACCCTTTCGGACAATGCATTCCAGATCTCACTAACTCGCTGTGTAACACAATGTTACCTCACCACCCTCTCGGACAATGCATTCCAGATCTCACTAACTCGCTGTGTAACACAATGTTTCCTCACCACCCTTTCGGACAATGCATTCCAGATCTCACTAACTCGCTGTGTAACACAATGTTACCTCACCACCCTTTCGGACAATGCATTCCAGAACTCACTAACTCGCTGTGTAACACAATGTTACCTCACCACCCTTTCGGACAATGCATTCCAGATCACACTAACTCGCTGTGTAACACAATGTTACCTCACCACCCTTTCGGGCAATGCATTCCAGATCTTACTAACTCGCTGTGTAACACAATGTTACCTCACCACCCTTTCGGACAATGCATTCCAGATCACACTAACTCGCTGTGTAACACAATGTTACCTCACCACCCTTTCGGGCAATGCATTCCAGATCACACTAACTCGCTGTGTAACACAATGTTACCTCACCACCCTTTCGGGCAATGCATTCCAGATCACACTAACTCGCTGTGTAACACAATGTTACCTCACCACCCTTTCGGATAATGCATTCCAGATCACACTAACTCGCTGTGTAACACAATGTTACCTCACCACCCTTTCGGACAATGCATTCCAGATCTCACTAACTCGCTGTGTAACACAATGTTACCTCACCACCCTTTCGGACAATGCATTCCAGATCACACTAACTCGCTGTGTAACACAATGTTACCTCACCACCCTTTCGGACAATGCATTCCAGATCACACTAACTCACTGTGTAACACAATGTTACCTCACCACCCTTTCGGACAATGCATTCCAGATCTCACTAACTCGCTGTGTAACACAATGTTACCTCACCACCCTTTCGGGCAATGCATTCCAGATCTCACTAACTCGCTGTGTAACACAATGTTACCTCACCACCCTTTCGGACAATGCATTCCAGATCACACTAACTCACTGTGTAACACAATGTTACCTCACCACCCTTTCGGGCAATGCATTCCAGATCTCACTAACTCGCTGTGTAACACAATGTTACCTCACCACCCTTTCGGGCAATGCATTCCAGATCTCACTAACTCGCTGTGTAACACAATGTTACCTCACCACCTTCTCGGACAATGCATTCCAGATCTCACTAACTCGCTGTGTAACACAATGTTACCTCACCACCGTTTCGGGCAATGCATTCCAGATCTCACTAACTCGCTGTGTAACACAATGTTACCTCACCACCCTTTCGGACAATACATTCCAGATCTCACTAACTCGCTGTGTAACACAATGTTTCCTCACCTCGCCTGTGGCTCTTTCTCCACTCACTTTAAATCTGCGTCGTCTGGTTACTGACCCCTTCTGCCAATGGAAACAGTTTCTCCTTATTTACTCATCAAAACCAATCATGAGTTTCAACAGCTCTATAAAATCTTCGTTTAACGAACTCTGCTCTAAAGAGAACAAACCAGTCTCTCCCCAGAACTGAAGTCCCTGATCCTTAGTACAATTCTCTCAAATCTCTTCTGCACCATCTCCAAGGCCTTGATATCCTCCCTAAAGTGTGGTGGCCAGAATTGAAAACCAGACTCCAGCTGAGGCCTAACCAGTCTGTTCTAACAGTTGAACATAACTTCCTTGCTGTTATTCGCTATTCCTCCTGTAATAAAGCCGAGGACATCGCTCATGGTGTCAGCACTTGACTAATGAGCACTGTAGGAGGGGAGGACATTCACCACTGCTCCACTAATATTAACAGTGGTGTCACTTTAAGCAGATTGGTGACGCAATATCTTTAGGGGTCTTACAATATCTGGAAACCTCTTAAATACATAACTGGTTTGATCTGACTGCTGTTTTACAATTATAATTCTCCACGTGTGCGCGTGTCCCGCTGTGTGTCTAACAAACTCTCAGTCAGCGTCCTTCCCTTTCCCCACTGTGGAAATGTGAAAGCGATTCAGTCCCGGATCAGTAATTTCTCCAAACTTAAGTTGATGTTATTCGCCGGCATTAAGTTATAACCAAATTTGAGACCTTGTAAGATGGAGTTTTCTGCTGTTTGACACACGCAGACTCTGGTATAATAAACACACGACAACAACAGCAGCACCGTAGGGAATGAAGCTGAATACAGAAAGTAGAGGAGAAATCAAAAACAAACTAAGAGGGGCACGGAAAAACTGAGGAAAGATTAGTGGGAATAGAATAGGGAACATTAAAATCTTTCTTAAACATGTAAAGCCTAAAAGGAGAGTCAACGGAAAGGTGCGATGATTAAGGAGCAAAAGGGGAATCTTCACGTGGCATAGTGGTTAGCACTGTTGCCTCACAGCGCCAGGGACCCGGGTTCGAATCCAGCCTCGGGTGACTGTCTGTGTGGAGTTTGCACATTCTCCCCGTGTTTGCGTGGGTTTTCCCCGGGTGCTCCGGTTTCCTCCCACAGTCCAAAGATGTGCGGGTTAGGTTGATTGGCCATGATAAATTGACCCTTAGTGTTAGGGGGATTAAATAGGTGGGGTTACGGAGATAAGGTGGGATATGTGTTGGTGTAGGGGCCGAAATGGCCTCCATCTGCACTGTGGGGTTTCTGTGATTTCTGTGATTCTGGTGGATGCAGTGGGCATGGCTGAGGTACTGAATGAGTACTTTGCATCTGCCTTCACTAAAGAGGATGCTGCTAATGTTACAGTAAAGGAGAGGGTGGTAGTGAAATTGGACAGGATATAAATAGACCAAGAGGATGTAGTGAAACAGTTGACAGCGCTCAAAGTGGAAGTGTCATGGTCTGGATGGGATGCATCCTGGGTTACTGAGAGAAGTCTGGCTCTGGCCACAATCTTTGAATCCTCCTTGGATAGGGGAGTGGTGCCACAGGACTGGGGATTTGCAAATGTTACCCCCTCGTTTAAAAATGGAGCGTGTGGTAAACCAATGAACTACAGGCGAATCAGTCTAGCGCCGGTGTTCAGGAACCTTCTGGAGATAAATCAATGAGAACCTGCTAAGATATCATCTCTCCTTACAGCAGTAATTGACTCCTAGATTAATATTGCAACACCCCCTCCTCTTTTACACCCCCCTCTGTCTTGCCTGAAGATTCTATACCCTGGAATACTGAGCTGCCAGTCCTGCCCCTCCCTCAACCATGTCTCTGTGATAGCAACAATATCATACTCCCATGTGTTCATCAACACCTTGAATTCATCTGCTTTACTCGCAAGACTCCTTGCATTAAAATAAATGCCATCCAGCCTTGCCATACTCCCTTGTGCCGTTACATATTTGCTCTGCCTTGCAGGCTGACCTGTTTTTTCCTCTATATTTGGCTGTGCATCACCCTCTACTGTAGCTCCACTCTGTATCCCATCCCCCTGCCAAGTTAGTTTAAACCCCCCCCAACAGTACCAGCAAACCTCCCTGCAAGGATGTTGGTCCCGTTCCGGTTCAGGTGCAAACCGTCCGACTTGTACAGGTCCCACCTTCCCCAGAAGCAGAGCCAGTGATCCAGGAAACTAAAGCCCTCCCTCCTGCACCAACTCTTCAGCCACGCATTCATCTGCTCTATCCTCCTATTCCTATTTTCTCACTAGCACGTGGCACCGGGAGTAATCCAGAGATTACAACCTTTGAGGTCCTGCTTTTTAATCTGCTACCTAGCTCCCTAAATTCTTGTTGCAGGACCTCATCCCGCTTTCTATCTATGTCCTTGGTACCAATGTGAACCACGACCTCTGACTGTTCACCCTCCCCCTTCAGAATGCCCTACAGCCGTTCAGTGACATCCCTGACCCTGGCACCAGGGAGCCAACATACCATCCTGGAGTCACATCTGCAGCCACAGAAACGTCTATCTGTTCCCCTTACGATAGAATCCCCCATCACTATTGCTCTCCCACTCTTTTTCCTCCCCTCCTGTGCAGCTGAGCCACTCGTAGTGCCACGGACTTGGCTCTTGCTGCATTCCCAAGAAAGCATCTCCCCCAGCAGTATCCAAAATGGAAAATCTGTTGGCGAGGGAGATGGACCCTGCACTACCTTCCTAGTTCTTTTACTCCGTCTGACCACTTCGTTAGACGAGCTATGAAGATCTCAGCTTCGCGGATGCTCCACAGTGACTCCAGCCGCAGCTCCAGCTCAGAAACGTGGATTTCGAGTAGCTGCAGCTGGAGACACTTCCTGCACACATGTTCGCCCTGGACACCGAAAGTGTCCCCGACTTCCCACATAGCACAGGAGGAGCACTCCACACTGCCGAGCTGCCCTGCCATGTCCTACCCTTAATTTACTCCCTTTAAAGAATATTAAATACACTCGGGACCTTACTTCCCTTTAAACACTACTTATGCTAAACTAGAGACCTTACTTTTACTTTAACGACTGGACTGTAGAAATACTCACCAGGTCCTACTTCCCAATCAGCTCCTTCCCTGGTTGCGACGTCACTTTAGCGGTTTTGCAGTTTGACTGCTCCCGCTCTCACTCTTTCCTGCAGTCCTATGACGTCTCTCCTCGATTTTGTTGTACTTTTGGAATTCACCGGACTTGTAGCTGTCTCCTCACTGCTGCCGACTCCTTGAAGGTCCGCGCTGTCCTCGGCCTCCCGCTGTATTTATGCCTCCTCGCTGCTGCTGCCGCCAACTCCTCGCAGGTTCTCTTTAGAGCAGAAAAATGTTAATTGGGAGATTTAATAGAGGTGTTCAAAATCATGAAGGTGTTTCCATAGAGTAAATAAGGAGCAACTGTACCCACTGACAGAAGGGTCGGTAAACAGAGGAGACGGATTTAACATAATTGACAAAATGCCAGAGGGGAGGTAAGATAAGATTGTTTTTAGGCATCGTGTTATGATCTGGAATGCAATGTCTGAATGAGTGATGGGAGCAGAGACAATAGTAACTTTTAAACCTGAATTAGTGAAACACACGAAGGGGAGAACATTAGCAGTGCTCTGGGCACAGAGCAGGGGAGTGGGACACATTGGTCTGCTCTTTCAAAGAGCCGGTACAGGCCCGCTGTGCCCAATGGCCTCATTTTGTACTGTCTGGTCCCAAGTTTCTATAGTATCAACCTCGAACTTTGTTCCTGAGCGAGTAATAAATGATAAATGTACCTGAATGCTATTTACAGAAGCAGACCTTTAGCGTGTGAAATTGCATTGGGAAGTTTAATTCTGTTAACCAGCAAACGATGACCAAAAATTGATAAAAAAGGGAGAAAAATCGACTGAGTACACCAGCAAGAAACATTTAAAAATTGTAGGAGCTTCTGAAAGTAAGTAAACATGGAGAGTAGCAAAAGTAAGCATTGGTCCCTTAGAGGCTGAGACAGGAGAAATTATAATGGAAATGACAGAGACTTTAAACAAATATTTTGTATCTGTCTTCACAGTAGAAAACACAAATAACACACCAAAAATAGCAGGGAACCAAGGGACCAATGAAAGGACTGACATCAATTACTTTAAGTTCCTTCGAGAAAAAAAGTACTCGAGAAACTAATGGGACTAAAAACCGACAAATCCCCTGGACCTGACGGCCTACATCCTAGGGTTCGACAAGAGGTGGCTGAAGAGAGAGTGGATGCATTGGTTGTGATCTTCCAAAATCCCCTAGATTCTGGAACAGTCCCAGCGGATTAGAAGGTAGAAAAAGTAACCCCGCTATTCTAGAAAGGGGGAAGAGAGAAAGCAGGGAACTACAGGCCAGTGAGCCTGGCGTCAGGAAAATGCTGGAATCCATTATTAAGGGAGGGGTAAGAGGGCACTTAGAAAATCATATGATCAGGCGGAGTCAACATGGTTTTATGAAAGAGAAATCACGCTATTAGTGTTTTTTGAGGATGCAACTAGCTGGATAGATAATGGGGAACTGGTGGATGTCAAATATTTGGATTGCCAAAAGGCATTTGATAAGGTGCCACATAAAAGGTTGCTGTGCAAGATAAGGACTCATGGGGTTGAGGGGAATATATTAGCTACAAGGACAGGTTGGAGAAGCTGGATTTGTTTTCATTAGAGCAAAGGAGGTTGAGGGGTGATTTGATCGAGGTGAACAAGATGATGACAGGTTTGGATAGGCTAGACAGGGAAAGGCTGTTCCCACTAATGGATGGTACAAGGACTAGGGGACACAGATTTAAGGTTTTGGGCAAGAGGTACGGGGGCGAATGTGAGTAAAAACCTTTTTACGCAGCGAGTGGTGAGGACCTGGAACTCGCTGCCGACGGAAGTGGTGGAAGCGGAGACACTCGATGTTTTCAAGGGGAGACTGGATAGGCACTTGAGGGAAATAAACTTGCAGGGCTACGGGGATAGAGCGGGGGAATGGGACTGACTGGATTGCTCTACAGAGAGCCGGCACGGACTCGATGGGCCGAATGGCCTCCTTCTGTGCCATTATGACTATTAGCATTGATAGAGGATTGGTTAACTGACAGAAAACAGAGAGTAGGGATAAACAGGACATTTTCAGCTTGGCAGGCTAGTGGGGTGCCACAAGGATCAGTGCTGGGGCCTCTGCTATTTACAATCTATATTACTGACTTAGATGAAGGGACCGAGTGTAATGGATCCAAGTTTGCTGCTGATACAAAGCTAGGTGGGACAGTAAGCTATGGGGACACAGAGCCTGCAAAGGGATATGGGCAGTCTAAGTGTGCGGGCAGTAAGGTGACAGATGGAATATAATGTGGGGAAA
Organism: Somniosus microcephalus; assembly: GCF_052327205.1. Classification (NCBI taxonomy): domain Eukaryota; kingdom Metazoa; phylum Chordata; class Chondrichthyes; order Squaliformes; family Somniosidae; genus Somniosus; species Somniosus microcephalus. The sequence goes on along the minus strand of NW_028225335.1, from coordinate 543,994 downwards.
TGTGTGCGTATTCACTTTAGTAGGAAGAACAGAAAAACAGAACCTTTTTTAAATGGTGAAAAATTATTAAATGTTGGTGTTCAGAGAGATTTAGGTGTTCTCGTACAGGAAACAAAGTTAGCAAGCAGGTACCGCGAGCAATTGGGCAGGCGGATGGCATGTTGGCCTTTATTACAAGGGGTTGGAATACAACAGTGAGGAAGTCTTGCTACAATTGGACAGGGCTTTGGTGAGACAACACCGGAGTACCGTGCACAGTTTTGGTCTCATATCGATAAAGGATGGGATAAAGACATGAGAGAGAAATGATCTTAGCTCCGAAAATAAAGTTAAAAAATCAGTTTGGGTGGAGCCAAGAAACAGCAAGGGGCAGAAAACATTGGTTGGAGGTGTTTATAGGCCCCCAAACTGTAGTTGTAATGTAGGGCAGCGTATAATTCAGGGAACTAGAGGTGCATGTAGCAAGGGTAATATATTAATCATGGGGGATTTTAAGCTATGTATAGATTGGGGAAACCAAATCTGCAGTAATAGTGTGGGGACATCATCTGAGTCAATGGGACTCTCTCTGACCTTTCTCCCCAGTCCATCTCCAGGGCCAGTGTGTATCTGAGTCAATGGGACTCTCTCTGACCTTTCTCCCCAGTCTATCTCCAGGGCCAGTGTGTATCTGAGTCAATGGGACTCTCTCTGACCTTTCTCCCCAGTCCATCTCCAGGACCAGAGTGTATCTGAGTCAATGGGACTCTCTCTGACCTTTCTCCCCAGTCCATCTCCAGGACCAGTGTGTATCTGAGTCAATGGGACTCTCTCTGACCTTTCTCCCCAGTCTATCTCCAGGGCCAGTGTGTATCTGAGTCAATGGGACTCTCTCTGACCTTTCTCCCCAGTCTATCTCCAGGGCCAGTGTGTATCTGAGTCAATGGGACTCTCTCTGACCTTTCTCCCCAGTCCATCTCCAGGACCAGAGTGTATCTGAGTCAATGGGACTCTCTCTGAACTTTCTCCCCAGTCCATCTCCAGGACCAGTGTGTATCTGAGGCAATGGGACTCTCTCTGACCTTTCTCCCCAGTCCATCTCCAGGACCAGAGTGTATCTGAGTCAATGGGACTCTCTGACCTTTCTCCCCAGTCCATCTCCAGGGCCAGTGTGTATCTGAGTCAATGGGACTCTCTGACCTTTCTCCCCAGTCCATCTCCAGGACCAGTGAGTATGAGTCAATGGGACTCTCTCTGACCTTTCTCCCCAGTCCATCTCCAGGACCAGTGTGTATCTGAGTCAATGGGACTCTCTGACCTTTCTCCCCAGTCCATCTCCAGGACCAGTGTGTATCTGAGTCAATGGGACTCTCTCTGTCCTTTCTCCCCAGTCCATCTCCAGGACCAGAGTGTATCTGAGTCAATGGGACTCTCTCTGACCTTTCTCCCCAGTCCATCTCCAGGACCAGTGAGTATCTGAGTCAATGGGGCTCTCTCTGAACTTTCTCCCCAGTCCATCTCCAGGACCAGTGTGTATCTGTGGTGATTATTCTTTATGTTTAGTAAGAAGTATTGTAATTGGTTGTTTGTTTCCTGCCTTGAGATATATGCTGTAAACTCATTGGTAGTTGATGTAATGTGATTTGTGGTGGCCATCTTAAATTCAGTTCTCTACAGCCTTGGTTGGGACTGGGTGTTGAAAGATCTGCTACTGGATTTTTAAAGTTAATAAAGCCTAGATTTAGAAAGGCAAATCTACTCTTCATTTCAATTTATTAACTTTAAGTTAGAATGGAGCGATATCTTCAACCGGAACGATTCAATGCTGACCCTAATTCTGCAGGAGTGGATGATAAATGGAAACACTGGTATCGTACATTAAAAAACATTTTGGGTGCGTTGGATCAAGAGTCTCTAAATAAGCTGATCAACTACATTGCTCCGGATGTGTATAAGTATATTTTGGACTGTGAAACTTACGCATTGGCTATTTCTACATTGGAAAAGATTTTTGTTAAACCAAAGAATGAGGTATTTGCATGTCACCTTCTATCTGCCCGTAGGCAGCAGGTGGGAGAATCTTTGGATACTTATTTACAAGCACTTCGGCGCCTTAGTGCTAACTGTAATTATAAATGTGAGTATAAAAAAAGCCTGAGGGTTTTATACCTTAATGCGAGAAGCATCAGGAACAAGGTAGATGAATTAGCTGTGGAAATAGAGGTTAATAATTATGATCTAATTGGGATTACGGAAACATGGTTGCAGGGTGAGCAGGGCTGGGAGCTTAACATACAGGGGTATTCAGTATTTAGGAAGGATCGACAAAAAAGAAAGGGAGGAGGGGTAGCATTGCTAGTAAAAGAGGGGATAAATGCAATTGAAAAGAAGGATATTAACTCAGTTAATACAGAATCTATATGGGTGGAGCTAAGAAATAGCGAGGGGCGAAAAACATTAATAGGAGTGGTATATAGGCCTCCAAATAGTAAAATAGAGGTTAGGGAGGGCATCACGAGGGAAATTAGAGAAGCGTGCAATAAGAGCACAGCTGTCATCATAGGTGACTTTAACTTACATATAGATTGGACTAGCCTAATCAGTAAAAATAATGAGGAGGAGGAATTCCTTGAGTGTTTAAGGGATGGTTATCTGGATCAATATGTCGAGGAACCAACTCGGGAACAGGCTATATTGGACTGGGTACTGTGCAATGAGAAGGGACTAATCAGTAATCTTGTTGTACGGGGACCCTTGGGTCAGAGCGATCATAACATGATCGATTTCTCACTCGAAATGGAGAGCGAAGAAATTGACTCAGAGACTAAGGTCCTGAATTTAAACAAGGGGAATTATGATGCCATGAGACGGGAACTGAGTAGGTCTGATTGGACAACGTTCCTGGGAGGACTGGAGGTAGATAAACAATGGCAAACATTTAAAGATAGAATGACAAAATTGCAAAAATTGTTTATACCAATCTGGCATAAAAGGAAATCTAAAAAGGTGACTCAACCGTGGATAACAGGGGAAATTAGAGACAGCATAAAATCCAAAGATAGGGCGTATAAAATAGCCAAAAAAAGCGCCAGAGCGGAAGATTGGGAACAGTTTAAGATAGAGCAAAGGAGGGCAAAGGGCATGATCAAGAGGGGCAAAATAGCTTACGAAAACAAGCTGGCGGAAAATATAAAAACTAACTCCAAAAGCTTTTATAAATATATCAAAAGGAAAAGACTGGTGAAAACCAAAGTTGGTCCATTGCAGTCAGATACGGGGGAATATATAATGGGAAATAAGGAAATGGCAGATCAACTAAATGCATACTTTGGGTCAGTCTTTACGAAGGAAGACACAAAAAACCTCCCTGGGATATCGGGAAAAATAGGGACATTGGCAAAGGAGGAACTGACGCAAATCAATATCTCTAAGGATATGGTGTTAAGGAAGCTAAAGGGATTGAAGGTGGACAAATCCCCAGGGCCTGATAACATGCATCCTAGGGTACTGAAGGAGGTGGCCCTAGAGATAGCGGATGCACTAAGGATGATTTTTCAGAATTCATTAGACTCGGGAACAGTGCCGATGGATTGGAGGGTAGCTAACGTTACCCCACTATTCAAAAAGGGGGGTAGGGAAAAAGCAGGTAATTACAGACCTGTAAGCCTTACATCAGTTGTGGGCAAAATGCTGGAGTCCATCATTAAGGATGAAATAGCGGAGCACTTAGCAAATGGGGACAGGATAGGACAGAGTCAACATGGATTTACAAAGGGTAAATCGTGCTTGACTAATCTATTGGAATTTTTTGAGGGAGTAACTGGTAGAATAGATGGGGGAGAGCCAGTAGATGTGGTGTACCTGGACTTCCAAAAGGCCTTCGATAAGGTCCCACATAAAAGATTAGCATGGAAAATTGAGGCTCATGGGATAAAGGGGAAAGTTTTGGCGTGGATAGGGAACTGGCTGTCAGATAGAAAACAGAGAGTTGGAATAAACGGCTCATTTTCTGAATGGCAGGCAGTAACAAGTGGGGTACCACAGGGATCTGTCCTGGGCCCCCAGCTGTTCACAATTTACATTAATGACCTGGATCAGGGAGTCGGATGCAGCATTTCCAAATTTGCAGACGACACTAAACTAGGAGGGGGGGTGGGCTCAGAGGAAGAGACCAGGAAGCTCCAGAGCGATTTGGACAGACTGGGCGATTGGGCGGATAAATGGCAGATGCACTATAATGTGGACAAGTGCGAAGTTATCCACCTTGGGTGCAGGAACGGGAGGGCAAATTATTATTTAAATGGCAATAGATTGGGAGAGGGGGAAGTACAGAGAGACCTGGGTGTTCTTGTACACCAGTCACTGAAGGCGAGCATGCAGGTGCAACAGGCGGTCAAGAAGGCAAACGGTATGCTGGCCTTCATAGCAAAAGGGTTAGAATACAGGAACAGGGATACCTTGCTGCAGCTGTACAGGGCACTGGTGAGACCACACCTCGAGTACTGTGTACAGTTTTGGTCGCCTCATCTGAGGAAGGATGTTCTTGCCATGGAGGGGGTGCAGCGGCGATTCACCAGGCTGATACCAGGAATGGCGGGAATGACCTATGAGGAGAGACTATGTAGTTTAGGGATGTACACACTGGAGTTTAGAAGATTGAGAGGGGACCTCATAGAAGTGTATAAAATTCTGACAGGTCTAGACAGACTGGATGCAGAAGGAATGTTTCCCTTGGCGGGTGAGAACAGAACTAGAGGACATAATTTAAGGATAAGGGCTAAACCATTTAGGACAGAGATGAGGGGGAATTTCTTCACTCAGAGAGTGGTGAACCTGTGGAACTCATTGCCACAGAGGGCAGTGTACGCCAGCTCATTAAATATATTTAAGAGGGAATTAGATATATTTCTACGGGCAAAAGGGGTTAAGGGTTACGGAGAGAAGGCGGGGACGGGATACTGAATTAAAGGATCAGCCATGATCTCATCGAATGGCGGAGCAGGCACGAAGGGCCGAATGGCCTACTCCTGCTCCTATCTTCTATGTATCTATGTATAAGGCCGTGACAGCAGAAGAATATAAGGAAGAATCGGTACGGGATGCTTTTAATGGATTACTGTCGAGATCAATTAATTAGTCAGCGGTTGTTAGAAAATAAGACTTTGGATCGTAAGAGTGCTTTCGAGCAAGCCTCTACATTGGATGTGGCTCAGAGAAGTTCGGATTCTTATGCTCTTTTTAATCGGCCTGCAACTGTGGTTTCGGCAGTTCCAGATGAAAAGGAATTATGTGGACTTAATAGGAGTGGTTTACTAGATTCTGAAACAGTTTCTACTTCGGTGGCTGTTGCCTCTAGGATTCAGAAGTGTTATTTTTGTGGGAACGTCCGGCACCCTCGTCTGAAGTGTCCTGCTCGGGAGGCTGTGTGTAGTAAATGCGGCAAGAGAGGTCATTATGCACGTGTTTGTAAATCATCAGGTTCAATTACCTCCTCTGCGACTATTCAGCCTTTAGATAGGGCGTTTATTGCATCAATTTCTGCTGCATTTGCTCATGGCCTAAACAAAGCTATAGTTACGGCCCAAGTTAATGGGTTAGAAGTGAAGGCCCTTATAAAACTCTCGGTACTGCCCGTATCTATAAGTCTTCAGTTTGCGAAGGAGAAGCGTTTGAAAATTTCGCCTGTTACTTATCAGGTGTGTATGGCTCAGACGACTCTCACTTCACAAGTAGCTGGTTGTTGCCTTGTGAAATTGATTCTTCTAGGTCATATGTATACTGATATACGCCTATCTGTTCTGCCTAATCTCTGTGCGGATATTTTGATTGGTCATGATGTGCTTCAATTACACGAGTCTCTCAGTCTTTCGTTTGGAGGGACTAAGCCACCTTTATCTATTTGTAGATTAACCTCTTCCATTTCTCCATTATCACTTTTTTCCAATTTGATGCCAGATTGTAAGCCAATTGCTACCAAGTCAAGAAGGTATAGCAGTCAGGATAGAGAATTGATTAATTCTGAAGTTCAACGTCTTTTATTGGAAGGAATCATTGAACCTAGTATTTCGTCTTGGCGGGCACAGGTAGTTGTCACCACTAACGAGAGACATAAGAAACGAATGGTGATAGACTACTCCGAAACTATTAATAGGTATACTCAATTAGATACGTACCCTTTGCCTAAGATTGATGAGCTTATCAACAAAGTATCTCAGTATAAGGTTTTTAGCACTATTGATTTAAAGAGTGCTTATCATCAGATTCCTATTGTTAAGAGGGATCAACCATATACGGCCGTTGAGGCTGGCGGAAAGCTGTATCAGTTTTGCCGAATACCATTTGGTGTTACTAATGGTGTTGCTTGTTTTCAACGGGCAATGGATGCTTTTCTAAGTGATAACTCTCTCTCTCTCTGACACCTTTTCATACTTAGATGACATCACGGTGTGTGGCAAATCAAGGGTGGAGCATGATTCTAATTTAGAAAGATTCCTTCAAGCTGCGGAAAAAGTTGGTTTAACTTTCAATAAAGAGAAGTGTACCTTTTCGACCACTGAGGTAAATCTACTGGGGTACATTATCTCGGGAAACAAGATTAAACCAGACCCAGAACATCTGCGACCATTGATTGATTTACCTTGTCCTACTAATTCTAAGGCTTTGCAACGAGTTGTTGGACTGTTTTCTTACTATTCTAATTGGATTGCAAATTTTTCACAGAAGATCCGGCCTCTTATTCGGGTTACGACATATCCTCTATCATGGGAGGCCAGGACGTGTTTTGATAATTTTAAAAAGGATATCCTTGGAGCAGTTGTGCATTCTATTGAGGAGCAGGTTCCTTTTGTGATTGAGACGGATGCTTCTGATTTTGCAATTGGGGCTACTCTGAACCAAAATGGAAGACCTGTGGCCTTTTTCTCACGTACCTTGAACAATAGCGAAAAAAGGCATTCCTCAATAAAGAGGCGTATGCAATAGTAGAAGCACTGCGTAAATGGAGGCATTATTTATCGGGGCGACATTTTACGTTGGGAACTGATCAAAAGTCTGTGTCCTTTATGTTTGATGTCAAACATTTTGGAAAGATTAAGAATGATAAAATAATGAGGTGGAGGATTGAGTTGGCATGTTACCATTTTGATATAGTTTATCGTCCGGGGAAGGATAATGTTGCTGCTGATGCGCTGTCGAGGGCTTATTGTTCTGTGATTCACGGAGATACGCTTATTAATCTTCACAATGCCTTATGCCATCCTGGGGTTACGCGGATGATACACTTCGTACGCAGTAAGAATTTGCCCTTTTCAGTTGAAGACGTCAAGCAGATGACTTCATCATGTTCTATCGGTGCTCGGTGTAAACCGAATTTCTTTAAGCCTCAACGAGCTCATCTTATAAAGGCTACTTCTCCTTTTGAACGTTTGAGCGTCGATTTTAAGGGGCCTCTTCCTTCGACTCAAAATCGATATATATTTACTGTTGTGGATGAGTTTTCAAGGTTCCCTTTTGCTTTTTCTTGCGCAGATGTATCAGCTGCTACAGTTATCAAATGTCTGACTCAACTTTTTGTCATTTTTGGGATGCCTGCGTATATCCATTCGGATCAGGGAAGTTCTTTTATGTCTTCCCAGTTGAAAGAATACCTTCAGAGTCGGGGAATCTCTACTAGTAGAACTACCCCGTATAATCCCCAGGGTAATGGACAGTGCGAATGATACAATGGGGTGATCTGGAAGGCAGTTATGTTGGCTTTGACATCCCAGAACCTTAAGAATACACAGTGGGAAATGGTACTGCCTGATGCCCTGCATTCCATTAGATCATTGCTTTCAACAGCTACTAATGTGACCCCCCATGAAAGGCTCTTCAACTATCCGCGGAGATCTACTACGGGATATTCGGTACCTTCATGGCTTACTATGCAGGGGCCTATGCTGCTTTGACGCCATGTTAGATTGCCAAAATATGATCCTTTAGTGGAGGAGGTGGAGCTGTTGGAGGCAAATTCCCAATATGCTCATATTCGATTCCAAGACGGGAAAGAAAGTACTGTTTCAATTAAAGACTTGGCTCCTTGTGGTGGCCAGCCCTCTTCTGAGGATATTAACAATAGTCATGATTCAGATAATGTGGATGTCGTTACAGATACTACAAATATTTCCAATCCTATTGCAGGTAATTATACTTCTATTAGTCAGCCTTCGATGGATGTTCATGACCGTCCCCGTTTACCTCCGGATGGGATTTCCAATCCGGAAACCGTTGATAATCGGGATATGGATAGCCTTCCTGCAGAAGATACTTCTGTGTCTCCTGGTGTGGGAGGGCAAGGAATTTCACCAGGGTTAAGAAGGTCGACACGAACAAGATATCCGGTCGACCGACTGAAAATGGACTTTTAAATTGATAGTAATGTTTTAAAATTGTTGAAATATTATATTTGTATTGTTTTAGTTGTAAATAATTAATTGTAAATTGTAAAGGTTATTTAGGTTGGAGTATATTTTAAGAGGGGTGAATGTGGTGATTATTCTTCATGTTTAGTAAGAAGTATTGTAATTGGTTGTTTGTTTCCTGCCTTGATATATGCTGTAAACTCATTGGTAGTTGATGTCATGTGATTTGTGGTGGCCATCTTAAATTCAGTTCTCTACAGCCTTGGTTGGGACTGGGTGTTGAAAGATGTGCTACTGGATTTTTAAAGTTAATAAAGCCTAGATTTAGAAAGGCAAATCTACTTTTTATTTCAATATCTGAGTCAATGGGACTCACTCTGACCTTTCTCCCCAGTCCATCTCCAGGACCAGTGTGTATCTGAATCAATGGGACTCTCTCTGACCTTTCTCCCCGGTCCATCTCCAGGACCAGTGTGTATCTGAATCAATGGGACTCTCTCTGACCTTTCTCCCCAGTCCATCTCCAGGACCAGTGTGTATCTGAATCAATGGGACTCTCTCTGACCTTTCTCCCCAGTCCATCTCCAGGACCAGTGTGTATCTGAGTCAATGGGACTCTCTCTGACCTTTCTCCCCAGTCCATCTCCAGGACCAGTGTGTATCTGAGTCAATGGGACTCTCTCTGACCTTTCTCCCCAGTCCATCTCCAGGACCAGTGTGTATCTGAGTCAATGGGACTTTCTCTGACCTTTCTCCCCAGTCCATCTCCAGGACCAGTGTGTATCTGAGTCAATGGGACTCTCTCTGACCTTTCTCCCCAGTCCATCTCCAGGACCAGTGTGTATCTGAGTCAATGGGTCTCTCTCTGACCTTTCTCCCCAGTCCATCTCCAGGACCAGTGTGTATCTGAGTCAATGGGACTCTCTCTGACCTTTCTCCCCAGTCCATCTCCAGGACCAGTGTGTATCTGAGTCAATGGGACTCTCTCTGACCTTTTTCCCCAATCGATCTCTGAATCGGAAGAGTTCTCTCCGGTTGGTGCTCTCACAATCCTGTGTTGGTTCACCTGCTGTCGTTCCTCAGTCTACAATCCCAGTTTACTCTCAGCTGTGAACCTCAATCACTCAGTCTTTCACCAGGAAATCTAATTATGGCAGGACAGAAAATAACAATATCAACAGTGTGAAGTAATGTAATATAGACATTTCTTCTGCTTCATAAAAATAAAAGTTTGGGTCCAAGTACTTCGGTCTGATGTTGTCCCTTTTCTCAGATCCCCGCCATGCCCGCCTGGGCTTCCAGCAAATCACCAAGGTTCTGGATAGAAATGTACAATTTCCCTGTGCTTTAGGCAAACCGAAGCTGGGGCAATCTTTCCCAGGTAACACACTGACTGATCTCACTGGGCCCATCCTCCCCGGGTTACACACTGCCTGATCTCACTGGGCCCATCCTCCCCAGGTAACACACTGTCTGATCTCACTGGGCCCATCCTCCCCGGGTTACACACTGTCTGATCTCACTGGGCCCATCCTCCCCGGGTTACACACTGTCTGATCTCACTGGGCCCATCCTCCCCGGGTTACACACTGTCTGATCTCACTGGGCCCATCTTCCCCGGGTTACACACTGTCTGATCTCACTGGGCCCATCCTCCCCGGGTTACACACTGCCTGATCTCACTGGGCCCATCCTCCCCAGGTAACACACTGTCTGATCTCACTGGGCCCATCCTCCCCGGGTTACACACTGTCTGATCTCACTGGGCCCATCCTCCCCGGGTTACACACTGTCTGATCTCACTGGGCCCATCCTCCCCGGGTTACACACTGTCTGATCTCACTGGGCCCATCCTCCCCGGGTTACACACTGTCTGATCTCACTGGGCCCACCCTCCCCGGGTTACACACTGTCTGATCTCACTGGGCCCATCCTCCCCGGGTTACACACTGACTGATCTCACTGGGCCCATCCTCCCCGGGTTACACACTGACTGATCTCACTGGGCCCATCCTCCCCGGGTTACACACTGTCTGATCACACTGGGCCCATCCTCCCCGGGTTACACACTGTCTGATCTCACTGGGCCCATCCTCCCCGGGTTACACACTGTCTGATCTCACTGGGCCCACCCTCCCCGGGTTACACACTGTCTGATCTCACTGGGCCCATCCTCCCCGGGTTACACACTGACTGATCTCACTGGGCCCATCCTCCCCGGGTTACACACTGTCTGATCTCACTGGGCCCATCCTCCCCAGGTTACACACTGTCTGATCTCACTGGGCCCATCCTCCCCGGGTTACACACTGACTGATCTCACTGGGCCCATCCTCCCCGGGTTACACACTGTCTGATCTCACTGGGCCCATCCTCCCCGGGTTACACACTGTCTGATCTCACTGGGCCCATCCTCCCCGGGTTACACACTGTCTGATCTCACTGGGCCCACCCTCCCCGGGTTACACACTGTCTGATCTCACTGGGCCCATCCTCCCCGGGTTACACACTGACTGATCTCACTGGGCCCATCCTCCCCGGGTTACACACTGACTGATCTCACTGGGCCCATCCTCCCCGGGTTACACACTGTCTGATCACACTGGGCCCATCCTCCCCGGGTTACACACTGTCTGATCTCACTGGGCCCATCCTCCCCGGGTTACACACTGTCTGATCTCACTGGGCCCATCCTCCCCGGGTTACACACTGTCTGATCGCACTGGGCCCATCCTCCCCGGGTTACACACTGTCTGATCTCACTGGGCCCATCCTCCCCGGGTTACACACTGTCTGATCTCACTGGGCCCATCCTCCCCAGGTTACACACTGTCTGATCACACTGGGCCCATCCTCCCCGGGTTACACACTGTCTGATCTCACTGGGCCCATCCTCCCCGGGTTACACAATCATAGAAACTTACTGCACAGAAGGCCGCCATTCGGCCCATCTTGTCCGAGTCGGCTGACAAAGATCGATCCCCTCTAATCCCACTTTCCAGCACTTGGTCCATAGCCTGGTAGCTTACGGCACTTCAAGTGCATATCCAAGCAGTTTTTAAACGTGATGAGTGTCTCTGTCTCTACCACCCTTTCAGGCAGTGAGTTCCAGACCTCCACCACCCTCGGTGTAAAAAAACTCACCTCAAAACCCCTCTAATCCTTTGACCATCTGCTTTAAATCTATGCCCCCTGGCTTTTGACCTCTCCACTAAGGGAAATAGGTCCTTCCTATCCACTCAATCTAGACCCCTAATAATTTGATACACCTCAATCGAGTCTCCCCTTGGCCTTCTCTGTTCCAAAGAAAACAACCCCAGCCTATCCAATCGTTCCACATAGCAAAAATTCCCCAGCCCAGGCAAAATCCCCGTAAATCTCCTCTGCACCCTCTGGTGCAATCACATCCTTCCTGTAATGTGTTGACCAGAACTGCACGCAGTATTCTAGCCGAGGCCTAACTAGTGTTTTATACAGTTCACGCATTACCTCCCAGCTCTTATATTCTATGCCTCGGCTAGTAAAGACCTTTCTCCCCAGTCCATCCACTAGAGGGTGCAGAGCAGATGTAATTTTTTTCACCCAGAGGGTGATCGGGGTCTGGAACTCACTGCCTGAAAGGGTGGTAGAGGCAGAGACCCTCAGCACATTTAAAAAGTACTTGGGTGTACACTTGATGAGCCGTAACCTACAGGGCTGTGGAGCAAGAGTCTGCGGGACCAGTTCATGGAATCCATTCGGGACAGTTTCCTGGAACAAAATGTCATGGAACCAACAATGTTAGAACTTGTATTGTGTAATAAGACAGGGTTAATTAGCAAGCTCATAGTAAAGGATCCAGTGGGGCAGAGTGATCATAATATGTTAGAACTTCACATTAATTTTGAGAGAGTGACTTGCCTAAGTCCGAAACTAGTGTCTTAAACTTAAATAAAGCCAATTACATAGGTGTGAGGGGCGAGTTGGCTGAGGTAGATTGGAAAAATAGATTAAAAGGTATGGCGGTAGATAAGCAGTGGCTAGCATGTAAAGAAATATTTCATAATTCTCAACTAAAATACATTCCATTGAGAAACAAAAACTCCACGGGAAGTGATCCAACCGTGGCTAACTAAAGAAGGTAAGGATAGCATTAGATTGACAGAAGCTTATAATGTTGCAAAGAATAATAGTAAGCCTGAGGATTGAGAGAGTTTCAGAAACCAGCATAAGAGTGACCAAAAATTGATCCTCCTCCCCCCAGAGATTACCTGAGAGAGGCCGGCGCTGCTGTAAATGCCGGAGATTCTCTGATCCACACTCACCGCACCATCCGCCGCTCCTCAGTCCCTCCGCCATTTTATCTCCTTCCACAAACCGGAGCCTCATCCGGGGACTGCGAGCAGCACCGAGCATGCGCACTGCGGTCACGCAGCCCGCGCTTAAAGTCCCTCACGGAGTCCATCTCTTCTATTGGCTGCGACTCGTAGATTGACAGCTGCGCTCACCAATCGCAGCCCGAAACGACTCGGGGCCCCACCCACTGTGTTAAAAGGCCGCCGCCAGCTCCGGGGTCACGTGGCTCCTGATCGGCCGTTCAACCGCCTCAGCGCGCGGGTGAGGTCATAGCCCCGCCCACCCGCGAGCCCTTGTTGCCCAAGGTGCCGGCCGGCGGCTGTCCCTTCTCCCCGGGCGAGCGGACTTCTCTCTTACTCTGTTCTCCAACTGCTCCTCCCCGCTCCGGGCTGCGGCTTTTATAGCAGCCGCCGGCCCCGCCCAGCCCAGCCCAGCCGCGCCTTCTGATTGGCTGAAAACACGGCAAATCTCCGCCTCTGATTGGCGCGTTTTTCAATCCGCTCCAACCTCGGACACCAACGAAAAAGGCGGCTTATAGAATAAGAGCTCGTCTGTTAATCAGACTGGTTATTGTTAAAGTGATGGCCCTCTGTGGGACTGAATATTAACCAGTTATTACAATCATTGCATCTGTGGGACTGAATAATGATCATTATTGTTTAAATTATTGCATCTGTGGGACTGAATATTAACCAGTTATTAAAATCATTGCATCTGTAGGACTGAATAATAATCATTATTGTTAAAATTATTGCATCTGTGGGACTGGATATTAACCAGTTATTAAAAACATTGCATCTGTGGGACTGAATAATAATCATTATTGTTTAAATTATTGCATCTGTGGGACTGAATATTAACCAGTTATTAAAATCATTGCATCTGTAGGACTGAATAATAATCATTATTGTTAAAATTATTGCATCTGTGGGACTGAATATTAACCAGTTATTAAAATCATTGCATCTGTGGGACTGAATAATAATCATTATTGTTAAAATTATTGCATCTGTGGGACTGAATATTAGCCAGTTATTAAAATCATTGCATCTGTGGGATTGAATAATAATCATTATTGTTTAAATTATTGCATGTGGATTGAATAATAATAATTATTGTTTAAATTATTGCATCTGTGGGATTGAATAATAATCGTTAAAATTATGGTATCTGGGACTGAATAATTAAAACTATGGCATTTGTGAGACTAAATAATAATCATTACTGCTAAAGATTGTCATCTGTGGGATTGAATAATCATTTTAATTAAAATTATAGCGTCTGTGGGACTGAATAATCATTAAAATGGCATCTGTGAGACTGAATAATTCATTATTAAATTTGAATTATGGCAAATTGATCCTTTAAAATGACTGGTTCCTGAATTGACAGATTTAATTTCATTTGAGCTTTTCAGCGACCCGCTTATAAATGAGTGCTTTGTACAAAACAGGGCAGTGACAATGCATCATTTTGTTATATATTTGTTAAATTTCAATCTATTTTAAATTAACGATATACTGTATTACGAAAACACACCAGCAAAATCTGAACATACGACAAAAAAATGAAAGTGAGGGTTAAATAAAGAAAGGATGATAAAACATTTTTTAAAAGAGTTTCATTCTTTATGCTGTCCATATTTCAAATGTCATTAGTCAAATGAAAATAAATAGTCCCTTCTGGATCTCGTGAGTGGCTCTGAAAAGAGCCTTTGGGTTGAGTTTTTAAGGTGGGAGGAACGAGAGGCTTTATTTGCAGCTGGTGTATTTGGTGACTGCTTTTGTCCCCTCCGAGACGGCGTGCTTGGCCAGTTCCCCCGGGCAGCAGGAGGCGGACGGCGGTCTGGATCTCCCGGGAGGGGATGGTCTGGCGTTTGGTGTAATGGATCAGGCGGGAGGCCTCGCAGGACTCAGTGATTGATAGGGAATAAGGCGGACGTCAACCCTTTATATCAGAGGGGAGAAGAAGCTCTCCCGGTTTACCCTTACTGAAGCGCCAAACAACGGTCTGAATCCAAGAGGTTAAGGCTTATAACTCAAGGCTTTTATTAAGTAAAGACATAACATAATATTAACACAGGGCAACCATCATTCATCACCGACCCAGCCCTTATGAGTACAACCCAGCTCTTATAAGTAAGACTCACACCAATCCAGAGGGGCCGGGCTAGGGAAGAGCATTAGTGATTACACCTGTAAAACATTCCAGACATTAACAAGTACAACACAACAGCCAATACAAATGCCAGAACACAAATGCCAGAACACAGAGTTATTTCATCACATTCACCCCCTGCTATAGATTCAGTCTGTCAGGAGGTCTAATAGTCCTCTGGGAACGACGTAACTCTTGCTGAGGCTCCTCCCAGGGTACTAACTCCGGTTCATTCAAAGTCCCAGAATGATCAGTGTTTTCCACACTGAGAGTTTGTGTCTCTAAAGGTCCAATACCATGATTAAAAACTACTCTCAGAGTCAAACTCTTTTTGAGCTCCAGCGGGTGCAAGATCTTTAATAGAGACCGTATCCTCTCGCCCATCCAGATATTGAATGTACGCATACTGGGGATTAGCATGGAGGAGTTGTACTTCCTCCACCAGTGGATCAGTCTTGTGGCCTCTCACATGTCTGCGCAACAGCACAGGGCCCGTGGTCGTCAACCATGTGGGTAACGATACTCCATTGGTAGCTTTTCTTGGAAAGCTAAACATCCTTTCATGAGGGGTGGCATTCGTCACTGTACACAAAAGAGACCTTATGGAATGCAGCATGTCTGGCAGGACATCCTGCCAGCGAGAGGTCGGCAGGCCTCGCGACTTCAGAGACAGTACGATAGCCTTCCACACTGTCGCATTTTCTTTCTCGACCTGCCCATTACCACGAGGGTTATAGCTGGTAGTTCTACTCGTTGCAATCCCTTTCGATAGCAAAAACTGTCGCAATTCTTCGCTCATAAAGGCAGAACCCCTATCACTATATATATAGTTAGGCATGCCAAACAAAGAAAACAGTTGGCAGAGGCATTTAATTACAACAGCACTGGTCACATCCGGACAGGGGATAACAAAAGGGAACCGAGAGTACTCGTCTATAATATTAAGAAAATAGACATTACGGTCGCTCGATGGAAGGGGACCTTTAAAATCGAGACTCAAACGCTCAAATGGTCGAGTTGCTTTAATAAGATGAGCTGGCTCGGACGGCTTATAGAAGCGGGGTTTGCATTCAGCACAAACACGACAGGTTCTGGTCATTGTCCGGACCTCCTCAATAGAGTAGTGTAGATTGTGAGACTTAATGAAGTGGTTCATTCTGGTAACCCCAGGGTGGCAGAGTGCGTCGTGGAGACTTTGAAGCTTATCTATACCCAGACTAGCACATACTCCTCGTGACAAAGCATCCGATGGCTCATTGAATACTCCAGGCCTGTACTGAATATCATAGTCATATGTTGACAGTTCTATTCACCATCTTAAAATCTTATCATTTTTGATCTTGCCTCTCTGCTTAGTATTGAACATAAAGGCCACAGATCGCTGGCCAGTAATGAGCGTAAAACGTCGGCCAGCGAGATAATGCCTCCAATACCTGACTGCTTCAATAATTGCCTGTGCCTCCTTTTCCACTGAAGAATGTCGAACTTCTGGTCCTTGCAATGTACGAGAGAAGAAAACTACTGGTCTACCAGCTTGGTTAAGAGTTGCTGCCAACGCAAAATCAGATGCATCACTTTCCACTTGAAAAGGGATCTTCTCATCCACAGCACATACCACTGCCTTCTCAATGTCCCGTTTGATATTTAAAAAAGCCTCCTGAGCTTCCACCGACAGCGGAAAAGACGTCGACTTAATAAGAGGTCGGACTTTATCTGAGTAGTTAGCCACCCACTGGGCATAGTACGAGAAGAATCCCAGACACCTTCTTAAAGCTTTTACAGTGTGAGGTAAAGGTAATTCCTTAAGTAGGCGTTGTGGCGTACCGATCACAGAAAGGACATAATCTGCTTTTCGGTCCGTAGACTATAAATCAGGCGTCATGCCTTTAAGAAGGATCACACCTTTAAGAAACTTGATCTGCAACATAGTTAAGCCCAGAGCGGGGGAGGAGCAGTCGAAGCTGTGGACTGATGAAAGGCAGTCGGACTTGGTGTAGTCTCTGATGCCATTTTTGAGTTCAAAATGCAGTCTCAACAATTAAACCTTTTCTGTTGAACCTCTCCGAGTTCAGTATTTTTTGCTAGGAGTACGTAGACTCCTACAGTGGTGACCCCGACGCTCAGGACAACTCCTAAGCGTAACCATGGCTGACACAAACGCAGTTTCTGTGAAGCTGCCGGAGTTCTGGGAGAACCTAGCCACCGCCTGGTTCCTTCAAGCCGAATCGCAATTCCGACTCCGCGGCATCACCGCCGACGCAACGATGTACGACTACCTCCTCACCTCCCTGGGCAGCTCCACAATCACGAAAGTCTGGACAACACTACAAAACCCTTCGGAGGAAGGCAAGTACGCACATCTCAAGGCCACGCTCCTTAAAAAATTCACAGCCTCCCAATTTTTGCGCAACTGCCACCTCCTCGACCTCCCGGGCCTCGGTGACTCCACGCCGTCAGACTTGCTCTCACACATGCTTGCTCTGACCGACAAGAAACCGCCCGGCTCCATCTTCCGCACGCTCTTTATCCGCCAACTACCTCCCAGCATCCGCCCGGCGATTGTGGCGTCCAGCCTCATGGACCTTGAGGCCCTGGCCGATGAAGCCGATAATCTCCTGTCCGCCGGCTCCAACCACGCCGTCACCCCCGACCTGGCCTCCGCAGCGTCGGCGCGCGCTCCACCCTCTATCGCGTGGCCACACAGCTCGGCCACGAGGCCCCCACGTCCCCCAAGCCCTCCGACCCAGGGCTACTGCTACTTCCATACCCGGTTTGGTGCACGGGCACGCCGCTGCAGCCATCCCTGCATGTTTCCAACTGCCCCCACATTGGCCTACACGATGGCCGTGGGGCAAGCAGGCGCGCTGCTGTACGTTACGGACAGCGCCTCCGGACGCCATTTCCTATGCGACACGGGTGTGCAGCGCAGCATCATCCCCGCGTCCACCCTCGAGATCCAGTGAGGCGGCTGTGGCCCTGCGCTGGCTGTCGCCAACGGCAACGACATCCGGACGTACGGCACCCGCACCGTCACCATCGACCTCGCAGGCCGCCGCTACCACTGGGAGTTTATCACCGCCAAGGTGCTCTCCCCGCTCCTCGGTGCGGATTTCCTGTGCGGCCACGGCCTGTTGGTCAACATGCCTCGGCGCCGCTTCGTGGACATGAACACCATGTCACCTATCCCGGGCGCTATGGCCCCCTCCCAACCCGCCGAAATGGCGTGGCAGTGCCGCGCCCGCTCAACGGACAACTACTCAGCACTCCTGTCTGAGTTCCCAGCCCTCACCAACCCGACCTTCTCCGCGAAAGTTGCTAAGCATGGGGTAGAACACTTCATCCCCATCACAGGCACACCGGTGTATGCCCACGCCCGCAGGCTGGACCCAGCCAAGCTGGAGATCGCGCGGGCCGAGTTCACCACAATGGAACCGCTCGGCATCATCCACCGCTCCAACAGCCCCTGGGCCTCCCCACTCCACATCATCACCAAACCCGATGGGGGATGGCGCCCCTGCGGGGACTACCGGCGCCTAAACGATGCCACCACGCCAGATCGGTACCCCATACCGCACATTCAAGACTTCTTGGCTAGACTGGCCGGCCGCTCAGTCTTCTCCAAAGTCGAACTGGTGCGCGGTTACCATCAGGTGCAAGTCCACCCCACGGACATTCCCAAAACGGCCATAATCACCCCTTTTGGGCTATTAGAGTTCCTCCGAATGCCCTTCGGCCTCAAAAACGCGGCCCAGGCCTTCCAGCGGCTCATGGACTCGGTCCTCCAGGACCTGAAGTTCCTCTTTGTCTACCTGGATGACATCCTGGTAGCTAGTTCCTCCAAGCAGCTTCACATCGAGCACCTCCGCACCCTGTTCCAGCGGTCAGTGAGCACGGGCTCATCATCAGCCCAGCCAAGTGCCAATTCGGCCTCAGCAGGATCGAATTCCTCGGCCACCACATCACGCAGGACAGAGCCATTCCCCTGCCCGCCAAAGTGCAAGCCGTCCAGCAGTTCCCCCGGCCCACCACCATCAAAGGCCTCCAGGAGTTCTTGGGGATGATCAACTTTTACAACCGCTTCATTTCCGGAGCGGCCTCCCTCATGCGGCCCCTATACGAAGCCCTCCGGGGTAAGAAAGACAGAATGACGATCGAGTGGTCGGCGGACATGTTGACCGCTTTCGACTCGACCAAAAAGGCGCTCGCCGACACCACCATGCTCGCTCACCCACAGCCCAACGCCAGGGTGGCCCTCACCACGGACACCTCCGACCACGCGGTCGGTGCCGTGTACGAACAGTGGGTCGACGGGGCTTGGCAACCGCTGGCCTTTTTCAGCCACCAACTGCGCCCCCCGGAGGCCAAATACAGCACCTTTGACCGCGAGCTCCTCGCACTGTACCTGGCAGTCCGCCATTTTAGATTTCTTCTGGAGGGCCGCCCCTTCACCGTGTTTGTCGACCACAAGCCCCTGACATTCGCGATGGCAAAATCTGCGGACCCGTGGTCAGCCAGGCAACAACGCCAGCTCGCCGCGGTGTCCGAATTCACCACGAACATCCGGCACGTCTCCGGTCGAGACAACGTGGTGGCCGACTGCCTATCCCGCCTCGCCATCCACGGCGCCCACCTGGCAGTGGACTATGCTCAACTGGCAGCGGAGCAACGCACCGACCCCGATCTGCTCTCCGCGCCCACAACCCTCCCAGGGCTGCGACTGACCAATGTCGCCTGCGGCCCGTCCGCCGTCACAGTCAAATGTGACACCTCCTTGGCGCAACTCCGTCCCGGCGTCCTGGTGAAAACGGGTGTTCGACATCGTCCACGGCCTCTCACACCCCGGCACCCGCGCGTCCATTAGACTGGTGGCCAACCGATTTGTCTGGCGCGGCCTGCGCAAAGATGTGCGCGTCTGGTCCAGATCCTGCATAGCTTGCCAGCGTGCCAAAATCCACCAGCACATCAAAGCCCCACTCGAGGAGTTCACCGTGCCAGAAAGAAGGTTTGACCACGTCCACATCGACCTCGTCGGCCCCCTGCCGCCATCACAAGGTCACACGCACCTGCTGACAATTGTGGACCGTACCACCCGCTGGCCCGAGGCCATTCCACTGACGTCCACCACCACCGCCGACATCGCGAGGGCGTTCATCGGTACCTGGGTCGCTCGGTTCGGCGTCCCCTCCGACATGACCAGCGCCAGGGAGCCGGGTTCGAATCCGGCCTCGGGTGACTATGCAAACTCCACACAGACATTCTCCCCGTGTTTGCGTGGGTTTCCTCCGGGTGCTCCGGTTTCCTCCCACAGTCCAAAGATGTGCGGGTTAGGTTGATTGGCTATGATAGATTGACCCTTAGCGTTAGGGGGATTAAATACGTGGGGTTACGGGGATCGGGTGGGATATGTGTCGGTGCAGGCTCGATGGGCCGAAATGGCCTCTATCTGCATTGTGGGGTTTCTGTGATTCTGTGATGACGTCGGATAGAGGTCCGCAGTTCACCTCTGATCTGTGGGCTGCCATCGCCCGAAACCTCGGGGTGGCCGTTCACCACACCACGGCTTACCACCCCCAAGCCAACGGACAGTGCGAGCGATTCCACAGGTCCATGAAGGCGTCCCTCCGCGCCAGCCTCGAGGACGAGGCTTGGGTCGACCGCCTCCCGTGGGTGCTACTTGGCCTACGCTCCGCGGTCAAGGAAGACCTGCAAGCCTCAGCGGCGGAACTCGTGTACGGCCAGCCGCTGCACGTACCTGGAGAGTTCCTGCCCACCGCCACGACCCCCTGGTCGGCTGACCAGCAATGCCGCGCTTTCGCCAACCGAGCACAACAGTTCGCTCCGGTACCCACCGGCCGCCACGGCGAACCAGCAACCCAGAGAAGGTCACAGACTTAGGTAGCAGTGGGGAAATTAAAAACCAGAGCGTGTCAGGAAGGGGCAGAAGGTATGGAGTAAAAGGTAAAGAAATAAAAAGGGCAAAAGCAGGAACTAAGTGTCACAAAACATCTTTGAAAGTTCTCTATCTGAATGCACGTAGCATTCATAACAAAATAGATGAGTTAATGGCACAAATAACTACATATGGGTATGATCTTGTGGCCATTACAGAAACATGGCTGCAGGGTGACAATGCCTGGGAATTAAACATACCAGGTTATTTAACGATCAGGAAGGACAGGCAGGAAGGAAGGGGAGGTGGGGTGGCTATGTTAATAAAGGAAGGAATCACTGCAATACAGAGAAATGATATTGAGTCAAAAGATTAGGATAATGAAACAGTTTGGGTGGAGGTAAGGAATAATAAGGGGAAAAAAACACGAGTGGGCGTAGTCTATAGGCCTCCGAACAGTGGCAACTCTGTTGGACGGAGTATCAATCAGGAAATAGTTGAGGCTTGTAATAAGGGAACATCTATAATTATGGGGGATTTCAACTATCATATTAATTGGACAAATCAAATTGGGCAGGGCAGCCTTGAGGATGAGTTCATTGAGTGTATTAGGGATGGGTTTCTTGAGCAGTATGTAACTGAACCGACCAGGGGACAAGCAACCTTAGATCTGGTCCTGTGTAATGAGACAGGATTAATTAAAAATGTCCTAGTAAAGGATCCCCTTGGAATGAGTGACCATAACATGGTTGAATTCCATATTCAATTAGAGGGTGAGAAGGTTGGATCTCAAACAAGCGTGCTAAGCTTGAATAAAGGAAACTATGAAGGTATGAGAGCGGAATTGAGTAGAGTGGATTGGGAAAATAGATTAAAGGGTAAGACGATACATGATCAGTGGTGTACATTTAAGGAGTTATTTTACAACTTCCCAAAAAAATATATTCCACTGAGAAGAAAAGGGTGTAAAAGAAAAGACAGCCATCCGTGGCTAAGTAAAGAAATTAAGGATAGTATTCGACTGAAAACAAGGGCATATAAGGTAGCCAAATCTAGTGGGAGGATAGAGGATTGGGAAAACTTTAAAAGACAGCAAAAAATAACAAAAAGATTGATTAAGAAAGGGAAGATAGATTATGAAAGTAAATTAGCAAAAAATATAAAAACAGATAGTAAGAGTTTTTATAGTTATATAAAAAGAAAAAGGGTGGCTAAAGTAAATGTTGGTCCCTTAGAGGATGAGACCGGGAAATTAATGGTGGGAAATATGGAGATGGCAAAAACACTGAATGAATATTTTACATCAGTCTTTACAGTAGAAGACACTAAGAATATCCCAACACTGGACAAACAGGGGGCTAAAGGAGGGGAGGAGCTAAACACGATCAAAATCACTAAGGAAGTGGTACTCGGTAAAATAATGGGACTCAAGGCGGATAAATCACCTGGACCTGATGGCTTACATCCTAGGGTCTTGAGGGAAGTGGTGGTAGGGATTGTGGATGCATTGGTAATAATTTTCCAAAACTCCCTGCACTCAGCAAAGGTCCCGGCAGACTGGAAAACTGCTAATGTAACACCCTTGTTTAAAAAGGGCAGTAGACAGAAGACTGGAAACTATAGACCGGTTAGCCTAACATCTGTGGTAGGTAAAATTTTGGAGTCCATTATTAAGGAGACAGTAACAGGACATTTGGATAATCATAATTTAATAGGACAAAGTCAGCATGGTTATATGAAGGGGAAGTCATGTTTGACAAATTTGCTGGAGTTCTTTGAGGAAGTAACGTATAGGGTGGATAAAGGGGAACCAGTGGACGTAGTGTATTTAGACTTCCAAAAGGCATTTGACAAGGTGCCACACAAAAGATTATTGCTTAAGATAAAAAATCACGGGATTGGGGGTAATATTCTGGCATGGATAGAGGATTGGCTATCTAACAGAAGGCAGAGAGTTGGGATAAATGGTTCATTCTCAGACTGGCAATCAGTAACTAGTGGTGTTCCGCAGGGGTCAGTGCTGGGTCCCCAACTCTTTACAATCTATATTAACGATTTGGAGGAGGGGACCGAGTGTAACATGTCAAAGTTTGCAGATGATACTAAGATGGGAGGGAAAGTAATGAGTGAGGAGGACATAAAAAACCTGCAAGGGGACATCGACAGGCTAAGTAAGTGGGCAGAGATTTGGCAGATGGAATACAATACTGGAATGTGTGAGGTTATGCACTTTGGCAGGAAAAATCGTAGAGCAAGTTATTATCTTAATGGCAAGAAACTGGAAAGTACTGAAGTACAAAGGGATCTGGGGGTCCTGGTGCACGAAACTCAAAAGGTTAGTATGCAGGTGCAGCAAGTGATTAAGAAGGCCAATGGAATGTTGGCTTTCATTGCTAGGGGGATAGAATATAAAAATAGGGAGGTATTGCTTCAGTTGTACAAGGTATTGGTGAGACCGCACCTGGAATACTGCGTACAGTTTTGGTGTCCATACTTAAGAAAGGACATACTTGCTCTCGAGTCAGTACAAAGAAGGTTCACTCGGTTAATCCCGGGGATGAGGGGATGGACATATGAGGAGAGGTTGAGTAGATTGGGACTCTACTCATTGGAGTTCAGAAGAATGAGAGGCGATCTTATTGAAACATATAAGATTGTGAAGGGGTTGCATCGGGTGGATGCGGGGAAGATGTTCCCGATGATGGGTGAAACTAGAACTAGGGGGCATAGTCTTAGAATAAGGGGCTGCTCTTTCAAAACTGAGATGAGGAGGAACTACTTCACTCAGAGGGTGGTAGGTCCATGGAATATGCTGCCCCAAAAAGCTGTAGAAGCTACATCATTACATAAATTTAAAACAGAAATAGACAGATTCCTAGAAGTCAAGGGAATTAAGGGTTCCGGGGAGCGGGCAGGAATTTGGACATGAGTCTAGGTTCGGATTGGTCATGGCACTGTGGGTAGCGGAGCGGGCCCAGGGGCCGTGTAGCCTGATCCTGCTCCTATTTTGTGTGTCTAATTCTGTTAGATTCAGGAGATGGTTCTGTGATAGGGGATTGGCGGTTAGGATCAGATCAGCCATGATCTTATTGAATGGCGGAGCAGGCTCGAGGGGCCGATTGGCCTACTCCTGCTCCTATTTCTTATGTTCTTATGTACCACCTAGCCTGCACATGGCCAAATTTGTTTTCATGCGCCATGATGCCCACCGAGGACCTCTACGGCCCCCATACGACGGACCCTACAAGGTACTCCAGACGGGGAACAAGTTCTTCCTCCTCGAAGTGGGCGGCAGAACTGACAAGGTGTCGTTCGACCGGCTCAAGCTGGCGCACCTAGAACCCGACGAACCCGTTCAAGTGGGCCAACCCCCACCGCGGGGCAGACTGCCTAAGAGCCCGACGCGTCCGACCGCCCCGCTCCCAACACCAACCGCCAAGAGCCGTTCCGGACATGCTATCAAGCCGCCACGCTGGTTCGTACACTCCCTACTAGCGGATTCTGGGGGAGCTGTGTGGCGTACCGATCACAGAAAGGACACAATCCGCTTTTCGGTCTGTAGACTATAAATCAGGCGTCATGCCTTTAAGAAGGATCACACCTTTAAGAAACTCGATCTGCAACATAGTTAAGCCCAGAGCGGGGGAGGAGCAGTCGAAGCTGTGGACTGATGAAAGGCAGTCGGACTTGGTGTAGTCTCTGACGCCATTTTTGTGTTCAACATGCAGTCTCAACAATTAAACCTTTTCTGTTGAACCTCTCCGAGTTCAGTATTTTTTGCTAGGAGTACGTAGACTCCTACAGCGTAATCTTTCAGGATCCGGCCCAATTACCCCATTCTCCACAACGCAACCAAGAATACACAAACGTGTAGTATTGAAGGTACACTTGTTTTCGTTGTAGGTCAGGTTTAACCTCTTTGCAGTCTCTAGGAACTTCGTGAGATTTTGATCATGCTCCCATTGGTCGCGCCCACAGATAGTAACATTGTCCAGGTACGGGAATGTTGCTTCCAATGCGTATTCATCCACCATACGATCCATCTCCCGTTGGAAGATGGATACCCCATTCGTCACTCCAAAGGGCGCCCTAAGGAATTGGTACAGGCGCCCATTAGCTTCGAAGGCCGTATAAGGTCGGTCTTCTATTTTAATGGGGAGTTGATGGTAGGCAGACTTTAAATCAATGGTGGAGAACACGCGGTACTGAGCTATCTGGTTCACCATCTCAGAAATACGAGGCAAAGGATAGGCGTCTAATTGGGTATACAAGTTTATAGTCTGGCTATAATCAACCACAAGTCTTTTCTTTTCATTAGTTTTAACCACCACCACCTGGGCACACCACGGGCTATTACTGTGTTCGATGATTCCCTCCCGTTGAAGCCTTTCCACTTCCTCTTTTATAAATTTTTTATCTTCTGAACTATACCGTCGACTCTTAGTCGCTATAGGTCTACAATTAGGAGCAAGGTTCATGAACAAAGAAGGCGGACTTATTTTTAAAGTAGAAAGGCCGCAGACTGTGAGCAGAGGCTGGGATCCACCATACTTAAGGGTAACGCTCTCATGCTGACACTGGAAGTCCAAGCCTAAAATTAAGTTCACACACAACTGAGGTAATATGAGGAGTTTAAAGTCCTTATACTCCGTATCCTTAACGGTCAATGTGACTTTACAATGTCCAGTTACCTCCGAAGTAAGGGACTTAGACGCCATCACGATTTCACTTCGAGTAGGATACACCTTCAATGAACAGGAGTTAACAAGGTTGGGGTGTATAAAACTTTCAGTACTGCCACAGTTTATCAAACACCCAGTAGGACGACCATTAATCTTGATGTCCATCATAGATTTCGACAAGGAACTCGGTATGGGCTGGTCAACCGTAACCGAGGCAACAGCAGAGAAAACATCGGGTACAGGATTACCCTGACACACTTTACTAAAATGTCCCCGTTTCTTACATTTAAAACAGGTAGCCTCTCTGGCTGGGCATCTTTGCCTGGGGTGTTTAGATTGGCCACAAAAATAACACTTAGACCCATGGGGTACAGCCGCAACAATAGGATTAAGTGGAGGCTCCTTTGGTGTTATGGATGCCTCCATACTCGGAGCACACGAGGCTGAAAGAGACGCATGGGCTGATGCATACACTTCTAAATTCTTCTGGGCTACCTCTAATGATCGAGCAGTAGCGACAACCGTTTTTAAAACTAACGAGTCATTCTCGAGAAATCTTTGTCTAATAGTGCGGCATCGGCAGCGGGTGGAGGCGGAGCTGAGCGGCAGAGCGACTACAAGAGGCTCCAGAGGCCCAGGTAGGCCCCAGTGCGGCATCGGCAGCGGGTGGAGGCGGAGCTGAGCGGCAGAGCGACTACAAGAGGCTCCAGAGGCCCAGGTAGGCCCCAGTGCGGCATCGGCAGCGGGTGGAGGCGGAGCTGAGCGGCAGAGCGACTACAAGAGGCTCCAGAGGCCCAGGTAGGCCCCAGTGCGGCATCGGCAGCGGGTGGAGGCGGAGCTGAGCGGCAGAGCGACTACAAGAGGCTCCAGAGGCCCAGGTAGGCCCCAGTGCGGCATCGGCAGCGGGTGGAGGCGGAGCTGAGCGGCAGAGCGACTACAAGAGGCTCCAGAGGCCCAGGTAGGCCCCAGTGCGGCATCGGCAGCGGGTGGAGGCGGAGCTGAGCGGCAGAGCGACTACAAGAGGCTCCAGAGGCCCAGGTAGGCCCCAGTGCGGCATCGGCAGCGGGTGGAGGCGGAGCTGAGCGGCAGAGCGACTACAAGAGGCTCCAGAGGCCCAGGTAGGCCCCAGTGCGGCATCGGCAGCGGGTGGAGGCGGAGCTGAGCGGCAGAGCGACTACAAGAGGCTCCAGAGGCCCAGGTAGGCCCCAGTGCGGCATCGGCAGCGGGTGGAGGCGGAGCTGAGCGGCAGAGCGACTACAAGAGGCTCCAGAGGCCCAGGTAGGCCCCAGTGCGGCATCGGCAGCGGGTGGAGGCGGAGCTGAGCGGCAGAGCGACTACAAGAGGCTCCAGAGGCCCAGGTAGGCCCCAGTGCGGCATCGGCAGCGGGTGGAGGCGGAGCTGAGCGGCAGAGCGACTACAAGAGGCTCCAGAGGCCCAGGTAGGCCCCAGTGCGGCATCGGCAGCGGGTGGAGGCGGAGCTGAGCGGCAGAGCGACTACAAGAGGCTCCAGAGGCCCAGGTAGGCCCCAGTGCGGCATCGGCAGCGGGTGGAGGCGGAGCTGAGCGGCAGAGCAACTACAAGAGGCTCCAGAGGCCCAGGTAGGCCCCAGTGCGGCATCGGCAGCGGGTGGAGGCGGAGCTGAGCGGCAGAGCGACTACAAGAGGCTCCAGAGGCCCAGGTAGGCCCCAGTGCGGCATCGGCAGCGGGTGGAGGCGGAGCTGAGCGGCAGAGCGACTACAAGAGGCTCCAGAGGCCCAGGTAGGCCCCAGTGCGGCATCGGCAGCGGGTGGAGGCGGAGCTGAGCGGCAGAGCGACTACAAGAGGCTCCAGAGGCCCAGGTAGGCCCCAGTGCGGCATCGGCAGCGGGTGGAGGCGGAGCTGAGCGGCAGAGCGACTACAAGAGGCTCCAGAGGCCCAGGTAGGCCTCACCAATCTCCAATCTCAGGGAAGGAGAGAGGTAAAAAGCCATTTAAAAAAACAGCTGAGGCGGATGTCCAGCTCGTGAGCTTTTTTTCAGAAGCGGACCTGGTGGGAAGCACCCAGGTGAAAGGTATTTAAGGAGGGTGGTGGCTTAAACCCGAGTTCCTACAGAGTAGGAAACCCCACCCACCCTCCTCCTCTAACCTAGTAGTCTTTTAGCAGCTGTCTAAAAACAGAGGTCACAAATTTTTTGGTCTCAGTTTCTTTTCAGCAGGGCAGGAACCGGGAGGAGCGGGAAGTCGGCGTAGGACCAAGGGGACACAAGACCAGGAAGTCAGCGAAAGACCAGGGAGGTAAGACTAACTGGTAAGTACTTTCCTCAAACCTTCCTAGAAAGTAAAACCAAAACTAGTGGGATTTGGTTAGTTTAAAAAGGAATAAGAGGAGTACAGTATACATTGGTCTAAGTAAGCTTCGGGAAAACAAAAGTCGATAAATAAACTAAAACTAGAAAATTAAAAAGTAATATAAGGGTTAAGTCATGGCAGTAGAGCTCGGACCTGTGTCATGCTCCTCCTGTAACATGTGGGAAATCAGGGACGCTTCCTGTGTCCCTGACGATTATGTGTGCGGGAAGTGTGTCCAGCTGCAGCTCATGTGGGACCGCATGACGGCCCTTGAGCTGCAGATGGACTCACTTTGGAGCATCCACGATTCTGAGAGGGGTGTGGATAGCACATTTAGTGAGTTGGTCACACCGCAGGTTAAGGCCAGCGTAGACAGTACATGGGTGACCAAAAGGCAGAGCAAGGGCAGGAAGGTAGTGCAGAAATCCCCTGGGGTTGTCTCCCTTAGCAACAGGTTCACCGTCTTAGGTACTGTTGTCGGGGGGGGTGACGCATCGGGGGAAGGCACCAGCAGCCAGGCTCATGGCACCATGACTGGCTCTGTTGCAAAGAAGGGAGGGAAAAAGAGTGGCAGGGCTATAGTAATAGGGGATTCGATTGTAAGGGGAATAGATAGGGGTTTCTGTGGTCGCGACCGAGACTCCAGGATGGTATGTTGCCTCCCTGGTGCAAGGGTCAAGGATGTCTCGGCGCGGGTGCAGAACATTCTGGAGGGGGAGGGGGAACAGCCAGTTGTCGTGATACATGTTGGTACCAACGACGTAGCTAAAAAAAGGGAAGAGGTCCTACAAGTAGAATTTAGGGAGTTAGGAGCCAAGCTAAAAAGTAGGACCTCGAAGGTAGTAATCTCTGGATTACTACCAGTGCCACGTGCTAGTAAGAGTACAGAGAACAGGATAGTTAGGCTAAATACGTGGCTTGAGCAGTGGTGTAAGAGGGAGGGTTTTAAATTTTTGAGGCATTGGAACCAGTTTTGTGGTAGGTGTGACCTATACAAAAGGGACGGTCTACACCTGTGCAGAGATGGAACTGATGTTCTCGGGGTAATTTTTGATAAAGCAGTTCGGGAGCATTTAAACTAGTATGGCAGGGGGCTAGAAACCTATGTAGTGAAATAGAGGAAAGTGAAAGGCAGACAGAAATAAATGGTAAAAGGGTGAGGAACAAAAAACGAAGGGCCAAACTAATTCATAAAAATTGTGAGCATAAAAAAAGCCTGAGGGTTTTATACCTTAATGCGAGAAGCATCAGGAACAAGGTAGATGAATTAGCTGTGGAAATAGAGGTTAATAATTATGATCTAATTGGGATTACGGAAACATGGTTGCAGGGTGAGCAGGGCTGGGAGCTTAACATACAGGGGTATTCAGTATTTAGGAAGGATCGACAAAAAAGAAAGGGAGGAGGGGTAGCATTGCTAGTAAAAGAGGGGATAAATGCAATTGAAAGGAAGGATATTAACTCAGTTAATACAGAATCTATATGGGTGGAGCTAAGAAATAGCG
This sequence comes from Somniosus microcephalus, assembly GCF_052327205.1. Lineage (NCBI taxonomy): Eukaryota > Metazoa > Chordata > Chondrichthyes > Squaliformes > Somniosidae > Somniosus > Somniosus microcephalus. The sequence continues at coordinate 514,720 of NW_028225335.1, read as the reverse complement.
AGGGGCGAAAAACATTAATAGGAGTGGTATATAGGCCTCCAAATAGTAAAATAGAGGTTAGGGAGGGCATCACGAGGGAAATTAGAGAAGCGTGCAATAAGAGCACAGCTGTCATCATAGGTGACTTTAACTTACATATAGATTGGACTAGCCTAATCAGTAAAAATAATGAGGAGGAGGAATTCCTTGAGTGTTTGAGGGATGGTTATCTGGATCAATATGTCGAGGAACCAACTCAGGAACAGGCTATATTGGACTGGGTACTGTGCAATGAGAAGGGACTAATCAGTAATCTTGTTGTACGGGGACCCTTGGGTCAGAGCGATCATAACATGATCGATTTCTCACTCGAAATGGAGAGCGAAGAAATTGACTCAGAGACTAAGGTCCTGAATTTAAACAAGGGGAATTATGATGCCATGAGACGGGAACTGAGTAGGTCTGATTGGACAACGTTCCTGGGAGGACTGGAGGTAGATAAACAATGGCAAACATTTAAAGATAGAATGACAAAATTGCAAAAATTGTTTATACCAATCTGGCATAAAAGGAAATCTAAAAAGGTGACTCAACCGTGGATAACAGGGGAAATTAGAGACAGCATAAAATCCAAAGATAGGGCGTATAAAATAGCCAAAAAAAGCGCCAGAGCGGAAGATTGGGAACAGTTTAAGATAGAGCAAAGGAGGGCAAAGGGCATAATCAAGAGGGGCAAAATAGCTTACGAAAACAAGCTGGCGGAAAATATAAAAACTAACTCCAAAAGCTTTTATAAGTATATCAAAAGGAAAAGACTGGTGAAAACCAAAGTTGGTCCATTGCAGTCAGATACGGGGGAATATATAATGGGAAATAAGGAAATGGCAGATCAACTAAATGCATACTTTGGGTCAGTCTTTACGAAGGAAGACACAAAAAACCTCCCTGGGATATCGGGAAAAATAGGGACATTGGCAAAGGAGGAACTGACGCAAATCAATATCTCTAAGGATATGGTGTTAAGGAAGCTAAAGGGATTGAAGGTGGACAAATCCCCAGGGCCTGATAACATGCATCCTAGGGTACTGAAGGAGGTGGCCCTAGAGATAGCGGATGCACTAAGGATGATTTTTCAGAATTCATTAGACTCGGGAACAGTGCCGATGGATTGGAGGGTAGCTAACGTTACCCCACTATTCAAAAAGGGGGGTAGGGAAAAAGCAGGTAATTACAGACCTGTAAGCCTTACATCAGTTGTGGGCAAAATGCTGGAGTCCATCATTAAGGATGAAATAGCGGAGCACTTAGCAAATGGGGACAGGATAGGACAGAGTCAACATGGATTTACAAAGGGTAAATCGTGCTTGACTAATCTATTGGAATTTTTTGAGGGAGTAACTGGTAGAATAGATGGGGGAGAGCCAGTAGATGTGGTGTACCTGGACTTCCAAAAGGCCTTCGATAAGGTCCCACATAAAAGATTAGCATGGAAAATTGAGGCTCATGGGATAAAGGGGAAAGTTTTGGCGTGGATAGGGAACTGGCTGTCAGATAGAAAACAGAGAGTTGGAATAAACGGCTCATTTTCTGAATGGCAGGCAGTAACAAGTGAGGTACCACAGGGATCTGTCCTGGGCCCCCAGCTGTTCACAATTTACATTAATGACCTGGATCAGGGAGTCGGATGCAGCATTTCCAAATTTGCAGACGACACTAAACTAGGAGGGGGGGTGGGCTCAGAGGAAGAGACCAGGAAGCTCCAGAGCGATTTGGACAGACTGGGCGGATAAATGGCAGATGCACTATAATGTGGACAAGTGCGAAGTTATCCACCTTGGGTGCAGGAACGGGAGGGCAAATTATTATTTAAATGGCAATAGATTGGGAGAGGGGGAAGTACAGAGAGACCTGGGTGTTCTTGTACACCAGTCACTGAAGGCGAGCATGCAGGTGCAACAGGCGGTCAAGAAGGCAAACGGTATGCTGGCCTTCATAGCAAAAGGGTTAGAATACAGGAACAGGGATACCTTGCTGCAGCTGTACAGGGCACTGGTGAGACCACACCTCGAGTACTGTGTACAGTTTTGGTCGCCTCATCTGAGGAAGGATGTTCTTGCCATGGAGGGGGTGCAGCGGCGATTCACCAGGCTGATACCAGGAATGGCGGGAATGACCTATGAGGAGAGACTATGTAGTTTAGGGATGTACACACTGGAGTTTAGAAGATTGAGAGGGGACCTCATAGAAGTGTATAAAATTCTGACAGGTCTAGACAGACTGGATGCAGAAGGAATGTTTCCCTTGGCGGGTGAGAACAGAACTAGAGGACATAATTTAAGGATAAGGGCTAAACCATTTAGGACAGAGATGAGGGGGAATTTCTTCACTCAGAGAGTGGTGAACCTGTGGAACTCATTGCCACAGAGGGCAGTGTATGCCAGCTCATTAAATATATTTAAGAGGGAATTAGATATATTTCTACGGGCAAAAGGGGTTAAGGGTTACGGAGAGAAGGCGGGGACGGGATACTGAATTAAAGGATCAGCCATGATCTCATTAAATGGCGGAGCAGGCACGAAGGGCCGAATGGCCTACTCCTGCTCCTATCTTCTATGTATCTATGTAATATAATTAGATCGGAGACCAGGTATGAAAGAATCACGGATGGCTTCTTCCTGATACACTATGGCAGAGACAGCCTTGTAGTTGCAATCCTTAGCCAAAGCCTTAAGGTCCTGCAGGAAGTCGTCCAGAGATTCCTCGGGTAATTGCCTGCGAGTCGACAAAAGATACCTGGCGTATACTTCGTTGACCGACTTAAGGTACTGGGCTTTAAGGGCTGCCAGGGCCTCTTCATAAGTAGTAATATCTTCAATTATGAAGTAAGTTTGATGACTTACCAAGTTGGTTAAAAGACCCAGCTTGTTAACCGTCGGATCAGTGAATGATGCGATGAAGAGTTCAAAACATCGAAGCCAATGCGTAAATTTCTTCGACGCATCTGCCGAATGGGGAGCGATATCCAAACGCTCTGGTTTCAATAATCGATCCATCTTCCAAAAGTTGTTACTTAATAAAATTGAAGTGCCGAACAATGGTCTGAATCCAAGAGGTTAAGGCTTAAAATTCAAGGCTTTTATTAAGTAAGAACAGAACATAATATTAACACAGGGCAACCATCATTCATCACCGACCCAGCCCTTATGAGTAAAACCCAGCTCTTATAAGTAAGACTCCCACCAATCCAAAGGATCCAGAGGGGCACTCTTTTGGTTGAACCAAACATAAACAAATAGACTGTAACTAATAAAACTTTAAATAAACCTTAACAAATCAAATTAAAATTTGGTTGTACAAATCAATTATGCACTCCAGTCCCCGCGGCGCCCACCGGTTGCGGAAATACTCGAGCGTGCCCGCTGCCTGGACCAATTGATGGCTTTTTTAGCCAGGCCCAGGAACAGACCCACGAGGAGGTCCTCCAACCTGCCCGCTCCCCTCCGCACCGGGTGACCATAGATCAAGAGCGTGGGACTGAAGTGCACCCAAAAATCGAGGAGCAGCCCCTTCAAGTAATGGAAGAGGGGCTGCAACCTCTCACACTCCGTATATATATGAAAAATGGACTCCTCCAGGCCGCAGAAAAAACAGGCGGCCTGGGAGTCCGTGAACCTATTTAAAAATATATTGCACGGGACTGCTCCGTGCAACACCCTCCAGGCCAAGTCCCCAATAGAACAAGGGAGGACTCCCGCATAGAGAGCCCTCCATTGGGGACCTCCGCCTCAAGGCAAGGCGGCACGCCAAGGCGTGTCCGGACGGCAGGCGAAGATGGCAAAGTGGAGAGTGTGCAGGAGCAGCCCGTACAGGAAACACCTCCGTGTGGAATGAAAAAGGCACGGAGGGTATTTCCTCGAGACGGCTCAAGTTGTGAGGCGCCGGTTCCCGAGGGGAGTTTCGGGGCCGGGCGCCGATGAGGAATTCCGTCCGAATGGGGGAAAGCTCGGACGGGATTGCCCCACGTGCTTGAGCTGCCTCGATACACCTTGTGGCACCGGGGCGCAGTGTCGCTTTCAACGATGGCTTTGACCGCGAGCTGGACGTTGGCCAAAGACATGCGCCGCACCAACTCCTCCGGCGCCATCCAGCCCGCTCCTCCACCATCGAGCAGGTCCCCGACTCTGGTCACCTTGCCAGGCACAGCCCTGCCCTCCGCCAGCCGCCTGAACCCGCGGTCGTGGAGGTGCGGATTCCTGAGCAGCGGCTCCCGAAGGACAGCCGCCATTCCTGATGGGGGAGAGCTCCGCCTGGAAGCGACGTAGTTCCAAACCCATAGCAGTTCCTGGTAAAAGACAGGCAGCTCCTGCAGGCTGGCACGCGTGCCGCCCACTTTCACAAACAGGAGCTGCATGTCGTAATTGAGGCCGTGCAGCTGGCGGAAAAAAGACGTCGCCAGCGCATACCATCTCGGAGGATTCTCGACGTACAGGTACCTCTGCAGCGTCTGAAGATGGAAAGTCGCAGCCTGGGTGCGAAGGCACACCAGCGCCTGACCGTCCTCCCTAAGCGGGAGACTCAGAACCACGGCAGAGACCCAGTGCTTCCTTTTGTCCCAGAAGAAGTCGATGAGCTTCTTCTGCATCTTGGGGACAAACGCAGGGGGAGGGATCAAAGTGACCAACCGGTACCACAACATGGCGGCCACCAGCTGGTTTATGACCAGCGCTTGACCCCTGTAGGACAACACTCGGAGCAGTCCTGTCCAGCGTCCTAAGCGAGTGGTGACTTTGGCCTCCAGCTCTTGCCAGTTCGCCGGCCAGGCGTCCTCGGCAGGGCTAAGGTTCAGATCAGCCACAATCCTATTGAATGGCGGAGCAGGCCCGAGGGGCCGTATGGTCTACTTCTGCTCCTACTTCTTATGTTCTTATGTTCTTTTTCTCTTCACATATCTATACAAGCTTTTACAGTCAGTTTTTATGTTCCTTGCAAGCTTACTCTCATATTCTATTTTCCCCTTCTTAATTAATCCCTTTGTCCTCCTTTGTTGAATCCTAAACTGCTCCCAATCCTCAGGTTTACTGCTTTTTCTGGCCAATTTATATGTCCTCTCCTTGGATCTTATGCTATCCCTAATTTCCCTTGTTAGCCACGGTTGAGTCACCTTTTTTGTTTTATTTTTATGCCAAACTGGGATGAACAAATTCTGTAGTTCATCCATGCGGTCTTTGAATGTTTGCCATTGCCTATCCACTGTCAACCCTTTGAGTGACATTCCCCAATCAATGCTACCCAACTCGTTCCTCAGACCATCGTAGTTTCCTTTATTTAAATTTAGGACCCTAGTCTCTGAGTCAACAATTTCATTCTCCATCTTAATTAAGAATTCGATCATATTATGATCACTCCGACCCAAGGGGCCTCGTACAACAAGGTTGCTAATTAATCCTTTCTCGTTACATAATACGCAGTCTAAGATGGCCTGATCTCTGGTTGGTTCCTCGACATATTGGTCCAGGAAACCATCCCGTAAACATAAGAACATAAGAACATAAGAAATAGGAGGAGGAGTAGGCCATACGGCCCCTCGGGCCTGCTCCGCCATTCAATAGGATCATGGCTGATCTGAATCTAGACTCACGTCTACTTCCCTGCCCTCTCCCCGTAACCCCTAATTCCCTTATCTGCTAGGAAAATGTCTACCTCCATTTTAAATTTATTTAATGTTGCAGCTTCCACAGCTCTCTGGGGTAGCAAATTCCATAGATTTACTACCCTCTGAGTGAAGAAGTTTCTCCTCATCTCAGTTTTGAAAGGGCAGCCCCTTATTCTAAGATTATGCCCCCTAGTTCTAGTCTCACCCATCAGTGGAAACATCCTCACCGTATCCACCCGATCAAGCCCCCTCACAATCTTATATGTTTCGATAAGATCGCCTCTCATTCTTCTGAACTCCAATGAGTAGAGGCCCAACCTACTCAACCTTTCCTCATAAGTCAACCCCCTCATCTCCGGAATCAACCGAGTGAACCTTCTCTGAACCGCCTCGAGAGCAAGTATATCTTTTCTTAAATATGGAAACCAAAACTGCATGCAGTATTCCAGCTGTGGCCTCACCAATATCCTGTATAACTGAAGCAAGCCTTCCCTGCTTTTATACTCCATCCCCCTTGCAATAAAAGCCACGATTCCATTGGCCTTCCTGATCACCTGCTGCACCTGCATACTAACCTTCTGTGTTTCATGCACCAGGACCCCCAGATCCCTTTGTACTGTAGCACTTTGCAGTTTCTCTCCATTTAGATAATAACTTGCTCTTTGATTTTTCCTGCCAAAGTGCATAACCTCACACTTTCCAACATTATATTCCATCTGCCAAATCTCTGCCCACTCACTTAGCCTGTCTATGTCCTTTTGCAGGTTTTTTATGTCCTCCTCACTCACTGCTTTCCCTCCCATCTTTGTATCGTTGGCAAACTTGGATATGTTGCACTCGGTCCCTTCCTCCAAATCGTTAATATAGATTGTAAAGAGTTGGGGTCCCAGCACTGACCCCTGCGGAACACCACTAGTTACTGATTGCCAGCCCGAGAACGAACCATTTATCCCAACTCTCTGTTTTCTGTTAGATAGCCAATCTTCCACCCATGCCAGCATATTACCCCCAATCCTGTAATTTTTTATCTTGATCAGTAATCTTTTGTGTGGCACCTTGTCAAATGCCTTTTGGAAGTCCAAATGCACTACATCCACTGGTTCCCCTTTATCCACCCTGTATGTTACATCCTCAAAGAATTCGAGCAAATTTGTCAAACATGACTTCCCCTTCGTAAAACCATGCTGACTCTGTCCTATTAAATTATGTTTATCCAAATGCTCTGTTACTGTTTCCTTAATAATGGACTCCAACATTTTGCCAACCACAGATGTTAGGCTAACTGGTCTATAGTTTCCAGCTTTTTGTCTACTTCCCTTCTTAAATAAGGGTGTTACATTAGCAGTTTTCCAATCTGCCGGGACCTTTCCTGAGTCCAGGGAGTTCTGGAAAATGATCACCAACGCATCCACAATCCCTACCGCCACTTATCTCAAGACCCTAGGATGTAGGCCATCAGGCCCGGGGGATTTATCCGCCTTAAGTCCCACTATTTTACTGAGTACCATCTCCTTAGTGATTTTAATCGTGTTTAGCTCCTCCGCCCCCCCCCCCCATTGCCCCCTGTTTGTCCAGTGTTGGGATATTTTCAGTGTCCTCTACTGTAAAGACTGATACAAAATATTTGTTCAGCATCTTTGCCATCTCCATGTTCCCCACCACTAGTTTCCCGGTCCCATCCTCTAAGGGACCAACGTTCACTTTAGCCACCCTTTTTCTTTTTATATAGCTGTAGAAACTCTTGCTATCTGTCTTTATATTTTTTGCTAGTTTACTTTCATAATCTATCTTCCCTTTCTTAATTGATCTTTTAGTTATTGTTTGCTGGCTTTTAAATGTTTCCCAATCTTCTATCCTCCCACTAGATTTGGCTAATTTATATGCCCTTGTTTTCAGTCGGATACTATCCTTTATTACTTTACTAAGCCACGGATGGCTGTCTTTTCTTTTACTCCCCTTTTTCCTCAGTGGAATATATTTATCTTGAAAGATGTGAAATATCTCCTTGAATGTAGACCACTGCTCTTGTACCGTCTTACACTTTAATCTGTTTTCCCAGTCCACTTTAGTCAATTCTACTCTCATACCTTCATAGTCTCCTTTATTTAAGCTTAGTACGCTGGTTTGAGATCCAACTCTCTCACCCTCAAACTGAATTTGGAATTCAACCATATTATGGTCACTCATTCCAAGGGGATCCTTTACTGGGACATTTTTTATTAATCCTGTCTCATTACACAGGACCACATCTAAGATTGCCTGCCCCCTGGTTGGTTCAGTTACATACTGCTCAGGGAACCCGTCCCTAATACACTCTATGAACTCTTCCTCAATGCTGCCCTGCCCAATTTGATTAGTCCAGTCAATATGAAAGTTAAAATCCCCCATGATTATAGCTGTTCCCTTATTACAAGCCCCAACTATTTCCTGATTTATCCTCTGACCAACAGAGTTGCAACTGTTAGGAGGCCTATAGACTACGCCCACTAGTGACTTTTTCCCCTTATTATTCCTTATCTCCACCCGAACTGTTTCACTATCCTGATCCTTTGACCCAATATCATTTCTGACTATTGCAGTGATTCCATCCTTGATTAACATAGCAACCCCACCTCCCTTTCCTTCCTGTCTGTCCTTCCTAATTGTCAAATACCCTTGTATGTTTAGTTCCCAGTCATGATTATCTTGCAGCCATGTTTCCGTAATGGTCACCAGATCATACCCATGTGTAGTTATTTGCACCGTCAACTCGTCAATTTTGTTACGAATGCTGCGTGCATTCAGATAAAGAACTTTCAAATATGTTTTCTGACAATTTATTCCTGCTTTTACCCCTTTTACTACTTTACCTTTTTCATTATACATTCTGTCCCTTCCTGACACGCTCTGGTTTTTAATTCCCCCACTGCTACCTTGCTCTATTGCCTTCTGCACTGTCATTTTTATTTTTCGCTCTCTTAAAACCTCCCCCCCACTAATTAGTTTAAAGCCCTCTCCACAGCCCTAGTTATTCGATTCGCCAGGATTCTAGTCCCAGCACTGGCCAAGTGAAGTCCGTCCCAACGGAACAGCTCTCTCCTGTCCCAGTACTGATGCCAGTGTCCCAGGAAGCAAAACCCATTTCTCCCACACCAGTCTTTGAGCCACGCATTTAACTCTCTAATTTTATTTACCCTAGCCAAATTTGCACGTGGCTCAGGTAGTAATCCAGAGATTATTACCCTTGTGGTTCTGCTTTTTAATTTGGCCCCAAGCTGCTCAAACTCCCTCAGCAGAACCTCCTTCCTTGTCCTATCTATGTCGTTGGTACCAACATGGACCACGACAACTGGATCCTCCCCCTCCCACTCCAAGTTTCTCTCCAGCCCAGAGGAGATGTCCTTAACCCTGGCACCGGGCAGGCAACACAGCCATCGGGACTCTCGCTCTCAGCTGCAAAGAACTCTATCTATCCCCCTAACGATACTATCCCCTACCACTACAACATTTCTTTTAACTCCCCCCACTTGAATGGCCCCCCGCTCCACGGTGCTGTGGCCAGGTTGCTCATCCTCCCCGCAGTCCCTGTTCCCATCCCCACAGGGAGTAAGAGCCTCGAACCTGTTGGACAAGAGCAAGGGCTGCGGCTCCTCCAACACTACCTCCTGGATCCCCGTACCTGCCTCACTTCTAGTCACACCATCCTGACCCTGGCCACGGACTACATCTGAATTAATTAATCTAATTGGTGTGACTACCTCCTGATACACAGAGTCCAGGTAACTCTCCCCCTCCCTGATGCATCTCAGTGTTTGAAGCTTGGACTCCAGCTCTTCAACACGGAGCCGGAATTCCTCGAGCAGCCAACACTTACTGCAAATGTGATCACCGTGAGCATCAATGGTGTCCACCAGCTCCCACATATTGCAGCAGCAACACATCATCTGATCTCCCATTCTATGTAATTAATTACATTTATTAATATTATTTTTAAATACCCTCTGCCCCGATTCTAGATGATGAATATCGCACCTTAGAAACTATAAACCACAGAGTTTAAGCTTAAAAAAGAGAGAAATACTTACCAACCAATCACTTACCCGCTTTCTGGTGATGTCACACTTGGATTACTTTTTACCTCTCTCCTTCTCTCCGAGTTCGGAGACTGGTTGGCCTTACCTGGGTCTCTGGGTCCTTTTATAGCCCCGCTCTGCCGCTCGAGATTCCCGCCGACACTGTGAGGCCTTACCTGGTCTCTGGGGCCTTTTATAGCCCCGCTCTGCCGCTCGAGATTCCCGCCGACACTGTGAGGCCTTACCTGGTCTCTGGGGCCTTTTATAGCCCCGCTCTGCCGCTCGAGATTCCCGCCGACGCTGGTAGGCCTTACCTGGTCTCTGGGGCCTTTTATAGCCCCGCTCTGCCACTCGAGATTCCCGCCGATGCTGTGAGGCCTTACCTGGGTCTCTGGGGCCTTTTATAGCCCCGCTCTGCCGCTCGAGATTCCCGCCGACACTGAGGCCTTACCTGGGCCTCTGGGGCATTTTATAGCCCCGCTCTGCCGCTCGAGATCCCCGCCGACACTGTGAGGCCTTACCTGGTCTCTGGGGCCTTTTATAGTCCCGCTCTGCCGCTCGAGTTTCCCACCGACGCTCTGAGGCCTTACCTGGTCTCTGGGGCCTTTTATAGCCCCGCTCAGCCGCTCGAGATTCCCGCCGACACTGTGAGGCCTTACCTGGTCTCTAGAGCCTTTTATAGCCCCGCTGCTGCCGCTCGAGATTCCCACCGACGCTGTGAGGCCTTACCTGGTCTCTGGGGCCTTTTATAGCCCCGCTCAGCCGCTCGAGATTCCCGCCGACACTGTGAGGCCTTACCTGGTCTCTAGAGCCTTTTATAGCCCCGCTGCTGCCGCTCGAGATTCCCACCGACGCTGTGAGGCCTTACCTGGTCTCTGGGGCCTTTTATAGCCCCACTCTGCCGCTCCAGGAATTCCTCCTCCACAGTAGAGGACATGAGAGGGGGGGGAGGGAGTCCCTTTAAATGTGGAGGGGGTGGGTGTTCCTTTAAATGTCCAGGGTGTGGGTGTCCCTTTAAATGTGGATGGGTGACCCTTTAAATATGGAGGGGGTGGGGGTCCCTTTAAATGTGGAGGGGGTGGGTGTTCCTTTAAATGTGGAGGGGGTGGGTGTCCCTTTAAATGTGGAGGGGGTGGGTGTCCCTTTAAATGTGGAGGGGGTGGGTGTCCCTTTAAATGTGGAGGGGGTGGGTGTCCCTTTAAATGTGGAGGGGGAAGGTGTCCCTTTAAATGTGGAGGGGGGAGGGTGTCCCTTTAAATGTGGAGGGGGGAGGGTGTCCCTTTATATGTGTAGGGGTGGGTGTCCCTTTAAATGTGGAGGGTGTGGGTGTCCCTTTTAATGTGGAGGGGGTGGGTGTCCCTTTAAATGTGGAGGGGGGTGGGTGTCCCTTTAAATGTGGAGGGGGTGGGTGTCCCTTTAAATGTGGAGGGGGTGGGTGTCCCTTTAAATGTGGAGAGGCATGCTCATTCAGCCCCACCACAACACGAGGCTGCCAGTGCGCCTGCGCGAGGCCTCCGGGGAGCAGACGGAAGGCCGGGCATGGGGAAGAGGCGGAATCAGCGGCCGGGGTAAAGTGTTGGGGAATCGATTTAAATCGAGGTGAGGGGGGAGCGGAGAGCGAGATTATAAAGTAAAAGACGAGAAAAACCAAACCTGAGAGTCGGGCGGGCGGGACCTCCGCGGACGGTGGCATAGTGGTTAGCACTGTTGCCTCACAGCACCAGAGACCCGGGTTCGAATCCGGCCTCGGGCGACTGTCTGTGTGGAGTTTGCACATTCTGCCCGTGTTTGCGTGGGTTTTCTCCGGGTGCTCCGGTTTCCTCCCACAGTCCAAAGATGTGCTGGTTAGGTTGATTGGCTATGGTAAATTGACCCTTAGTGTAAGGGGGATTAAATACGTGGGGTTACGGGGATAGGGTGGGATATGTGTTGGTGTAGGGGTTACGGGGATCGGGTGGGATATGTGTCGGTGCAGGCTCGATGGGCCGAAATGGCCTCTATCTGCACTGTGGGGTTTCTGTGTGATTTCTGTGTGTGACACACGGGGGGGGGGGGGGGGGGGGGGGGGGGCGGAGTGAGCCGGAGCAATGTGATTCTGACTGACGGGAGCGCGGACCAATAGGAAGAGAGCTGAGCTGGGAGGACTGAACTGGGCGGCCTGGTCCTCCAACCAATGGCGGCGCGGCTAGGGGGCGGGTCCTTCCTCCCCGGCGCTGGTGGGCTGGGGCCCGATTGTGACGTCATCAGAGGAAGAGGCCATTCAGGTGGATGGAGGCCCGACCCGGCCTGTGATTGACGGGAGCTCTGACCAATAGGACGAGGGCTAAGGTGGGAGAACTAAACTGCGCGGCCTGGTCCTCCAATCAATGGCGGCGCGGCTAGGGGGCGGGGCCTCTCCAGCTCAGGTGCGCTGGGGCCGATTGTGACGTGCTGTCCCCAGGTGAGAGCAGCTCAGGCAGCACAGAGCTGGGGCTGGAATCTGGGAAGAGGGGCCGCAGTCAGCAGAGAGTTGGGGCTGGAATCTGGGAGAGGGGCCGCAGTCAGCAGAGAGCTGGGGCTGGAATCTGGGAGAGGGGCCGCAGGCAGCACAGAGCTGGGGCTGGAATCTGGGAGAGGGGCCGCAGGCAGCGGGCCTGGCAAAGGGGCACAAGCTTCAAAATACAAGCTTCTTTAAATACATTCAAAAAGGAGTTGGATATATTTCTTAAGGCTAAAGGGATCAAGGGTATGGGGAGAAGGCAGGGACAGGGTACTGAGTTTGGATGATCAGCCATGATCTCATTGAATGGCGGAGCAGGCTCGAGGGGCCGAATGGCCTACTCCTGCTCCTATCTTCCATGTTTCTATGTTTAATGGAATGGGTGGACATGTGACAGATGAAATTTAACGCAGAAACGTGCAAAGTGATACATTTTGGTAGGAACAAGGAGAGGCAATATAAACTAAAGGGTACAATCCTAAAGTGGGTGCAGGAACAGAGAGACCTGGGGGTATGTGTGCACAAATCGTTGAAGGTGGCAGGGCAGGTTGAGAAAGTGGTTAAAAAAGTATACGGGATCCTGGGCTTAATAAATAGAGGCATAGAGTCCAAAAGCAAGGAGGTGATGATGAACGTTTATAAAACACTGGTTCGGCCTCAACTGGAGTATTGTGTCCAATTCTGGGCCCCGCACTTTAGGAAGGATGTGAAGGCCTTAGAGAGGGTGCAGAAAAGATTTACCAGAATGGTTCCAGGGATGAGGGACTTCAGTGACGTGGAGAGACTGGAAAAGCTGGGATTGTTCTCCTTGGAGCAGAGAAGGTTAAGGGGAGATTGACCAGAATGGTTCCAGGGATGAGGGACTTCAGTGACGTGGAGAGACTGGAGAAGCTGGGATTGTTCTCCTTGGAGCAGAGAAGGTTAAGGGGAGATTGACCAGAATGGTTCCAGGGATGAGGGACTTCAGTGATGTGGAGAGACTGGAGAAGCTGGGGTTGTTCTCCTTAGAACAGAGAAGGTTAAGGGGAGATTTGATAGAGGTGTTCAAACTCATGAGGGGTCTGGACAGAGTAGATAGAGAGAAACTGTTCCCATTGACAGAAGGGTCGAGAACCAGAGGACACAGATTTAAGGGGATTGGCAGAAGGTCCAAAGGCGACATGAGGAAAAACTTTTTTACACAGCGAGTGGTGAGGATCTGGAATGCACTGCCTGAAAGGGTGGTGGAGGCAGATTCAATCCTGGCTTTCAAAAGGGAATTGGATAAGTGCCTGAAGTAAAGAAATGTGCAGGGTTACGGGGAAAGGGCGGGGAGTGGGACTCGCTGAGAGTCAGCACGGGCTCGACGGGCCGAATGGCCTCCTTCTGTGCTGTAACCATTCTGATTCTATAGGAGCAGGAGTCGGCCATTCGGCCCCTCGAGCCTGCTCCACCATTGAATAAGATCATCGACCCCAACTCCACTTTCCCGCCCGATCCCCATATCCCTCGATTCCCCGAGAGCCCAAACACCTTTTGATCTCCGCCTTGAATCTACTCATCGATTGAGCCTCCACAGCCCTCTGGGGCAGAGAATTCCAAAGATTCACCACCCTCTGAGTGAAGAAATTCCTCCTCACCTCAGTCTTAAATGGCCCACCCCTTATCCTGAGACTGTGACCCCTGGTTCTGGACACTCCAGAACTTCAGCCAGGCAAAGCCGCCATCAGTCACTGCAAGAACGGTTAAATGTTTAAAAATGTAACAACAACAACTTGTATTTATATAGTGCCTTTGATGTAGTAAAACATCCCAAGGTGTTTCACAGGAATATTGTAAGACAAAAAAAATTTGACACCGAGCCACATAACAAGAAATTAGGGCAGGTGACCAAAAGCCTGGTCAAAGAGGCAGGTTTTAAAGAGCGTCTTAAAGGAGGACAGAGAGGTAGCGAGGCAGAGAGGTTTAGGGAGGGAATTCCAGAGTTTAGGGCCCAGGCAGCTGAAGGCACGGCCACCGATGGTGGAGCGATTATAATCAGGGATATTCGAGAGGGCAGAATTAGAGGAGTGTGGATATCTCTGGGTGGTTGTGGGGCTGGAGGAGATTACAGAGATAGGGAGGGGCGAGGAGGGCCATGGAGGGATTTAAAAACAAGGATGAGAATTTTGAAATTGAGGCATTGCTTAACCGGGAGTCAATGTAGGTCAGCGAGCACAGGGGTGATGGGTGAACGGGACTTGGTACGAGTTAGGACACGGGCAGCCGAGTTTTGGATGACCTCAAGTTGACGTGGGCTGGAATGTGGGCGGCCAGCCAGGCGTGCGCTGGAATAGTCGAGTCTGGAGGTAACAAAGGCCCGGGTGAGGGTTCCAGCAGCGGATGAGCTGAGGCAGGGGCGGAGGCGGTCCATGTTACGGAGGTGGAAGTAGGCAGTCTTTGTTATGCTGCGGATGTGTGGGCAGAAGCTCATTTCAGGGTCAAATATGACACCAAGGTTGTGAACAGTGTGGTTCAGCCTCAGACAGATGTTAGGGAGAGGGATGGGGTCAGTGGCTCGGGAACGGAGTTTGTGGGGTGTCTGTCCCTTTAACTACAATTCATAGAATCATAGAAATTTACAGCACAGAAGGAGGCCATTTGGCCCATCATGTCCGTGCCGGCCGACAAAGAGCTCTCCACCCTAATCCCACTTTCCAGCTCTTGAAGTGCCCTAACCTACAAGGCTACGGACCAAGTGCATATCCAAATACTTTTTAAATGTGATGAGGGTTTCTGCCTCTACCACCCTGTCAGGCAGTGAGTTCCAGACCCCCACCACCCTCTGGGTGAAAAACATTCTCCTCAACTCCCCTCTAAACCTCCGACCAATTACTTTAAATCTGTGCCCCCTGGTTATTGATCTGTCTGCTAAGGGAAATAAGTCCTTCCTATCCACACTCTCTCTGCCCCTCATAATTTTATACACCTCAATAAGGTCTCCCCTCAGCCTCCTCTGTTCCAAAGAAAACAACCCCAGCCTCTCCAATCTTTCCTGGTAGCTGAAATTCTCTAGTCCTAGCAACATCCTCGTAAATCTCCCGTCTCGAGCAGTCACATCTTTCCTGCAATGGGGCGAGCAGAACTGCACGCGGTGGCCTAATTGGTGTTTTGTACAGTTCAAGCATAACCTCCCTGCTCTTACATGATACAGAAAGAGGCACTGACGTATGAGGAGAGATTGGGTCGATTGGGCTTATACTCGCTGGAGTTTAGAAGAATGAGAGGGGATCTCATTGAAACTTATAAAATTCTAACAAGGCTAGACAGACTAGATGCAGGAAGGATGTTCCCGATGGCGGGGAGCCCAGGACCAGGGGTCACAGTCTAAGGATAAGGGGTAAGCCATTTAGGATTGAAATGAGGAGGAATTTCTTCACCCAGAGAGTGGTGAACCTGTGGAATTCTCTACCACAGAAGGTGGTGGAGGCCAATTCATTAAATATATTCAAGAAGGAGTTAGATATATTTCTTAAGGCTAAAGGGATCAAGGGATATGGGGAGAAGGCAGGGACAGGGTACTGAGTTTGGATGATCAGCCATGATCTCATTGAATGGCGGAGCAGGCTCGAGGGGCCGAATGGCCTACTCCTGCTGCTATCTTCTATGTATTCAATCTTTCCTTGCAGCTGAAATTCTCTAGTCCTGGCAACATCCTCGTAAATCTCCCGTCTCGAGCACAGTCACATCTTTCCTGCAATGGGGACGACCAGAACTGTACGCGGTGGCCTAACTGGTGTTTTTGTACAGTTCAAGCAGAACCTCCCTGCTCTTACATGATAGAGAGAGAGGCACTGCCCCTTTAAATACCTGGGGACACATAGAAACATAGAAGGTAGGAGCAGGAGTAGGCCATTCGGCCCCTCGAGCCTGCTCCGCCATTCAATGCGATCATGGCTGATCATCCAAATTCAGTACCCTGTCCCTGCTTTCACCCCATACCCCTTGATCCCTTTAGCCTTAAGAAATATATCTAACTCCTTCTTGAATATATTTAATGAATTGGCCTCTACTGCCTTCTGTGGTAGAGAATTCCACAGGTTCACCACTCTCTGGGTGAAGAAATTCCTCCTCATCTCTGTCCTAAATAGCTTACCCCTTATCCTTAGACTGTGACCCCTGGTTCTGGACTCCCGGACCATCGGGAACATCCTTCCTGCATCTAGTCTGTGTAGTCCTGGTAGAATTTTATAAGTTTCAATGAGATCCCCTCTCATTCTTCTAAACTCCAGCAAGTACAAGCCCAATCGACCCAATGATACTAAGATGGGGGGGAAAGTAGTGAGTGAGGAGGACATAAAAAACCTTCAAGGGGACATAGACAGGCAAGTAAGTGGGCAGAGATTTGGCAGATGGAATACAATACTGGAAAGTGTGAGGTTATGCACTTTGGCAGGGAAAATCGTAGAGCAAGTTATTATCTTAATGGCAAGAAACTGGAAAGTACTGAAGTACAAAGGGATCTGGGGGTCCTGGTGCACGAAACTCAAAAGGTTAGTATGCAGCTGCAGCAAGTGATTAAGAAGGCCAATGGAATGTTGGCTTTCATTGCTAGGCGGATAGAATATAAAAATAGGGAGGTATTGCTTCAGTTGTACAAGGTATTGGTGAGACCGCACCTGGAATACTGCGTACAGTTTTGGTGTCCATACTTAAGAAAGGACATACTTGCTCTCGAGTCAGTACAAAGAAGGTTCACTCGGTTAATCCCGGGGATGAGGGGATGGACATATGAGGAGAGGTTGAGTAGATTGGGACTCTACTCATTGGAGTTCAGAAGAATGAGAGGCGATCTTATTGAAACATATAAGATTGTGAAGGGGTTCGATCGGGTGGATGCAGGGAAGATGTTCCCGATGATGGGTGAAACTAGAACTAGGGGGCATAGTCTTAGAATAAGGGGCTGCTCTTTCAAAACTGAGATGAGGAGGAACTACTTCACTCAGAGGGTGGTAGGTCTGTGGAATTTGCTGCCCCAGAAAGCTGTGGAAGCTACATCATTAAATAAATTTAAAACAGAAATAGACAGTTTCTTAGAAGTAAAGGGAATTAAGGGTTACGGGGAGCGGGCAGGAATTTGGACATGAGTCTAGGTTCGGATCGGTCATGGCCCTGTGGGTAGCGGAGCGGGCCCAGGGGCCGTGTAGCCTGATCCTGCTCCTATTTCGTGTGTCTAATTCTGTTAGATTCAGGAGATGGCTCTGTGATAGTGGATTGGCGGTTAGGATCAGATCAGCCATGATCTTATTGAATGGCGGAGCAGGCTCGAGGGGCCGATTGGCCTACTCCTGCTCCTATTTCTTATGTTCTTATGTTCTTATTAATCTCTCCTCATACATCATTCCTGCCATCCCAGGTATCAGCCTGGTGAATCTTCGCTGCACTCCTTCCATGGCAAGAAAATCCTTCCTCAGATAAGGCGACCAAAACTGCACACAATACTCAAGGTGTGGTCTCACCAAGGCCCTGTACAACTGCAGCAAGACATCCTTGTTCCTGTACTCAAACCCTCTCGCTACGAAGGCCAACATACCATTTGCCTTCTTAGCCGCCTGCTGCACCTGCATGCTTACCTTCAGCGACTGGTGCACAAGGACACCCAGGTCTCGTTGCACTTCCCCTTCTCCCAATCTATTGCCATTCAGATAATAATCTGCCTTCCTGTTTTTGACACCAAAGTGGATAACCTCGCATTTATCCACATTATATTGCATCTGCCATGCTTCTGCCCAATCACCCAACCTGTCCAAATCATACTGGAGTTTCTCGGCATCTTCCTCACAGCACACACGCCCACCCAGCTTTGTGTCATCTGCAAACTTGGAGATATTACATCTAGTTCCCTCGTCCAGATCATTAATATATATTGTGAATAGCTGGGGTCCAAGGACTGAACCCTGCGGTACCCCACTAGTCACTGCCTGCCACTCGGAAAACGACCCGTTTATTCCAATCCCATGAGCCGCCGCTTCCCGGTTTCTTCAGCCGGTTCCACCAAGTCCGACTCAGGACAAAGGACAGGAGCCAGGCTCCCAGAATGGCCCACGGCCCCGGGGAGCATGCGCACTCTCAGCGGGGGAATCAGCGCGTTGGATAGAGTGGTTTCTGGGGCTCGTGGAATTGTGGGTGCTGCTGCCGCCATTAGTCAGCGGCTGTGGGGAAGAGTTTTATTGCAGGCTGACGGAAGTCGGTCCCTGGCCGCCTGTGTAGGTCTTTTTGTTGCAGCAGTTTGAGCTGGAGTGGAGATGGGGGAGAAGCTGCTGGGTTTTCGATGGAATCTGGAACAGTACCCATGGATTGGAGGGTAGCTAATGTTACCCCACTATTCAAAAAAGGTGGTGGAGAGAAAACGGGGAATTACAGACCGGTAAGCCTGACATTGGTAGTGGGGAAAATGCTAGAGTCCATTATAAAAGATGTAATAGCAGAGCACTTGGAAAACAGTGACAGGATCGGACAAAGTCAACATGGATTTACAACAGGTAAATCATGCTTGACTAATCTCCTGGAATTTTTTGAGGATGTAACTAGTAAAATAGATAAGGGCGAACCAGTGGATGTGGTGTATTTGGACTTTCAGAAGGCTTTCGATAACATAAGAACATAAGAAATAGGAGCAGGAGTAGGCCAATCGGCCCCTCGAGCCTGCTCCGCCATTCAATAAGATCATGGCTGATCTGATCCTAACCGCCAATCTACTATCACTGAACCATCTCCTGAATCTAACAGAATTAGACACACGAAATAGGAGCAGGATCAGGCTACATGGCCCCTGGGTCCGCTCCGCTACCCACAGGGCCATGACCGATCCGAACCTAGACTCGTGTCCAAATTCCTGCCCGCTCCCCGTAACCCTTTACTTCTAGGAAACTGTCTATTTCTGTCTAAGGTCCCACATAAGAGATTAGCGTGTAAAGTTAAGGCACATGGGATTGGGGGGCAAGGTATTGACTTGGATAGAGAACTGGTTGGCAGATAGAAAGCAAAGAGTTGGAATAAACGGGTCTTTTTCCGAGTGGCAGGCAGTGACTAGTGGGGTAACGCAGGGATCGGTCCTTGTGTGCAGTTTTGGTCACCTTATCTGAGGAAGGTCATTCTTGCCATGGAAGGACTCCAGCCAAGATTCACCAGGCTGATACCTGGGATGGCAGGAATGATGTATGAGGAGAGATTGGGTCGATTGGGCTTGTACTCGCTGGAGTTTAGAAGAATGAGAGGGGGTCTCATTGAAACTTATAAAATTGTGGCAGGACTAGACAGACTAGATGCAGGAAGGATGTTCCCGATGGTCGGGGATTCCAGAACCAGGGGTCACAGTCTAAGGATAAGGGGTAGGCCTTTTAGGACAGAAATGAGGAGGAATTTCTTCACCCAGAGAGTGGTGAACCTGTGGAATTCTCTACCACAGAAGGAAGTAGAGGCCAATTCATTAAATATATTCAAGAAGGAGTTGGATATATTTCTTAAGGCTAAAGGGATCAAGGGGTATGGGGCGAAAGCAGGGACCGGGTACTGAACTTGGGTGATCAGCCATGATCGCATTGAATGGCGGAGCAGGCTCGAGGGGCCGAATGGCCTACTCCTGCTCCTATCTTCTATGTTTCTATCTCTTATGCGGGACCTTATCGAAAGCCTTTTGAAAGTCCAAATACACCAGATCCACTGGTTCTCCCTTATCTATTTTACCAGTTACATCCTCAAAAAATTCCAGTAGATTAGTCAAACACGATTTACCTTTTGTAAATCCATGTTGACTTTGTCCGATCCGGTCACTGTTTTCCAAGTGCTCTGCTATTACGTCTTTTATAATGGACTCTAGCATTTTCCCCACTACCGATGTCAGGCTTACCGGTCTGTAATTCCCCGTTTTCTCTCTACCACCTTTTTTGAACAGTGGGGTAACATTAGCTACCCTCCAATCCATGGGTACTGTTCCAGAGTCTATCGAGTTTTGGAAGATGACCAGCAATGCATCTACTATTTCTAGGGCCACTTCCTTAAGTACCCCAGGATGTAGATAATATCTATGTTTCTATGTATTCAATCTTTCCTTGTAGCTGAAATTCTCTAGTCCTGGCAACATCCTCGTAAATCTCCCGTCTCGAGCACAGTCACATCTTTCCTGCAATGGGGCGAGCAGAACTGCACGCAGCACTCTAGCCGGTGGCTTAACTGGTGTTTTGTACAGTTCAAGCAGAACCTCCCTGCTCTTACATGATACAGAAAGAGAGAGGCACTGCCCCTTTAAATACCTGGGGGGGCACCCATTCCCCTTTAAATGGCCAAGCAATTTTTTTGTTGAAAAGGGGCCGCAGTCCCCTTTGACTCACCCCCCTCTCACCCACCACAAATACTCACAAGAGAGAGAGAGAGAGGAGGAAGAATGCTGGTCTTTGTCCCTTTAAAAGTGGCTGCCCACCAAAATGTTCACAGCACCAGGGCTCTCTGTTCTGGATTAAAGAGAAAAGATTCACTTATTTTAAAATGAATGCAGTTGATGAACAGCCTTGCAATAAAGGTAATGCAAAGGAATAAACACTCACAAGCTGGGTTTTTTCCATCCCCTCCTCCCCTTCCCTTTAACAGCTCCTGCAGACAATGAAAGCAGGAAAGCGGCGCGCGCAGCCCACCGAGATCCCGCCCCGCCATTGGTTGGAGGACCGTCAGCCCGCCCGGTCCTCCCAGCCCTTTCCGCGCTCCTGATTGGCGGGCGCCTCGCGTCAATCACCCCTCCTCCGATTACGCGCTGACGCCAGCACGCAACGCCCAGTGGTTGGTTGGGTCGGCGCACGCAGCCCACCGAGGTCCCGCCCCCCTCCCTCCTGCGCCGCCATTGGTTGGAGGACCGTCAGCCCGCCCGGTCCGCCCAGCGTTTTCCGCGCTCCTGATTGGCGGGCGCTTCGCGTCAATCAACCCCCCCTCCGATTACTCGCTGACGCCAGCACGCAACGCCCAGGGGACGGTTGGATCGGCGCGCGCCACCGCAAGGTAAAAAAAAGACACCCCACACAAATGAGGAAAAACAATAATAATAATAATCGCACTTTAGAGCGGAGGAGGTTGGGGGA
This sequence comes from Somniosus microcephalus, assembly GCF_052327205.1. Lineage (NCBI taxonomy): Eukaryota > Metazoa > Chordata > Chondrichthyes > Squaliformes > Somniosidae > Somniosus > Somniosus microcephalus. The sequence goes on along the minus strand of NW_028225335.1, from coordinate 493,471 downwards.
ATTAATGAGTGTTTTCAATTTGTTTTGGAAAAATTTTTTTTTGAAAAGCTTCCCAACGGTGCGAGGTGGGCTGCGCATGCGCTCCAGCCAGCCGTTGACTCCCCCACGTGGGCCCGGGGGCCGGACACGCCCACTTATCTTCCCCTGCACCAATCACAGCGCGGGCAGGCGCTTCAACAATCACCACCTGTCAATCACCCTCCCTTCCCCTGCCCCTCGTGGTGTCGATTGACAGCGGTGTCAGCCAATGAGGTGCAGGAAGGGGCGGGATCAGTGCCAGGACTGACAGCAAGCCTGAACTAACTCAATTAAATACCTGCCTGCAGCCAAAAAAACACTTTTATTTTAGTCAGCCAAAAACAGCAAAGCAAGTAAGGTTTCCTGAGTCAGCAAAGCCTATTTTAAAGAATTCTAGATCGATATCGCAGTGATCGGTGCTCGGACCCCAGCTATTCACAGTATATATTAATGATCTAGACGAGGGAACTAGATGTAATATCTCCAAGTTTGCAGACGACACAAAGCTGGGTGGGCGTGTGTGCTGTGAGGAGGATGCCGAGAAACTCCAGGATGATTTGGACAGGTTGGGTGATTGGGCAGAAACATGGCAGATGCAGTATAATGTGGATAAATGTGAGGTTATCCACTTTGGTGGCAAAAACAGGAAGGCAGATTATTATCTGAATGGCAATAGATTGGGAGAAGGGGAAGTGCAACGAGACCTGGGTGTCCTTGTGCACCAGACACTGAAGGTAAGCAAAAATAACAACAGAAAATGCTGGAAAAACTCAGCAAGTCAGGCAACATCCGTGGAGAGAAATTTGAGTTCACGTTTCGGGTTTGACCCTTCTTCAAAACTGGAGAGAAAAGGAACTAGATCGAAGGCAGGGCTGCGATCGGACAAAAGAATAAAAGAACCAAAAGAAGTAAAAGAGATTAGAAGCTAGACGAGATGGTAATAGGCTGTGATTAGGTGTAAAGTGTACTGGCAGGGCAAAAGATAGCTGCCAGGTGTGAGAGAGAAACAAAAGGAAAGGGGGGGGGGGGGGGGGAAAGGAGTGGAAAAATATAAGTGAAAATGAAATGGGGGCCGAGCTTATGATCTGAAATTGTTGAACTCGATATTGAGACCGGAAGGCTGCAGAGTGCCTAATCGGAAGATGAGGTGCTGTTCCTCGAGTTTACGTTGAGCTTCCGTGGAACAGTACAAGAGGCCAAGGACGGTGAGGTCCGAGTGGGAATGGAGCGGTGAATTGAAATGACAGGCGACCGGAAGCTCGGGGTCACCCTTACGGACTGAACGGAGGTGTTCCGCAAAGCGGTCACCCAATCTGCGTTTGGTCTCCCCAATGTAGAGGAGACCGCATCGTGAGCAGCTCCATTCCCACTCGGACCTCACCGTCCTTGGCCTCTTGTACTGTTCCACGGAAGCTCAACGTAAACTCGAGGAACAGCACCTCATCTTCCGATTAGGCAGTCTGCAGCCTTCCGGTCTCAATATCGAGTTCAACAATTTCAGATCATAAGCTCGGCCCCCATTTCATTTTCACTTATATTTTTCCACTCCTTTCCCCCCCCCCCCCCCCTTTCCTTTTGTTTCTCTCTCACACCTGGCAGCTATCTTTTGCCCTGCCAGTACACTTTACACCTAATCACAGCCTATTACCATCTCGTCTAGCTTCTAATCTCTTTTACTTCTTTTGGTTCTTTTATTCTTTTGTCCGATCGCAGCCCTGCCTTCGATCTAGTTCCTTTTCTCTCCAGTTTTGAAGAAGGGTCAAACCCGAAACGTCAACTCAAATTTCTCTCCACGGATGTTGCCTGACTTGCTGAGTTTTTCCAGCATTTTCTGTTGTTATTTCGGATTTCCAACATCTGCAGTATTTTGCTATCGTACTGAAGGTAAGCATGCAGGTGCAGCAGGCGGTTAAGAAGGCAAATGGTATGTTGGCCTTCATAGCGAGAGGGTTCGAGTACAGGAACAAGGATGTCTTGCTGCAGTTGTACAGGGCCTTGGTGAGACCACATCTTGAGTATTGTGTGCAGTTTTGGTCACGTTATCTGAGGAAGGATGTTCTTGTCATGGCGGGAGTGCAGCGAAGATTCACCAGGCTGATACCTGGGATGGCAGGAATGGTGTATGAGGAGAGATTGTGTCGATTGGGCTTATACTCGCTGGAGTTTAGAAGAATGAGAGGGGATCTCATTGAAACTTATAAAATTCTAACAGGACTAGACAGACTAGATGTAGGAAGGATGTTCCTGATGGTCGGAGAGTCCAGAACCAGGTGTCACAGTCCAAGGATAAGGGGTAAGCCATTTAGGACTGAAATGAGGAGGAATTTCTTCACCCAGAGAGTGGTGAACCTGTGGAATTCTCTGCCACAGAGGGCGGTGGAGGCCAGTTCATTAAATATATTCAAGAAGGAGTTAGATATATTTCTTAAGGCTAGAGGGATCAAGGGATATGGGGAGAAGGCAGGGACAGGGTACTGAGTTTGGATGATCAGCCATGATCTCACTGAATGGCGGAGCAGGCTCGAGGGCCCGAATGGCCTACTCCTGCTCCTATCTTCTATGTTTCTATACAGGGCAGGAGGAGGCCATTCAGTCCCTCGAGCCTGTTCTGCCATTCAATGAGATCATGGCTGGCCTGCAGCCTCACTCCATACACCCGCCTTTGGCCCATATCCCTTAATACCTTTGGTTAACAAAAATCTATCAGTCTCAGATTTAAAATGAACGATTGATCGAGCATCAATTGCTGTTTGCGGAAGAGAGTTCCAAACCTCTACCACCCTTTGTGTGTAGAAGTGTTTCCTAATTTCACTCCTGAAAGGTCTGGCTCTAATTGTTAGACTCTGCCCCTAGTCCTAGAATCCCTAACCAGCGGAAATAGTTTCTCTCTATCTACCCTATCTGTTCCCCTTAATATCTCTCAAACTTCGATCAGATCGCCCCTTAACCTTCTAAATTCTAGGGAATACAACCCTAGTTTGTGTAATCCCTCCTCGTAACTTAACCCTTGGAGTCTTTGAAAGAGCTCTCCAATTATTCCCACTCCCCTCATATCCCTGCAAATTTTTCCCCTTAAAGTATCGATCCAATTCTCTTTTGAAAGTTACTATTGAATCTGCTTCCACCGCCCTTTCAGGCAGCGCGTTCCAGATCACAACAACTCGCCGTGTAAAAAACTGTTTCCTCATGTCACCTCTGGTTCTTTTACCGATTATCTTCAATCTGTGTCCTCTGGTTACCGACCCTCCTGCCGCTGGAAACAGTTTCTCTTTATTTACTCTATCCAAACCCTTCATGATTTTGAACGCCTCTATTAAATCTCTCCTTAACCTTCTGCTCTAAGGGTAACAACCCCAACTTCTCCAGTTTTTCCACATAACTGAAGTCCCTCATCCCTGGAACCATCCTGGTAAATCTCCTCTGCACCCTCTCCAAGGCCTTGACATCCTTCCTAAAGTGTGGTTCCCAGAATTGGACACAATACTCCAGCTGGTGCCTAACCAGTGATTTATAAAGGTTTAAGAACATAAGAAACAGGAGCAGGAGTCCCTTCGAGCCTGCTCCGCCATTCAATGAGATCATGGCTGATCTTCTGCCTCAACTCCATTCACCGGCCCTATCGCCATATCCCTTGATGCCCTTACTAGTCAGAAATCTATCGACTTCTGTTTTAAATATACCCAATGACTGAGCCTCCACAGCCCTCTGGGGTAGAGAATTCCAAAGATTCACCACCCTCTGTGTGAAGAAATTTCTTCTCATCTCAGTCCTGAATGGCCGACCCTTTATCCTGAGGCTGTGGCCCCTGGTTCTAGACTCCCCAGCCAAGGGAAACATTCTCCCAGCATCCATCCTATCAAGCCCTGTATTAATTTTGTGTGCTTCAATGAGATCCCCTCTCATTCTTCTGAATTCAAGAGAATACAGGCCTAGTTTACTCAATCTCTTCTCATGCGACAGTCCCGCCATCCCAGGAATCAATCTCGTGAACCTTCGTTGCACACCCTCTATGGGAAGTATATCCTTCCTTAGGTAAGGAGACCAAAATTGTACACAGTACTCCAGGTGTGGTCTCACCAAGGCCCTATATAATTGGAGTAAGACTCCTGTACTCAAATCCTCTTGTAATGAAGGCCAGCATACCATTTCCCTTCCTAATGGCTTGCTGCACCTGCACATTCACTTTCAGTGACTCATGTACAAGGACACCCAGGTCCCTTTGAGCATCTGCATTCCCCAATCTTTCACCATTTAGGAAATACTCTGCCTTTCTGTTTTTTCTACCAAAGTGGATAACTTCAAATTTATCCACATTATATTCCATCTGCCATGTTCTCGCCCACTCACTGAGCCTGTTGAGATCCCCTTGAAGCCTCTTCACATCCTCTTCACAACTGACACTGCCACCTAGCTTTGTATCATCAGCAAATTTAGAAATTTTACATTTAGTCCCCTCATCCAAATCATTGATATAGATTGTGAATAGCTGGGGCCCAAGCACCGATCCTTGTGGTACCCCACTAGTCACAGCCTGCCATCCTGAAAAAGACCCGTTTATCCCTACTCTTTGTTTTCTGTCTGTTAACCAATTCTCTATCCATGCTAGTATTTTACCCCCAATTCCATGTGCCCTAATTTTATTCACCAACCTCTTGTGTGGGACCTTATCGAAGGCCTTCTGAAAATCCAGATACACCACATCTACCGGTTCCCCTTTGTCTACTCCACTAGTTACATCCTCAAAGAACTCCAATAGGTTTGTCAAACAGGATTTCCCTTTCATAAATCCAGGTTGACTCTGCCCAATCTTACTATTAGTTTCTAAGTGCCCAATTATTGCATCCTTTATAATAGATTCCAGCATTTTCCCAACTACTGATGTGAGGCTAACAGGTCTGTAGTTCCCCCTCTCCCTCCTTTCTTAAATAGCAGGGTTACATTTGCTCTCCTCCAATCTGCAGGAACCGTTCCAGAATCTATAGAATTTTGGAAGATGACAACCAATGCGTCCACTATCCCAATGGCCACCTCTTTCAAAACCCTAGGATGTAGGTCATCCGGTCCTTGGGATTTATCGACTTTTAGTCCCATTAATTTTGCTAGTACTGTTTTTTTACAAATAATAATTTCTTTAAGTTCCTCATTCTCGCCACACACTTGGTTTTCTCGTATTTCTGGGAGGTTTTTTGTGTATTGCTCCGTGAAGACAGAAACAAAGTATTTATTTAATTTCTCTGCCATTTCCTCATTCCCCATTATAAATTCTCCCGTCTCTGACTATAAAGGACCTACATTTACCTTCGCCAGTCTTTTCCTTTTCACATACCTATAGAAGCTTTTACAATCCGTTTTTATATTTTCGCTAGTTTGTGCTCCTATTCCATTTTCCCTTTTATCAATTTCTTGGTCCCCCTTTGCTGATTTCTAAAAAGATCCCAATCCTCAGGCTGACCGCTTTTTCTGGCAACTTTATAAGCTTCTTCCTTTGACTTAATACTCAGTTTAATTTCTTTTAGCCATGGTTGGATCACTTTCCTTTTGGGTTTTTATGCCCCAGAGGAATATATGTTTGTTGCAAATTATGCATTATTTCCTTGCATGTTAGCCATTGTATGTCCACCTTCATACCTTTTAGTGTAGTCTCCCAATCTACCATGGCCAACTTGTCCCTCATACCCTTGTAGTTTCCTCTGTTTAGATTGAAGACCTGAGTTTCAGATTGTACTACATCACTCTCAAACTTAATGTAAAATTACATAGAAACTTAGAAACACAGAAGATAGGAGCAGGAGTAGGCCATTCGGCCCCTCGAGCCTGCTCCGCCATTCAATGAGATTATGGCTGATCATCCAAATTCAGTACCCTGTCCCTGCCTTCTCCCCATATCCCTTGATCCCTTTAGCCTTAAGAAATATATCCAACTCCTTCTTGAATATATTTAATGAACTGGCCTCCACTGCCCTCTGTGGTAGAGAATTCCACAGGTTCACCACTCTGGGTGAAGAAATTCCTCCTCATCTCAGTCCTAAATAGCTTACCCCTTATCCTTAGACTGTGACCCCTGGTTCTGGACTCCCCGACCATCGGGAACAACCTTCCTGCATCTAGTCTGTCTAGTCCTGTTAGAATTTTATAAGTTTCAATGAGATCCCCTCTCATTCTTCTAAACTCCAGCGAGTACAAGCCCAATCGACCCAATCTCTCCTCATACGTCATTCCTGCCATCCCGGGTGTCAGCCTGGCGAATCTTCGCTGCACTCCTTCCATGGCAAGAATATCCTTCCTCAGATAAGGCGACCAAAACTGCACACAATACTCAAGGTGCGGTCTCACCAAGGCCCTGTACAACTGTAGCAAGACATCCTTGTTCCTGTTCTCGAACCCTCTCGTTATGAAGGCCAACATACCAGTTGCCTTCTTAACCGCCTCTAGGGAACCTGCTCATAACATGATAGAATTTCACATTCAGTTTGATTGTGAGAAACTTGGGTCTGAAACTAGTGTCTTAAACTTAAATAAAGGCAATTACAAGGGTATGAAGACAGAGTTGGTGAAAGTGGACTGGGAAATAGATTGAAAGGTAAGATGGTAGATAAGCAGTGGCAGACTTTTAAGGAGATAGTTCATAACTCTCAGCAAAGATATATTCCAGTGAGAAAGACTCTGGGAAGGATGAACTGAGGAAGTTAAGGAGGGGATCAAATTGAAAGAAAAGGCGTACAATGTTGTGAAGATTAGTGATAGGCCAGAAGATTGGGACATTTTTCAGAGACTTGCAAAGGATGACTAAAAAAATAATAGAGGGAGAAAATTGATTGAGATGGTAATGGGAGAGCCATTTACACTTCATCGAGAGCCATCTTTTGTTTCTTAACTTGTCCCATTACCATCTCCTTTAGCCTCGCACCATCTCCTAATCTCTCCCGCCTTCCATCCGATCACAGACCTTCCCTTTTGTCCTTTCCTCCCCTCCCCCCTTTCCCTGCCCCAGCACTTTATTCGTTTATGGGATCTGGGTGTCGTTGGCAAAAGCCAGCATTTATTGCCCAGCCCCTGCTTAAAAACCTGTTCCATCGCCAGCTTTTTCCAGTTCTGACGAAGGGTCCCAGACCTGAACCGTTAACTCTGTTTCTCTCTCCACAGACGCTGCCGGACCTGCTGAGTATTTCCAGCATTTACTCTGTATCTAACCCATGCTGTACCTGCCCTGGGAGTGTTTGATGGGACAGTGTAGAGGGAGCTTTACTCAGTATCTAACCCTGTGCTGTACCTGCCCTGGGAGTGTTTGATGGGACAGTGTAGAGGGAGCTTTACTCTGTATCTAACCCATGCTGTACCTGCCCTGGGAGTGTTTGATGGGACAGTGTAGAGGGACCTTTACTCTGTATCTAACCCGTGCTGTACCTGCCCTGGGAGTGTTTGATGGGACAGTGTAGAGGGAGCTTTACTCAGTATCTAACCCTGTGCTGTACCTGCCCTGGGAGTGTTTGATGGGGCAGTGTAGAGGGAGCTTTACTCTGTATCTAACCTGTGCTGTACCTGCTCTGGGAGTGTTTGATGGGACAGTGTAGAGGGAGCTTTACTCTGTATCTAACCCGTGCTGTACCTGCCCTGGGAGTGTTTGATGGGACAGTGTCGAAGGAGCTTTACTCTGTATCTAACCCGTGCTGTACCTGCCCTGGGAGTGTTTGATGGGACAGTGTAGAGGGAGCTTTACTCTGTATCTAACCCGTGCTGTACCTGCCCTGGGAGTGTTTGATGGGACAGTGTAGAGGGAGCTTTACTCTGTATCTAACCCGTGCTGTACCTGCCCTGGGAGTGTATGATGGGACAGTGTAGAGGGAGCTTAACTCTGTATCTAACCTGTGCTGTACCTGCCCTGGGAGTGTTTGATGGGACAGTGTCGAGGGAGCTTTACTCTGTATCTAACCCTTTGCTGTACCTGCCCTGGGAGTGTTTGATGGGACAGTGTAGAGGGAGCTTTACTCTGTATCTAACCCGTGCTGTACCTGCCCTGGGAGTGTTTGATGGGACAGTGTAGAGGGAGCTTTACTCTGTATCTAACCCTGTGCTGTACCTGCCCTGGGAGTGTTTGATGGGACAGTGTAGAGGGAGCTTTACTCTGTATCTAACCCGTGCTGTACCTGCCCTGGGAGTGTTTGATGGGACAGTGTAGAGGGAGCTTTACTCTGTATCTAACCCTGTGCTGTACCTGCCCTGGGAGTGTTTGATGGGACAGTGTAGAGGGAGCTTTACTCTGTATCTAACCCGTGCTGTACCTGCCCTGGGAGTGTTTGATGGGACAGTGTAGAGGGAGCTTTACTCAGTATCTAACCCTGTGCTGATTCGAGTACAGGAGCAAGGATGTCTTGCTGCAGTTGTACAGGGCCTTGGTGAGACCACACCTTGAGTATTGTGTGCAGTTTTGGTCGCCTTATCTGAGGAAGGATGTTCTTGCCATGGAGGGAGTGCAGCAAAGATTCACCAGACTGACACCTGGGATGGTAGGTATGACGTATGAAGAGTGATTGGGTCGATTAGGTTTATAATTGCTAGAGTTTAGAAGAATGAGAGGGGATCTCATTGAAGCTGATAAAATTCTAACTGGACTAGACAGACTAGATGCAGGAAGGATGTTCCCAATGGCGGGAGAGTCCAGGCCAGGAGTCATAGGCTAAAGATAAGGGGTGAGCCATTTAGGACTGAGATGAGGAGGAATTTCTTCACCCAGAGAGTGGTGAACCTGTGGAATTCTCTACCACAGAAGACAGTTGAGGCCAATTCATTAAATATATTCAAGAAGGAGTTAGATATATTTCTTAAGGCTAAAGGGATCAAGGGATATGTGGAGAAAGCAGGGACAGGGTACTGAATTTGGATGATCAGCCATGGTCTCATTAAATGGCGGAGCAGGCTCGAGCGGCCGAATGGCCTACTCCTGCTCCTATCTTCTATATGTTTCTATGACCACAAACCCAATTCCCCTTTCAACATTGGTCTCACCTTACCTTACCTCTGTTACTGACCACAGCGTCCTCTTGGCCACAATGCTGAGGTAAAAGCCACCACAGAGCTAACTTTCCAATCCAACTTTATACATCTATCCATCCAATATGACATCAAGAAATCAACTCATCACCCTTATGCATTCGCTTAGTGCCTTTGCCTGCTCCAATGGCTGCAGCATGATTGGTGGAAGGCTGCTGACTTTCAGTGGGGGACAATGCAAATGGCCTTGCTGGTTGACCTTGAGGAGTTGGTGGCTGGGAGTGTGAAATTGAGTGATGCCCTTTATTCTTCTTCACTCTCTGCTCCCTCTTCTTGGTCAGCCACTAGCTGCGCAGTCTGCATTTTTTGGGTGTGTGAAATGAGAAAGACACAAGGGTGAAGATGTGGTGAGGGAAGGACGGGAAAGCAAGAGGTGCATGCGAGAAGGAGGATAATGTATGACAATACCAGCATTTTGCATCCTTTCAGCCCCGCCACTGGCCAAGGGCTCAGCCATGCCCCTGTCAAGAATGGCCAGCGCCATCTCCTCCAAGGGGGTGAGGTGAAGTTAGGAATGGGAGGTGTGCCTCGTGTTTGGTACAGATTGTTGGTAGGTGAGTGATGGGGGTGGGGTGGAGTCATGCATTGAGAAGTGTGTGAGGCTTGTGGTGCAGTTGGTAGGAGATGGCTTTTGAAGATGCATTCACTGACCTTGATCAGTGGTCTAAGGTCATGAAGCTACTTTGGACACTGGAGCCAGGTGGCAGTGACGGCCTCGGTGATCTGGTCCCACATCCTTCTTTCTGGAGAGCCTCCTGTGGCCCCTGTGGGTAGAGGGCCTGTCTTGCAGTGTTGACCCCCTGCACAAAGCTGGAGTGCTGCATGCAAGACCCTGGGTGACCCTTCCCTGGCTTGCTGAGCCATTTGTGTTAATGAATAGCACTTTTCCCATTTTTTAGTTTCGGAACGCAATTCAGCATGAAAAGCTGTAGACTGCCACTTGGGAATTTTCAGAAGGCAGTTGCGCTGTAAGAACTAAAAACTGCCTATTTTTAATTAATTTTGGTTTTTCTCATTTTAGAAGGCAGTACCCCGTTAAGGGACCGCACTGCTTTCTAAAATAACAGCCTTGCTTTAAGAGAAAGCTGTCCTTGCTGCAATGACGCTACGGCCACGCTACTTTGGGGCATCCTGCTGGGGCTAATGCCATGAAAACGGCCTTGCACGTTGTGGTGATTATTCTTTATGTTTAGTAAGAAGTATTGTGATTGGTTGTTTGTTTCCTGCCTTGGGATATATGCTGTAATCTCATTGGTAGTTGATGTCATGTATTTAAAAAAAAAATACATGACATCAACTACCAATGAGATTACAGCATATATCCCAAGGCAGGAAACAAACAACCAATCACAATACTTCTTACTAAACATAAAGAATAATCACCACACACGTTAAGTTTAGTGCTGGGCTAATGTTAATTAGCAGCCAACACCAATTTACCGGTCCTGCCAACGCCATCAATTTCGGCAGCCGTTAACTCCAGCCCACGGTGGCACCGGCAGGTTTTTAGTGATCTCCAATTTCTAGGCCAAAGTCCCTCTGTTGTATTGTGGAGCTGAAGGGTGTCCTGGTTCTCCTCCTCTTTCCCCCTTGGTTGTGTTCCACACTCTGGGCCTTGGGCCTTCCCCGGGGATTCTCCGGATGAACAGGTGGGATGTGTTTGGAGACAGGGTGTCCCGGCTCTCGACATTTAAAGGGTCAAGGAGACGACCAGCTGGGCTGAATGGCCCTGCTTTATGACATCACTGCAGTGCCCAGCAACCAACCTCCCTCAGCTCAGTCCGGTTACTGGAAGGGAAACAGGAGCAGGATTCGCCCCGTGTGGAGCCCAGGATTAATGGGGAGAGGTACAGGATCAATTTATACCTTATTGAGTGAGAAATGTCATTGTCCCGGACACTCCCTGTCCCTCGGTATGTGTCGGGGAGCGGCTGATGGGTTTACTCTGTGTCTAACCCGTGCTGTACCCAACTGGAGAGTGTTTAATGCTGACACTAGGGGCTCAGCTCCACGAGCACAATATTTAACCCAAAGATGATCTGATAAACCCATCAGCTTCTTCCCTGGACACAGGTCCTGAAGGACAGGGAGTCTCTCTGATATTTTGGTCGGTGTCGTTGATCAAGTTTAAACACCTCGCTCACATCTCCTCTCATCCTGCTTTATTCTAATGAGAAGTGCCCCAGTTTCTCTCGTCTCTCCTCCTGGGAAAGAGAAGTTCGCCTCAGTTAGAAACTCAAACAGGCGCTTCACTGCAGACAGGTCATCATGAGGAAACATTTCTTTACCCAGTGAGTTATTATGATCTGAAATGCACTGCCTGAAAGGGTGGAGGAAGCAGATTCAAGAGTAACTTTCAAAAGAGAATTGGATAAATATTTGAAGGGAAAACATTTACTGGGATATGGGGAAAGAGCAATGGAGTGGGACAAATGGGACAGCGTAGAGGGAGCTTTACTCTGTATCTAACCCGTGCTGTACCTGCCCTGGGAGTGTTTGATGGGACAGTGTGGAAGGAGCTTTACTCTGTATCTAACCCTGTGCTGTACCTGCCCTGGGAGTGTTTGATGGGACAGTGTAGAGGGAGCTTTACTCTGTATCTAACCCTGCGCTGTACCAGCCCTGGGAGTGTTTGATGGGACAGTGTAGAGGGAGCTTTACTCTGTATCTAACCCGTGCTGTCCCTGCCCTGGGAGTGTTTGATGGGACAGTGTAGAGGGAGCTTTACTCAGTATCTAACCCGTGCTGTACTTGCCCTGGGAGTGTTTGATGGGACAGTGTACAGGGAGCTTTACTCTGTATCTAACCCGTGCTGTACCTGCCCTGGGAGTGTTTGATGGGACAGTGTAGAGGGAGCTTTACTCTGTATCTAACCCTGTGCTGTACCTGCCCTGCGAGTGTTTGATGGGACAGTGTAGAGGGAGCTTTACTCTGTATCTAACCCATGCTGTACCTGCCCTGGGAGTGTTTGATGGGACAGTGTAGAGGGAGCTTTACTCTGTATCTAACCCTGTGCTGTACTTGCCCTGGGAGTGTTTGATGGGACAGTGTAGAGGGAGCTTTACTCTGTATCTAACCCGTGCTGTACCTGCCCTGGGAGTGTTTGATGGGACAGTGTAGAGGGAGCTTTACTCTGTATCTAACCCGTGCTGTACCTGCCGTGGGAGTGTTTGATGGGACAGGGTAGAGGGAGCTTTACTCAGTATCTAACCCTGTGCTGTACCTGCTCTGGGAGTGTTTGATGGGACAGTGTAGAGGGAGCTTTACTCTGTATCTAACCCGTGCTGTACCTGCCCTGGGAGTGTTTGATGGGACAGTGTAGAGGGAGCTTTACTCTGTATCTAACCCATGCTGTACCTGCCCTGCGAGTGTTTGATGGGACAGTGTAGAGGGAGCTTCATTCTGTATCTAACCTGTGCTGTACCTGCCCTGGGAGTGTTTGATGGGACAGTGTAGAGGGAGCTTTACTCTGTATCTAACCCGTGCTGTACCTGCCCTGGGAGTGTTTGATGGGACAGTGTAGAGGGAGCTTTACTCTGTATCTAACCCGTGCTGTACCATCTGCCCCATAAATCCTGACACAGCACTTATATACTGGTGTGGTCACCATCGGTATTACAGTATACAGCAGCCAAGATAAAGAAGTGCCACACCTAAAATAGTTCTCTTAAAGGTAGAACAGTTACATACACTACACCCAGGGCAGGTAAAGCACGGGTTAGATACAGAGTAAAGCTCCCTCTACACTGTCCCATCAAACACTCCCAGGGCAGGTACAGCACAGGTTAGATACAGAGTAAAGCTCCCTCGACACTGTCCCATCAAACAATCCCAGGGCAGGTACAGCACAGGTTAGATACAGAGTAAAGCTCCCTCTACACTCTCCCAGGGCAGGTACAGCACGGGTTAGATACAGAGTAAAGCTCCCTCTACACTGTCCCATCAAACACTCCCAGGGCAGGTACAGCATGGGTTAGATACAGAGTAAAGCTCTCTCTACACTGTCCCATCAAACACTCCCAGGGCAGGTACAGCATGGGTTAGATACAGAGTAAAGCTCCCTCTACACTGTCCCATCAAACACTCCCAGGGCAGGTGCAGCACAGGGTTAGATACAGAGTAAAGCTCCGTCTACACTGTCCCATCAAGAACTCCCAGGGCAGGTACAGCACGGGTTAGATACAGAGTTAAGCTTCCTCTACACTGTCCCATCAAACACTCCCAGGGCAGGTACAGCACGGGTTAGATACAGAGTTAAGCTCCCTCTACACTGTCCCATCAAACACTCCCAGGGCAGGTGCAGCACGGGTTAGATACAGAGTAAAGCTCCTTCGACACTGTCCCATCAAACACTCCCAGGGCAGGTACAGCACGGGTTAGATACAGAGTAAAGCTCCCTATACACTGTCCCATCAAACACTCCCAGGGCAGGTACAGCACGGGGTTAGAGACAGAGTAAAGCTCCCTCTACACTGTCCCATCAAACACTCCCAGGGCAGGTACAGCACGGGTTAGATACAGAGTAAAGCTCCCTCTACACTGTCCCATCAAACACTCCCAGGGCAGGTGCAGCAAGGGTTAGATACAGAGTAAAGCTCCCTCTACACTGCCCCATCAAACACTCCCAGGGCAGGTACAGCATGGGTTAGATACAGAGTAAAGCTCCCTCTACACTGTCCCATCAAACACTCCCAGGGCAGGTACAGCACGGGTTAGAGACAGAGTAAAGCTCCCTCTACACTGTCCCATCAAACACTCCCAGGGCAGGTACAGCACGGGTTAGATACAGAGTAAAGCTCCCTCTACACTGTCCCATCAAACACTCCCAGGGCAGGTACAGCACGGGTTAGATACAGAGTAAAGCTCCTTCGACACTGTCCCATCAAACACTCCCAGGGCAGGTACAGCACGGGTTAGATACAGAGTAAAGCTCCCTATACACTGTCCCATCAAACACTCCCAGGGCAGGTACAGCACGGGTTAGAGACAGAGTAAAGCTCCCTCTACACTGTCCCATCAAACACTCCCGGGGCAGGTACAGCACAGGTTAGATACAGAGTAAAGCTCCCTCTACACTCTCCCAGGGCAGGTACAGCACAGGTTAGATACAGAGTAAAGCTCCCTCTACACTCTCCCAGGGCAGGTACAGCACGGGTTAGATACAGAGTAAAGCTCCCTCTACACTGTCCCATCAAACACTCCCAGGGCAGGTACAGCATGGGTTAGATACAGAGTAAAGCTCCCTCTACACTGTCCCATCAAACACTCCCAGGGTAGGTACAGCACGGGTTAGATACAGAGTAAAGCTCCCTCTACACTGTCCCATCAAAGACTCCCAGGGCAGGTGCAGCACAGGGTTAGATACAGAGTAAAGCTCCCTCTACACTGTCCCATCAAGCACTCCCAGGGCAGGTACAGCACGGATTAGATACAGAGTTAAGCTCCCTCTACACTGTCCCATCAAGCACTCCCAGGGCAGGTACAGCACGGGTTAGATACAGAGTAAAGCTCCCTCTACACTGTCCCATCAAACACTCCCAGGGCAGGTACAGCACTGGGTTAAATACTGAGTAAAGCTCCCTCTACACTGTCCCATCATACACTCCCAGGGCAGGTACAGCACGGGTTAGATACAGAGTAAAGCTCCCTCTACACTGTCCCATCAAACACTCCCAGGGCAGGTACAGCACGGATTAGATACAGAGTAAAGCTCCCTCTACACTGTCCCATCAAACACTCCCAGGGCAGGTACAGCACAGGGTTAGATAGAGAGTAAAGCTCCCTCTACACTGTCCCTTCAAACACTCCCAGGGCAGGTACAGCACGGGCTAGATACAGAGTTAAGCTCCCTCTACACTGTCCCATGAAACACTCCCAGGGCAGGTACAGCACGGGTTAGATACAGAGTAAAGCTCCCTCTCCACTATCCCATCAAACACTCCCAGGGCAGGTACAGCACGGATTAGATACAGAGTAAAGCTCCCTCTACACTGTCCCATCAAACACTCCCAGGGCAGGTACAGCACGGGTTAAATAGAGGGTAAAGCTCCCTCTACACTGTCCCATCAAACACTGCCAGGGCAGGTACAGCACGGGTTAGATACAGAGTAAAGCTCCCTCGACACTGTCCCATCAAACACTCCCAGGGCAGGTACAGCACGGGATAGATACAGAGTAAAGCTCCCTCTACACTCTCCCATCAAACACTCCCAGGGCAGGTACAGATCGGGTTAGATACAGAGTAAAGCTCCCTCTACACTGTCCCATCAAACACTCCCAGGGCAGGTACAGCACGGGTTAGATACAGACTAAAGCTCCCTCTACACTGTCCCATCAAACACTCCCAGGGCAGGTACAGCACGGGTTAGATACAGAGTAAAGCTTCCTCTAAACTGTCCCATCAAACAATCCCAGGGCAGGTACAGCACGGGTTAGATACAGAGTAAAGCTCGCTCCACACTGTCCCATCAAACACTCCCAGGGCAGGTACAGCACAGGGTTAGATACTGAGTAAAGCTCCCTCTACACTGTCCCATCAAACACTCCCAGGGCAGGTACAGCACGGGTTAGATACAGAGTAAAGCTCCTTCGACACTGTCCCATCAAACACTCCCAGGGCAGGTACAGCATGCGTTAGATACAGAGTAAAGCTCCCTCTACACTGTCCCATCAAACACTCCCAGCGCAGGTACAGCACAGGGTTACATACAGAGTAAAGCTCCCTCTGCACTGTCCCATCAAACACTCCCAGGGCAGGTACAGCACGGGTTAGATACAGAGTAAAGCTCCCTCTACACTGTCCCATCAAACACTCCCAGGGCAGGTACAGCAAGGGTTAGATACAGAGTAAAGCTCCCTCTACACTGCCCCATCAAACACTCCCAGGGCAGGTACAGCACAGGTTAGATACAGAGTAAAGCTCCCTCGACACTGTCCCATCAAACAATCCCAGGGCAGGTACAGCACAGGTTAGATACAGAGTAAAGCTCCCTCTACACTCTCCCAGGGCAGGTACAGCACGGGTTAGATACAGAGTAAAGCTCCCTCTACACTGTCCCATCAAACACTCCCAGGGCAGGTACAGCATGGGTTAGATACAGAGTAAAGCTCCCTCTACACTGTCCCATCAAACACTCCCAGGGTAGGTAGAGCACGGGTTAGATACAGAGTAAAGCTCCCTCTACACTGTCCCATCAAAGACTCCCAGGGCAGGTGCAGCACAGGGTTAGATACAGAGTAAAGCTCCCTCTACACTGTCCCATCAAGCACTCCCAGGGCAGGTACAGCACGGGTTAGATACAGAGTTAAGCTCCCTCTACACTGTCCCATCAAGCACTCCCAGGGCAGGTACAGCACGGGTTAGATACAGAGTAAAGCTCCCTCTACACTGTCCCATCAAACACTCCCAGGGCAGGTACAGCACTGGGTTAAATACTGAGTAAAGCTCCCTCTACACTGTCCCATCATACACTCCCAGGGCAGGTACAGCACGGGTTAGATACAGAGTAAAGCTCCCTCTACACTGTCCCATCAAACACTCCCAGGGCAGGTACAGCACGGATTAGATACAGAGTAAAGCTCCCTCTACACTGTCCCATCAAACACTCCCAGGGCAGGTACAGCACAGGGTTAGATAGAGAGTAAAGCTCCCTCTACACTGTCCCTTCAAACACTCCCAGGGCAGGTACAGCACGGGCTAGATACAGAGTTAAGCTCCCTCTACACTGTCCCATGAAACACTCCCAGGGCAGGTACAGCACGGGTTAGATACAGAGTAAAGCTCCCTCTCCACTATCCCATCAAACACTCCCAGGGCAGGTACAGCACGGATTAGATACAGAGTAAAGCTCCCTCTACACTGTCCATCAAACACTCCCAGGGCAGGTACAGCACGGGTTAAATAGAGGGTAAAGCTCCCTCTACACTGTCCCATCAAACACTCCCAGGGCAGGTACAGCACGGGTTAGATACAGAGTAAAGCTCCCTCGACACTGTCCCATCAAACACTCCCAGGGCAGGTACAGCACGGGATAGATACAGAGTAAAGCTCCCTCTACACTCTCCCATCAAACACTCCCAGGGCAGGTACAGATCGGGTCAGATACAGAGTAAAGCTCCCTCTACACTGTCCCATCAAACACTCCCAGGGCAGGTACAGCACGGGTTAGATACAGACTAAAGCTCCCTCTACACTGTCCCATCAGACACTCCCAGGGCAGGTACAGCACGGGTTAGATACAGAGTAAAGCTTCCTCTAAACTGTCCCATCAAACACTCCCAGGGAAGGTACAGCACGGGTTAGATACAGAGTAAAGCTCGCTCCACACTGTCCCATCAAACACTCCCAGGGCAGGTACAGCACAGGGTTAGATACTGAGTAAAGCTCCCTCTACACTGTCCCATCAAACACTCCCAGGGCAGGTACAGCACGGGTTAGATACAGAGTAAAGCTCCTTCGACACTGTCCCATCAAACACTCCCAGGGCAGGTACAGCATGCGTTAGATACAGAGTAAAGCTCCCTCTACACTGTCCCATCAAACACTCCCAGCGCAGGTACAGCACAGGGTTACATACAGAGTAAAGCTCCCTCTGCACTGTCCCATCAAACACTCCCAGGGCAGGTACAGCACGGGTTAGATACAGAGTAAAGCTCCCTCTACACTGTCCCATCAAACACTCCCAGGGCAGGTACAGCAAGGGTTAGATACAGAGTAAAGCTCCCTCTACACTGCCCCATCAAAACACTCCCAGGGCAGGTACAGCACAGGTTAGATACAGAGTAAAGCTCCCTCGACACTGTCCCATCAAACAATCCCAGGGCAGGTACAGCACAGGTTAGATACAGAGTAAAGCTCCCTCTACACTCTCCCAGGGCAGGTACAGCACGGGTTAGATACAGAGTAAAGCTCCCTCTACACTGTCCCATCAAACACTCCCAGGGCAGGTACAGCATGGGTTAGATACAGAGTAAAGCTCCCTCTACACTGTCCCATCAAACACTCCCAGGGTAGGTACAGCACGGGTTAGATACAGAGTAAAGCTCCCTCTACACTGTCCCATCAAAGACTCCCAGGGCAGGTGCAGCACAGGGTTAGATACAGAGTAAAGCTCCCTCTACACTGTCCCATCAAGCACTCCCAGGGCAGGTACAGCACGGGTTAGATACAGAGTTAAGCTCCCTCTACACTGTCCCATCAAGCACTCCCAGGGCAGGTACAGCATGGGTTAGATACAGAGTAAAGCTCCCTCTACACTGTCCCATCAAACACTCCCAGGGCAGGTACAGCACTGGGTTAAATACTGAGTAAAGCTCCCTCTACACTGTCCCATCATACACTCCCAGGGCAGGTACAGCACGGGTTAGATACAGAGTAAAGCTCCCTCTACACTGTCCCATCAAACACTCCCAGGGCAGGTACAGCACGGATTAGATACAGAGTAAAGCTCCCTCTACACTGTCCCATCAAACACTCCCAGGGCAGGTACAGCACAGGGTTAGATAGAGAGTAAAGCTCCCTCTACACTGTCCCTTCAAACACTCCCAGGGCATGTACAGCACGGGCTAGATACAGAGTTAAGCTCCCTCTACACTGTCCCATGAAACACTCCCAGGGCAGGTACAGCACGGGTTAGATACAGAGTAAAGCTCCCTCTCCACTATCCCATCAAACACTCCCAGGGCAGGTACAGCACGGATTAGATACAGAGTAAAGCTCCCTCTACACTGTCCCATCAAACACTCCCAGGGCAGGTACAGCACGGGTTAAATAGAGGGTAAAGCTCCCTCTACACTGTCCCATCAAACACTCCCAGGGAAGGTACAGCACGGGTTAGATACAGAGTAAAGCTCCCTCGACACTGTCCCATCAAACACTCCCAGGGCAGGTACAGCACGGGATAGATGCAGAGTAAAGCTCCCTCTACACTCTCCCATCAAACACTCCCAGGGCAGGTACAGATCGGGTTAGATACAGAGTAAAGCTCCCTCTACACTGTCCCATCAAACACTCCCAGGGCAGGTACAGCACGGGTTAGATACAGACTAAAGCTCCCTCTACACTGTCCCATCAAACACTCCCAGGGCAGGTACAGCACGGGTTAGATACAGAGTAAAGCTCCCTCTAAACTGTCCCATCAAACACTCCCAGGGCAGGTACAGCACGGGTTAGATACAGAGTAAAGCTCGCTCCACACTGTCCCATCAAACACTCCCAGGGCAGGTACAGCACAGGGTTAGATACTGAGTAAAGCTCCCTCTACACTGTCCCATCAAACACTCCCAGGGCAGGTACAGCACGGGTTAGATACAGAGTAAAGCTCCTTCGACACTGTCCCATCAAACACTCCCAGGGCAGGTACAGCATGCGTTAGATACAGAGTAAAGCTCCCTCTACACTGTCCCATCAAACACTCCCAGCGCAGGTACAGCACAGGGTTACATACAGAGTAAAGCTCCCTCTGCACTGTCCCATCAAACACTCCCAGGGCAGGTACAGCACAGGGTTAGATACAGAGTAAAGCTCCCTCTACACTGTCCCATCAAACACTCCCAGGGTAGGTACAGCACGGGTTAGATACAGAGTAAAGCTCCCTCTACACTCTCCCATCAAACACTCCCAGGGCAGGTACAGCACGGGTTAAATACAGAGTACAGCTCCCTCGACACTGTCCCATCAATCACTCCCAGGGCAGGTACAGCACGGGTTAGATACAGAGTAAAGCTCCCTCGACACTGTCCCATCAAACACTCCCAGGGCAGGTACAGCACGGGTTAGATACAGAGTAAAGCTCCCTCTACACTGTCCCATCAAACACTCCCAGGGCAGGTACAGCACAGGGTTAGATACTGAGTAAAGCTCCCTCTACACTGTCCCATCAAACACTCCCAGGGCAGGTACAGCACGGGTTAGATACAGAGACAAGCTCCCTCTACACTGTCCCATCAAACACTCCCAGGGCAGGTACAGCACGGGTTAGATACAGAGTAAAGCTCCCTCTACACTGTCCCATCAAACACTCCCAGGGCAGGTACAGCACAGGGTTAAATACTGAGTAAAGCTCCCTCTGCACTGTCCCATCATACACTCCCAGGGCAGGTACAGCACGGGTTAGATACAGAGTTAAGCCCCCTCTACACTGTCCCATCAAACACTCCCAGGGCAGGTACAGCACGGATTAGATACAGAGTAAAGCTCCCTCTACACTGTCCCATCAAACACTCCCAGGGCAGGTACAGCACAGGGTTCGATACTGAGTAAAGCTCCCTCTACACTCTCCCATCAAACACTCCCAGGGCAGGTACAGCACGGGTTAGATACAGAGTAAAGCTCCCTCCACACTGTCCCATCAAACACTCCCAGGGCAGGGACAGCACGGGTTAGATACAGAGTAAAGCTCCCTCTCCACTATCCCATCAAACACTCCCAGGGCAGGTACAGCACGGATTAGATACAGAGTAAAGCTCCCTCTACACTGTCCCATCAAACACTCCCAGGGCAGGTACAGCACGGGTTAAATAGAGGGTAAAGCTCCCTCTACACTGTCCCATCAAACACTCCCAGGGCAGGTACAGCACGGGTTAGATACAGAGTAAAGCTCCCTCGACACTGTCCCATCAAACACTCCCAGGGCAGGTACAGCACGGGATAGATGCAGAGTAAAGCTCCCTCTACACTCTCCCATCAAACACTCCCAGGGCAGGTACAGATCGGGTTAGATACAGAGTAAAGCTCCCTCTACACTGTTCCATCAAACACTCCCAGGGCAGGTACAGCACGGGTTAGATACAGACTAAAGCTCCCTCTACACTGTCCCATCAAACACTCCCAGGGCAGGTACAGCACGGGTTAGATACAGAGTAAAGCTCCCTCTAAACTGTCCCATCAAACACTCCCAGAGGCAGGTACAGCACGGGTTAGATACAGAGTAAAGCTCGCTCCACACTGTCCCATCAAACACTCCCAGGGCAGGTACAGCACAGGGTTAGATACTGAGTAAAGCTCCCTCTACACTGTCCCATCAAACACTCCCAGGGCAGGTACAGCACGGGTTAGATACAGAGTAAAGCTCCTTCGATACTGTCCCATCAAACACTCCCAGGGCAGGTACAGCATGCGTTAGATACAGAGTAAAGCTCCCTCTACACTGTCCCATCAAACACTCCCAGCGCAGGTACAGCACAGGGTTACATACAGAGTAAAGCTCCCTCTGCACTGTCCCATCAAACACTCCCAGGGCAGGTACAGCACAGGGTTAGATACAGAGTAAAGCTCCCTCTACACTGTCCCATCAAACACTCCCAGGGTAGGTACAGCACGGGTTAGATACAGAGTAAAGCTCCCTCTACACTCTCCCATCAAACACTCCCAGGGCAGGTACAGCACGGGTTAAATACAGAGTACAGCTCCCTCGACACTGTCCCATCAATCACTCCCAGGGCAGGTACAGCACGGGTTAGATACAGAGTAAAGCTCCCTCTACACTGTCCCATCAAACACTCCCAGGGCAGGTACAGCACGGGTTAGATACAGAGTAAAGCTCCCTCTACACTGTCCCATCAAACACTCCCAGGGCAGGTACAGCACAGGGTTAGATACTGAGTAAAGCTCCCTCTACACTGTCCCATTAAACACTCCCAGGGCAGGTACAGCACGGGTTAGATACAGAGACAAGCTCCCTCTACACTGTCCCATCAAACACTCCCAGGGCAGGTACAGCACAGGGTTAAATACTGAGTAAAGCTCCCTCTGCACTGTCCCATCATACACTCCCAGGGCAGGTACAGCACGGGTTAGATACAGAGTTAAGCCCCCTCTACACTGTCCCATCAAACACTCCCAGGGCAGGTACAGCACGGATTAGATACAGAGTAAAGCTCCCTCTACACTGTCCCATCAAACACTCCCAGGGCAGGTACAGCACAGGGTTAGATACAGAGTAAAGCTCCCTCTACACTGTCCCTTCAAACATTCCAGGGCAGGTACAGCACGGATTAGATACAGAGTAAAGCTCCCTCTACACTGTCCCATCAAACACTCCCAGGGCAGGTACAGCACGGGTTAGATACAGAGTAAAGCTCCCTCCACACTGTCCCATCAAACACTCCCAGGGCAGGGACAGCACAGGGTTAGATGCTGAGTAAAGCTCCCTCTACACTCTCCCATCAAACACTCCCAGGGCAGGTACAGCACAGGGTTAGATACAGAGTAAAGCTCCCTCTACACTGTCCCATCAAACACTCCCAGGGCAGGTACAGCACAGGTTTTGATACAGAGTAAAGCTCCCTCTACACTGTCCCATCAAACACTCCCAGGGCAGGTACAGCATGGGTTAGATACAGAGTAAAGCTCCCTCTACACTGTCCCATCATACACTCCCAGGGCAGGTACAGCACGGGTTAGATACAGAGTAAAGCTACCTCTACAGTGTCCCATCAAACACTCCCAGGCCAGGTACAGCACGGATTAGATACAGAGTAAAGCTGCCTCTACACTGTCCCTTCAAACACTCCCAGGACAGGTACAGCACGGGTTAGATACAGAGTTAAGCTCCCTCTACACTGTCCCATGAAACACTCCCAGGGCAGGTACAGCACGGGTTAGATACAGAGTAAAGCTCCCTCTACACTGTCCCATCAAACACTCCCAGGGCAGGTACAGCACGGGTTAGATACAGAGTAAACCTCCCTCTACACTGTCCCATCAAAAACTCCCAGGGCAGGTACAGCACAGGTTAAATACAGAGTAATGCTCCCTCTACACTGTCCCATCAAACACTCCCAGGGCAGGTACAGCACGGGTTAGATACAGAGTAAAGCTCCCTCTACACTGTCCCATCAAACACTCCCAGGGCAGGTACAGCACGGGTTAGATACAGGGTAATGGTTCCTCTACACTGTCCCATCAAACACTCACAGGGCAGGTACAGCACGGGTTAGATACAGAGTAAAGCTCCCTCTGCACTGTCCCATCAAACACTCGCAGGGCAGGTACAGCATGGGTTAGATACAGAGTAAAGCTCCCTCTACACTGTCCCATCAAACACTCCCAGGGCAGGTACAGCACGGGTTCGATACAGAGTCAAGCTCCCTCCACACTGTCCCATCAAACACTCCCAGGGCAGGTACAGCACGGGTTAGATACAGACTACAGCTCCCTCTACACTGTCCCATCAATCACTCCCAGGGCAGGTACAGCACGGGTTAGATACAGAGTAAAGCTCACTCTACACTGTCCCATCAAACACTCCCAGGGCAGGTTCAGCACAGGGTTAGATACAGAGTAAAGCTCCCTCTACACTGTCCCATCAAACACTCCCAGGGCAGGTACAGCACAGAGCTCCCTCTACACTGTCCCATCAAACACTCCCAGGGCAGGTACAGCACAGGTTTAGATACAGAGTAAAGCTCCCTCTACACTGTCCCATCAAACACTCCAAGGGCAGGTACAGCACGGGTTAGATACAGAGACAAGCTCCCTCTACACTGTCCCATCAAACACTCCCAGGGCAGGTACAGCACGGGTTAGATACAGAGTTAAGCTCCCTCTACACTGTCCCATGAAACACTCCAAGGGCAGCTACAGCATGGGTTAGATACAGAGTAAAGCTCCCTCTACACTGTCCCATCAAACACTCCCAGGGCAGGTACAGCACGGATTAGATACAGAGTAAAGCTCCCTCTACACTGTCCCATCAAACACTCCCAGGGCAGGTACAGCACAGGGTTAGATAGAGAGTAAAGCTCCCTCTACACTGTCCCTTCAAACACTCCCAGGGCAGGTACAGCACGGGTTAGATACAGAGTTAAGCTCCCTCTACACTGTCCCATGAAACACTCCCAGGGCAGGTACAGCACGGGTTAGATACAGAGTAAAGCTCCCTCTCCACTATCCCATCAAACACTCCCAGGGCAGGTACAGCACGGATTAGATACAGAGTAAAGCTCCCTCTACACTGTCCCATCAAACACTCCCAGGGCAGGTACAGCACGGGTTAAATAGAGGGTAAAGCTCCCTCTACACTGTCCCATCAAACACTCCCAGGGCAGGTACAGCACGGGTTAGATACAGAGTAAAGCTCCCTCTAAACTGTCCCATCAAACACTCCCAGGGCAGGTACAGCACGGGTTAGATACAGAGTAAAGCTCGCTCCACACTGTCCCATCAAACACTCCCAGGGCAGGTACAGCACAGGGTTAGATACTGAGTAAAGCTCCCTCTACACTGTCCCATCAAACACTCCCAGGGCAGGTACAGCACGGGTTAGATACAGAGTAAAGCTCCTTCGACACTGTCCCATCAAACACTCCCAGGGCAGGTACAGCATGCGTTAGATACAGAGTAAAGCTCCCTCTACACTGTCCCATCAAACACTCCCAGCGCAGGTACAGCACAGGGTTACATACAGAGTAAAGCTCCCTCTGCACTGTCCCATCAAACACTCCCAGGGCAGGTACAGCACAGGGTTAGATACAGAGTAAAGCTCCCTCTACACTGTCCCATCAAACACTCCCAGGGTAGGTACAGCACGGGTTAGATACAGAGTAAAGCTCCCTCTACACTCTCCCATCAAACACTCCCAGGGCAGGTGCAGCACGGGTTAAATACAGAGTACAGCTCCCTCTACACTGTCCCATCAATCACTCCCAGGGCAGGTACAGCACGGGTTAGATACAGAGTAAAGCTCCCTCGACACTGTCCCATCAAACACTCCCAGGGCAGGTACAGCACGGGTTAGATACAGAGTAAAGCTCCCTCTACACTGTCCCATCAAACACTCCCAGGGCAGGTACAGCACAGGGTTAGATACTGAGTAAAGCTCCCTCTACACTGTCCCATCAAACACTCCCAGGGCAGGTACAGCACGGGTTAGATACAGAGACAAGCTCCCTCTACACTGTCCCATCAAACACTCCCAGGGCAGGTACAGCACGGGTTAGATACAGAGTAAAGCTCCCTCTACACTGTCCCATCAAACACTCCCAGGGCAGGTACAGCACAGGGTTAAATACTGAGTAAAGCTCCCTCTGCACTGTCCCATCATACACTCCCAGGGCAGGTACAGCACGGGTTAGATACAGAGTTAAGCCCCCTCTACACTGTCCCATCAAACACTCCCAGGGCAGGTACAGCACGGATTAGATACAGAGTAAAGCTCCCTCTACACTGTCCCATCAAACACTCCCAGGGCAGGTACAGCACAGGGTTAGATACTGAGTAAAGCTCCCTCTACACTGTCCCATCAAGCACTCCCAGGGCAGGTCCAGCACGGGTTAGATACAGAGTAAAGCTCCCTCTACACTCTCCCATCAAACACTCCCAGGGCAGGTACAGCACGGGTTAGATACAGAGTAAAGCTCCCTCCACACTGTCCCATCAAACACTCCCAGGGCAGGGACAGCACAGGGTTAGATACTGAGTAAAGCTCCCTCTACACTCTCCCATCAAACACTCCCAGGGCAGGTACAGCACGGGTTAGATACAGAGTAAAGCTCCCTCTACACTGTCCCATCAAACACTCCCAGGGCAGGTACAGCACGGGTTAGATACAGAGTAAAGCTCCCTCTACACTCTCCCATCAAACACTCCCAGGGCAGGTACAGCACGGGTTAGATACAGAGTAAAGCTCCCTCTACACTGTCCCATCAAACATTCCCAGGGCAGGTACAGCACGGGTTAGATACAGAGTAAAGCTCCCTCGACACTGTCCCATGAAACACTCCCAGGGCAGGTACAGCACGGGTTAGATACAGAGTAAAGCTCCCTCTACACTGTCCCATCAAACACTCCCAGGGCAGCTCCAGCACGGGTTAGATACAGAGTAAAGCTTCCTCTACACTGTCCCATCAAACACTCCCAGGGCAGGTACAGCACAGGGTTAGATACAGAGTAAAGCTCCCTCTACACTGTCCCATCAAACACTCCCAGGGCAGGTACAGCACAGGGTTAGATACAGAGTAAAGCTCCCTCTACACTGTCCCATCAAACACTCCCAGGGCAGGTACAGCACAGGTTTTGATACAGAGTAAAGCTCCCTCTACACTGTCCCATCAAACACTCCCAGGGCAGGTACAGCATGGGTTAGATACAGAGTAAAGCTCCCTCTACACTGTCGCATCATACACTCCCAGGGCAGGTACAGCACGGGTTAGATACAGAGTAAAGCTACCTCTACACTGTCCCATCAAACACTCCCAGGCCAGGTACAGCACGGATTAGATACAGAGTAAAGCTCCCTCTACACTGTCCCATCAAACACTCCCAGGGCAGGGACAGCACAGGGTTAGATACAGAGTAAAGCTCCCTCTACACTGTCCCTTCAAACACTCCCAGGACAGGTACAGCACGGGTTAGATACAGAGTTAAGCTCCCTCTACACTGTCCCATGAAACACTCCCAGGGCAGGTACAGCACGGGTTAGATACAGAGTAAAGCTCCCTCTACACTGTCCCATCAAACACTCCCAGGGCAGGTACAGCACGGGTTAGATACAGAGTAAAACTCCCTCTACACTGTCCCATCAAACACTCCCAGGGCAGGTACAGCACGGGTTAAATACAGAGTAATGCTCCCTCTACACTGTCCCATCAAACACTCCCAGGGCAGGTACAGCACGGGTTAGATACAGAGTAAAGCTCCCTATACACTGTCCCATCAAACACTCCCAGGGCAGGTACAGCACGGGTTAGATACAGGGTAATGGTTCCTCTACACTGTCCCATCAAACACTCACAGGGCAGGTACAGCACGGGTTAGATACAGAGTAAAGCTCCCTCTGCACTGTCCCATCAAACACTCGCAGGGCAGGTACAGCATGGGTTAGATACAGAGTAAAGCTCCCTCTACACTGTCCCATCAAACACTCCCAGGGCAGGTACAGCACGGGTTAGATACAGAGTAAAGCTCCCTCTACACTGTCCCATCAAACACTCCCAGGGCAGGTACAGCACGGGTTCGATACAGAGTAAAGCTCGCTCCACACTGTCCCATCAAACACTCCCAGGGCAGGTACAGCACAGGGTTAGATACTGAGTAAAGCTCCCTCTACACTGTCCCATCAAACACTCCCAGGGTTGGTACAGCACGGGTTAGATACAGAGTCAAGCTCCCTCCACACTGTCCCATCAAACACTCCCAGGGCAGGTACAGCACGGGTTAGATACAGACTACAGCTCCCTCTACACTGTCCCATCAATCACTCCCAGGGCAGGTACAGCACGGGTTAGATACAGAGTAAAGCTCCCTCTACACTGTCCCATCAAACACTCCCAGGGCCGGTTCAGCACAGGGTTAGATACAGAGTAAAGCTCCCTCTACACTGTCCCATCAAACACTCCCAGGGCAGGTACAGCACAGAGCTCCCTCTACACTGTCCCATCAAACACTCCCAGGGCAGGTACAGCACAGGTTTAGATACAGAGTAAAGCTCCCTCTACACTGTCCCATCAAACACTCCAAGGGCAGGTACAGCACGGGTTAGATACAGAGACAAGCTCCCTCTACACTGTCCCATCAAACACTCCCAGGGCAGGTACAGCACGGGTTAGATACAGAGTTAAGCTCCCTCTACACTGTCCCATGAAACACTCCAAGGGCAGCTACAGCATGGGTTAGATACAGAGTAAAGCTCCCTCTACACTGTCCCATCAAACACTCCCAGGGCAGGTACAGCACAGGGTTAAACACTGAGTAAAGCTCCCTCTACACTGTCCCATCATACACTCCCAGGGCAGGTACAGCACGGGTTAGATACAGAGTAAAGCTCCCTCTACACTGTCCCATCAAACACTCCCAGGGCAGGTACAGCACAGGGTTAGATACAGAATAAAGCTCCCTCTACACTGTCCCAACAAACACTCCCAGGGTAGGTACAGCACGGGTTAGATACAGAGTAAAGCTCCCTCTACGCTGTCCCATGAAACACTCCCAGGGCAGGTACAGCACGGATTAGATACAGAGTTAAGCTCCCTCTACGCTGTCCCATGAAACACTCCCAGGGCATGTACAGCACGGGTTAGATACAGAGTAAAGCTCCCTCTACACTGTCCCATCAAACACTCCCAGGGCAGGTACAGCACAGGGTTAGATACAGAGTAAATCTCCCTCTACACTGTCCCATCAAACAATCCCAGGTCAGGTGCAGCACGGGTTAGTTACAGAGTAAAGCACCCTCTACACTGTCCCATCAAACACTCCCAGGGCAGGTACAGCACAGGGTTAGATACTGAGTAAAGCTCCCACTACACTGTCCCATCAAACACTCCCAGGGCAGGTACAGCACGGGTTAGATACAGAGTAAAGCTCCCTCTACACTGTCCCATCAAACACTCCCAGGGCAGGTACAGCACAGGGTTAGATACAGAGGAAAGCTCCCTCTACACTGTCCCATCAAACACTCCCAGGGCAGGTACAGCACAGGGTTAGATACAGAGTAAAGCTCCCTCTACACTGTCCCATCAAACACTCCCAGGGCAGGTACAGCACAGGTTTTGATCCAGAGTCGAGTTCCCTCTACACTGTCCCATCAAACACTCCCAGGGCAGGTACAGCATGGGTTAGATACAGAGTAAAGCTCCTTCTACACTGTCCCATCATACACTCCCAGGGCAGGTACAGCACGGGTTAGATACAGAGTAAAGCTTCCTCTACACTGTCCCATCAAACACTCCCAGGCCAGGTACAGCACGGATTAGATACAGAGTAAAGCTCCCTCTACACTGTCCCATCAAACACTCCCAGGGCAGGTACAGCACAGGGTTAGATACAGAGTAAAGCTCCCTCTACACTGTCCCTTCAAACACTCCCAGGACAGGTACAGCACGGGTTAGATACAGAGTTAAGCTCCCTCTACACTGTCCCATGAAACACTCCCAGGGCAGGTACAGCACGGGTTAGATACAGAGTAAAGCTCCCTCTACACTGCCCCATCAAACACTCCCAGGGCAGGTACAGCACGGGTTAGATACAGAGTAAACCTCCCTCTACACTGTCCCATCAAACACTCCCAGGGCAGGTACAGCACGGGTTAAATACAGAGTAATGCTCCCTCTACACTGTCCCATCAAACACTCCCAGGGCAGGTGCAGCACGGGTTAGATACAGAGTAAAGCTCCCTCTACACTGTCCCATCAAACACTCCCAGGGCAGGTACAGCACGGGTTAGATACAGGGTAATGGTTGCTCTACACTGTCCCATCAAACACTCAGAGGGCAAGTACAGCACGGGTTAGATACAGAGTAAAGCTCCCTCTGCACTGTCCCATCAAACACTCGCAGGGCAGGTACAGCATGGGTTAGATACAGAGTAAAGCTCCCTCTACACTGTCCCATCAAACACTCCCAGGGCAGGTACAGCACGGGTTAGATACAGAGTAAAGCTCCCTCTACACTGTCCCATCAAACACTCCCAGGGCAGGTACAGCACGGGTTCGATACAGAGTAAAGCTCGCTCCACACTGTCCCATCAAACACTCCCAGGGCAGGTACAGCACAGGGTTAGATACTGAGTAAAGCTCCCTCTACACTGTCCCATCAAACACTCCCAGGGTTGGTACAGCACGGGTTAGATACAGAGTCAAGCTCCCTCCACACTGTCCCATCAAACACTCCCAGGGCAGGTACAGCACGGGTTAGATACAGACTACAGCTGCCTCTACACTGTCCCATCAATCACTCCCAGGGCAGGTACAGCACGGGTTAGATACAGAGTAAAGCTCCCTCTACACTGTCCCATCAAACACTCCCAGGGCAGGTTCAGCACAGGGTTAGATACAGAGTAAAGCTCCCTCTACACTGTCCCATCAAACACTCCCAGGGCAGGTACAGCACAGAGCTCCCTCTACACTGTCCCATCAAACACTCCCAGGGCAGGTACAGCACAGGTTTAGATACAGAGTAAAGCTCCCTCTACACTGTCCCATCAAACACTCCAAGGGCAGGTACAGCACGGGTTAGATACAGAGACAAGCTCCCTCTACACTGTCCCATCAAACACTCCCAGGGAAGGTACAGCACGTGTTAGATACAGAGTTAAGCTCCCTCTACACTGTCCCATGAAACACTCCAAGGGCAGCTACAGCATGGGTTAGATACAGAGGAAAGCTCCCTCTACACTGTCCCATCAAACACTCCCAGGGCAGGTACAGCACAGGGTTAAACACTGAGTAAAGCTCCCTCTACACTGTCCCATCAAACACTCCCAGGGCAGGTACAGCACAGGGTTAAACACTGAGTAAAGCTCCCTCTACACTGTCCCATCATACACTCCCAGGGCAGGTACAGCACGGATTAGAAACAGAGTAAAGCTCCCTCCACACTGTCCCATCAAACACTCCCAGGGCAGGTACAGCACAGGGTTAGATACATAATAAAGCTCCGTCTACACTGTCCCATCAAACACTCCCAGGGCAGGTACAGCACGGGTTAGATACAGAGTAAAGCTCCCTCTACACTGTCCCATCAAACACTCCCAGGGCAGGTACAGCACGGATTAGAAACAGAGTAAAGCTCCCTCCACACTGTCCCATCAAACACTCCCAGGGCAGGTACAGCACAGGGTTAGATACATAATAAAGCTCCGTCTACACTGTCCCAACAAACACTCCCAGGGTAGGTACAGCACGGGTTAGATACAGAGTAAAGCTCCCTCTACACTGTCCCATGAAACACTCCCAGGGCATGTACAGCACGGGTTAGATACAGAGTAAAGCTCCCTCTACACTGTCCCATCAAACACTCCCAGGGCAGGTACAGCACGGGTTAGATACAGAGTAAAGCTCCCTCTACACTGTCCCATCAAGCACTCCCAGGGCAGGTACAGCACGGGTTAAATACAGAGTAATGCTCCCTCTACACTGTCCCATCAAACACTCCCAGGGCAGGTACAGCACGTGTTAGATACAGAGTAAAGCTCCCTCTACACTGTCCCATCAAACACTCCAAGGGCAGGTACAGCACGGGTTAGATACAGAGACAAGCTCCCTCTACACTGTCCCATCAAACACTCCCAGGGCAGGTACAACACGGGTTAGATACAGAGTTAAGCTCCCTCTACACTGTCCCATGAAACACTCCAAGGGCAGCTACAGCATGGGTTAGATACAGAGTAAAGCTCCCTCTACACTGTCCCATCAAACACTCCCAGGGCAGGTACAGCACAGGGTTAAATACTGAGTAAAGCTCCCTCTACACTGTCCCATCATACACTCCCAGGGCAGGTACAGCACGGGTTAGATACAGAGTAAAGCTCCCTCTACACTGTCCCATCAAACACTCCCAGGGCAGGTGCAGCACGGGTTAGGTACAGAGTTAAGCTCCCTCTACACTGTCCCATGAAACACTCTCAGGGCAGGTACAGCACAGGGTTAAATACTGAGTAAAGCTCCCTCTACACTGTCCCATCATACACTCCCAGGGCAGGTACAGCATGGGTTAGATACAGAGTAAAGCTCCCTCTACACTGTCCCATCAAACACTCCCAGGGCAGGTACAGCACGGATTAGATACAGAGTAAAGCTCCCTCTACACTGTCCCATCAAACACTCCCAGGGCAGGTACAGCAAAGGGTTAGATACAGAGTAAAGCTCCCTCTACACTGTCCCTTCAAACACTCCCAGGGCAGGTACAGCACGGGTTAGATACAGAGTTAAGCTCCCTCTGCACTGTCCCATCAAACACTCCCAGGGCAGGTACAGCACAGGGTTAGATACAGAATAAAGCTCCCTCTACACTGTCCCATGAAACACTCCCAGGGCAGGTACAGCACGGGTTAGATACAGAGTAAAGCTCCCTCTACACTGTCCCATCAAACACTCACAGGGCAGGTACAGCACGGGTTAGATACAGAGTAAAGCTCCCTCTACACTGTCCCATCAAGCACTCCCAGGGCAGGTACAGCACGGGTTAAATACAGAGTAATGCTCCCTCTACACTGTCCCATCAAACACTCCCAGGGCAGGTACAGCACGTGTTAGATACAGAGTAAAGCTCCCTCTACACTGTCCCATCAAACACTCACAGGGCAGGTACAGCACGGGTTAGATACAGAGTAAAGCTCCCTCTACACTGTCCCATCAAACACTCCCAGGGCAGGTACAGCACAGGTTCGATACAGACTGAAGCTCCCTCTACACTGTCCCATCAAACACTCGCAGGGCAGGTACAGCACAGGGTTAGATACTGAGTAAAGATCCCTCTGCACTGTCCCATCAAACACTCCCAGGGTTGGAACAGCACGGGTTAGATACAGAGTAAAGCTCCCTCTACACTGTCCCATCAAACACTCCCAGGGCAGGTGCAGCACGGGTTAGATACAGACTACAGCTCCCTCTACACTGTCCCATCAATCACTCCCAGGGCAGGTACAGCACGGGTTAGATACAGAGTAAAGCTCCCTCTACACTGTCCCATCAAACACTTCCAGGGCAGGTGCAGCACGGGTTAGATACAGAGTAAAGCTCCCTCTACACTGTCCCATCCAACACTCCCAGGGCAGGTACAGCACAGGGTTAGATACAGAGTAAAGCTCCCTCTACACTGTCCCATCAAACACTCCCAGGGCAGGTACAGCACAGGGTTAGATACAGAGTAAAGCTCCCTCTACACTGTCCCATCAAACACTCCCAGGGCAGGTACAGCACAGGTTTAGATACAGAGTAAAGCTCCCTCTACACTGTCCCATCAAACACTCCCAGGGCAGGTACAGCACGGGTTAGATACAGAGACAAGCTCCCTCTACACTGTCCCATCAAACACTCCCAGGGCAGGTACAGTACGGGTTCGATACAGAGTAAAGCTCCCTCGACACTGTCCCATCAAACACTCCCAGGGCAGGTACAGCACAGGGTTAGATACAGAGTAAAGCTCCCTCTACACTGTCCCATCAAACACTCCCAGGGCAGGTACAGCACAGGGTTAGATACAGAGTAAAGCTCCCTCTACACTGTCCCTTCAAACACTCCCAGGACAGGTACAGCACGGGTTAGATACAGAGTTAAGCTCCCTCTACACTGTCCCATGAAACACTCCCAGGGCAGGTACAGCACGGGTTAGATACAGAGTAAAGCTCCCTCTACACTGTCCCATCAAACACTCCCAGGGCAGGTACAGCACGGGTTAGATACAGAGTAAACCTCCCTCTACACTGTCCCATCAAACACTCCCAGGGCAGGTACAGCACGGGTTAAATACAGAGTAATGCTCCCTCTACACTGTCCCATCAAACACTCCCAGGGCAGGTACAGCACGGGTTAGATACAGAGTAAAGATCCCTCTACACTGTCCCATCAAACACTCCCAGGGCAGGTACAGCACGGGTTAGATACAGGGTAATGGTTCCTCTACACTGTCAGATCAAACACTCACAGGGCAGGTACAGCACGGGTTAGATACAGAGTAAAGCTCCCTCTGCACTGTCCCATCCAACACTCCCAGGGCAGGTACAGCACGGGTTAGATACAGAGTAAAGCTCCCTCTACACTGTCCCATCAAACACTCCCAGGGCAGGTACAGCACGGGTTCGATACAGAGTAAAGCTCGCTCCACACTGTCCCATCAAACACTCCCAGGGCAGGTACAGCACAGGGTTAGATACTGAGAAAAGCTCCCTCTACACTGTCCCATCAAACACTCCCAGGGTTGGTACAGCACGGGTTAGATACAGAGTCAAGCTCCCTCCACACTGTCCCATCAAACACTCCCAGGGCAGGTACAGCACGGGTTAGATACAGACTACAGCTCCCTCTACACTGTCCCATCAATCACTCCCAGGGCAGGTACAGCACGGGTTAGATACAGAGTAAAGCTCCCTCTACACTGTCCCATCAAACACTCCCAGGGCAGGTTCAGCACAGGGTTAGATACAGAGTAAAGCTCCCTCTACACTGTCCCATCAAACACTCCCAGGGCAGGTACAGCACAGAGCTCCCTCCACACTGTCCCATCAAACACTCCCAGGGCAGGTACAGCACAGGTTTAGATACAGAGTAAAGCTCCCTCTACACTGTCCCATCAAACACTCCAAGGGCAGGTACAGCACGGGTTAGATACAGAGACAAGCTCCCTCTGCACTGTCCCATCAAACACTCCCAGGGCAGGTACAGCACGGGTTAGATACAGAGTTAAGCTCCCTCTACACTGTCCCATGAAACACTCCAAGGGCAGCTACAGCATGGGTTAGATACAGAGTAAAGCTCCCTCTACACTGTCCCATCAAACACTCCCAGGGCAGGTACAGCACAGGGTTAAACACTGAGTAAAGCTCCCTCTACACTGTCCCATCATACACTCCCAGGGCAGGTACAGCACGGGTTAGATACAGAGTAAAGCTCCCTCTACACTGTCCCATCAAACACTCCCAGGGCAGGTACAGCACGGATTAGAAACAGAGTAAAGCTCCCTCTACACTGTCCCATCAAACACTCCCAGGGCAGGTACAGCACAGGGTTAGATACAGAATAAAGCTCCCTCTACACTGTCCCAACAAACACTCCCTG
This sequence comes from Somniosus microcephalus, assembly GCF_052327205.1. NCBI lineage: Eukaryota > Metazoa > Chordata > Chondrichthyes > Squaliformes > Somniosidae > Somniosus > Somniosus microcephalus. The sequence goes on along the minus strand of NW_028225335.1, from coordinate 458,914 downwards.
GGTAGGTACAGCGCGGGTTAGATACAGAGTAAAGCTCCCTCTACACTGTCCCATGAAACACTCCCAGGGCATGTACAGCACGGGTTAGATACAGAGTAAAGCTCCCTCTACACTGTCCCATCAAACACTCCCAGGGCAGGTACAGCACGGGTTAGATACAGAGTAAAGCTCCCTCTACACTGTCCCATCAAGCACTCCCAGGGCAGGTACAGCACGGGTTAAATACAGAGTAATGCTCCCTCTACACTGTCCCATCAAACACTCCCAGGGCAGGTACAGCACGTGTTAGATACAGAGTAAAGCTCCCTCGACACTGTCCCATCAAACACTCCAAGGGCAGGTACAGCACGGGTTAGATACAGAGACAAGCTCCCTCTACACTGTCCCATCAAACACTCCAGGGCAGTTACAGCACGGGTTAGATACAGAGTTAAGCTCCCTCTACACTGTCCCATGAAACACTCCAAGGGCAGCTACAGCATGGGTTAGATACAGAGTAAAGCTCCCTCTACACTGTCCCATCAAACACTCCCAGGGCAGGTACAGCACAGGGTTAAATACTGAGTAAAGCTCCCTCTACACTGTCCCATCATACACTCCCAGGGCAGGTACAGCACGGGTTAGATACAGAGTAAAGCTCCCTCTACACTGTCCCATCAAACACTCCCAGGGCAGGTACAGCACGGATTAGATACAGAGTAAAGCTCCCTCTACACTGTCCCATCAAACACTCCCAGGGCAGGTACAGCAAAGGGTTAGATACAGAGTAAAGCTCCCTCTACACTGTCCCATCAAACACTCCCAGGGCAGGTACAGCACGGGTTAGGTACAGAGTTAAGCTCCCTCTACACTGTTCCATGAAACACTCCAAGGGCAGCTACAGCATGGGTTAGATACAGAGTAAAGCTCCCTCTACACTGTCCCATCAAACACTCCCAGGGCAGGTACAGCACAGGGTTAAATACTGAGTAAAGCTCCCTCTACACTGTCCCATCAAACACTCCCAGGGCAGGTACAGCAAAGGGTTAGATACAGAGTAAAGCTCCCTCTACACTGTCCCTTCAAACACTCCCAGGGCAGGTACAGCACGGGTTAGATACAGAGTTAAGCTCCCTCTGCACTGTCCCATCAAACACTCCCAGGGCAGGTACAGCACAGGGTTAGATACAGAATAAAGCTCCCTCTACACTGTCCCATGAAACACTCCCAGGGCAGGTACAGCACGGGTTAGATACAGAGTAAAGCTCCCTCTACACTGTCCCATCAAACACTCCCAGGGCAGGTACAGCACGGGTTAGATACAGAGTAAAGCTCCCTCTACACTGTCCCATCAAGCACTCCCAGGGCAGGTACAGCACGGGTTAAATACAGAGTAATGCTCCCTCTACACTGTCCCATCAAACACTCCCAGGGCAGGTACAGCACGTGTTAGATACAGAGTAAAGCTCCCTCTCCACTGTCCCATCAAACACTCCCAGGGCAGCTACAGCACGGGTTAGATACAGAGTAATGGTTCCTCTACACTGTCCCATCAAACACTCACAGGGCAGGTACAGCACGGGTTAGATACAGAGTAAAGCTCCCTCTACACTGTCCCATCAAACACTCCCAGGGCAGGTACAGCACAGGTTCGATACAGACTGAAGCTCCCTCTACACTGTCCCATCAAACACTCGCAGGGCAGGGACAGCACAGGGTTAGATACAGAGTAAAGCTCCCTCTGCACTGTCCCATCAAACACTCCCAGGGCAGGTACAGCACGGGTTCGATACAGAGTAAAGCTCCCTCTACACTGTCCCATCAAACACTTCCAGGGCAGGTGCAGCACGGGTTAGATACAGAGTAAAGCTCCCTCTACACTGTCCCATCCAACACTCCCAGGGCAGGTACAGCACAGGGTTAGATACTGAGTAAAGCTCCCTCTACACTGTCCCATCAAACACTCCCAGAGCAGGTACAGCACGGGTTAGATACAGAGTAAAGCTCCCTCTACACTGTCCCATCAAACACTCCCAGGGCAGGTACAGCACAGGGTTAGATACAGAGCAAAGCTCCCTCTACACTGTCCCATCAAACACTCCCAGGGTAGGTACAGCACGGGTTAGATACAGAGTAAAGCTCCCTCTACACTGTCCCATCAAACACTCCCAGGGCAGGTACAGCACGTGTTAGATACAGAGTACAGCTCCCTCTGCACTGTCCCATCAATCACTCCCAGGGCAGGTACAGCACGGGTTAGATACAGAGTAAAGCTCCCTCTACACTGTCCCATCAAACACTCCCAGGCCAGGTACAGCACGGGTTAGATACAGAGTAAAGCTCCCTTTACACTGTCCCATCAAACACTCCCAGGGCAGGTACAGCATGGATTAGATACAGAGTAAAGCTCCCTCTACACTGTCCCATCAAACGCTCCCAGGGCAGGTACAGCACAGGGTTATATGCAGAGTATAGCTCCCTCTACACGGTCCCATCAAACACTCCCAGGGCAGGTACAGCACGGGTTAGATACAGAGTAAAGCTCCCTCTACACTGTCCCATCAAACACTCCCAGGGCAGGTACAGCACAGGGTTAGATACAGAGTAAAGCTCCCTCTACACTGTCCCATCAAACACTCCCAGGGCAGGTACAGCACGGGTTAGATACAGAGTAAAGCTCCCTCTACACTGTCCCATCAAACACTCCCAGGGCAGGTACAGCACGGGTTAGATACAGAGTAAAGCTCCCTCGGCACTGTCCCATCAAACACTCCCAGGGCAGGTACAGCACAGGGTTAGATACTGAGTAAAGCTCCCTCTACACTCTCCCATCAAACACTCCCAGGGCAGGTACAGCACGGGTTAGATACAGAGTAAAGCTCCCTCTACACTGTCCCATCAAACACTCCCAGGGCAGGTAGCGCACGGGTTAGATACAGAGTAAAGCTCCTTCGACACTGTCCCATCAAACACTCCCAGGACAGGTACAGCACGGGTAAGATACAGAGTAAAGCTCCCTCTGCACTGTCCCATCAAACACTCCCAGGGCAGGTACAGCACGGGTTAGATACAGAGTAAAGCTCCCTCTACACTGTCCCATCAAACACTCCCAGGGCAGGTACAGCACAGGTTGATACAGAGTAAAGCTCCCTCTGCACTGTCCCATCAAACACTCCCAGGGCAGGTACAGCACGGGTTAGATACAGAATAATGCTCCCTCTACACTGTCCCATCAAACACTCCCAGGGCAGGTACAGCACAGGGTTAGATACAGAGTAAAGCTCCCTCTACACTGTCCCATCAAACACTCCCAGAGCAGGTGCAGCACGGGGTAGATACAGAGTAAAGCTCCCTCTGCACTGTCCCATCAAACACTCCCAGGGCAGGTACAGCACAGGGTTAGATACTGAGTAAAGCTCCCTCTACACTGTCCCATCAAACACTCCCAGGGCAGGTACAGCACAGGGTTACATACAGAGTAAAGCTCCCGCTACACTGTCCCATCAAACACTCCCAGGGCAGGTACAGCACGGGTCAGATACAGAGTAAAGCTCCCTCTACACTATCCCATCAAACACTCCCAGGGCAGGTACAGCACGGGTTAGATACAGAGTAAAGCTCCCTCTACACTGTCCCATCAAACACTCCCAGGGCAGGTACAGCACAGGTTCGATACAGACTGAAGCTCCCTCTACACTGTCCCATCAAACACTCGCCGGGCAGGTACAGCATGGGTTAGATACAGAGTAAAGCTCCCTCTACACTGTCCCATCAAACACTCCCAGGGCAGGTACAGCACGGGATAGATAGAGAGTAAAGCTCCCTCTACACTCTCCCATCAAACACTCCCAGGGCAGGTACAGCACGGGTTAGATACAGAGTAAAGCTCCCTCTACACTGTCCCATCAAACACTCCCAGGGCAGGTACAGCACGGGTTAGATACAGAGTAAAGCTCCCTCTACACTGTCCCATCAAACACTCCCAGGGCAGGGACAGCACGGGTTAGATACAGAGTAAAGATCCCTCTACACTGTCCCATCAAACACTCCCTGGGCAGGTACAGCACAGGGTTATATGCAGAGTATAGCTCCCTCTGCACTGTCCCATCAAACACTCGCAGGGCAGGGACAGCACAGGGTTAGATACAGAGTAAAGCTCCCTCTACACTGTCCCATCAAACACTCCCAGGGCAGGTACAGCACGGGTTCGATACAGAGTAAATCTCGCTCCACACTGTCCCATCAAACACTGCCAGGGCAGGTACAGCACAGGGTTAGATACTGAGTAAAGCTCCCTCTACACTGTCCCATCAAACACTCCCAGGGTTGGTACAGCACGGGTTAGATACAGAGTAAAGCTCCCTCTACACTGTCCCATCAAACACTCCCAGGGCAGGTACAGCACGGGTTAGATACAGACTACAGCTCCCTCTACACTGTCCCATCAATCACTCCCAGGGCAGGTACAGCACGTGTTAGATACAGAGTAAAGCTCCCTCGACACTGTCCCATCAAACACTCCCAGAGCAGGTACAGCACGGGTTAGATACAGAGTAAAGCTCCCTCTACACTGTCCCATCAAACACTCCCAGGGCAGGTTCAGCACAGGGTTAGATACAGAGTAAAGCTCCCTCTACACTGTCCCATCAAACACTCCCAGGGCAGGTACAGCACAGGGTTAGATACAGAGTAAAGCTCCCTCTACACTGTCCCATCAAACACTCCCAGGGCAGGTACAGCACAGGTTTAGATACAGAGTAAAGCTCCCTCTACACTGTCCCATCAAACACTCCCAGGGCAGGTACAGCACGGGTTAGATACAGAGACAAGCTCCCTCTACACTGTCCCATCAAACACTCCAAGGGCAGGTACAGCATGGGTTAGATACAGAGTAAAGCTCCCTCTACACTGTCCCAACAAACACTCCCAGGGCAGGTACAGCACAGGGTTAAATAGTGAGTAAAGCTCCCTCTACACTGTCCCATCAAACACTCCCAGGGCAGGTCCAGCACGGATTTGATACAGAGTAAAGCTCCCTCTACACTGTCCCATCAAACACTCCCAGGGCAGGTACAGCAAAGGGTTAGATACAGAGTAAAGCTCCCTCTACACTGTCCCTTCAAACACTCCCAGGGAAGGTACAGCACGGGTTAGATACAGAGTTAAGCTCCCTCTACACTGTCCAATCAAACACTCCCAGGGCAGGTACAGCGCAGGGTTAGATACAGAGCAAAGCTCCCTCTACACTGTCCCATCAAACACTCCCAGGGTAGGTACAGCACGGGTTAGATACAGAGTAAAGCTCCCTCTACACTGTCCCATCAAACACTCCCAGGGCAAGTACAGCACGGGTTAGATACAGAGTACAGCTCCCTCTGCACTGTCCCATCAATCACTCCCAGGGCAGGTACAGCACGGGTTAGATACAGAGTAAAGCTCCCTCTACACTGTCCCATCAAACACTCCCAGGTCAGGTACAGCACGGGTTAGATACAGAGTAAAGCTCCCTTTACACTGTCCCATCAAACACTCCCAGGGCAGGTACAGCACGGGTTAGATACAGAGTAAAGCTCCCTCTACACTGTCCCATCAAACACTCGCAGGGCAGGTACAGCACAGGGTTAGATACAGAGTAAAGCTCCATCTACACTGTCCCATCAAACTCTCCCAGGGCAGGTACAGCACGGGTTAGATACAGAGTTAAGCTCCCTCTACACTGTCCCATCAAACGCTCCCAGGGCAGGTACAGCACAGGGTTATATGCAGAGTATAGCTCCCTCTACACTGTCCCATCAAACACTCCCAGGGCAGGTACAGCACGGGTTAGATACAGAGTAAAGCTCCCTCTACACTGTCCCATCAAACACTCCCAGGGCAGGTACAGCACAGGGTTAGATACAGAGTAAAGCTCCCTCTACACTGTCCCATCAAACACTCCCAGGGCAGGTACAGCACGGGTTAGATACAGAGTAAAGCTCCCTCTACACTGTCCCATCAAACACTCCCAGGGCAGGTACAGCACGGGTCAGATACAGAGTAAAGCTCCCTCGGCACTGTCCCATCAAACACTCCCAGGGCAGGTACAGCACAGGGTTAGATACTGAGTAAAGCTCCCTCTGCACTCTCCCATCAAACACTCCCAGGGCAGGTACAGCACAGGTTCGATACAGACTGAAGCTCCCTCTACACTGTCCCATCAAACACTCGCCGGGCAGGTACAGCATGGGTTAGATACAGAGTAAAGCTCCCTCTACACTGTCCCATCAAACACTCCCAGGGCAGGTACAACACGGGATAGATACAGAGTAAAGCTCCCTCTACACTCTCCCATCAAACACTCCCAGGGCAGGTACAGCACGGGTTAGATACAGAGTAAAGCTCCCTCTACACTGTCCCATCAAACACTCCCAGGGCAGGTACAGCACGGGTTAGATACAGAGTAAAGCTCCCTCTACACTGTCCCATCAAACACTCCCAGGGCAGGGACAGCACGGGTTAGATACAGAGTAAAGATCCCTCTACACTGTCCCATCAAACACTCCCTGGGCAGGTACAGCACAGGGTTATATGCAGAGTATAGCTCCCTCTACACTGTCCCATCAAACACTCGCAGGGCAGGGACAGCACAGGGTTAGATACAGAGTAAAGCTCCCTCTACACTGTCCCATCAAACACTCCCAGGGCAGGTACAGCACGGGTTCGATACAGAGTAAAGCTCGCTCCACACTGTCCCATCAAACACTCCCAGGGCAGGTACAGCACAGGGTTAGATACTGAGTAAAGCTCCCTCTACACTGTCCCATCAAACACTCCCAGGGTTGGTACAGCACGGGTTAGATACAGAGTAAAGCTCCCTCTACACTGTCCCATCAAACACTCCCAGGGCAGGTACAGCACGGGTTAGATACAGACTACAGCTCCCTCTACACTGTCCCATCAATCACTCCCAGGGCAGGTACAGCACGTGTTAGATACAGAGTAAAGCTCCCTCTACACTGTCCCATCAAACACTCCCAGGGCAGGTACAGCACGGGTTAGATACAGAGTAAAGCTCCCTCTACACTGTCCCATCCAACACTCCCAGGGCAGGTACAGCACAGGGTTAGATACTGAGTAAAGCTCCCTCTACACTGTCCCATCAAACACTCCCAGAGCAGGTACAGCACGGGTTAGATACAGAGTAAAGCTCCCTCTACACTGTCCCATCAAACACTCCCAGGGCAGGTTCAGCACAGGGTTAGATACAAAGTAAAGCTCCCTCTACACTGTCCCATCAAACACTCCCAGGGCAGGTACAGCACAGGGTTAGATACAGAGTAAAGCTCCCTCTACACTGTCCCATCAAACACTCCCAGGGCATGTACAGCACAGGTTTAGATACAGAGTAAAGCTCCCTCTACACTGTCCCATCAAACACTCCCAGGGCAGGTACAGCACGGGTTAGATACAGAGACAAGCTCCCTCTACACTGTCCCATCAAACACTCCCAGGGCAGGTACAGCACGGGTTAGATACAGAGTTAAGCTCCCTCTACACTGTCCCATGAAACACTCCAAGGGCAGGTACAGCATGGGTTAGATACAGAGTAAAGCTCCCTCTACACTGTCCCATCAAACACTCCCAGGGCAGGTGCAGCACAGGGTTAAATATTGAGTAAAGCTCCCTCTACACTGTCCCATCATACACTCCCAGGGCAGGTACAGCACGGGTTAGATACAGAGTAAAGCTCCCTCTACACTGTCCCATCAAACACTCCCAGGGCAGGTACAGCACGAATTAGATACAGAGTAAAGCTCCCTCTACACTGTCCCATCAAACACTCCCAGGGCAGGTACAGCAAAGGGTTAGATACAGAGTAAAGCTCCCTCTACACTGTCCCTTCAAACACTCCCAGGGAAGGTACAGCACGGGTTAGATACAGAGTTAAGCTCCCTCTACACTGTCCAATCAAACACTCCCAGGGCAGGTACAGCACAGGGTTAGATACAGAGCAAAGCTCCCTCTACACTGTCCCATCAAACACTCCCAGGGTAGGTACAGCACGGGTTAGATACAGAGTAAAGCTCCCTCTACACTGTCCCATCAAACACTCCCAGGGCAGGTACAGCACGGGTTAGATACAGAGTACAGCTCCCTCTGCACTGTCCCATCAATCACTCCCAGGGCAGGTACAGCACGGGTTAGATACAGAGTAAAGCTCCCTCTACACTGTCCCATCAAACACTCCCAGGGCAGGTACAGCACGGGTTAGATACAGAGTAAAGCTCCCTCTACACTGTCCCATCAAACACTCGCAGGGCAGGTACAGCACAGGGTTAGATACAGAGTAAAGCTCCCTCTACACTGTCCCATCAAACACTCGCAGGGCAGGTACAGCACAGGGTTAGATACAGAGTAAAGCTCCATCTACACTGTCCCATCAAACTCTCCCAGGGCAGGTACAGCACGGGTTAGATACAGAGTTAAGCTCCCTCTACACTGTCCCATCAAACACTCCCAGGGCAGGTACAGCATGGGTTAGATACAGAGTAAAGCTCCCTCTACACTGTCCCATCAAACACTCCCAGGGCAGGTACAGCACAGGGTTAGATACTGAGTAAAGCTCCCTCTACCCTGTCCCATCAAACACTCCCACGGCAGGTACAGCACGGGTTAGATACAGAGTAAAGCTCCCTCTACACTGTCCCATCAAACGCTCCCAGGGCAGGTACAGCACAGGGTTATATGCAGAGTATAGCTCCCTCTACACTGTCCCATCAAACACTCCCAGGGTAGGTACAGCACGGGTTAGATACAGAGTAAAGCTCCCTCTACACTGTCCCATCAAACACTCCCAGGGCAGGTACAGCACAGGGTTAGATACAGAGTAAAGCTCCCTCTACACTGTCCCATCAAACACTCCCAGGGCAGGTACAGCACGGGTTAGATACAGAGTAAAGCTCCCTCGGCACTGTCCCATCAAACACTCCCAGGGCAGGTACAGCACAGGGTTAGATACTGAGTAAAGCTCCCTCTACACTCTCCCATCAAACACTCCCAGGGCAGGTACAGCACGGGTTAGATACAGAGTAAATCTCCTTCGACACAGTCCCATCAAACACTCCCAGGGCAGGTACAGCACGGGTGAGATACAGAGTAAAGCTCCCTCTACACTGTCCCATCAAACATTCCCAGGGCAGGTAGCGCACGGGTTAGATACAGAGTAAAGCTCCTTCGACACTGTCCCATCAAACACTCCCAGGACAGGTACAGCACGGGTTAGATACAGAGTAAAGCTCCCTCTTCACTGTCCCATCAAACACTCCCAGGGCAGGTACAGCACGGGTTAGATACAGAGTAAAGCTGCCTCTGCACTGTCCCATCAAACACTCCCAGGGCAGGTACAGCACAGGGTTAGATACTGAGTAAAGCTCCCTCTACACTGTCCCATCAAACACTCCCAGGGCAGGTGCAGCACGGGTTAGATACAGAGTAAAGCTCCCTCTACACTTTCCCATCAAACACTCCCAGGGCAGGTACAGCACGGGTTAGATACAGAGTAAAGCTCCCTCTACACTGTCCCATCAAACACTCCCAGGGCAAGTACAGCACGGGTTAGATACAGAGTACAGCTCCCTCTGCACTGTCCCATCAATCACTCCCAGGGCAGGTACAGCACGGGTTAGATACAGAGAAAAGCTCCCTCTACACTGTCCCATCAAACACTCCCAGGTCAGGTACAGCACGGGTTAGATACAGAGTAAAGCTCCCTTTACACTGTCCCATCAAACACTCCCAGGGCAGGTACAGCACGGGTTAGATACAGAGTAAAGCTCCCTCTACACTGTCCCATCAAACACTCGCAGGGCAGGTACAGCACAGGGTTAGATACAGAGTAAAGCTCCATCTACACTGTCCCATCAAACTCTCCCAGGGCAGGTACAGCACGGGTTAGATACAGAGTTAAGCTCCCTCTACACTGTCCCATCAAACGCTCCCAGGGCAGGTACAGCACAGGGTTATATGCAGAGTATAGCTCCCTCTACACTGTCCCATCAAACACTCCCAGGGCAGGTACAGCACGGGTTAGATACAGAGTAAAGCTCCCTCTACACTGTCCCATCAAACACTCCCAGGGCAGGTACAGCACAGGGTTAGATACAGAGTAAAGCTCCCTCTACACTGTCCCATCAAACACTCCCAGGGCAGGTACAGCACGGGTTAGATACAGAGTAAAGCTCCCTCTACACTGTCCCATCAAACACTCCCAGGGCAGGTACAGCACGGGTCAGATACAGAGTAAAGCTCCCTCGGCACTGTCCCATCAAACACTCCCAGGGCAGGTACAGCACAGGGTTAGATACTGAGTAAAGCTCCCTCTGCACTCTCCCATCAAACACTCCCAGGGCAGGTACAGCACAGGTTCGATACAGACTGAAGCTCCCTCTACACTGTCCCATCAAACACTCGCCGGGCAGGTACAGCATGGGTTAGATACAGAGTAAAGCTCCCTCTACACTGTCCCATCAAACACTCCCAGGGCAGGTACAACACGGGATAGATACAGAGTAAAGCTCCCTCTACACTCTCCCATCAAACACTCCCAGGGCAGGTACAGCACGGGTTAGATACAGAGTAAAGCTCCCTCTACACTGTCCAATCAAACACTCCCAGGGCAGGTACAGCACGGGTTAGATACAGAGTAAAGCTCCCTCTACACTGTCCCATCAAACACTCCTAGGGCAGGGACAGCACGGGTTAGATACAGAGTAAAGATCCCTCTACACTGTCCCATCAAACACTCCCTGGGCAGGTACAGCACAGGGTTATATGCAGAGTATAGCTCCCTCTACACTGTCCCATCAAACACTCGCAGGGCAGGGACAGCACAGGGTTAGATACAGAGTAAAGTTCCCTCTACACTGTCCCATCAAACACTCCCAGGGCAGGTACAGCACGGGTTCGATACAGAGTAAAGCTCGCTCCACACTGTCCCATCAAACACTCCCAGGGCAGGTACAGCACAGGGTTAGATACTGAGTAAAGCTCCCTCTACACTGTTCCATCAAACACTCCCAGGGTTGGTACAGCACGGGTTAGATACAGAGTAAAGCTCCCTCTACACTGTCCCATCAAACACTCCCAGGGCAGGTACAGCACGGGTTAGATACGGACTACAGCTCCCTCTACACTGTCCCATCAATCACTCCCAGGGCAGGTACAGCACGTGTTAGATACAGAGTAAAGCTCCCTCTACACTGTCCCATCAAACACTCCCAGGGCAGGTACAGCACGGGTTAGATACAGAGTAAAGCTCCCTCTACACTGTCCCATCCAACACTCCCAGGGCAGGTACAGCACAGGGTTAGATACTGAGTAAAGCTCCCTCTACACTGTCCCATCAAACACTCCCAGAGCAGGTACAGCACGGGTTAGATACAGAGTAAAGCTCCCTCTACACTGTCCCATCAAACACTCCCAGGGCAGGTTCAGCACAGGGTTAGATACAAAGTAAAGCTCCCTCTACACTGTCCCATCAAACACTCCCAGGGCAGGTACAGCACAGGGTTAGATACAGAGTAAAGCTCCCTCTACACTGTCCCATCAAACACTCCCAGGGCATGTACAGCACAGGTTTAGATACAGAGTAAAGCTCCCTCTACACTGTCCCATCAAACACTCCCAGGGCAGGTACAGCATGGGTTAGATACAGAGTAAAGCTCCCTCTACACTGTCCCATCAAACACTCCCAGGGCAGGTGCAGCACAGGGTTAAATAGTGAGTAAAGCTCCCTCTACACTGTCCCATCATACACTCCCAGGGCAGGTACAGCACGGGTTAGATACAGAGTAAAGCTCCCTCTACACTGTCCCATCAAACACTCCCAGGGCAGGTACAGCACGGATTAGATACAGAGTAAAGCTCCCTCTACACTGTCCCATCAAACACTCCCAGGGCAGGTACAGCAAAGGGTTAGATACAGAGTAAAGCTCCCTCTACACTGTCCCTTCAAACACTCCCAGGGAAGGTACAGCACGGGTTAGATACAGAGTTAAGCTCCCTCTACACTGTCCAATCAAACACTCCCAGGGCAGGTACAGCACAGGGTTAGATACAGAGCAAAGCTCCCTCTACACTGTCCCATCAAACACTCCCAGGGTAGGTACAGCACGGGTTAGATACAGAGTAAAGCTCCCTCTACACTGTCCCATCAAACACTCCCAGGGCAGGTACAGCACGGGTTAGATACAGAGTACAGCTCCCTCTGCACTGTCCCATCAATCACTCCCAGGGCAGGTACAGCACGGGTTAGATACAGAGTAAAGCTCCCTCTACACTGTCCCATCAAACACTCCCAGGGCAGGTACAGCACGGGTTAGATACAGAGTAAAGCTCCCTCTACACTGTCCCATCAAACACTCGCAGGGCAGGTACAGCACAGGGTTAGATACAGAGTAAAGCTCCCTCTACACTGTCCCATCAAACACTCGCAGGGCAGGTACAGCACAGGGTTAGATACAGAGTAAAGCTCCATCTACACTGTCCCATCAAACTCTCCCAGGGCAGGTACAGCACGGGTTAGATACAGAGTTAAGCTCCCTCTACACTGTCCCATCAAACACTCCCAGGGCAGGTACAGCATGGGTTAGATACAGAGTAAAGCTCCCTCTACACTGTCCCATCAAACACTCCCAGGGCAGGTACAGCACAGGGTTAGATACTGAGTAAAGCTCCCTCTACCCTGTCCCATCAAACACTCCCACGGCAGGTACAGCACGGGTTAGATACAGAGTAAAGCTCCCTCTACACTGTCCCATCAAACGCTCCCAGGGCAGGTACAGCACAGGGTTATATGCAGAGTATAGCTCCCTCTACACTGTCCCATCAAACACTCCCAGGGTAGGTACAGCACGGGTTAGATACAGAGTAAAGCTCCCTCTACACTGTCCCATCAAACACTCCCAGGGCAGGTACAGCACAGGGTTAGATACAGAGTAAAGCTCCCTCTACACTGTCCCATCAAACACTCCCAGGGCAGGTACAGCACGGGTTAGATACAGAGTAAAGCTCCCTCGGCACTGTCCCATCAAACACTCCCAGGGCAGGTACAGCACAGGGTTAGATACTGAGTAAAGCTCCCTCTACACTCTCCCATCAAACACTCCCAGGGCAGGTACAGCACGGGTTAGATACAGAGTAAATCTCCTTCGACACAGTCCCATCAAACACTCCCAGGGCAGGTACAGCACGGGTTAGATACAGAGTAAAGCTCCCTCTACACTGTCCCATCAAACACTCCCAGGGCAGGTACAGCACAGGGTTAGATACTGAGTAAAGCTCCCTCTACCCTGTCCCATCAAACACTCCCAGGGCAGGTACAGCACGGGTTAGATACAGAGTAAAGCTCCCTCTACACTGTCCCATCAAACACTCCCAGGGCAGGTACAGCACAGGTTGATACAGAGTAAAGCTCCCTCTACACTGTCCCATCAAACACTCCCAGGGCAGGTACAGCACGGTTTAGATACAGAATAATGCTCCCTCTACACATTCCCATCAAACACTCCCAGGGCAGATACAGCACAGGGTTAGATACAGAGTAAAGCTCCCTCTACACTGTCCCATCAAACACTCCCAGGGCAGGTACAGCACAGGGTTAGATACAGAGTAAAGCTCCCTCTACACTGTCCCATCAAACACTCCCAGAGCAGGTGCAGCACGGGGTAGATACAGAGTAAAGCTCCCTCTGCACTTTCCCATCAAACACTCCCAGGGCAGGTACAGCACGGGTTAGATACAGAGTAAAGCTCCCTCTACACTGTCCCATCAAACACTCCCAGGGCAGGTACAGCACAGGGTTAGATACAGAGTAAAGCTCCCTCTACACTGTCCCATCAAACACTCCCAGGGCAGGTACAGCACAGCGTTACATACAGAGTAAAGCTCCCGCTACACTGTCCCATCAAACACTCCCAGGGCAGGTACAGCACGGGTTAGATACAGAGTAAAGCTCCCTCTACACTATCCCATCAAACACTCCCAGGGCAGGTACAGCACGGGTTAGATACAGAGTAAAGCTCCCTCTAAACTGTCCCATCAAACACTCCCAGGGCAGGTACAGCACGGGTTAAATACAGGGAAAAGCTCCCTCTACACTGTCCCATCAAACACTCCCAGGGCAGGTACAGCACGGGTTACATACAGAGTAAAGCTCCCGCGACACTGTCCCATCAAACACTCCCAGGGCAGGTACAGCACGGGATAGAAACAGAGTCAAGCTCCCTCTACACTCTCCCATCAATCACTCCCAGGGCAGGTACAGCTCGGGTTAGATCCAGAGTAAAGCTCCCTCTACACTGTCCCATCAAACACTCCCAGGGCAGGTACAGCACGGGTTAGATACAGAGTAAAGCTCTCTCTACACTGTCCCATCAAACACTCCCAGGGCAGGTACAGCACGGGTTAGATACAGGGTAACGCTCCCTCTGCACTGTCCCATCAAACACTCGCAGGGCAGGTACAGCACATGGTTAGATTCTGAGTAAAGCTCCCTCTGCCCTGTCCCATCAAACACTCCCGCAGCAGGTACAGCACGGGTTAGATACAGAGTAAAGCTCCCTCTACACTGTCCCATCAAACACTCCCAGGGCAGGTACAGCACAGGGTTATATACAGAGTATAGCTTCCTCTACACTGTCCCATCAAACACTCGCAGGGCAGGTACAGCACGGGTTAGATACAGAGTAAAGCTCCCTCTACACTGTCCCATCAAACACTCCCAGGGCAGGTACAGCACGGGTTAGATACAGAGTAAAGCTCCCTCTAAACTTTCCCATCAAACCCTCCCAGGGCAGGTACAGCACGGGTTAGATACAGAGTAAAGCTCGCTCCACAGTGTCCCATCAAACACTCCCAGGGCAGGTACAGCACAGGGTTAGATACTGAGTAAAGCTCCCTCTACACTGTCCCATCAAACACTCCCAGGGCAGGTACAGCACGGGTTAGATACAGAGTAAAGCTCCCTCTACACTGTCCCATCAAACACTCCCAGGGCAGGTACAGCACGGGTTAGATACAGAGTAAAGCTCCTTCGACACTGTCCCATCAATCACTCCCAGGGCAGGTACAGCACGGGTTAGATACAGAGTAAAGCTCCCTCTACACTGTCCCATCAAACACTCCCAGGGCAGGTACAGCACAGGTTGATACAGAGTAAAGCTCCCTCTACACTGTCCCATCAAACACTCCCAGGGCAGGTACAGCACGGGTTAGATACAGAATAAAGCTCCCTCTACACTGTCCCATCAAACACTCCCAGGGCAGATACAGCACAGGGTTAGATACAGAGTAAAGCTCCCTCGACACTGTCCCATCAAACACTCCCAGGGCAGGTACAGCACAGGGTTAGATACAGAGTAAAGCTCCCTCTACACTGTCCCATCAAACACTACCAGAGCAGGTGCAGCACGGGGTAGATACAGAGTAAAGCTCCCTCTACACTGTCCCATCAAACACTCCCAGGGCAGGTACAGCACAGGGTTAGATACTGAGTAAATCTCCCTCTACACTGTCCCATCAAACACTCCCAGGGCAGGTACAGCACGGGTTAGATACAGAGTAAAGCTCCCTCAACACTGTCCCATCAAACACTCCCAGGGCAGGTACAGCACAGGGTTACATACAGAGTAAAGCTCCCTCTACACTGTCCCATCAAACACTCCCAGGGCAGGTACAGCACGTGTTAGATACAGAGACAATCTCCCTCTACACTGTCCCATCAAACACTCCCAGGGCAGGTACAGCACGGGTTAGATACAGAGTTAAGCTCCCTCTACACTGTCCCTTGAAACACTCCAAGGGCAGGTACAGCACGGGTACGATACAGAGTAAAGCTCCCTCTACACTGTCCCATCAAACACTCCGAGGGCAGGTACAGCACTGGGTTAAATACTGAGTAAAGCTCCCTCTACACTGTCCCATCATACACTCCCAGGGCAGGTACAGCACGGGTTAGATACAGAGTAAAGCTCCCTCTACACTGTCCCATCAAACACTCCCAGGGCAGGTACAGCACGGATTAGATACAGAGCAAAGCTCCCTCTACACTGTCCCATCAAACACTCCCAGGGCAGGTACAGCACAGGGTTAGATACAGAGTAAAGCTCCCTCTACACTGTCCCTTCAAACACTCCCAGGGCAGGTACAGCACGGGTTAGATACAGAGTTAAGCTCCCTCTACACTGTCCCATGAAACACTCCCAGGGCAGGTACAGCACGGGTTAGATACAGAGTAAAGCTCCCTCTACACGATCCCATCAAACACTCCCAGGGCAGGTACAGCACGGGTAAGATACAGAGTAAAGCTCCCTCTACACTGTCCCATCAAACACTCCCAGGGCAGGTACAGCACGGGTTAAATACAGGGTAAAGCTCCCTCTACACTGTCCCAACAAACACTCCCAGGGCAGGTACAGCACGGGTTAGATACAGAGTAAAGCTCCCTCGACACTGTCCCATCAAACACTCCCAGGGCAGGTACAGCACGGGATAGATACAGAGTAAAGCTCCCTCTACACTTTCCCATCAAACACTCCCAGGGCAGGTACAGCTCGGGTGAGATACAGAGTAAAGCTCCCTCTACACTGTCCCATCAAACACTCCCAGGGCAGGTACAGCACGGGTTAGATACAGAGTAAAGCTCCCTCTACACTGTCCCATCAAACACTCCCAGGGCAGGTACAGCACGGGTTAGATACAGGGTAAAGCTCCCTCTGCACTGTCCCATCAAACACTCGCAGGGCAGGTACAGCACAGGGTTAGATACTGAGTAAAGCTCCCTCTGCACTGTCCCATCAAACACTACCAGAGCAGGTGCAGCACGGGGTAGATACAGAGTAAAGCTCCCTCTACACTGTCCCATCAAACACTCCCAGGGCAGGTACAGCACAGGGTTAGATACTGAGTAAAGCTCCCTCAACACTGTCCCATCAAACACTCCCAGGGCAGGTACAGCACAGGGTTACATACAGAGTAAAGCTCCCTCTACACTGTCCCATCAAACACTCCCAGGGCAGGTACAGCACGTGTTAGATACAGAGACAATCTCCCTCTACACTGTCCCATCAAACACTCCCAGGGCAGGTACAGCACTGGTTAGATACAGAGTTAAGCTCCCTCTACACTGTCCCATGAAACACTCCAAGGGCAGGTACAGCACGGGTAAGATACAGAGTAAAGCTCCCTCTACACTGTCCCATCAAACACTCCCAGGGCAGGTACAGCACTGGGTTAAATACTGAGTAAAGCTCCCTCTACACTGTCCCATCATACACTCCCAGGGCAGGTACAGCACAGGGTTAGATACAGAGTAAAGCTCCCTCTACACTGTCCCATCAAACACTCCCAGAGCAGGTGCAGCACGGGTTAGATACAGAGTTAAGCTCCCTCTACACTGTCCCATGAAACACTCCAAGGGCAGGTACAGCACGGGTAAGATACAGAGTAAAGCTCCCTCTACACTGTCCCATCAAACACTCCCAGGGCAGGTACAGCACTGGGTTAAATACTGAGTAAAGCTCCCTCTACACTGTCCCATCATACACTCCCAGGGCAGGTACAGCACGGGTTAGATACAGAGTAAAGCTCCCTCTACACTGTCCCATCAAACACTCCCAGGGCAGGTACAGCATGGTTTAGATACAGAGCAAAGCTCCCTCTACACTGTCCCATCAAACACTCCCAGGGCAGGTACAGCACAGGGTTAGATACAGAGTAAAGCTCCCTCTACACTGTCCCTTCAAACACTCCCAGGTCAGGTACAGCACGGGTTAGATACAGAGTTAAGCTCCCTCTACACTGTCCCATGAAACACTCCCAGGGCAGGTACAGCACGGGTTAGATACAGAGTAAAGCTCCCTCTACACGATCCCATCAAACACTCCCAGGGCAGGTACAGCACGGGTTAGATACAGAGTAAAGCTCCCTCTACACTGTCCCATCAAACACTCCCAGGGCAGGTACAGCACGGGTTAAATACAGGGTAAAGCTCCCTCTACACTGTCCCATCAAACACTCCCAGGGCAGGTACAGCACGGGTTAGATTCAGAGTACATCTCCTTCGACACAGTCCCATCAAACACTCCCAGGGCAGGTACAGCACGGGTTAGATACAGAGTAAAGCTCCCTCTGCACTGTCCCATCAAACACTCCAAGGGCAGGTAGCGCACGGGTTAGATACAGAGTAAAGCTCCTTCGACACTGTCCCATCAAACACTCCCAGGGCAGGTACAGCACGGGTTAGATACAGAGTAAAGCTCCCTCTACACGATCCCATCAAACACTCCCAGGGCAGGTACAGCACGGGTTAGATACAGAGTAAAGCTCCCTCTACACTGTCCCATCAAACACTCCCAGGGCAGGTACAGCACGGGTTAGATACAGAGTAAAGCTCCCTCTACACTGTCCAATCAAACACTCCCAGGGCAGGTACAGCACGGGTTAAATACAGGGTAAAGCTCACTCTACACTGTCCCATCAAACACTCCCAGGGCAGGTACAGCACGGGTTAGATTCAGAGTACATCTCCTTCGACACAGTCCCATCAAACACTCCCAGGGCAGGTACAGCACGGGTCAGATACAGAGTAAAGCTCCCTCTGCACTGTCCCATCAAACACTCCCAGGGCAGGTAGCGCACGGGTTAGATACAGAGTAAAGCTCCTTCGACACTGTCCCATCAAACACTCCCAGGGCAGGTACAGCACGGGTTAGATACAGAGTAAAGCTGCCTCTGCACTGTCGCATCAAACACTCCCAGGGCAGGTACAGCACAGGGTTAGATACTGAATAAAGCTCCCTCTACACTGTCCCATCAAACACTCCCAGGGCAGGTGCAGCACGGGTTAGATACAGAGTAAAGCTCCCTCGACACTGTCCCATCAAACACTCCCAGGGCAGGTACAGCACAGGTTGATACCGAGTAAAGCTCCCTCTACACTGTCCCATCAAACACTCCCAGGGCAGGTACAGCACGGGTTAGATACAGAATAAAGCTCCCTCTACACTGTCCCATCAAACACTCCCAGGGCAGGTACAGCACAGGGTTAGATACAGAGTAAAGCTCCCTCTACACTGTCCCATCAAACACTCCCAGAGCAGGTGCAGCACGGGGTAGATACAGAGTAAAGCTCCCTCTGCACTGTCCCATCAAACACTCCCAGGGCAGGTACAGCACAGGGTTAGATACTGAGTAAAGCTCCCTCTACACTGTCCCATCAAACACTCCCAGGGCAGGTACAGCACGGGTTAGATACAGAGTAAAGCTCCCTCTACACTGTCCCATCAAACACTCCCAGGGCAGGTACAGCACAGGGTTAGATACAGAGTAAAGCTCCCTCTACACTGTCCCATCAAACACTCCCAGGGCAGGTACAGCACAGGGTTACATACAGAGTAAAGCTCCCGCTACACTGTCCCATCAAACACTCCCAGGGCAGGTACAGCACGGGTTAGATACAGAGTTAAGCTCCCTCTACACTGTCCCATGAAACACTCCAAGGGCAGGTACAGCACGGGTTAGATACAGAGTAAAGCTCCCTCTACACTGTCCCATCAAACACTCCCAGGGCAGGTACAGCACTGGGTTAAGTACTGAGTAAAGCTCCCTCTACACTGTCCCATCATACACTCCCAGGGCAGGTACAGCACGGGTTAGATACAGAGTAAAGCTCCCTCTACACTGTCCCATCAAACACTCCCAGGGCAGGTACAGCACGGATCAGATACAGAGTAAAGCTCCCTCTACACTGTCCCATCAAACACTCCCAGGGTAGGTACAACACAGGGTTAGATACAGAGTAAAGCTCCCTCTACACTGTCCCTTCAAACACTCCCAGGGCAGGTACAGCACGGGTTAGATACAGAGTTAAGCTCCCTCTACACTGTCCCATGAAACACTCCCAGGGCAGGTACAGCACGGGTTAGATACAGAGTAAAGCTCCCTCTACACTATCCCATCAAACACTCCCAGGGCAGGTACAGCACGGGTTAGATACAGAGTAAAGCTCCCTCTACACTGTCCCATCAAACACTCCCAGGGCAGGTACAGCACGGGTTAAAGACAGGGTAAAGCTCCCTCTACACTGTCCCATCAAACACTCCCAGGGCAGGTACAGCACGGGTTAGATACAGAGTAAAGCTCCCTCGACACTGTGCCATCAAACACTCCCAGGGCAGGTACAGCACGGGATAGATACAGAGTCAATCTCCCTCTGCACTCTCCCATCAAACACTCCCAGGGCAGGTACAGCTCGGGTTAGATACAGAGTAAAGCTCCCTCTACACTGTCCCATCAAACACTCCCAGGGCAGGTACAGCACGGGTTAGATACAGAGTAAAGCTCCCTCTACACTGTCCCATCAAACACTCCCAGGGCAGGTACAGCACGGGTTAAATACAGGGTAAAGCTGCCTCTGCACTGTCCCATCAAACACTCGCAGGGCAGGTACAGCACGGGTTAGATACAGAGTAAAGCTCCCTCTACGCTGTCCCATCCAACACTCCCAGGGCAGGTACAGCACGGGTTAGATACAGGGTAAAGCTGCCTCTGCACTGTCCCATCAAACACTCGCAGGGCAGGTACAGCACAGGGTTAGATACTGAGTAAAGCTCCCTCTACCCTGTCCCATCAAACACTCCCAGGGCAGGTACAGCACGGGTTAGATACAGAGTAAAGCTCCCTCGACACTGTCCCATCAAACACTCCCAGGGCAGGTACAGCACAGGGTTATATACAGAGTATAGCTTCCTCTACACTGTCCCATCAAAGACTCGCAGGGCAGGTACAGCACGGGTTAGATACAGAGTAAAGCTCCCTCTACACTGTCCCATCAAACACTCCCAGGGCAGGTACAGCACGGGTTAGATACAGAGTAAAGCTCCCTCTAAACATTCCCATCAAACACTCCCAGGGCAGGTACAGCACGGGTTAGATACAGAGTAAAGCTCGCTCCACAGTGTCCCATCAAACACTCCCAGGGCAGGTACAGCACAGGGTTAGATACTGAGTAAAGCTACCTCTACACTGTCCCATCAAACACTCCCAGGGCAGGTGCAGCACGGGTTAGATACAGAGTAAAGCTCCCTCTGCACTGTCCCATCAAACACTCCCAGGGCAGGTACAGCACGGGTTAGATACAGAGTAAAGCTCCTTCGACACTGTCCCATCAAACACTCCCAGGGCAGGTACAGCACGGGTTAGGTACAGAGTAAAGCTCCCTCTACACTGTCCCATCAAACACTCCCAGGGCAGGTACAGCACAGGTTGATACAGAGTAAAGCTCCCTCTACACTGTCCCATCAAACACTCCCAGGGCAGGTACAGCACGGGTTAGATACAGAATAAAGCTCCCTCTACACTGTCCCATCAAACACTCCCAGGGCAGGTACAGCACAGGGTTAGATACAGAGTAAAGCTCCCTCTACACTGTCCCATCAAACACTCCCAGAGCAGGTGCAGCACGGGGTAGATACAGAGTAAAGCTCCCTCCACACTGTCCCATCAAACACTCCCAGGGCAGGTACAGCACAGGGTTAGATACTGAGTAAAGCTCCCTCTACACTGTCCCATCAAAGACTCCCAGGGCAGGTACAGCACGGGTTAGATACAGAGTAAAGCTCCCTCTACACTGTCCCATCAAACACTCCCAGGGCAGGTACAGCACAGGGTTAGATACAGAGTAAAGCTCCCTCTACACTGTCCCAGCAAACACTCCCAGGGCAGGTACAGCACTGGGTTAAATACTGAGTAAAGCTCCCTCTACACTGTCCCATCATACACTCCCAGGGCAGGTACAGCACGGGTTAGATACAGAGTAAAGCTCCCTCTACACTGTCCCATCAAACACTCCCAGGGCAGGTACAGCACGGATTAGATACAGAGTAAAGCTCCCTCTACACTGTCCCATCAAACACTCCCAGGGCAGGTACAGCACAGGGTTAGATACAGAGTAAAGCTCCCTCTACACTCTCCCTTCAAATACTCCCAGGGCAGGTACAGCACGGGTTAGATACAGAGTTAAGCTCCCTCTACACTGTCCCATGAAACACTCCCAGGGCAGGTACAGCACGGGTTAGATACAGAGTAAAGCTCCCTCTACACGATCCCATCAAACAATCCCAGGGCAGGTACAGCACGGGTTAGATACAGAGTAAAGCTCCCTCTACACTGTCCCATCAAACACTCCCAGGGCAGGTACAGCACGGGTTAAATACAGGGTAAAGCTCCCTCTACACTGTCCCATCAAACACTCCCAGGGCAGGTACAGCACGGGTTAGATACAGAGTAAAGCTCCCTTGACACTGTCCCATCAAACACTCCCAGGGCAGGTACAGCACGGGATAGATACAGAGTAAAGCTCCCTCTACACTCTCCCATCAAGCACTCCCAGGGCAGGTACAGCTCGGGTTAAATACAGAGTAAAGCTCCCTCTACACTGTCCCATCAAACAATCCCAGGGCAGGTACAGCACGGGTTAGATACAGAGTAAAGCTCCCTCTACACTGTCCCATCAAACACTCCCAGGGCAGGTACAGCACGGGTTAGATACAGGGTAAAGCTCCCTCTGCACTGTCCCATCAAACACTCGCAGGGCAGGTACAGCACAGGGTTAGATACTGAGTAAAGCTCCCTCTACCCTGTCCCATCAAACACTCCCGCAGCAGGTACAGCACGGGTTAGATACAGAGTAAAGCTCCCTCGACACTGTCCCATCAAACACTCCCAGGGCAGGTACAGCACAGGGTTATATCCAGACTATAGCTTCCTCTACACTGTCCCACCAAACACTCGCAGGGCAGGTACAGCACGAGTTAGATACAGAGTAAAGCTCCCTATTCACTGTCCCATCAAACACTCCCAGGGCAGGTACAGCACGGGTTAGATACAGAGTAAAGCTCCCTCTAAACTGTCCCATCAAACACTCCCAGGGCAGGTACAGCACGGGTTAGATACAGAGTAAAGCTCGCTCCACAGCGTCCCATCAAACACTCCCAGGGCAGGTACAGCACAGGGTTAGATACTGAGTAAAGCTCCATCTACACTGTCCCATCAAACACTGCCAGGGCAGGTACAGCACGGGTTAGATACAGAGTAAAGCTCCCTCTACACTGTCCCATCAAACACTCCCAGGGCAGGTACAGCACGGGTTAGATACACAGTAAAGCTCCTTCGACACTGTCCCATCAAACACTCCCAGGGCAGGTACAGCACGGGTTAGATACAGAGTAAAGCTCCCTCTGCACTGTCCCATCAAACACTCCCAGCGCAGGTACCGCACGGGTTAGATACAGACTAAAGCTCCTTCGACACTGTCCCATCAAACACTCCCAGGACAGGTACAGCACGGGTTAGATACAGAGTAAAGCTCCCTCTACACTGTCCCTTCAAACACTCCCAGGGCAGGTACAGCACGGGTTAGATACAGAGTTAAGCTCCCTCTACACTGTCCCATGAAACACTCCCAGGGCAGGTACAGCACGGGTTAGATACAGAGTAAAGCTCCCTCTACACGATCCCATCAAACACTCCCAGG
This sequence comes from Somniosus microcephalus, assembly GCF_052327205.1. Lineage (NCBI taxonomy): Eukaryota > Metazoa > Chordata > Chondrichthyes > Squaliformes > Somniosidae > Somniosus > Somniosus microcephalus. Next base: position 435,366 of record NW_028225335.1, on the reverse strand, counting down.
GCAGGTACAGCACGGGTTAGATACAGAGTAAAGCTCCCTCAACACTGTCCCATCAAACACTCCCAGGGCAGGTACAGCACAGGGTTACATACAGAGTAAAGCTCCCTCTACACTGTCCCATCAAACACTCCCAGGGCAGGTACAGCACGTGTTAGATACAGAGACAATCTCCCTCTACACTGTCCCATCAAACACTCCCAGGGCAGGTACAGCACGGGTTAGATACAGAGTTAAGCTCCCTCTACACTGTCCCTTGAAACACTCCAAGGGCAGGTACAGCACGGGTACGATACAGAGTAAAGCTCCCTCTACACTGTCCCATCAAACACTCCCAGGGCAGGTACAGCACTGGGTTAAATACTGAGTAAAGCTCCCTCTACACTGTCCCATCATACACTCCCAGGGCAGGTACAGCACGGGTTAGATACAGAGTAAAGCTCCCTCTACACTGTCCCATCAAACACTCCCAGGGCAGGTACAGCACGGATTAGATACAGAGCAAAGCTCCCTCTACACTGTCCCATCAAACACTCCCAGGGCAGGTACAGCACAGGGTTAGATACAGAGTAAAGCTCCCTCTACACTGTCCCTTCAAACACTCACAGGGCAGGTACAGCACGGGTTAGATACAGAGTTAAGCTCCCTCTACACTGTCCCATGAAACACTCCCAGGGCAGGTACAGCACGGGTTAGATACAGAGTAAAGCTCCCTCTACACGATCCCATCAAACAATCCCAGGGCAGGTACAGCACGGGTTAGATACAGAGTAAAGCTCCCTCTACACTGTCCCATCAAACACTCCCAGGGCAGGTACAGCACGGGTTAAATACAGGGTAAAGCTCCCTCTACACTGTCCCATCAAACACTCCCAGGGCAGGTACAGCACGGGTTAGATACAGAGTAAAGCTCCCTTGACACTGTCCCATCAAACACTCCCAGGGCAGGTACAGCACGGGATAGATACAGAGTAAAGCTCCCTCTACACTCTCCCATCAAGCACTCCCAGGGCAGGTACAGCTCGGGTTAAATACAGAGTAAAGCTCCCTCTACACTGTCCCATCAAACAATCCCAGGGCAGGTACAGCACGGGTTAGATACAGAGTAAAGCTCCCTCTACACTGTCCCATCAAACACTCCCAGGGCAGGTACAGCACGGGTTAGATACAGGGTAAAGCTCCCTCTGCACTGTCCCATCAAACACTCGCAGGGCAGGTACAGCACAGGGTTAGATACTGAGTAAAGCTCCCTCTACCCTGTCCCATCAAACACTCCCGCAGCAGGTACAGCACGGGTTAGATACAGAGTAAAGCTCCCTCGACACTGTCCCATCAAACACTCCCAGGGCAGGTACAGCACAGGGTTATATCCAGACTATAGCTTCCTCTACACTGTCCCACCAAACACTCGCAGGGCAGGTACAGCACGAGTTAGATACAGAGTAAAGCTCCCTATTCACTGTCCCATCAAACACTCCCAGGGCAGGTACAGCACGGGTTAGATACAGAGTAAAGCTCCCTCTAAACTGTCCCATCAAACACTCCCAGGGCAGGTACAGCACGGGTTAGATACAGAGTAAAGCTCGCTCCACGGCGTCCCATCAAACACTCCCAGGGCAGGTACAGCACAGGGTTAGATACTGAGTAAAGCTCCATCTACACTGTCCCATCAAACACTGCCAGGGCAGGTACAGCACGGGTTAGATACAGAGTAAAGCTCCCTCTACACTGTCCCATCAAACACTCCCAGGGCAGGTACAGCACGGGTTAGATACACAGTAAAGCTCCTTCGACACTGTCCCATCAAACACTCCCAGGGCAGGTACAGCACGGGTTAGATACAGAGTAAAGCTCCCTCTGCACTGTCCCATCAAACACTCCCAGCGCAGGTACCGCACGGGTTAGATACAGACTAAAGCTCCTTCGACACTGTCCCATCAAACACTCCCAGGACAGGTACAGCACGGGTTAGATACAGAGTAAAGCTCCCTCTACACTGTCCCTTCAAACACTCCCAGGGCAGGTACAGCACGGGTTAGATACAGAGTTAAGCTCCCTCTACACTGTCCCATGAAACACTCCCAGGGCAGGTACAGCACGGGTTAGATACAGAGTAAAGCTCCCTCTACACGATCCCATCAAACACTCCCAGGGCAGGTACAGCACGGGTTAGATACAGAGTAAAGCTCCCTCAACACTGTCCCATCAAACACTCCCAGGGCAGGTACAGCACAGGGTTACATACAGAGTAAAGCTCCCTCTACACTGTCCCATCAAACACTCCCAGGGCAGGTACAGCACGTGTTAGATACAGAGACAATCTCCCTCTACACTGTCCCATCAAACACTCCCAGGGCAGGTACAGCACGGGTTAGATACAGAGTTAAGCTCCCTCTACACTGTCCCTTGAAACACTCCAAGGGCAGGTACAGCACGGGTACGATACAGAGTAAAGCTCCCTCTACACTGTCCCATCAAACACTCCCAGGGCAGGTACAGCACTGGGTTAAATACTGAGTAAAGCTCCCTCTACACTGTCCCATCATACACTCCCAGGGCAGGTACAGCACGGGTTAGATACAGAGTAAAGCTCCCTCTACACTGTCCCATCAAACACTCCCAGGGCAGGTACAGCACGGATTAGATACAGAGCAAAGCTCCCTCTACACTGTCCCATCAAACACTCCCAGGGCAGGTACAGCACAGGGTTAGATACAGAGTAAAGCTCCCTCTACACTGTCCCTTCAAACACTCCCAGGGCAGGTACAGCACGGGTTAGATACAGAGTTAAGCTCCCTCTACACTGTCCCATGAAACACTCCCAGGGCAGGTACAGCACGGGTTAGATACAGAGTAAAGCTCCCTCTACACGATCCCATCAAACAATCCCAGGGCAGGTACAGCACGGGTTAGATACAGAGTAAAGCTCCCTCTACACTGTCCCATCAAACACTCCCAGGGCAGGTACAGCACGGGTTAAATACAGGGTAAAGCTCCCTCTACACTGTCCCATCAAACACTCCCAGGGCAGGTACAGCACGGGTTAGATACAGAGTAAAGCTCCCTTGACACTGTCCCATCAAACACTCCCAGGGCAGGTACAGCACGGGATAGATACAGAGTAAAGCTCCCTCTACACTCTCCCATCAAGCACTCCCAGGGCAGGTACAGCTCGGGTTAAATACAGAGTAAAGCTCCCTCTACACTGTCCCATCAAACAATCCCAGGGCAGGTACAGCACGGGTTAGATACAGAGTAAAGCTCCCTCTACACTGTCCCATCAAACACTCCCAGGGCAGGTACAGCACGGGTTAGATACAGGGTAAAGCTCCCTCTGCACTGTCCCATCAAACACTCGCAGGGCAGGTACAGCACAGGGTTAGATACTGAGTAAAGCTCCCTCTACCCTGTCCCATCAAACACTCCCGCAGCAGGTACAGCACGGGTTAGATACAGAGTAAAGCTCCCTCGACACTGTCCCATCAAACACTCCCAGGGCAGGTACAGCACAGGGTTATATCCAGACTATAGCTTCCTCTACACTGTCCCACCAAACAATCGCAGGGCAGGTACAGCACGAGTTAGATACAGAGTAAAGCTCCCTATTCACTGTCCCATCAAACACTCCCAGGGCAGGTACAGCACGGGTTAGATACAGAGTAAAGCTCCCTCTAAACTGTCCCATCAAACACTCCCAGGGCAGGTACAGCACGGGTTAGATACAGAGTAAAGCTCGCTCCACAGCGTCCCATCAAACACTCCCAGGGCAGGTACAGCACAGGGTTAGATACTGAGTAAAGCTCCATCTACACTGTCCCATCAAACACTGCCAGGGCAGGTACAGCACGGGTTAGATACAGAGTAAAGCTCCCTCTACACTGTCCCATCAAACACTCCCAGGGCAGGTACAGCACGGGTTAGATACACAGTAAAGCTCCTTCGACACTGTCCCATCAAACACTCCCAGGGCAGGTACAGCACGGGTTAGATACAGAGTAAAGCTCCCTCTGCACTGTCCCATCAAACACTCCCAGCGCAGGTACCGCACGGGTTAGATACAGACTAAAGCTCCTTCGACACTGTCCCATCAAACACTCCCAGGACAGGTACAGCACGGGTTAGATACAGAGTAAAGCTCCCTCTACACTGTCCCTTCAAACACTCCCAGGGCAGGTACAGCACGGGTTAGATACAGAGTTAAGCTCCCTCTACACTGTCCCATGAAACACTCCCAGGGCAGGTACAGCACGGGTTAGATACAGAGTAAAGCTCCCTCTACACGATCCCATCAAACACTCCCAGGGCAGGTACAGCACGGGTTAGATACAGAGTAAAGCTCCCTCAACACTGTCCCATCAAACACTCCCAGGGCAGGTACAGCACAGGGTTACATACAGAGTAAAGCTCCCTCTACACTGTCCCATCAAACACTCCCAGGGCAGGTACAGCACGTGTTAGATACAGAGACAATCTCCCTCTACACTGTCCCATCAAACACTCCCAGGGCAGGTACAGCACGGGTTAGATACAGAGTTAAGCTCCCTCTACACTGTCCCTTGAAACACTCCAAGGGCAGGTACAGCACGGGTACGATACAGAGTAAAGCTCCCTCTACACTGTCCCATCAAACACTCCCAGGGCAGGTACAGCACTGGGTTAAATACTGAGTAAAGCTCCCTCTACACTGTCCCATCATACACTCCCAGGGCAGGTACAGCACGGGTTAGATACAGAGTAAAGCTCCCTCTACACTGTCCCATCAAACACTCCCAGGGCAGGTACAGCACGGATTAGATACAGAGCAAAGCTCCCTCTACACTGTCCCATCAAACACTCCCAGGGCAGGTACAGCACAGGGTTAGATACAGAGTAAAGCTCCCTCTACACTGTCCCTTCAAACACTCCCAGGGCAGGTACAGCACGGGTTAGATACAGAGTTAAGCTCCCTCTACACTGTCCCATGAAACACTCCCAGGGCAGGTACAGCACGGGTTAGATACAGAGTAAAGCTCCCTCTACACGATCCCATCAAACACTCCCAGGGCAGGTACAGCACGGGTAAGATACAGAGTAAAGCTCCCTCTACACTGTCCCATCAAACACTCCCAGGGCAGGTACAGCACGGGTTAAATACAGGGTAAAGCTCCCTCTACACTGTCCCAACAAACACTCCCAGGGCAGGTACAGCACGGGTTAGATACAGAGTAAAGCTCCCTCGACACTGTCCCATCAAACACTCCCAGGGCAGGTACAGCACGGGATAGATACAGAGTAAAGCTCCCTCTACACTCTCCCATCAAACACTCCCAGGGCAGGTACAGCTCGGGTGAGATACAGAGTAAAGCTCCCTCTACACTGTCCCATCAAACACTCCCAGGGCAGGTACAGCACGGGTTAGATACAGAGTAAAGCTCCCTCTACACTGTCCCATCAAACACTCCCAGGGCAGGTACAGCACGGGTTAGATACAGGGTAAAGCTCCCTCTGCACTGTCCCATCAAACACTCGCAGGGCAGGTACAGCACAGGGTTAGATACTGAGTAAAGCTCCCTCTACACTGTCCCATCAAACACTACCAGAGCAGGTGCAGCCCGGGGTAGATACAGAGTAAAGCTCCCTCTACACTGTCCCATCAAACACTCCCAGGGCTGGTACAGCACAGGGTTAGATACTGAGTAAAGCTCCCTCAACACTGTCCCATCAAACACTCCCAGGGCAGGTACAGCACAGGGTTACATACAGAGTAAAGCTCCCTCTACACTGTCCCATCAAACACTCCCAGGGCAGGTACAGCACGTGTTAGATACAGAGACAATCTCCCTCTACACTGTCCCATCAAACACTCCCAGGGCAGGTACAGCACGGGTTAGATACAGAGTTAAGCTCCCTCTACACTGTCCCATGAAACACTCCAAGGGCAGGTACAGCACGGGTAAGATACAGAGTAAAGCTCCCTCTACACTGTCCCATCAAACACTCCCAGGGCAGGTACAGCACTGGGTTAAATACTGAGTAAAGCTCCCTCTACACTGTCCCATCATACACTCCCAGGGCAGGTACAGCACAGGGTTAGATACAGAGTAAAGCTCCCTCTACACTGTCCCATCAAACACTCCCAGAGCAGGTGCAGCACGGGTTAGATACAGAGTTAAGCTCCCTCTACACTGTCCCATGAAACACTCCAAGGGCAGGTACAGCACGGGTAAGATACAGAGTAAAGCTCCCTCTACACTGTCCCATCAAACACTCCCAGGGCAGGTACAGCACTGGGTTAAATACTGAGTAAAGCTCCCTCTACACTGTCCCATCATACACTCCCAGGGCAGGTACAGCACGGGTTAGATACAGAGTAAAGCTCCCTCTACACTGTCCCATCAAACACTCCCAGGGCAGGTACAGCATGGTTTAGATACAGAGCAAAGCTCCCTCTACACTGTCCCATCAAACACTCCCAGGGCAGGTACAGCACAGGGTTAGATACAGAGTAAAGCTCCCTCTACACTGTCCCTTCAAACACTCCCAGGTCAGGTACAGCACGGGTTAGATACAGAGTTAAGCTCCCTCTACACTGTCCCATGAAACACTCCCAGGGCAGGTACAGCACGGGTTAGATACAGAGTAAAGCTCCCTCTACACGATCCCATCAAACACTCCCAGGGCAGGTACAGCACGGGTTAGATACAGAGTAAAGCTCCCTCTACACTGTCCCATCAAACACTCCCAGGGCAGGTACAGCACGGGTTAAATACAGGGTAAAGCTCCCTCTACACTGTCCCATCAAACACTCCCAGGGCAGGTACAGCACGGGTTAGATACAGAGTAAAGCTCCCTCGACACTGTCCCATCAAACACTCCCAGGGCAGGTACAGCACGGGATAGATACAGAGTAAAGCTCCCTCTACACTGTCCCATCAAACACTCCCAGGGCAGGAACAGCAAGGGTTAGATTCAGAGTACATCTCCTTCGACACAGTCCCATCAAACACTCCCAGGGCAGGTACAGCACGGGTTAGATACAGAGTAAAGCTCCCTCTGCACTGTCCCATCAAACACTCCCAGGGCAGGTACAGCACGGGTTAGATACAGAGTTAAGCTCCCTCTACACTGTCCCATGAAACACTCCCAGGGCAGGTACAGCACGGGTTAGATACAGAGTAAAGCTCCCTCTACACGATCCCATCAAACACTCCCAGGGCAGGTACAGCACGGGTAAGATACAGAGTAAAGCTCCCTCTACACTGTCCCATCAAACACTCCCAGGGCAGGTACAGCACGGGTTAAATACAGGGTAAAGCTCCCTCTACACTGTCCCAACAAACACTCCCAGGGCAGGTACAGCACGGGTTAGATACAGAGTAAAGCTCCCTCGACACTGTCCCATCAAACACTCCCAGGGCAGGTACAGCACGGGATAGATACAGAGTAAAGCTCCCTCTACACTCTCCCATCAAACACTCCCAGGGCAGGTACAGCTCGGGTGAGATACAAAGTAAAGCTCCCTCTACACTGTCCCATCAAACACTCCCAGGGCAGGTACAGCACGGGTTAGATACAGAGTAAAGCTCCCTCTACACTGTCCCATCAAACACTCCCAGGGCAGGTACAGCACGGGTTAGATACAGGGTAAAGCTCCCTCTGCACTGTCCCATCAAACACTCGCAGGGCAGGTACAGCACAGGGTTAGATACTGAGTAAAGCTCCCTCTACACTGTCCCATCAAACACTACCAGAGCAGGTGCAGCACGGGGTAGATACAGAGTGAAGCTCCCTCTACACTGTCCCATCAAACACTCCCAGGGCAGGTACAGCACAGGGTTAGATACTGAGTAAAGCTCCCTCAACACTGTCCCATCAAACACTCCCAGGGCAGGTACAGCACAGGGTTACATACAGAGTAAAGCTCCCTCTACACTGTCCCATCAAACACTCCCAGGGCAGGTACAGCACGTGTTAGATACAGAGACAATCTCCCTCTACACTGTCCCATCAAACACTCCCAGGGCAGCTCCAGCACGGGTTAGATACAGAGTTAAGCTCCCTCTACACTGTCCCATGAAACACTCCAAGGGCAGGTACAGCACGGGTAAGATACAGAGTAAAGCTCCCTCTACACTGTCCCATCAAACACTCCCAGGGCAGGTACAGCACTGGGTTAAATACTGAGTAAAGCTCCCTCTACACTGTCCCATCATACACTCCCAGGGCAGGTACAGCACAGGGTTAGATACAGAGTAAAGCTCCCTCTACACTGTCCCATCAAACACTCCCAGAGCAGGTGCAGCACGGGTTAGATACAGAGTTAAGCTCCCTCTACACTGTCCCATGAAACACTCCAAGGGCAGGTACAGCACGGGTAAGATACAGAGTAAAGCTCCCTCTACACTGTCCCATCAAACACTCCCAGGGCAGGTACAGCACTGGGTTAAATACTGAGTAAAGCTCCCTCTACACTGTCCCATCATACACTCCCAGGGCAGGTACAGCACGGGTTAGATACAGAGTAAAGCTCCCTCTACACTGTCCCATCAAACACTCCCAGGGCAGGTACAGCATGGTTTAGATACAGAGCAAAGCTCCCTCTACACTGTCCCATCAAACACTCCCAGGGCAGGTACAGCACAGGGTTAGATACAGAGTAAAGCTCCCTCTACACTGTCCCTTCAAACACTCCCAGGTCAGGTACAGCACGGGTTAGATACAGAGTTAAGCTCCCTCTACACTGTCCCATGAAACACTCCCAGGGCAGGTACAGCACGGGTTAGATACAGAGTAAAGCTCCCTCTACACGATCCCATCAAACACTCCCAGGGCAGGTACAGCACGGGTTAGATACAGAGTAAAGCTCCCTCTACACTGTCCCATCAAACACTCCCAGGGCAGGTACAGCACGGGTTAAATACAGGGTAAAGCTCCCTCTACACTGTCCCATCAAACACTCCCAGGGCAGGTACAGCACGGGTTAGATACAGAGTAAAGCTCCCTCGACACTGTCCCATCAAACACTCCCAGGGCAGGTACAGCACGGGATAGATACAGAGTAAAGCTCCCTCTACACTGTCCCATCAAACACTCCCAGGGCAGGAACAGCACGGGTTAGATTCAGAGTACATCTCCTTCGACACAGTCCCATCAAACACTCCCAGGGCAGGTACAGCACGGGTTAGATACAGAGTAAAGCTCCCTCTGCACTGTCCCATCAAACACTCCCAGGGCAGGTAGCGCACGGGTTAGATACAGAGTAAAGCTCCTTCGACACTGTCCCATCAAACACTCCCAGGACAGGTACAGCACGGGTTAGATACAGAGTAAAGCTCCCTCTACACTGTCCCATCAAACACTCCCAGGGCAGGTACAGCACGGGTTAGATACAGAGTAAAGCTGCCTCTGCACTGTCCCATCAAACACTCCCAGGGCAGGTACAGCACAGGGTTAGATACTGAATAAAGCTCCCTCTACACTGTCCCATCAAACACTCCCAGGGCAGGTGCAGCACGGGTTAGATACAGAGTAAAGCTCCCTCGACACTGTCCCATCAAACACTCCCAGGGCAGGTACAGCACAGGTTGATACCGAGTAAAGCTCCCTCTACACTGTCCCATCAAACACTCCCAGGGCAGGTACAGCACGGGTTAGATACAGAATAAAGCTCCCTCTACACTGTCCCATCAAACACTCCCAGAGCAGGTGCAGCACGGGGTAGATACAGAGTAAAGCTCCCTCCACACTGTCCCATCAAACAGTCCCAGGGCAGGTACAGCACAGGGTTAGATACTGAGTAAAGCTCCCTCTACACTGTCCCATCAAAGACTCCCAGGGCAGGTACAGCACGGGTTAGATACAGAGTAAAGCTCCCTCTACACTGTCCCATCAAACACTCCCAGGGCAGGTACAGCACAGGGTTAGATACAGAGTAAAGCTCCCTCTACACTGTCCCAGCAAACACTCCCAGGGCAGGTACAGCACAGGGTTACATACAGAGTAAAGCTCCCTCTACACTGTCCCATCAAACACTCCCAGGGCAGGTACAGCACAGGTTTAGATACAGAGTAAAGCTCCCTCTACACTGTCCCATCAAACACTCCCAGGGCAGGTACAGCACGTGTTAGATACAGAGACAATCTCCCTCTACACTGTCCCATCAAACACTCCCAGGGCAGGTACAGCACGGGTTAGATACAGAGTTAAGCTCCCTCTACACTGTCCCATGAAACACTCCAAGGGCAGGTACAGCACGGGTTAGATACAGAGTAAAGCTCCCTCTACACTGTCCCATCAAACACTCCCAGGGCAGGTACAGCACTGGGTTAAATACTGAGTAAAGCTCCCTCTACACTGTCCCATCATACACTCCCAGGGCAGGTACAGCACGGGTTAGATACAGAGTAAAGCTCCCTCTACACTGTCCCATCAAACACTCCCAGGGCAGGTACAGCACAGATTAGATACAGAGTAAAGCTCCCTCTACACTGTCCCATCAAACACTCCCAGGGCAGGTACAGCACAGGGTTAGATACAGAGTAAAGCTCCCTCTACACTCTCCCTTCAAACACTCCCAGGGCAGGTACAGCACGGGTTAGATACAGAGTTAAGCTCCCTCTACACTGTCCCATGAAACACTCCCAGGGCAGGTACAGCACGGGTTAAATACAGGGTAAAGCTCCCTCTACACTGTCCCATCAAACACTCCCAGGGCAGGTACAGCACGGGTTAGATACAGAGTAAAGCTCCCTTGACACTGTCCCATCAAACACTCCCAGGGCAGGTACAGCACGGGATAGATACAGAGTAAAGCTCCCTCTACACTCTCCCATCAAGCACTCCCAGGGCAGGTACAGCACGGGTTAGATACAGAGTTAAGCTCCCTCTACACTGTCCCTTGAAACACTCCAAGGGCAGGTACAGCACGGGTACGATACAGAGTAAAGCTCCCTCTACACTGTCCCATCAAACACTCCCAGGGCAGGTACAGCACTGGGTTAAATACTGAGTAAAGCTCCCTCTACACTGTCCCATCATACACTCCCAGGGCAGGTACAGCACGGGTTAGATACAGAGTAAAGCTCCCTCTACACTGTCCCATCAAACACTCCCAGGGCAGGTACAGCACGGATTAGATACAGAGCAAAGCTCCCTCTACACTGTCCCATCAAACACTCCCAGGGCAGGTACAGCACAGGGTTAGATACAGAGTAAAGCTCCCTCTACACTGTCCCTTCAAACACTCCCAGGGCAGGTACAGCACGGGTTAGATACAGAGTTAAGCTCCCTCTACACTGTCCCATGAAACACTCCCAGGGCAGGTACAGCACGGGTTAGATACAGAGTAAAGCTCCCTCTACACGATCCCATCAAACACTCCCAGGGCAGGTACAGCACGGGTTAAATACAGGGTAAAGCTCCCTCTACACTGTCCCAACAAACACTCCCAGGGCAGGTACAGCACGGGTTAGATACAGAGTAAAGCTCCCTCGACACTGTCCCATCAAACACTCCCAGGGCAGGTACAGCACGGGATAGATACAGAGTAAAGCTCCCTCTACACTCTCCCATCAAACACTCCCAGGGCAGGTACAGCTCGGGTGAGATACAGAGTAAAGCTCCCTCTACACTGTCCCATCAAACACTCCCAGGGCAGGTACAGCACGGGTTAGATACAGAGTAAAGCTCCCTCTACACTGTCCCATCAAACACTCCCAGGGCAGGTACAGCACGGGTTAGATACAGGGTAAAGCTCCCTCTGCACTGTCCCATCAAACACTCGCAGGGCAGGTACAGCACAGGGTTAGATACTGAGTAAAGCTCCCTCTACACTGTCCCATCAAACACTACCAGAGCAGGTGCAGCACGGGGTAGATACAGAGTGAAGCTCCCTCTACACTGTCCCATCAAACACTCCCAGGGCAGGTACAGCACAGGGTTAGATACTGAGTAAAGCTCCCTCAACACTGTCCCATCAAACACTCCCAGGGCAGGTACAGCACAGGGTTACATACAGAGTAAAGCTCCCTCTACACTGTCCCATCAAACACTCCCAGGGCAGGTACAACACGTGTTAGATACAGAGACAATCTCCCTCTACACTGTCCCATCAAACACTCCCAGGGCAGGTACAGCACGGGTTAGATACAGAGTTAAGCTCCCTCTACACTGTCCCATGAAACACTCCAAGGGCAGGTACAGCACGGGTAAGATACAGAGTAAAGCTCCCTCTACACTGTCCCATCAAACACTCCCAGGGCAGGTACAGCACTGGGTTAAATACTGAGTAAAGCTCCCTCTACACTGTCCCATCATACACTCCCAGGGCAGGTACAGCACGGGTTAGATACAGAGTAAAGCTCCCTCTACACTGTCCCATCAAACACTCCCAGGGCAGGTACAGCATGGTTTAGATACAGAGCAAAGCTCCCTCTACACTGTCCCATCAAACACTCCCAGGGCAGGTACAGCACAGGGTTAGATACAGAGTAAAGCTCCCTCTACACTGTCCCTTCAAACACTCCCAGGTCAGGTACAGCACGGGTTAGATACAGAGTTAAGCTCCCTCTACACTGTCCCATGAAACACTCCCAGGGCAGGTACAGCACGGGTTAGATACAGAGTAAAGCTCCCTCTACACGATCCCATCAAACACTCCCAGGGCAGGTACAGCACGGGTTAGATACAGAGTAAAGCTCCCTCTACACTGTCCCATCAAACACTCCCAGGGCAGGTACAGCACGGGTTAAATACAGGGTAAAGCTCCCTCTACACTGTCCCATCAAACACTCCCAGGGCAGGTACAGCACGGGTTAGATACAGAGTAAAGCTCCCTCGACACTGTCCCATCAAACACTCCCAGGGCAGGTACAGCACGGGATAGATACAGAGTAAAGCTCCCTCTACACTGTCCCATCAAACACTCCCAGGGCAGGAACAGCACGGGTTAGATTCAGAGTACATCTCCTTCGACACAGTCCCATCAAACACTCCCAGGGCAGGTACAGCACGGGTTAGATACAGAGTAAAGCTCCCTCTGCACTGTCCCATCAAACACTCCCAGGGCAGGTAGCGCACGGGTTAGATACAGAGTAAAGCTCCTTCGACACTGTCCCATCAAACACTCCCAGGACAGGTACAGCACGGGTTAGATACAGAGTAAAGCTCCCTCTACACTGTCCCATCAAACACTCCCAGGGCAGGTACAGCACGGGTTAGATACAGAGTAAAGCTGCCTCTGCACTGTCCCATCAAACACTCCCAGGGCAGGTACAGCACAGGGTTAGATACTGAATAAAGCTCCCTCTACACTGTCCCATCAAACACTCCCAGGGCAGGTGCAGCACGGGTTAGATACAGAGTAAAGCTCCCTCGACACTGTCCCATCAAACACTCCCAGGGCAGGTACAGCACAGGTTGATACCGAGGAAAGCTCCCTCTACACTGTCCCATCAAACACTCCCAGGGCAGGTACAGCACGGGTTAGATACAGAATAAAGCTCCCTCTACACTGTCCCATCAAACACTCCCAGGGCAGGTACAGCACAGGGTTAGATACAGAGCAAAGCTCCCTCTACACTGTCCCATCAAACACTCCCAGGGCAGGTACAGCACAGGGTTAGATACAGAGTAAAGCTCCCTCTACACTGTCCCATCAAACACTCCCAGAGCACGTGCAGCACGGGGTAGATACAGAGTAAAGCTCCCTCTGCACTGTCCCATCAAACACTCCCAGGGCAGGTACAGCACAGGGTTAGATACTGAGTAAAGCTCCCTCTACACTGTCCCATCAAACACTCCCAGGGCAGCTACAGCACGGGTTAGATACAGAGTAAAGCTCCCTCTACACTGTCCCATCAAACACTCCCAGGGCAGGTACAGCACAGGGTTAGATACAGAGTAAAGCTCCCTCTACACTGTCCCATCAAACACTCCCAGGGCAGGTACAGCACAGGGTTACATACAGAGTAAAGCTCCCGCTACACTGTCCCATCAAACACTCCCAGGGCAGGTACAGCACAGGTTCAGATACAGAGACAATCTCCCTCTACACTGTCCCATCAAACACTCCCAGGGCAGGTACAGCACGGGTTAGATACAGAGTTAAGCTCCCTCTACACTGTCCCATGAAACACTCCAAGGGCAGGTACAGCACGGGTTAGATACAGAGTAAAGCTCCCTCTACACTGTCCCATCAAACACTCCCAGGGCAGGTACAGCACTGGGTTAAGTACTGAGTAAAGCTCCCTCTACACTGTCCCATCATACACTCCCAGGGCAGGTACAGCACGGGTTAGATACAGAGTAAAGCTCCCTCTACACTGTCCCATCAAACACTCCCAGGGCAGGTACAGCACGGATCAGATACAGAGTAAAGCTCCCTCTACACTGTCCCATCAAACACTCCCAGGGCAGGTACAACACAGGGTTAGATACAGAGTAAAGCTCCCTCTACACTGTCCCTTCAAACACTCCCAGGGCAGGTACAGCACGGGTTAGATACAGAGTTAAGCTCCCTCTACACTGTCCCATGAAACACTCCCAGGGCAGGTACAGCACGGGTTAGATTCAGAGTAAAGCTCCCTCTACACTATCCCATCAAACACTCCCAGGGCAGGTACAGCACGGGTTAGATACAGAGTAAAGCTCCCTCTACACTGTCCCATCAAACACTCCCAGGGCAGGTACAGCACGGGTTAAAGACAGGGTAAAGCTCCCTCTACACTGTCCCATCAAACACTCCCAGGGCAGGTACAGCACGGGTTAGATACAGAGTAAAGCTCCCTCGACACTGTCCCATCAAACACTCCCAGGGCAGGTACAGCACGGGATAGATACAGAGACAATCTCCCTCTACACTCTCCCATCAAACACTCCCAGGGCAGGTACAGCTCGGGTTAGATACAGAGTAAAGCTCCCTCTACACTGTCCCATCAAACACTCCCAGGGCAGGTACAGCACGGGATAGATACAGAGTCAATCTCCCTCTACACTCTCCCATCAAACACTCCCAGGGCAGGTACAGCACGGGTTAGATACAGAGTAAAGCTCCCTCTACACTGTCCCATCAAACACTCCCAGGGCAGGTACAGCACGGGTTAGATACAGGGTAAAGCTGCCTCTGCAC
Source organism: Somniosus microcephalus (assembly GCF_052327205.1). Taxonomy (NCBI): domain Eukaryota; kingdom Metazoa; phylum Chordata; class Chondrichthyes; order Squaliformes; family Somniosidae; genus Somniosus; species Somniosus microcephalus. The sequence continues at coordinate 420,263 of NW_028225335.1, read as the reverse complement.
TGTCCCATCAAACACTCGCAGGGCAGGTACAGCACAGGGTTAGATACTGAGTAAAGCTCCCTCTACCCTGTCCCATCAAACACTCCCGCAGCAGGTACAGCACGGGTTAGATACAGAGTAAAGCTCCCTCTACACTGTCCCATCAAACACTCCCAGGGCAGGTACAGCACAGGGTTACATACAGAGTAAAGCTCCCGCTACACTGTCCCATCAAACACTCCCAGGGCAGGTACAGCACAGGTTCAGATACAGAGTAAAGCTCCCTCTACACTGTCCCATCAAACACTCCCAGGGCAGGTACAGCACGTGTTAGATACAGAGACAATCTCCCTCTACACTGTCCCATCAAACACTCCCAGGGCAGGTACAGCACGGGTTAGATACAGAGTTAAGCTCCCTCTACACTGTCCCATGAAACACTCCAAGGGCAGGTACAGCACGGGTTAGATACAGAGTAAAGCTCCCTCTACACTGTCCCATCAAACACTCCCAGGGCAGGTACAGCACTGGGTTAAGTACTGAGTAAAGCTCCCTCTACACTGTCCCATCATACACTCCCAGGGCAGGTACAGCACGGGTTAGATACAGAGTAAAGCTCCCTCTACACTGTCCCATCAAACACTCCCAGGGCAGGTACAGCACGGATTAGATACAGAGTAAAGCTCCCTCTACACTGTCCCATCAAACACTCCCAGGGCAGGTACAACACAGGGTTAGATACAGAGTAAAGCTCCCTCTACACTGTCCCTTCAAACACTCCCAGGGCAGGTACAGCACGGGTTAGATACAGAGTTAAGCTCCCTCTACACTGTCCCATGAAACACTCCCAGGGCAGGTACAGCACGGGTTAGATACAGAGTAAAGCTCCCTCTACACTATCCCATCAAAACTCCCAGGGCAGGTACAGCACGTGTTAGATACAGAGTAAAGCTCCCTCGACACTGTCCCATCAAACACTCCCAGGGCAGGTACAGTACGGGTTAATTACAGGGTAAAGCTACCTCTACACTGTCCCATCAAACACTCCCAGGGCAGGTACAGCACGGGTTAGATACAGAGTAAAGCTCCCTCGACACTGTCCCATCAAACACTCCCAGGGCAGGTACAGCACGGGATAGATACAGAGTCAAGCTCCCTCTACACTCTCCCATCAAACACTCCCAGGGCAGGTACAGCTCGGGTTAGATACAGAGTAAAGCTCCCTCTACACTGTCCCATCAAACACTCCCAGGGCAGGTACAGCACGGGTTAGATACAGAGTAAAGCTCCCTCTACGCTGTCCCATCCAACACTCCCAGGGCAGGTACAGCACGGGTTAGATACAGGGTAAAGCTGCCTCTGCACTGTCCCATCAAACACTCGCAGGGCAGGTACAGCACAGGGTTAGATACTGAGTAAAGCTCCCTCTACCCTGTCCCATCAAACACTCCCAGGGCAGGTACAGCACGGGTTAGATACAGAGTAAAGCTCCCTCGACACTGTCCCATCAAACACTCCCAGGGCAGGTACAGCACGGATCAGATACAGAGTAAAGCTCCCTCTACACTGTCCCATCAAACACTCCCAGGGCAGGTACAACACAGGGTTAGATACAGAGTAAAGCTCCCTCTACACTGTCCCTTCAAACACTCCCAGGGCAGGTACAGCACGGGTTAGATACAGAGTTAAGCTCCCTCTACACTGTCCCATGAAACACTCCCAGGGCAGGTACAGCACGGGTTAGATACAGAGTAAAGCTCCCTCTACACTATCCCATCAAACACTCCCAGGGCAGGTACAGCACGGGTTAGATACAGAGTAAAGCTCCCTCTACACTGTCCCATCAAACACTCCCAGGGCAGGTACAGCACGGGTTAAAGACAGGGTAAAGCTCCCTCTACACTGTCCCATCAAACACTCCCAGGGCAGGTACAGCACGGGTTAGATACAGAGTAAAGCTCCCTCGACACTGTCCCATCAAACACTCCCAGGGCAGGTACAGCACGGGATAGATACAGAGACAATCTCCCTCTACACTCTCCCATCAAACACTCCCAGGGCAGGTACAGCTCGGGTTAGATACAGAGTAAAGCTCCCTCTACACTGTCCCATCAAACACTCCCAGGGCAGGTACAGCACGGGATAGATACAGAGTCAATCTCCCTCTACACTCTCCCATCAAACACTCCCAGGGCAGGTACAGCACGGGTTAGATACAGAGTAAAGCTCCCTCTACACTGTCCCATCAAACACTCCCAGGGCAGGTACAGCACGGGTTAGATACAGGGTAAAGCTGCCTCTGCACTGTCCCATCAAACACTCGCAGGGCAGGTACAGCACAGGGTTAGATACTGAGTAAAGCTCCCTCTACCCTGTCCCATCAAACACTCCCGCAGCAGGTACAGCACGGGTTAGATACAGAGTAAAGCTCCCTCTACACTGTCCCATCAAACACTCCCAGGGCAGGTACAGCACAGGGTTACATACAGAGTAAAGCTCCCGCTACACTGTCCCATCAAACACTCCCAGGGCAGGTACAGCACAGGTTCAGATACAGAGTAAAGCTCCCTCTACACTGTCCCATCAAACACTCCCAGGGCAGGTACAGCACGTGTTAGATACAGAGACAATCTCCCTCTACACTGTCCCATCAAACACTCCCAGGGCAGGTACAGCACGGGTTAGATACAGAGTTAAGCTCCCTCTACACTGTCCCATGAAACACTCCAAGGGCAGGTACAGCACGGGTTAGATACAGAGTAAAGCTCCCTCTACACTGTCCCATCAAACACTCCCAGGGCAGGTACAGCACTGGGTTAAGTACTGAGTAAAGCTCCCTCTACACTGTCCCATCATACACTCCCAGGGCAGGTACAGCACGGGTTAGATACAGAGTAAAGCTCCCTCTACACTGTCCCATCAAACACTCCCAGGGCAGGTACAGCACGGATTAGATACAGAGTAAAGCTCCCTCTACACTGTCCCATCAAACACTCCCAGGGCAGGTACAACACAGGGTTAGATACAGAGTAAAGCTCCCTCTACACTGTCCCTTCAAACACTCCCAGGGCAGGTACAGCACGGGTTAGATACAGAGTTAAGCTCCCTCTACACTGTCCCATGAAACACTCCCAGGGCAGGTACAGCACGGGTTAGATACAGAGTAAAGCTCCCTCTACACTATCCCATCAAAACTCCCAGGGCAGGTACAGCACGTGTTAGATACAGAGTAAAGCTCCCTCGACACTGTCCCATCAAACACTCCCAGGGCAGGTACAGCACGGGTTAATTACAGGGTAAAGCTCCCTCTACACTGTCCCATCAAACACTCCCAGGGCAGGTACAGCACGGGTTAGATACAGAGTAAAGCTCCCTCGACACTGTCCCATCAAACACTCCCAGGGCAGGTACAGCACGGGATAGATACAGAGTCAAGCTCCCTCTACACTCTCCCATCAAACACTCCCAGGGCAGGTACAGCTCGGGTTAGATACAGAGTAAAGCTCCCTCTACACTGTCCCATCAAACACTCCCAGGGCAGGTACAGCACGGGTTAGATACAGAGTAAAGCTCCCTCTACGCTGTCCCATCCAACACTCCCAGGGCAGGTACAGCACGGGTTAGATACAGGGTAAAGCTGCCTCTGCACTGTCCCATCAAACACTCGCAGGGCAGGTACAGCACAGGGTTAGATACTGAGTAAAGCTCCCTCTACCCTGTCCCATCAAACACTCCCAGGGCAGGTACAGCACGGGTTAGATACAGAGTAAAGCTCCCTCGACACTGTCCCATCAAACACTCCCAGGGCAGGTACAGCACAGGGTTATATACAGAGTATAGCTTCCTCTACACTGTCCCATCAAAGACTCGCAGGGCAGGTACAGCACGGGTTAGATACAGAGTAAAGCTCCCTCTACACTGTCCCATCAAACACTCCCAGGGCAGGTACAGCACGGGTTAGATACAGAGTAAAGCTCCCTCTAAACATTCCCATCAAACACTCCCAGGGCAGGTACAGCACGGGTTAGATACAGAGTAAAGCTCGCTCCACAGTGTCCCATCAAACACTCCCAGGGCAGGTACAGCACAGGGTTAGATACTGAGTAAAGCTACCTCTACACTGTCCCATCAAACACTCCCAGAGCAGGTGCAGCACGGGTTAGATACAGAGTAAAGCTCCCTCTGCACTGTCCCATCAAACACTCCCAGGGCAGGTACAGCACGGGTTAGATACAGAGTAAAGCTCCTTCGACACTGTCCCATCAAACACTCCCAGGGCAGGTACAGCACGGGTTAGATACAGAGCAAAGCTCCCTCTACACTGTCCCATCAAACACTCCCAGGGCAGGTACAGCACAGGTTGATACACAGTAAAGCTCCCTCTACACTGTCCCATCAAACACTCCCAGGGCAGGTACAGCATGGGTTAGATACAGAATAAAGCTCCCTCTACACTGTCCCATCAAACACTCCCAGGGCAGGTACAGCACAGGGTTAGATACAGAGTAAAGCTCCCTCTACACTGTCCCATCAAACACTCCCAGGGCAGGTACAGCACAGGGTTAGATACAGAGTAAAGCTCCCTCTACACTGTCCCATCAAACACTCCCAGAGCAGGTGCAGCACGGGGTAGATACAGAGTAAAGCTCCCTCCACACTGTCCCATCAAACACTCCCAGGGCAGGTACAGCACAGGGTTAGATACTGAGTAAAGCTCCCTCTACACTGTCCCATCAAAGACTCCCAGGGCAGGTACAGCACGGGTTAGATACAGAGTAAAGCTCCCTCTACACTGTCCCATCAAACACTCCCAGGGCAGGTACAGCACAGGGTTAGATACAGAGTAAAGCTCCCTCTACACTGTCCCAGCAAACACTCCCAGGGCAGGTACAGCACAGGGTTACATACAGAGTAAAGCTCCCTCTACACTGTCCCATCAAACACTCCCAGGGCAGGTACAGCACAGGTTTAGATACAGAGTAAAGCTCCCTCTACACTGTCCCATCAAACACTCCCAGGGCAGGTACAGCACGTCTTAGATACAGAGACAATCTCCCTCTACACTGTCCCATCAAACACTCCCAGGGCAGGTACAGCACGGGTTAGATACAGAGTTAAGCTCCCTCTACACTGTCCCATGAAACACTCCAAGGGCAGGTACAGCACGGGTTAGATACAGAGTAAAGCTCCCTCTACACTGTCCCATCAAACACTCCCAGGGCAGGTACAGCACTGGGTTAAATACTGAGTAAAGCTCCCTCTACACTGTCCCATCATACACTCCCAGGGCAGGTACAGCACGGGTTAGATACAGAGTAAAGCTCCCTCTACACTGTCCCATCAAACACTCCCAGGGCAGGTACAGCACAGATTAGATACAGAGTAAAGCTCCCTCTACACTGTCCCATCAAACACTCCCAGGGCAGGTACAGCACAGGGTTAGATACAGAGTAAAGCTCCCTCTACACTCTCCCTTCAAACACTCCCAGGGCAGGTACAGCACGGGTTAGATACAGAGTTAAGCTCCCTCTACACTGTCCCATGAAACACTCCCAGGGCAGGTACAGCACGGGTTAAATACAGGGTAAAGCTCCCTCTACACTGTCCCATCAAACACTCCCAGGGCAGGTACAGCACGGGTTAGATACAGAGTAAAGCTCCCTTGACACTGTCCCATCAAACACTCCCAGGGCAGGTACAGCACGGGATAGATACAGAGTAAAGCTCCCTCTACACTCTCCCATCAAGCACTCCCAGGGCAGGTACAGCACGGGTTAGATACAGAGTTAAGCTCCCTCTACACTGTCCCTTGAAACACTCCCAGGGCAGGTACAGCACGGATTAGATACAGAGCAAAGCTCCCTCTACACTGTCCCATCAAACACTCCCAGGGCAGGTACAGCACAGGGTTAGATACAGAGTAAAGCTCCCTCTACACTGTCCCTTCAAACACTCCCAGGGCAGGTACAGCACGGGTTAGATACAGAGTTAAGCTCCCTCTACACTGTCCCATGAAACACTCCCAGGGCAGGTACAGCACGGGTTAGATACAGAGTAAAGCTCCCTCTACACGATCCCATCAAACACTCCCAGGGCAGGTACAGCACGGGTTAAATACAGGGTAAAGCTCCCTCTACACTGTCCCAACAAACACTCCCAGGGCAGGTACAGCACGGGTTAGATACAGAGTAAAGCTCCCTCGACACTGTCCCATCAAACACTCCCAGGGCAGGTACAGCACGGGATAGATACAGAGTAAAGCTCCCTCTACACTCTCCCATCAAACACTCCCAGGGCAGGTACAGCTCGGGTGAGATACAGAGTAAAGCTCCCTCTACACTGTCCCATCAAACACTCCCAGGGCAGGTACAGCACGGGTTAGATACAGAGTAAAGCTCCCTCTACACTGTCCCATCAAACACTCCCAGGGCAGGTACAGCACGGGTTAGATACAGGGTAAAGCTCCCTCTGCACTGTCCCATCAAACACTCGCAGGGCAGGTACAGCACAGGGTTAGATACTGAGTAAAGCTCCCTCTACACTGTCCCATCAAACACTACCAGAGCAGGTGCAGCACGGGGTAGATACAGAGTGAAGCTCCCTCTACACTGTCCCATCAAACACTCCCAGGGCAGGTACAGCACAGGGTTAGATACTGAGTAAAGCTCCCTCAACACTGTCCCATCAAACACTCCCAGGGCAGGTACAGCACAGGGTTACATACAGAGTAAAGCTCCCTCTACACTGTCCCATCAAACACTCCCAGGGCAGGTACAACACGTGTTAGATACAGAGACAATCTCCCTCTACACTGTCCCATCAAACACTCCCAGGGCAGGTACAGCACGGGTTAGATACAGAGTTAAGCTCCCTCTACACTGTCCCATGAAACACTCCAAGGGCAGGTACAGCACGGGTAAGATACAGAGTAAAGCTCCCTCTACACTGTCCCATCAAACACTCCCAGGGCAGGTACAGCACTGGGTTAAATACTGAGTAAAGCTCCCTCTACACTGTCCCATCATACACTCCCAGGGCAGGTACAGCACAGGGTTAGATACAGAGTAAAGCTCCCTCTACACTGTCCCATCAAACACTCCCAGAGTAGGTGCAGCACGGGTTAGATACAGAGTTAAGCTCCCTCTACACTGTCCCATGAAACACTCCAAGGGCAGGTACAGCACGGGTAAGATACAGAGTAAAGCTCCCTCTACACTGTCCCATCAAACACTCCCAGGGCAGGTACAGCACTGGGTTAAATACTGAGTAAAGCTCCCTCTACACTGTCCCATCATACACTCCCAGGGCAGGTACAGCACGGGTTAGATACAGAGTAAAGCTCCCTCTACACTGTCCCATCAAACACTCCCAGGGCAGGTACAGCATGGTTTAGATACAGAGCAAAGCTCCCTCTACACTGTCCCATCAAACACTCCCAGGGCAGGTACAGCACAGGGTTAGATACAGAGTAAAGCTCCCTCTACACTGTCCCTTCAAACACTCCCAGGTCAGGTACAGCACGGGTTAGATACAGAGTTAAGCTCCCTCTACACTGTCCCATGAAACACTCCCAGGGCAGGTACAGCACGGGTTAGATACAGAGTAAAGCTCCCTCTACACGATCCCATCAAACACTCCCAGGGCAGGTACAGCACGGGTTAGATACAGAGTAAAGCTCCCTCTACACTGTCCCATCAAACACTCCCAGGGCAGGTACAGCACGGGTTAAATACAGGGTAAAGCTCCCTCTACACTGTCCCATCAAACACTCCCAGGGCAGGTACAGCACGGGTTAGATACAGAGTAAAGCTCCCTCGACACTGTCCCATCAAACACTCCCAGGGCAGGTACAGCACGGGATAGATACAGAGTAAAGCTCCCTCTACACTGTCCCATCAAACACTCCCAGGGCAGGAACAGCACGGGTTAGATTCAGAGTACATCTCCTTCGACACAGTCCCATCAAACACTCCCAGGGCAGGTACAGCACGGGTTAGATACAGAGTAAAGCTCCCTCTGCACTGTCCCATCAAACACTCCCAGGGCAGGTAGCGCACGGGTTAGATACAGAGTAAAGCTCCTTCGACACTGTCCCATCAAACACTCCCAGGACAGGTACAGCACGGGTTAGATACAGAGTAAAGCTCCCTCTACACTGTCCCATCAAACACTCCCAGGGCAGGTACAGCACGGGTTAGATACAGAGTAAAGCTGCCTCTGCACTGTCCCATCAAACACTCCCAGGGCAGGTACAGCACAGGGTTAGATACTGAATAAAGCTCCCTCTACACTGTCCCATCAAACACTCCCAGGGCAGGTGCAGCACGGGTTAGATACAGAGTAAAGCTCCCTCGACACTGTCCCATCAAACACTCCCAGGGCAGGTACAGCACAGGTTGATACCGAGTAAAGCTCCCTCTACACTGTCCCATCAAACACTCCCAGGGCAGGTACAGCACGGGTTAGATACAGAATAAAGCTCCCTCTACACTGTCCCATCAAACACTCCCAGGGCAGGTACAGCACAGGGTTAGATACAGAGCAAAGCTCCCTCTACACTGTCCCATCAAACACTCCCAGGGCAGGTACAGCACAGGGTTAGATACAGAGTAAAGCTCCCTCTACACTGTCCCATCAAACACTCCCAGAGCACGTGCAGCACGGGGTAGATACAGAGTAAAGCTCCCTCTGCACTGTCCCATCAAACACTCCCAGGGCAGGTACAGCACAGGGTTAGATACTGAGTAAAGCTCCCTCTACACTGTCCCATCAAACACTCCCAGGGCAGCTACAGCACGGGTTAGATACAGAGTAAAGCTCCCTCTACACTGTCCCATCAAACACTCCCAGGGCAGGTACAGCACAGGGTTAGATACAGAGTAAAGCTCCCTCTACACTGTCCCATCAAACACTCCCAGGGCAGGTACAGCACAGGGTTACATACAGAGTAAAGCTCCCGCTACACTGTCCCATCAAACACTCCCAGGGCAGGTACAGCACAGGTTCAGATACAGAGACAATCTCCCTCTACACTGTCCCATCAAACACTCCCAGGGCAGGTACAGCACGGGTTAGATACAGAGTTAAGCTCCCTCTACACTGTCCCATGAAACACTCCAAGGGCAGGTACAGCACGGGTTAGATACAGAGTAAAGCTCCCTCTACACTGTCCCATCAAACACTCCCAGGGCAGGTACAGCACTGGGTTAAGTACTGAGTAAAGCTCCCTCTACACTGTCCCATCATACACTCCCAGGGCAGGTACAGCACGGGTTAGATACAGAGTAAAGCTCCCTCTACACTGTCCCATCAAACACTCCCAGGGCAGGTACAGCACGGATCAGATACAGAGTAAAGCTCCCTCTACACTGTCCCATCAAACACTCCCAGGGCAGGTACAACACAGGGTTAGATACAGAGTAAAGCTCCCTCTACACTGTCCCTTCAAACACTCCCAGGGCAGGTACAGCACGGGTTAGATACAGAGTTAAGCTCCCTCTACACTGTCCCATGAAACACTCCCAGGGCAGGTACAGCACGGGTTAGATACAGAGTAAAGCTCCCTCTACACTATCCCATCAAACACTCCCAGGGCAGGTACAGCACGGGTTAGATACAGAGTAAAGCTCCCTCTACACTGTCCCATCAAACACTCCCAGGGCAGGTACAGCACGGGTTAAAGACAGGGTAAAGCTCCCTCTACACTGTCCCATCAAACACTCCCAGGGCAGGTACAGCACGGGTTAGATACAGAGTAAAGCTCCCTCGACACTGTCCCATCAAACACTCCCAGGGCAGGTACAGCACGGGATAGATACAGAGACAATCTCCCTCTACACTCTCCCATCAAACACTCCCAGGGCAGGTACAGCTCGGGTTAGATACAGAGTAAAGCTCCCTCTACACTGTCCCATCAAACACTCCCAGGGCAGGTACAGCACGGGATAGATACAGAGTCAATCTCCCTCTACACTCTCCCATCAAACACTCCCAGGGCAGGTACAGCACGGGTTAGATACAGAGTAAAGCTCCCTCTACACTGTCCCATCAAACACTCCCAGGGCAGGTACAGCACGGGTTAGATACAGGGTAAAGCTGCCTCTGCACTGTCCCATCAAACACTCGCAGGGCAGGTACAGCACAGGGTTAGATACTGAGTAAAGCTCCCTCTACCCTGTCCCATCAAACACTCCCGCAGCAGGTACAGCACGGGTTAGATACAGAGTAAAGCTCCCTCTACACTGTCCCATCAAACACTCCCAGGGCAGGTACAGCACAGGGTTACATACAGAGTAAAGCTCCCGCTACACTGTCCCATCAAACACTCCCAGGGCAGGTACAGCACAGGTTCAGATACAGAGTAAAGCTCCCTCTACACTGTCCCATCAAACACTCCCAGGGCAGGTACAGCACGTGTTAGATACAGAGACAATCTCCCTCTACACTGTCCCATCAAACACTCCCAGGGCAGGTACAGCACGGGTTAGATACAGAGTTAAGCTCCCTCTACACTGTCCCATGAAACACTCCAAGGGCAGGTACAGCACGGGTTAGATACAGAGTAAAGCTCCCTCTACACTGTCCCATCAAACACTCCCAGGGCAGGTACAGCACTGGGTTAAGTACTGAGTAAAGCTCCCTCTACACTGTCCCATCATACACTCCCAGGGCAGGTACAGCACGGGTTAGATACAGAGTAAAGCTCCCTCTACACTGTCCCATCAAACACTCCCAGGGCAGGTACAGCACGGATTAGATACAGAGTAAAGCTCCCTCTACACTGTCCCATCAAACACTCCCAGGGCAGGTACAACACAGGGTTAGATACAGAGTAAAGCTCCCTCTACACTGTCCCTTCAAACACTCCCAGGGCAGGTACAGCACGGGTTAGATACAGAGTTAAGCTCCCTCTACACTGTCCCATGAAACACTCCCAGGGCAGGTACAGCACGGGTTAGATACAGAGTAAAGCTCCCTCTACACTATCCCATCAAAACTCCCAGGGCAGGTACAGCACGTGTTAGATACAGAGTAAAGCTCCCTCGACACTGTCCCATCAAACACTCCCAGGGCAGGTACAGCACGGGTTAATTACAGGGTAAAGCTCCCTCTACACTGTCCCATCAAACACTCCCAGGGCAGGTACAGCACGGGTTAGATACAGAGTAAAGCTCCCTCGACACTGTCCCATCAAACACTCCCAGGGCAGGTACAGCACGGGATAGATACAGAGTCAAGCTCCCTCTACACTCTCCCATCAAACACTCCCAGGGCAGGTACAGCTCGGGTTAGATACAGAGTAAAGCTCCCTCTACACTGTCCCATCAAACACTCCCAGGGCAGGTACAGCACGGGTTAGATACAGAGTAAAGCTCCCTCTACGCTGTCCCATCCAACACTCCCAGGGCAGGTACAGCACGGGTTAGATACAGGGTAAAGCTGCCTCTGCACTGTCCCATCAAACACTCGCAGGGCAGGTACAGCACAGGGTTAGATACTGAGTAAAGCTCCCTCTACCCTGTCCCATCAAACACTCCCAGGGCAGGTACAGCACGGGTTAGATACAGAGTAAAGCTCCCTCGACACTGTCCCATCAAACACTCCCAGGGCAGGTACAGCACAGGGTTATATACAGAGTATAGCTTCCTCTACACTGTCCCATCAAAGACTCGCAGGGCAGGTACAGCACGGGTTAGATACAGAGTAAAGCTCCCTCTACACTGTCCCATCAAACACTCCCAGGGCAGGTACAGCACGGGTTAGATACAGAGTAAAGCTCCCTCTAAACATTCCCATCAAACACTCCCAGGGCAGGTACAGCACGGGTTAGATACAGAGTAAAGCTCGCTCCACAGTGTCCCATCAAACACTCCCAGGGCAGGTACAGCACAGGGTTAGATACTGAGTAAAGCTACCTCTACACTGTCCCATCAAACACTCCCAGAGCAGGTGCAGCACGGGTTAGATACAGAGTAAAGCTCCCTCTGCACTGTCCCATCAAACACTCCCAGGGCAGGTACAGCACGGGTTAGATACAGAGTAAAGCTCCTTCGACACTGTCCCATCAAACACTCCCAGGGCAGGTACAGCACGGGTTAGATACAGAGCAAAGCTCCCTCTACACTGTCCCATCAAACACTCCCAGGGCAGGTACAGCACAGGTTGATACACAGTAAAGCTCCCTCTACACTGTCCCATCAAACACTCCCAGGGCAGGTACAGCATGGGTTAGATACAGAATAAAGCTCCCTCTACACTGTCCCATCAAACACTCCCAGGGCAGGTACAGCACAGGGTTAGATACAGAGTAAAGCTCCCTCTACACTGTCCCATCAAACACTCCCAGGGCAGGTACAGCACAGGGTTAGATACAGAGTAAAGCTCCCTCTACACTGTCCCATCAAACACTCCCAGAGCAGGTGCAGCACGGGGTAGATACAGAGTAAAGCTCCCTCCACACTGTCCCATCAAACACTCCCAGGGCAGGTACAGCACAGGGTTAGATACTGAGTAAAGCTCCCTCTACACTGTCCCATCAAAGACTCCCAGGGCAGGTACAGCACGGGTTAGATACAGAGTAAAGCTCCCTCTACACTGTCCCATCAAACACTCCCAGGGCAGGTACAGCACAGGGTTAGATACAGAGTAAAGCTCCCTCTACACTGTCCCAGCAAACACTCCCAGGGCAGGTACAGCACAGGGTTACATACAGAGTAAAGCTCCCTCTACACTGTCCCATCAAACACTCCCAGGGCAGGTACAGCACAGGTTTAGATACAGAGTAAAGCTCCCTCTACACTGTCCCATCAAACACTCCCAGGGCAGGTACAGCACGTCTTAGATACAGAGACAATCTCCCTCTACACTGTCCCATCAAACACTCCCAGGGCAGGTACAGCACGGGTTAGATACAGAGTTAAGCTCCCTCTACACTGTCCCATGAAACACTCCAAGGGCAGGTACAGCACGGGTTAGATACAGAGTAAAGCTCCCTCTACACTGTCCCATCAAACACTCCCAGGGCAGGTACAGCACTGGGTTAAATACTGAGTAAAGCTCCCTCTACACTGTCCCATCATACACTCCCAGGGCAGGTACAGCACGGGTTAGATACAGAGTAAAGCTCCCTCTACACTGTCCCATCAAACACTCCCAGGGCAGGTACAGCACGGATTAGATACAGAGTAAAGCTCCCTCTACACTGTCCCATCAAACACTCCCAGGGCAGGTACAGCACAGGGTTAGATACAGAGTAAAGCTCCCTCTACACTCTCCCTTCAAACACTCCCAGGGCAGGTACAGCACGGGTTAGATACAGAGTTAAGCTCCCTCTACACTGTCCCATGAAACACTCCCAGGGCAGGTACAGCACGGGTTAGATACAGAGTAAAGCTCCCTCTACACGATCCCATCAAACACTCCCAGGGCAGGTACAGCACGGGTTAGATACAGAGTAAAGCTCCCTCTACACTGTCCCATCAAACACTCCCAGGGCAGGTACAGCACGGGTTAAATACAGGGTAAAGCTCCCTCTACACTGTCCCATCAAACACTCCCAGGGCAGGTACAGCACGGGTTAGATACAGAGTAAAGCTCCCTTGACACTGTCCCATCAAACACTCCCAGGGCAGGTACAGCACGGGATAGATACAGAGTAAAGCTCCCTCTACACTCTCCCATCAAGCACTCCCAGGGCAGGTACAGCTCGGGTTAAATACAGAGTAAAGCTCCCTCTACACTGTCCCATCAAACAATCCCAGGGCAGGTACAGCACGGGTTAGATACAGAGTAAAGCTCCCTCTACACTGTCCCATCAAACACTCCCAGGGCAGGTACAGCACGGGTTAGATACAGGGTAAAGCTCCCTCTGCACTGTCCCATCAAACACTCGCAGGGCAGGTACAGCACAGGGTTAGATACTGAGTAAAGCTCCCTCTACCCTGTCCCATCAAACACTCCCGCAGCAGGTACAGCACGGGTTAGATACAGAGTAAAGCTCCCTCTACACTGTCCCATCAAACACTCCCAGGGCAGGTACAGCACAGGGTTAGATACAGAGTAAAGCTCCCTCTACACTGTCCCAGCAAACACTCCCAGGGCAGGTACAGCACAGGGTTACATACAGAGTAAAGCTCCCTCTACACTGTCCCATCAAACACTCCCAGGGCAGGTACAGCACAGGTTTAGATACAGAGTAAAGCTCCCTCTACACTGTCCCATCAAACACTCCCAGGGCAGGTACAGCACGTGTTAGATACAGAGACAATCTCCCTCTACACTGTCCCATCAAACACTCCCAGGGCAGGTACAGCACGGGTTAGATACAGAGTTAAGCTCCCTCTACACTGTCCCATGAAACACTCCAAGGGCAGGTACAGCACGGGTTAGATACAGAGTAAAGCTCCCTCTACACGGTCCCATCAAACACTCCCAGGGCAGGTACAGCACTGGGTTAAATACTGAGTAAAGCTCCCTCTACACTGTCCCATCATACACTCCCAGGGCAGGTACAGCACGGGTTAGATACAGAGTAAAGCTCCCTCTACACTGTCCCATCAAACACTCCCAGGGCAGGTACAGCACGGATTAGATACAGAGTAAAGCTCCCTCTACACTGTCCCATCAAACACTCCCAGGGCAGGTACAGCACAGGGTTAGATACAGAGTAAAGCTCCCTCTACACTCTCCCTTCAAACACTCCCAGGGCAGGTACAGCACGGGTTAGATACAGAGTTAAGCTCCCTCTACACTGTCCCATGAAACACTCCCAGGGCAGGTACAGCACGGGTTAGATACAGAGTAAAGCTCCCTCTACACGATCCCATCAAACACTCCCAGGGCAGGTACAGCACGGGTTAGATACAGAGTAAAGCTCCCTCTACACTGTCCCATCAAACACTCCCAGGGCAGGTACAGCACGGGTTAAATACAGGGTAAAGCTCCCTCTACACTGTCCCATCAAACACTCCCAGGGCAGGTACAGCACGGGTTAGATACAGAGTAAAGCTCCCTTGACACTGTCCCATCAAACACTCCCAGGGCAGGTACAGCACGGGATAGATACAGAGTAAAGCTCCCTCTACACTCTCCCATCAAGCACTCCCAGGGCAGGTACAGCTCGGGTTAAATACAGAGTAAAGCTCCCTCTACACTGTCCCATCAAACAATCCCAGGGCAGGTACAGCACGGGTTAGATACAGAGTAAAGCTCCCTCTACACTGTCCCATCAAACACTCCCAGGGCAGGTACAGCACGGGTTAGATACAGGGTAAAGCTCCCTCTGCACTGTCCCATCAAACACTCGCAGGGCAGGTACAGCACAGGGTTAGATACTGAGTAAAGCTCCCTCTACCCTGTCCCATCAAACACTCCCGCAGCAGGTACAGCACGGGTTAGATACAGAGTAAAGCTCCCTCGACACTGTCCCATCAAACACTCCCAGGGCAGGTACAGCACAGGGTTATATCCAGAGTATAGCTTCCTCTACACTGTCCCACCAAACACTCGCAGGGCAGGTACAGCACGAGTTAGATACAGAGTAAAGCTCCCTATTCACTGTCCCATCAAACACTCCCAGGGCAGGTACAGCACGGGTTAGATACAGAGTAAAGCTCCCTCTAAACTGTCCCATCAAACACTCCCAGGGCAGGTACAGCACGGGTTAGATACAGAGTAAAGCTCGCTCCACAGCGTCCCATCAAACACTCCCAGGGCAGGTACAGCACAGGGTTAGATACTGAGTAAAGCTCCCTCTACACTGTCCCATGAAACACTGCCAGGGCAGGTACAGCACGGGTTAGATACAGAGTAAAGCTCCCTCTACACTGTCCCATCAAACACTCCCAGGGCAGGTACAGCACGGGTTAGATACAGAGTAAAGCTCCCTCTGCACTGTCCCATCAAACACTCCCAGCGCAGGTACCGCACGGGTTAGATACAGACTAAAGCTCCTTCGACACTGTCCCATCAAACACTCCCAGGACAGGTACAGCACGGGTTAGATACAGAGTAAAGCTCCCTCTACACTGTCCCATCAAACACTCCCAGGGCAGGTACAGCACGGGTTAGATACAGAGTAAAGCTGCCTCTACACGGTCCCATCAAACACTCCCAGGGCAGGTACAGCACAATCTTAGATACTGAGTAAAGCTCCCTCTACACTGTCCCATCAAACACTCCCAGGGCAGGTACAGCACGGGTTAGATACAGAGTAAAGCTCCCTCTACACTGGTCCATCAAACACTCCCAGGGCAGGTACAGCACAGGGTTAAATACTGAGTGAAGCTCCCTCTACACTGTCCCATCATACACTCCCAGGGCAGGTACAGCACGGGTTAGATACACAGTAAAGCCCCCTCTACACTGTCCCATCAAACACTCCCAGGGCAGGTACAGCACGGATTAGATACAGAGTAAAGCTCCCTCTACACTGTCCCATCAAACACTCCCAGGTCAGGTACAGCACACGGTTAGATACAGAGTAAAGCTCCCTCTACACTGTCCCTTCAAACACTCCCAGGGGAGGTACAGCACGGATTAGATACAGAGTAAAGCTCCCGCTACACTGTCCCATGAAACACTCCCAGGGCAGGTACAGCACGGGTTAGATACAGAGTAAAGCTCCCTTTACACTATCCCATCAAACACTCCCAGGGCAGGTACAGCACGGGTTAGATACAGAGTAAAGCTCCCTCTACACTGTCCCATCAAACACTCCCAGGGCAGGTACAGCACGGGTTAAATACAGGGTAAAGCTCCCTCTACACTGTCCCATCAAACACTCCCAGGGCAGGTACAGCACGGGTTAGATACAGAGTAAAGCTCCCTCGACACTGTCCCATCAAACACTCCCAGGGCAGGTACAGCACGGGATAGATACAGAGTCAAGCTCCCTCTACACTCTCCCATCAAACACTCCCAGGGCAGGTACAACACAGGGTTAGATACAGAGTAAAGCTCCCTCTACACTGTCCCTTCAAACACTCCCAGGGCAGGTACAGCACGGGTTAGATACAGACTTAAGCTCCCTCTACACTGTCCCATGAAACACTCCCAGGGCAGGTACAGCACGGGTTAGATACAGAGTAAAGCTCCCTCTACACTATCCCATCAAAGCTCCCAGGGCAGGTACAGCACGGGTTAGATACAGAGTAAAGCTCCCTCGACACTGTCCCATCAAACACTCCCAGGGCAGGTACAGCACGGGTTAAATACAGGGTAAAGCTCCCTCTACACTGTCCCATCAAACACTCCCAGGGCAGGTACAGCACGGGTTAGATACAGAGTAAAGCTCCCTCTACACTCTCCCATCAAACACTCCCAGGGCAGGTACAGCTCGGGTTAGATACAGAGTAAAGCTCCCTCTACACTGTCCCATCAAACACTCCCAGGGCAGGTACAGCACGGGTTAGATACAGAGTAAAGCTCCCTCTACGCTGTCCCATCAAACACTCCCAGGGCAGGTACAGCACGGGTTAGATACAGGGTAAAGCTGCCTCTGCACTGTCCCATCAAACACTCGCAGGGCAGGTACAGCACAGGGTTAGATACTGAGTAAAGCTCCCTCTACCCTGTCCCATCAAACACTCCCGCAGCAGGTACAGCACGGGTTAGATACAGAGTAAAGCTCCCTCTACACTGTCCCATCAAACACTCCCAGGGCAGGTACAGCACAGGGTTATATACAGAGTATAGCTTCCTCTACACTGTCCCATCAAAGACTCGCAGGGCAGGTACAGCACGGGTTAGATACAGAGTAAAGCTCCCTCTACACTGTCCCATCAAACACTCCCAGGGCAGGTACAGCACGGGTTAGATACAGAGTAAAGCTCCCTCTAAACATTCCCATCAAACACTCCCAGGGCAGGTGCAGCACGGGTTAGATACAGAGTAAAGCTCCCTCTGCACTGTCCCATCAAACACTCCCAGGGCAGGTACAGCACGGGTTAGATACAGAGTAAAGCTCCTTCGACACTGTCCCATCAAACACTCCCAGGGCAGGTACAGCACGGGTTAGATACAGAGTAAAGCTCCCTCTACACTGTCCCATCAAACACTCTCAGGGCAGGTACAGCACAGATTGATACAGAGTAAAGCTCCCTCTACACTGTCCCATCAAACACTCCCAGGGCAGGTACAGCACGGGTTAGATACAGAATAAAGCTCCCTCTACACTGTCCCATCAAACACTCCCAGGGCAGGTACAGCACAGGGTTAGATACAGAGTAAAGCTCCCTCTACACTGTCCCATCAAACACTCCCAGGGCAGGTACAGCACAGGGTTAGATACAGAGTAAAGCTCCCTCTACACTGTCCCATCAAACACTCCCAGAGCAGGTGCAGCACGGGGAGGATACAGAGTAAAGCTCCCTCCACACTGTCCCATCAAACACTCCCAGGGCAGGTACAGCACAGGGTTAGATACTGAGTAAAGCTCCCTCTACACTGTCCCATCAAACACTCCCAGGGCAGGTACAGCACGGGTTAGATACAGAGTAAAGCTCCCTCTACACTGTCCCATCAAACACTCCCAGGGCAGGTACAGCACAGGGTTAGATACAGAGTAAAGCTCCCTCTACACTGTCCCATCAAACACTCCCAGGGCAGGTACAGCACAGGGTTAGATACAGAGTAAAGCTCCCTCTACACTGTCCCTTCAAACACTCCCAGGGCAGGTACAGCACGGGTTAGATACAGAGTTGAGCTCCCTCTACACTGTCCCATGAAACACTCCCAGGGCAGGTACAGCACGGGTTAGATACAGAGTAAAGCTCCCTCTACACGATCCCATCAAACACTCCCAGGGCAGGTACAGCACGGGTTAGATACAGAGTAAAGCGCCCTCTACACTGTCCCATCAAACACTCCCAGGGCAGGTACAGCACGAGTTAAATACAGGGTAAAGCTCCCTCTACACTGTCCCATCAAACACTCCCAGGGCAGGTACAGCACGGGTTAGATACAGAGTAAAGCTCCCTCGACACTGTCCCATCAAACACTCCCAGGGCAGGTACAGCACGGGATAGATACAGAGTAAAGCTCCCTCTACACTCTCCCATCAAGCACTCCCAGGGCAGGTACAGCTCGGGTTAGATACAGAGTAAAGCTCCCTCTACACTGTCCCATCAAACACTCCCAGAGCAGGTACAGCACGGGTTAGATACAGAGTAAAGCTCCCTCTACACTGTCCCATCAAACACTCCCAGGGCAGGTACAGCACGGGTTAGATACAGGGTAAAGCTCCCTCTGCACTGTCCCATCAAACACTCGCAGGGCAGGTACAGCACAGGGTTAGATACTGAGTAAAGCTCCCTCTACCCTGTCCCATCAAACACTCCCGCAGCAGGTACAGCACGGGTTAGATACAGAGTAAAGCTCCCTCGACACTGTCCCATCAAACACTCCCAGGGCAGGTACAGCACAGAGTTATATCCAGAGTATAGCTTCCTCTACACTGTCCCACCAAACACTCGCAGGGCAGGTACAGCACGAGTCAGATACAGAGTAAAGGTCCCTATTCACTGTCCCATCAAACACTCCCAGGGCAGGTACAGCACGGGTTAGATACAGAGTAAAGCTCCCTCTAAACTGTCCCATCAAACACTCCCAGGGCAGGTACAGCACGGGTTAGATACAGAGTAAAGCTCGCTCCACAGCGTCCCATCAAACACTCCCAGGGCAGGTACAGCACGGGTTACATACACAGTAAAGCTCCTTCGACACTGTCCCATCAAACACTCCCAGGGCAGGTACAGCACGGGTTAGATACAGAGTAAAGCTCCCTCTGCACTGTCCCATCAAACACTCCCAGCGCAGGTACCGCACGGGTTAGATACAGACTAAAGCTCCTTCGACACTGTCCCATCAAACACTCCCAGGACAGGTACAGCACGGGTTAGATACAGAGTAAAGCTCCCTCTACACTGTCCCATCAAACACTCCCAGGGCAGGTACAGCACGGGTTAGATACAGAGTAAAGCTGCCTCTACACGGTCCCGTCAAACACTCCCAGGGCAGGTACAGCACAATGTTAGATACTGAGTAAAGCTCCCTCTACACTGTCCCATCAAACACTCCCAGGGCAGGTACAGCACGGGTTAGATACAGAGTAAAGCTCCCTCTACACTGGTCCATCAAACACTCCCAGGGCAGGTACAGCACGGGTTAAATACAGGGTAAAGCTCCCTCTACACTGTCCCATCAAACACTCCCAGGGCAGGTACAGCACGGGTTAGATACAGAGTAAAGCTCCCTCGACACTGTCCCATCAAACACTCCCAGGGCAGGTACAGCACGGGATAGATACAGAGTCAAGCTCCCTCTACACTCTCCCATCAAACACTCCCAGGGCAGGTACAACACAGGGTTAGATACAGAGTAAAGCTCCCTCTACACTGTCCCTTCAAACACTCCCAGGGCAGGTACAGCACGGGTTAGATACAGAGTTAAGCTCCCTCTACACTGTCCCATGAAACACTCCCAGGGCAGGTACAGCACGGGTTAGATACAGAGTAAAGCTCCCTCTACACTATCCCATCAAAACTCCCAGGGCAGGTACAGCACGGGTTAGATACAGAGTAAAGCTCCCTCGACACTGTCCCATCAAACACTCCCAGGGCAGGTACAGCACGGGTTAAATACAGGGTAAAGCTCCCTCTACACTGTCCCATCAAACACTCCCAGGGCAGGTACAGCACGGGTTAGATACAGAGTAAAGCTCCCTCTACACTCTCCCATCAAACACTCCCAGGGCAGGTACAGCTCGGGTTAGATACAGAGTAAAGCTCCCTCTACACTGTCCCATCAAACACTCCCAGGGCAGGTACAGCACGGGTTAGATACAGAGTAAAGCTCCCTCTACGCTGTCCCATCAAACACTCCCAGGGCAGGTACAGCACGGGTTAGATACAGGGTAAAGCTGCCTCTGCACTGTCCCATCAAACACTCGCAGGGCAGGTACAGCACAGGGTTAGATACTGAGTAAAGCTCCCTCTACCCTGTCCCATCAAACACTCCCGCAGCAGGTACAGCACGGGTTAGATACAGAGTAAAGCTCCCTCTACACTGTCCCATCAAACACTCCCAGGGCAGGTACAGCACAGGGTTATATACAGAGTATAGCTTCCTCTACACTGTCCCATCAAAGACTCGCAGGGCAGGTACAGCACGGGTTAGATACAGAGTAAAGCTCCCTCTACACTGTCCCATCAAACACTCCCAGGGCAGGTACAGCACGGGTTAGATACAGAGTAAAGCTCCCTCTAAACATTCCCATCAAACACTCCCAGGGCAGGTGCAGCACGGGTTAGATACAGAGTAAAGCTCCCTCTGCACTGTCCCATCAAACACTCCCAGGGCAGGTACAGCACGGGTTAGATACAGAGTAAAGCTCCTTCGACACTGTCCCATCAAACACTCCCAGGGCAGGTACAGCACGGGTTAGATACAGAGTAAAGCTCCCTCTACACTGTCCCATCAAACACTCTCAGGGCAGGTACAGCACAGATTGATACAGAGTAAAGCTCCCTCTACACTGTCCCATCAAACACTCCCAGGGCAGGTACAGCACGGGTTAGATACAGAATAAAGCTCCCTCTACACTGTCCCATCAAACACTCCCAGGGCAGGTACAGCACAGGGTTAGATACAGAGTAAAGCTCCCTCTACACTGTCCCATCAAACACTCCCAGGGCAGGTACAGCACAGGGTTAGATACAGAGTAAAGCTCCCTCTACACTGTCCCATCAAACACTCCCAGAGCAGGTGCAGCACGGGGAGGATACAGAGTAAAGCTCCCTCCACACTGTCCCATCAAACACTCCCAGGGCAGGTACAGCACAGGGTTAGATACTGAGTAAAGCTCCCTCTACACTGTCCCATCAAACACTCCCAGGGCAGGTACAGCACGGGTTAGATACAGAGTAAAGCTCCCTCTACACTGTCCCATCAAACACTCCCAGGGCAGGTACAGCACAGGGTTAGATACAGAGTAAAGCTCCCTCTACACTGTCCCATCAAACACTCCCAGGGCAGGTACAGCACAGGGTTACATACAGAGTAAAGCTCCCTCTACACTGTCCCATCAAACACTCCCAGGGCAGGTACAGCACAGGTTTAGATACAGAGTAAAGCTCCCTCTACACTGTCCCATCAAACACTCCCAGGGCAGGTACAGCACGTGTTAGATACAGAGACAATCTCCCTCTACACTGTCCCATCAAACACTCCCAGGGCAGGTACAGCACGGATTAGATACAGAGTAAAGCTCCCTCTACACTGTCCCATCAAACACTCCCAGGGCAGGTACAGCACAGGGTTAGATACAGAGTAAAGCTCCCTCTACACTGTCCCTTCAAACACTCCCAGGGCAGGTACAGCACGGGTTAGATACAGAGTTGAGCTCCCTCTACACTGTCCCATGAAACACTCCCAGGGCAGGTACAGCACGGGTTAGATACAGAGTAAAGCTCCCTCTACACGATCCCATCAAACACTCCCAGGGCAGGTACAGCACGGGTTAGATACAGAGTAAAGCGCCCTCTACACTGTCCCATCAAACACTCCCAGGGCAGGTACAGCACGAGTTAAATACAGGGTAAAGCTCCCTCTACACTGTCCCATCAAACACTCCCAGGGCAGGTACAGCACGGGTTAGATACAGAGTAAAGCTCCCTCGACACTGTCCCATCAAACACTCCCAGGGCAGGTACAGCACGGGATAGATACAGAGTAAAGCTCCCTCTACACTCTCCCATCAAGCACTCCCAGGGCAGGTACAGCTCGGGTTAGATACAGAGTAAAGCTCCCTCTACACTGTCCCATCAAACACTCCCAGAGCAGGTACAGCACGGGTTAGATACAGAGTAAAGCTCCCTCTACACTGTCCCATCAAACACTCCCAGGGCAGGTACAGCACGGGTTAGATACAGGGTAAAGCTCCCTCTGCACTGTCCCATCAAACACTCGCAGGGCAGGTACAGCACAGGGTTAGATACTGAGTAAAGCTCCCTCTACCCTGTCCCATCAAACACTCCCGCAGCAGGTACAGCACGGGTTAGATACAGAGTAAAGCTCCCTCGACACTGTCCCATCAAACACTCCCAGGGCAGGTACAGCACAGAGTTATATCCAGAGTATAGCTTCCTCTACACTGTCCCACCAAACACTCGCAGGGCAGGTACAGCACGAGTCAGATACAGAGTAAAGCTCCCTATTCACTGTCCCATCAAACACTCCCAGGGCAGGTACAGCACGGGTTAGATACAGAGTAAAGCTCCCTCTAAACTGTCCCATCAAACACTCCCAGGGCAGGTACAGCACGGGTTAGATACAGAGTAAAGCTCGCTCCACAGCGTCCCATCAAACACTCCCAGGGCAGGTACAGCACGGGTTACATACACAGTAAAGCTCCTTCGACACTGTCCCATCAAACACTCCCAGGGCAGGTACAGCACGGGTTAGATACAGAGTAAAGCTCCCTCTGCACTGTCCCATCAAACACTCCCAGCGCAGGTACCGCACGGGTTAGATACAGACTAAAGCTCCTTCGACACTGTCCCATCAAACACTCCCAGGACAGGTACAGCACGGGTTAGATACAGAGTAAAGCTCCCTCTACACTGTCCCATCAAACACTCCCAGGGCAGGTACAGCACGGGTTAGATACAGAGTAAAGCTGCCTCTACACGGTCCCGTCAAACACTCCCAGGGCAGGTACAGCACAATGTTAGATACTGAGTAAAGCTCCCTCTACACTGTCCCATCAAACACTCCCAGGGCAGGTACAGCACGGGTTAGATACAGAGTAAAGCTCCCTCTACACTGGTCCATCAAACACTCCCAGGGCAGGTACAGCACAGGGTTAAATACAGAGTAAAGCTCCCTCTACACTGTCCCATCAAACACTCCCAGGGCAGGTACAGCACGGGTTAAATACAGGGTAAAGCTCCCTCTACACTGTCCCATCAAACACTCCCAGGGCAGGTACAGCACGGGTTAGATACAGAGTAAAGCTCCCTCGACACTGTCCCATCAAACACTCCCAGGGCAGGTACAGCACGGGATAGATACAGAGTCAAGCTCCCTCTACACTCTCCCATCAAACACTCCCAGGGTAGGTACAGCTCGGGTTAGATACAGAGTAAAGCTCACTCTACACTGTCCCATCAAACACTCCCAGGGCAGGTACAGCACGGGTTAGATACAGAGTAAAGCTGCCTCTGCACTGTCCCATCAAACACTCCCAGCGCAGGTACCGCACGGGTTAGATACAGACGAAAGCTCCTTCGACACTGTCCCATCAAACACTCCCAGGACAGGTACAGCACGGGTTAGATACAGAGTAAAGCTCCCTCTACACTGTCCCATCAAACACTCCCAGGGCAGGTACAGCACGGGTTAGATACAGAGTAAAGCTGCCTCTACACGGTCCCATCAAACACTCCCAGGGCAGGTACAGCACAATGTTAGATACTGAGTAAAGCTCCCTCTACACTGTCCCATCAAACACTCCCAGGGCAGGTACAGCACGGGTTAGATACAGAGTAAAGTTCCCTCTACACTGGTCCATCAAACACTCCCAGGGCAGGTACAGCACAGGGTTAAATACTGAGTGAAGCTCCCTCTACACTGTCCCATCATACACTCCCAGGGCAGGTACAGCACGGGTTAGATACAGGGTAAAGCTCCCTCTACACTGTCCCATCAAACACTCCCAGGGCAGGTACAGCACGGGTTAGATACAGAGTAAAGCTCCCTCGACACTGTCCCATCAAACACTCCCAGGGCAGGTACAGCACGGGATAGATACAGAGTCAAGCTCCCTCTACACTCTCCCATCAAACACTCCCAGGGCAGGTACAGCTCGGGTTAGATACAGAGTAAAGCTCACTCTACACTGTCCCATCAAACACTCCCAGGGCAGGTACAGCACGGGTTAGATACAGAGTAAAGCTCCCTCTACACTGTCCCATCAAACACTCCCAGAGCAGGTACAGCACGGGTTAGATACAGGGTAAAGCTGCCTCTGCACTGTCCCATCAAACACTCGCAGGGCAGGTACAGCACAGGGTTAGATACTGAGTAAAGCTCCCTCTACCCTGTCCCATGAAACACTCCCGCAGCAGGTACAGCACGGTTAGATACAGAGTAAAGCTCCCTCTACACTGTCCCATCAAACACTCCCAGGGCAGGTACAGCACAGGGCTACATACAGAGTAAAGCTCCCGCTACACTGTCCCATCAAACACTCCCAGGGCAGGTACAGCACGGGTTAGATACAGAGCTAAGCTCCCTCTACACTGTCCCATGAAACACTCCAAGGGCAGGTACAGCACGGGTTAGATACAGAGTAAAGCTCCCTCTACATTGTCCCATCAAACACTCCCAGGGCAGGTACAGCACTGGGTTAAGTACTGAGTAAAGCTCCCTCTACACTGTCCCATCATACACTCCCAGGGCAGGTACAACACAGGGTTAGATACAGAGTAAAGCTCCCTCTACACTGTCCCTTCAAACACTCCCAGGGCAGGTACAGCACGGGTTAGATACAGAGTTAAGCTCCCTCTACACTGTCCCATGAAACACTCCCAGGGCAGGTACAGCACGGGTTAGATACAGAGTAAAGCTCCCTCTGCACTGTCCCATCAAACACTCCCAGGGCATGTACAGCACGGGTTAAATACAGGGTAAAGCTCCCTCTACACTGTCCCATTAAACACTCCCAGGGCAGGTACAGCACAGGTTAGATACAGAGTAAAGCTCCCTCGACACTGTCCCATCAAACACTCCCAGGGCAGGTACAGCACGGGATAGATACAGAGTCAAGCTCCCTCGACACTCTCCCATCAAACACTCCCAGGGCAGGTACAGCTCGGGTTAGATACAGAGTAAAGCTCCCTCTACACTGTCCCATCAAACACTCCCAGGGCAGGTACAGCACGGGTTAGATACAGAGTAAAGCTCCCTCTACGCTGTCCCATCAAACACTCCCAGGGCAGGTACAGCACGGGTTAGATACAGGGTAAAGCTGCCTCTGCACTGTCCCATCAAACACTCGCAGGGCAGGTACAGCACAGGGTTAGATACTGAGTAAAGCTCCCTCTACCCTGTCCCATCAAACACTCCCGCAGCAGGTACAGCACGGGTTAGATACAGAGTAAAGCTCCCTCTACACTGTCCCATCAAACACTCCCAGGGCAGGTACAGCACAGGGTTATATACAGAGTATAGCTTCCTCTACACTGTCCCATCAAAGACTCGCAGGGCAGGTACAGCACGGGGTTAGATACAGAGTAAAGCTCCCTCTACACTGTCCCATCAAACACTCCCAGGGCAGGTACAGCACGGGTTAGATACAGAGTAAAGCTCCCTCTAAACATTCCCATCAAACACTCCCAGGGCAGGAACAGCACGGGTTAGATACAGAGTAAAGCTCGCTCCACAGTGTCCCATCAAACACTCCCAGGGCAGGTACAGCACAGGGTTAGATACTGAGTAAAGCTCCCTCTACAATGTCCCATCAAACACTCCCAGGGCAGGTGCAGCACGGGTTAGATACAGAGTAAAGCTCCCTCTGCACTGTCCCATCAAACACTCCCAGGGCAGGTACAGCACGGGTTAGATACAGAGTAAAGCTCCTTCGACACTGTCCCATCAAACACTCCCAGGGCAGGTACAGCACGGGTTAGATACAGAGTAAAGCTCCCTCTACACTGTCCCATCAAACACTCTCAGGGCAGGTTACAGCACAGGTTGATACAGAGTAAAGCTCCCTCTACACTGTCCCATCAAACACTCCCAGGGCAGGTACAGCACAGGGTTAGATACTGAGTAAATCTCCCTCTACACTGTCCCATCAAACACTCCCAGGGCAGGTACAGCACGGGTTAGATACAGAGTAAAGCTCCCTCTACACTGTCCCATCAAACACTCCCAGGGCAGGTACAGCACAGGGTTAGATACAGAGTAAAGCTCCCTCTACACTGTCCCATCAAACACTCCCAGGGCAGGTACAGCACAGGGTTACATACAGAGTAAAGCTCCCTCTACACTGTCCCATCAAACACTCCCAGGGCAGGTACAGCACAGGTTTAGATACAGAGTAAAGCTCCCTCTACACTGTCCCATCAAACACTCCCAGGGCAGGTACAGCACGTGTTAGATACAGAGACAATCTCCCTCTACACTGTCCCATCAAACACTCCCAGGGCAGGTACAGCACGGGTTAGATACAGAGTTAAGCTCCCTCTACACTGTCCCATGAAACACTCCAAGGGCAGGTACAGCACGGGTTAGATACAGAGTAAAGCTCCCTCTACACTGTCCCATCAAACACTCCAGGGCAGGTACAGCACTGGGTTAAATACTGAGTAAAGCTACCTCTACACTGTCCCATCATACACTCCCAGGGCAGGTACAGCACGGGTTAGATACAGAGTAAAGCTCCCTCTACACTGTCCCATCAAACACTCCCAGGGCAGGTACAGCACGGATTAGATACAGAGTAAAGCTCCCTCTACACTGTCCCATCAAACACTCCCAGGGCAGGTACAGCACAGGGTTAGATACAGAGTAAAGCTCCCTCTACACTGTCCCTTCAAACACTCCCAGGGCAGGTACAGCACGGGTTAGATACAGAGTTAAGCTCCCTCTACACTGTCCCATGAAACACTCCCAGGGCAGGTACAGCACGGGTCAGATACAGAGTAAAGCTCCCTCTACACGATCCCATCAAACACTCCCAGGGCAGGTACAGCACGGGTTAGATACAGAGTAAAGCTCCCTCTACACTGTCCCATCAAACACTCCCAGGGCAGGTACAGCACGGGTTAAATACAGGGTAAAGCTCCCTCTACACTGTCCCATCAAACACTCCCAGGGCTGGTACAGCACGGGTTAGATACAGAGTAAAGCTCCCTCGACACTGTCCCATCAAACACTCCCAGGGCAGGTACAGCACGGGATAGATACAGAGTAAAGCTCCCTCTACACTCTCCCATCAAACACTCCCAGGGCAGGTACAGCTCGGGTTAGATACAGAGTAAAGCTCCCTCTACACTGTCCCATCAAACACTCCCAGGGCAGGTACAGCACGGGTTAGATACAGAGTAAAGCTCCCTCTACACTGTCCCATCAAACACTCCCAGGGCAGGTACAGCACGGGTTAGATACAGGGTAAAGCTCCCTCTGCACTGTCCCATCAAACACTCGCAGGGCAGGTACAGCACAGGGTTAGATACTGAGTAAAGCTCCCTCTACCCTGTCCCATCAAACACTCCCGCAGCAGGTACAGCACGGGTTAGATACAGAGTAAAGCTCCCTCGACACTGTCCCATCAAACACTCCCAGGGCAGGTACAGCACAGGGTTATATCCAGAGTATAGCTTCCTCTACACTGTCCCACCAAACACTCGCAGGGCAGGTACAGCACGAGTTAGATACAGAGTAAAGCTCCCTATTCACTGTCCCATCAAACACTCCCAGGGCAGGTACAGCACGGGTTAGATACAGAGTAAAGCTCCCTCTAAACTGTCCCATCAAACACTCCCAGGGCAGGTACAGCACGGGTTAGATACAGAGTAAAGCTCGCTCCACAGCGTCCCATCAAACACTCCCAGGGCAGGTACAGCACAGGGTTAGATACTGAGTAAAGCTCCCTCTACACTGTCCCATCAAACACTGCCAGGGCAGGTACAGCACGGGTTAGATACAGAGTAAAGCTCCCTCTACACTGTCCCATCAAACACTCCCAGGGCAGGTACAGCACGGCTTAGATACAGAGTAAAGCTCCTTCGACACTGTCCCATCAAACACTCCCAGGGCAGGTACAGCACGGGTTAGATACAGAGTAAAGCTCCCTCTGCACTGTCCCATCAAACACTCCCAGCGCAGGTACCGCACGGGTTAGATACAGACTAAAGCTCCTTCGACACTGTCCCATCAAACACTCCCAGGACAGGTACAGCACGGGTTAGATACAGAGTAAAGCTCCCTCTACACTGTCCCATCAAACACTCCCAGGGCAGGTACAGCACGGGTTAGATACAGAGTAAAGCTGCCTCTACACGGTCCCATCAAACACTCCCAGGGCAGGTACAGCACAATGTTAGATACTGAGTAAAGCTCCCTCTACACTGTCCCATCAAACACTCCCAGGGCAGGTACAGCACGGGTTAGATACAGAGTAAAGCTCCCTCTACACTGGTCCATCAAACACTCCCAGGGCAGGTACAGCACAGGGTTAAATACTGAGTGAAGCTCCCTCTACACTGTCCCATCGTACACTCCCAGGGGAGGTACAGCACGGATTAGATACAGAGTAAAGCTCCCTCCACACTGTCCCATCAAACACTCCCAGGGCAGGTACAGCACAGGGTTAGATACTGAGTAAAGCTCCCTCTACACTCTCCCATCAAACACTCCCAGGGCAGGTACAGCACGGGTTAGATACAGAGTAAACCTCCTTCGACACAGTCCCATCAAACACTCCCAGGGCAGGTACAGCACGGGTTAGATACAGAGTAAATCTCCCTCTACACTGTCCCATCAAACACTCCCAGGGCAGGTACCGCACGGGTTAGATACAGAGTAAAGCTCCTTCGACACTGTCCCATCAAACACTCCCAGGACAGGTACAGCACGGGTTAGATACAGAGTAAAGCTCCCTCTACACTGTCCCATCAAACACTCCCAGGGCAGGTACAGCACGGGTTAGATACAGAGTAAAGCTGCCTCTACACTGTCCCATCAAACACTCCCAGGGCAGGTACAGCACAGGGTTAGATACTGAGTAAAGCTCCCTCTACACTGTCCCATCAAACACTCCCAGGGCAGGTACAGCACGGGTTAGAAACAGAGTAAAGCTCCCTCTACACTGTCCCATCAAACACTCCCAGCGCAGGTACAGCACAGATTGATACAGAGTAAAGCTCCCTCTACACTGTCCCATCAAACACTCCCAGGGCAGGTACAGCACGGGTTAGATACAGAGTAAAGCTCCCTCTGCACTGTCCCATCAAACACTCCCAGGGCAGGTACAGCACAGGGTTAGATACAGATTAAAGCTCCCTCTACACTGTCCCATGAAACACTCCCAGGGCAGGTACAGCACAGGGTTAGATACAGAGTAAAGCTCCCTCTACACTGTCCCATCAAACACTCCCAGGGCAGGTGCAGCACGGGTTAGGTACAGAGTAAAGCTCCCTCTACACTGTCCCATCAAACACTCCCAGGGCAGATACAGCACAGCGTTAGATACTGAGTAAAGCTCCCACTACACTGTCCCATCAAACACTCCCAGGGCAGGTACAGCACGGGTTAGATACAGAGTAAAGCTCCCTCTGCACTGTCCCATCAAACACTCCCAGGGCAGGTACAGCACAGGGTTAGGTACAGAGTAAAGCTCCCTCTACACTGTCCCATCAAACAATCCCAGGGCAGGTACAGCACAAGGTTGGATACAGAGTAAATCTCCCTCTACACTGTCCCATCAAACACTCCCAGGGCAGGTACAGCACAGGGTTAGATACAGAGTAAAGGTCCCTCTGCACTGTATCGTCAAACACTCCCAGGGCAGGTACAGCACGGGTTCGATACAGAGTAAAGCTTCCTCTACACTGTCCCATCAAACACTCCCAGGGAAGTTACAGCACGGGTTAGATACAGAGTAAAGCTCCTTCGACACTGTCCCATCATACACTCCCAGGGCAGGTACAGCACAGGGTTAGATACAGAGTAAAGCTCCCTCTACACTGTCCCATCAAACACTCCCAGGGCAGGTACAGCACGGGTTAGATACAGACTTAAGCTCCCTCTACACTGTCCCATCAAACACCCCGGAAATAAGGGTTCTAAATTGGGGGAAGGCCGATTTTAATATGATAAGGCAGGATCTGGCCAAAGTGGACTGGGAGCAGCTGCTTATAGGAAAATCCACATCAAAACAGTGGGAGACTTTCAGAAGGGAAACAGAGAGAGTACAACGCCAACATGTTCCTGTAAAGGTCAAGGGGGGGACCAACAAGCAAAGGGAACCTTGGATGACAAGGGAGATACAAAAATGCATTAGAAATAAAAGGGGGGCTTTTGGCAGTTACAAAAGACTAAAGACGGAAGAAGCCCTAGAGGAGTATAAAAAGTGCAGGGGCATACTTAAAAAAGAAATTAGGAGGGCGAGGAGGGGCCATGAAATAACACTGGCGAGCAAAATAAAGGAAAATCCTAAGATGTTTTATAAGTATATTAAGGGCAAGAGGATAACCAGGGAAAGGGTAGGGCCCATTAGGGACCAAAGTGGCAATCTGTGTGTAGAGCCAGATGATGTAGGCGGGGTTTTAAATGAATTTTTTGCATCTGTGTTCACTATGGAGAAAGACGATGCAGACATAGAAATCGGGCAAGGGGACGGTGACATACTTGAACATATTAGCATCGAGAGGGAGGAGGTGCTAGCGGTTTTAGCGGGCCAAAAAGTGGATAAATCCCCAGGCCCGGACGAGATGTATCGCAGGCTGCTGTGGGAGGCAAGGGAGGAGATTGCAGGGGCTCTGACACTAATTTTCAGAACCTCTCTGGCCACAGGGGATGTACCAGAGGACTGGAGAACAGCTAACGTAGTACCATTATTCAAGAAGGGTAGCAGGGATAAACCAGGGAATTACAGGCCAGTGAGTCTAACATCTGTGGTGGGGAAATTATTGGAAAAAATTCTGAGGGACAAAATTAATCTCCACTTGGAGAGGCAAGGATTAATCGGGGATAGTCAGCATGGCTTTGTCAAGGGTAAATCATGTCTGACAAATCTGATCGAATTTTTCGAGGGGGTGACTAGTGGGGTGGATGAGGGAAATGCTGTGGATGTGGTTTACATGGACTTCAGTAAAGCTTTTGACAAAGTCCCGCATAGGAGACTGGTCAAGAAGGTAAGAGCCCATGGGATCCAGGGTGCCTTGGCGCGTTGGATCCTAAACTGGCTGAGTGGCAGGAGGCAGAGGGTGATGGTCGAAGGTTGCTTTTGTGACTGGAAGCCTGTGTCCAGTGGGGTACCTCAGGGATCGGTGCTGGGTCCCTTGCTGTTTGTGATCTACATAAATGATTTGGATGAGAATGTAAAAGGTATGATCAGTAAGTTCGCAGATGACACGAAAATTGGTGGGGTGGTAAATTGCGAGGAGGAAAGCCTCCAGCTACAGGACGATATAAACGGGTTGGTCAGATGGGCGGAAAAGTGGCAAATGGAATTTAACCCTGAAAAGTGCGAGGTGATGCATTTTGGACGGACAAATAAGGCAAGGGCATACACAATGAGTGGTAGGACCCTAGGAAGTACAGAGGGTCAGAGGGACCTTGGTGTACATGTACATAGGTCCCTGAAGGCAGCGGAGCAGGTAGATAAGGTGGTTAAAAAGGCATATGGGATACTTGCCTTCATTAGCCGAGGCATAGAATATAAGAGCAGGGAGGTTATGATGGAGCTGTACAAAACGCTGGTGAGGCCACAGCTGGAGTACTGTGTGCAGTTCTGGTCGCCACACTATAGGAAGGATGTGATTGCTTTGGAGAGGGTGCAGAGAAGATTCACCAGGATGTTACCTGGGCTGGAGCGCCTCAGCTATGAAGAGAGGCTGGACAGGCTGGAGTTGTTTTCCTTGGAGCAGAGAAGGCTGAGGGGGGACCTGATTGAGGTGTACAAAATTATGAGGGGCATAGATAGGGTAGATAAAGAGGAACTTTTCCCCTTAGTGGGGGGGGTCAATAACAAGGGGGCATAGGTTCAGGGTAAGGGGCAGGAGATTTAGAGGGGATTTGAGGAGGAACTTTTTCACCCAGAGGGTGGTTGGAATGTGGAACTCAATGCCTGAAAGGGTGGTGGAGGCTGGAACCCTCACAACATTCAAGAAGCATTTGGATGAGCACTTGAAATGCCATTGCATACAAGGCTATGGACCAAATGCTGGAAAATGGGATTAGACTGGACAGGGATGGATGGGCGGCGCAGACACGATGGGCCGAAGGGCCTCTTTCTGTGCTGTAAAACTCTATGACTCTATGACTCCCAGGACAGGTACAGCACGGGTTAGATACAGAGTAAAGCTCCCTCTACACTGTCCCATCAAACACTCACAGGGCAGGTACAGCACGGGTTAGATACAGAGTAAAGCTCCCTCTACACTGTCCCATCAAACACTCCCAGGGCAGGTACAGCACGGGTTAGATACAGAGTAAAGCTCCTTCGACACTGTCCCATCAAACACTCCCAGGGCAGGTACAGCACGGGTTAGATACAGAGTAAAGCTCCCTCTACACTGTCCCATCAAACACTCCCAGGGCAGGTACAGCACGGTTTAGATACAGAGTAACGCTCCCTCTACACTGTCCCATCAAACACTCACAGGGCAGGTACAGCACGGGTTAGATACAGAGTAAAGCTCCCTCTAGACTGTCCCATCAAACACTCCCAGGGCAGGTACAGCACGGGTTAGATACAGAGTAAAGCTCCTTCGACACTGTCCCATCAAACACTCCCAGGGCAGGTACAGCACGGGTTAGATACAGAGTAAAGCTCTTTCTACACTTTCCCATCAAACACTCCCAGGCCAGGTACAGCACGGGTTAGATACAGAGTAAAGCTCCCGCTACACTGTCCCATCAAACACTCCCAGGGCAGGTACAGCACGGGTTAGATACAGAGTAAAGCTCCCTCTACACTGTCCCATCAAACACTCCCAGGGCAGGTACAGCATAGGGTTAGATACAGAGTAAACCTCCCTCTACACTGTCCCATCAAACACTCCCAGGGCAGGTACAGCACGGGTTAGATGCAGAGTAAAGCTCCCTCTACACTGTCCCATCAAACACTCCCAGGGCAGGTACAGCATGGGTTAGATACAGAGTAAAGCTCCCTCTGCACTGTCCCATCAAACACTCCCAGGGCAGGTGCAGCACGGGTTAGATAGGGAGTAAAGCTCC
Source organism: Somniosus microcephalus (assembly GCF_052327205.1). Lineage (NCBI taxonomy): Eukaryota > Metazoa > Chordata > Chondrichthyes > Squaliformes > Somniosidae > Somniosus > Somniosus microcephalus. Next base: position 386,318 of record NW_028225335.1, on the reverse strand, counting down.
TTCGACACTGTCCCATCAAACACTCCCAGGGCAGGTACAGCACGGGTTAGATACAGAGTTAAGCTCCCTCTGCACTGTCCCATCAAACACTCCCAGGGCAGGTACAGCACAGGGTTAGATACAGAATAAAGCTCCTTCGACACTATCCCATCAAACACTCCCAGGATAGGTACAGCACGGGTTAGATACAGAGTAAAGCTCCCTCTACACTGTCCCATCAAACATTCCCAGGGCAGGTACAGCACGGGTTAGATACAGAGTAAAGCTCCCTCTACACTGTCCCATCAAACACTCCCAGGGCAGGTACAGCACAGGGTTAGATACTGAGTAAAGCTCCCTCTACACTGTCCCATCAAACACTCCCAGGGCAGGTACAGCACGGGTTAGATACAGAGTAAAGCTCCCTCTACACTGTCCCATCAAACACTCCCAGGGCAGGTACAGCACGGGTTAGATACAGAGTAAAGCTCCCTCTACACTGTCCCATCAAACACTCCCAGGGCAGGTACAGCACAGGGTTAGACACTGAGTAAAGCTCCCTCTACCCTGTGCCATCAAACAGTCCCACGGCAGGTACAGCTCGGGTTAGATACAGAGTAAAGCTCCCTCTACACGGTCCCATCAAACACTCCCAGGGCAGGTACAGCACAGGGTTAGATACAGAGTAAAGCTCCCTCTACACTGTCCCATCAAACACTCCCAGGGCAGGTACAGCACGGGTTAGAAACAGAGTAAAGCTCCCTCTACACTGTCCCATCAAGCACTTCCAGGGCAGGTACAGCACGGGTTAGATACAGAGTAAAGCTCCCTCTACACTGTCGCATCAAACGCTCCCAAGGCAGGTACAGCACGGGTTATATACAGAGTAAAGCTCCCTCTACACTGTCCCATCAAACACACCCAGGGCAGGTACAGCAGAGGGTTAGATACAGAGTAAAGCTCCCTCTACACTGTCCCATCAAACACTCCCAGGGCAGGTACAGCACGGGTTAGATACAGAGTAAAGCTCCCTCTACACTGTCCCATCAAACACTCCCAGGGCAGGTACAGCACGGGTTAGATACAGAGTTAAGCTCCCTCTACACTGTCCCATCAAACACTCCCAGGGCAGGTACAGCACAGGGTTAGATACAGAGTAAAGCTCCCTCTACACTGTCCCATCAAACACTCCCAGGGCAGGTACAGCACGGGTTAGAAACAGAGTAAAGCTACCTCTACACTGTCTCATCAAACACTCCCAGGGCAGGTACAGCACGGGTTAGATACAGAGTAAAGCTCCCTCTACACTGTCCTATATAACTCTCCCAGGACAGGTATAGCATGGGTTAGATACAGAGTTAAGCTCCCTCTACACTGTCCCATCCAGCACTCCCAGGGCAGGTATAGCACGGGTTAGATACAGAGTAAAGCTCCCTCTACACTGTCCCATCAAACACTCCCGGGGCAGGTACAGCACGGGTTAGATACAGTGTAGAGCTCCCTCTACACTGTCCCATCAAACACTCCCAGGGCAGGTACAGCACGGGTTAGATACAGAGTAAAGCTCCCCCTACACTGTCCCATCAAACACTCCCAGGGCAGGTACAGCACAGGGTTAGATACAGAGTAAAGCTCCCTCTATACTGTCCCATCAAGCACTTCCAGGGCAGCTACAGCACGGGTTAGATACAGAGTAAAGCTCCCTCTGCACTGTCCCATCAAACGCTCCCAAGGCAGGTACAGCACGGGTTAGATACAGAGTAAAGCTCCCTCTACACTGTCCCATCAAACACTCCCAGGGCAGGTACAGCACGGGTTAGATACAGAGTTAAGCTCCCTCTACACTGTCCCATCAAACCTCCCAGGGCAGGTACATCACGGGTTAGATACAGAGTTAAGCTCCCTCTACACTGTCCCATCAAACACTCCCAGGGCAGATACAGCACAGGGTTAGATACTGAGTAAAGCTCCCTCTACACTGTCCCATCAAACACTCCCAGGGCAGGTACAGCACGGGTTAAATACAGAGTAAAGCTCCCTCTACACTGTCCCATCAAACACTCCCAGGGCAGGTACAGCACAGGGTTAGATACTGAGTAAAGCTCCCTCTACCCTGTCCCATCAAACACTCCCACGGCAGGTACAGCACGGGTTAGATACAGAGTAAAGCTCCCTCTACACTATCCCATCAAACACTCCCAGGGCAGGTACAGCACGGGTTAGATACAAAGTAAAGCTCCCTCTACACGGTCCCATCAAACACTCCCAGGGCAGGTACAGCACAGGGTTAGATACAGAGTAAAGCTCCCTCGACACTGTCCCATCAAACACTCCCAGGGCAGGTACAGCACGGGTTAGAAACAGAGTAAAGCTCCCTCTACACTGTCCCATCAAACACTCCCAGAGCAGGTACAGCACAGGGTTAGATACAGAGTAAAGCTCCCACTACACTGTCCCATCAAACACTCCCAGGGCAGGTACAGCACGGGTTAGATACAGAGTAAAGCTCCCTCTACACGGTCCCATCAAACACTCCCAGGGCAGGTACAGCACAGGGTTAGATACAGAGTAAAGCTCCCTCGACACTGTCCCATCAAACACTCCCAGGGCAGGTACAGCACGGGTTAGAAACAGAGTAAAGCTCCCTCTACACTGTCCCATCAAACACTCCCAGAGCAGGTACAGCACAGGGTTAGATACAGAGTAAAGCTCCCTCTACACTGTCCCATCAAACACTCCCAGGGCAGGAACATCACGGGTTAGATACAGAGTAAAGCTCCCTCTGCACTGTCCCATCAAACACTCCCAGGGCAGGTGCAGCACGGGTTAGATAGGGAGTAAAGCTCCTTCGACACTGTCCCATCAAACACTCCCATGGCAGGTACAGCACGGGTTAGATACAGAGTAAAGCTCCCTCTACACTGTCCCATCAAACACTCCCAGGGCAGGTACAGCAGAGGGTTAGATACTGAGTAAAGCTCCCTCTACCCTGTCCCATCAAACACTCCCACGGCAGGTACAGCACGGGTTAGATACAGAGTAAAGCTCCCTCTACACTGTCCCATCAAATACTCCCAGGGCAGGTACAGCACAGGGTTAGATACTGAGTGAAGCTCCCTCTACACTGTCCCATCAAACACTCCCAGGGTAGGTACAGCACGGGTTAGATACAAAGTAATGCTCCCTCTATACTCTCCCATCAAACACTCCCAGGGCAGGTCCAGCACGGGTTAGATACAGGTTAAATTCCCGCTACACTGTCCCAGCAAACACTCCCAGGGCAGGTCAAGCACGGGTTAGATACAGAGTAAAGCTCCCTCTGCACTGTCCCATCAAACACTCCCAGGGCAGGTTGAGCACAGAGTTAGATACTGAGTAAAGCTCCCTCTACACTGTCCCATCAAGCACTTCCAGGGCAGGTACAGCACGGGTTAGATACAGAGTAAAGCTCCCTCTACACTGTCCCATCAAACGCTCCCAAGGTAGGTACAGCACGGGTTAGATACTGAGTAAAGCTCCCTCTACACTGTCCCATCAAACACACCCAGGGCAGGTACAGCACGGGTTAGATACAGAGTTAAGCTCCCTCTACACTGACCCATCAAACACTCCCAGGGCTGGAACAGCACGGGTTAGATACAGAGTAAAGCTCCCTCTACACTGTCCCATCAAACACTCCCAGGGCAGGTACAGCACAGGGTTAGATACAGAGTAAAGCTCCCTCTACACTGTCCCATCAAACAGTCCCAGGGCAGGTACAGCACGGGTTAGATACAGAGTTAAGCTCCCTCTACACTGACCCATCAAACACTCCCAGGGCTGGAACAGCACGGGTTAGATACAGAGTAAAGCTCCCTCTACACTGTCCCATCAAACACTCCCAGGGCAGGTACAGCACGGGTTAGATACAGAGTAAAGCTCCCTCTACACTGTCCCATCAAACAGTCCCAGGGCAGGTACAGCACGGGTTAGATACAGAGTTAAGCTCCCTCTACACTGACCCATCAAACACTCCCAGGGCTGGAACAGCACGGGTTAGATACAGAGTAAAGCTCCCTCTACACTGTCCCATCAAACACTCCCAGGGCAGGTACAGCACGGGTTAGATACAGAGTAAAGCTCGCTCTACACTGTCCCATCAAACACTCCCAGGGCAGGTACAGCACAGGTTAGATACAGAGTAAAGCTCCCTCTACACTGTCCCATCAAACACTCCCAGGGCAGGTACAGCACGGGTTAGATACAGAGTAAAGCTCCCTCTACACTGTCCCATCAAACACTCCCAGGGCAGGTACAGCACGGGTTAGATACAGAGTAAAGCTCCCTCTACACTGTCCCATCAAACACTCCCAGGGCAGGTACAGCACGGGTTAGATACAGAGTAAAGCTCCCTCTACACTGTCCCATCAAACACTCCCAGGGCAGGTACAGCACAGGGTTAGATACAGAGTAAAGCTCCCTCTACACTGTCCCATCAAACAGTCCCAGGGCAGGTACAGCACAGGGTTAGATACTGAGTAAAGCTCCCTCTACACTGTCCCATCAAACACTCCCAGGGCAGGTACAGCACGGGATAGATACAGAGTTAAACTCCCTCTACACTGTCCCATCAAACACTCCCAGGGCAGGTACAGCACGGGTTAGATACAGAGTACAGCTCCCTCTACACTGTCCCATCAAACTCTCCCAGGGCAGGTACAGCACGGGTTAGATACAGAGTAAAGCTCCCTCGACACTGTCCCATCAAACACTCCCAGGGCAGGTACAGCATGGGTTAGATACAGAGCAAAGCTCCCTCTACACTGTCACATCAAATACTCCCAGGGCAGGTACAGCACGGGTTAGATACAGAGTAAAGCTCCTTCGACACTGTCCCATCAAACACTCCCAGGACAGGTACAGCACGGATTAGATACAGAGTAAAGCTCCCTCTACACTGTCCCATCAAACACTCCCAGGGCAGGTACAGCATGGGTTAGATATAGAGTAAAGCTCCCTCTACACTGTCCCATCAAACACTCCCAGGGCAGGTACAGCACGGGTTAGATACAGAGTAAAGCTCCTTCGACACTGTCCCATCAAACACTCCCAGGGCAGGTACAGCACGGGTTAGATACAGAGTAAAGCTCCCTCTACACTGTCCCATCAAACACTCCCAGGGCAGGTACAGCACGGTTTAGATACAGAGTAAAGCTCCCTCTGCACTGTCCCATCAAACACTCACAGGGCAGGTACAGCACGGCTTAGATACAGAGTAAAGCTCCCTCTACACTGTCCCATCAAACACTCCCAGGGCAGGTACAGCACGGGTTAGATACAGAGTAAAGCTCCTTCGACACTGTCCCATCAAACACTCCCAGGGCAGGTACAGCACGGGTTAGATACAGAGTAAAGCTCCTTCGACACTTTCCCATCAAACACTCCCAGGGCAGGTACAGCACGGGTTAGATACAGAGTAAAGCTCCCGCTACACTGTCCCATCAAACACTCCCAGGGCAGGTACAGCACGGGTTAGATACAGAGTAAAGCTCCCTCTACACTGTCCCATCAAACACTCCCAGGGCAGGTACAGCATAGGGGTAGATGCAGAGTAAACCTCCCTCTACACTGTCCCATCAAACACTCCCAGGGCAGGTACAGCACGGGTGAGATACAGAGGAAAGCTCCCTCTGCACTGTCCCATCAAACACTCCCAGGGCAGGTACAGCACGGGTTAGATACAGAGTAAAGCTCCCTCTACACTGTCCCATCAAACACTCCCAGGGCAGGTACAGTACGGGTTAGATACAGAGTAAAGCTCCCTCTACACTGTCCCATCAAACACTCCCAGGGCAGGTACAGCACAGGGTTAGATACTGAGTAAAGCTCCCACTACACTGCCCCATCAAACACTCCCAGGGTAGGTACAGCACGGGTTAGATACAGAGTAAAGCTCCCTCTATACTGTCCCATCAAACACTCCCAGGGCAGGTACAGCACGGGTTAGATACAGAGTAAAGCTCCTTCGACACTGTCCCATCAAACACTCCCAGGGCAGGTAAAGCACGGGTTAGATACAGAGTAAAGCTCCCTCTACAGTGTCCCATCAAACACTCCCAGGGCAGGTACAGCACGGGTTAGATACAGAGTAAAGCTCCCTCTACACTGTCCCATCAAACACTCCCAGGACAGGAACAGCACGGGCTAGATACAGAGTAAAGCTCCCTCTACACTGTCCCATCAAACACTCCTAGGGCAGGTGCAGCACGGGTTAGATACAGAGTAAAGCTCCCTGTACACTGTCCCATCACACTCTCCCAGGGCAGGTACAGCACAGGGTTAGATACTGAGTAAAGCTCCCTCTACACTGTCCCATCAAACACTCCCAGGGCAGGTACAGCACGGGTTAGATACAGAGTAAAGCTCCCTCTACACTGTCCCATCAAACAATCCCAGGGCAGGTACAGCACGGATTTCTACAGAGTAAAGCTCCCTCTACACTGTCCCATCAAACACTCCCAGGGCAGGTACAGCACAGGGTTAGATACAGAGTAAAGCTCCCTCTACACTGTCCCATCAAACACTCCCAGGGCAGGTACAGCACGGGTTAGATACAGAGTTAAGCTCCCTCTACACTGTCCCATCAAACACTTCCAGGGCAGGTACAGCACGGGTTAGATACAGAGTAAAGATCCCTCTAAACTGTCCCATCAAACGCTCCCAGGGCAGGTACAGCACGGGTTAGCTACAGAGCAAAGCTCCCTCTACACTGTCCCATCAAACACACCCAGGGCAGGTACATCACGGGTTAGATACAGAGTTAAGCTCATTCTACACTGTCCCATCAAACACTCCCAGGGCAGGTACAGCACGGGTTAGATACAGAGTAAAGCTCCCTCTACACTGTCCCATCAAACACTCCCAGGGCAGGAACAGCACGGGTTAGATACAGAGTTAAGCTCCCTCTACACTGTCCCATCAAACACTCCCAGGGCAGGTACTGCACGGATTAGATACAGAGTTAAGCTCCCTCTACACTGTCCCATCAAACACTCCCAGGGCAGGTACAGCACGGGTTAGATACAGAGTAAAGCTCCCTCTACACTGTCCCATCAAACACTCCCAGGGCAGGTACAGCACGGGTTAGATACAGAGTAAAGCTCCTTCGACACTGTCCCATCAAACACTCCCAGGACAGGTACAGCACGGGTTAGATACAGAGTAAAGCTGCCTCTACATTGTCCCATCAAACACTCCCAGGGCAGGTACAGCACGGGTTAGATACAGAGTTAAGCTCCCTCTACACTGTCCCATCAAACACTCCCAGGGCAGGTACTGCACGGATTAGATACAGAGTAAAGCTCCCTCTACACTGTCCCATCAAACACTCCCAGGGCAGGTGCAGCACGGGTTAGATACAGAGTAAAGCTCCCTCTACACTATCCCATCAAACAATCCCAGGGCAGGTACAGCACGGGTTGCTACAGAGTAAAGCTCCCTCTACACTGTCCCATCAAACACTCCCAGGGCAGGTACAGCACAGGGTTAGATACAGAGTAAAGCTCCTCTACACTGTCCCATCAAACACTCCCAGGGCAGGTACAGCACGGGTTCGATACAGAGTTAAGCTCCCTCTGCACTGTCCCATCAAACACTCCCAGGGCAGGTACAGCACGGGTTAGATACAGAGTAAAGCTCCCTCTACACTGTCCCATCAAACACTCCCAGGGCAGGTACAGCACGGGTTAGACACAGAGTAAAGCTCCTTCGACACTGTCCCATCAATCACTCCCAGTACAGGTACAGCACGGGTTAGATAGAGTAAAGCTCCCTCTACACTGTCCCATCAAACACTCCCAGGGCAGGTACAGCACGGGTTAGATACAGAGTTAAGCTCCCTCTACACTGTCCCATCAAACACTCCCAGGGCAGGTACTGCACGGGTTAGATACAGAGTAAAGCTCCCTCTACACTGTCCCATCAAACACTCCCAGGGCAGGTACAGCACGGGTTAGATACAGAGTAAAGCTGCCTCTACACTGTCCTATATAACTCTCCCAGGACAGGTATAGCGTGGGTTAGATACAGAGTTAAGCTCCCTCTACACTGTCCCATCCAGCACGCCCAGGGCAGGTAGAGCACGGGTTAGATACAGAGTAAAGCTCCCTCTACACTGTCCCATCAAACACTCCCGGGGCAGGTACAGCATGGGTTAGGTACAGAGTAAAGCTCCCTCTACACTGTCCCATCAAACACTCCCAGGGCAGGTACAGCACGGGTTAGATACAGAGTAAAGCTGCCTCTACACTGTCCTATATAACTCTCCCAGGACAGGTATAGCATGGGTTAGATACAGAGTTAAGCTCCCTCTACACTGTCCCATCCAGCACTCCCAGGGCAGGTATAGCACGGGTTAGATACAGAGTAAAGCTCCCTCTACACTGTCCCATCAAACACTCCCGGGGCAGGTACAGCATGGGTTAGAATACAGAGTAAAGCTCCCTCTACACTGTCCCATCAAACACTCCCAGGGCAGGTACAGCACGGGTTAGATACAGTGTAGAGCTCCCTCTACACTGTCCCATCAAACACTCCCAGGGCAGGTACAGCACGGGTTAGATACAGAGTAAAGCTCCCTCTGCACTGTCCCATCAAACACTCCCAGGGCAGGTACAGCACGGGTTAGATACAGAGTGAAGCTCCCTCTACACTGTCCCATCAAAAACGTCAGGGCAGGTACAGCATGGGTTAGATACAGAGTAAAGCTCCCTCTACACTGTCCCATCAAACACTCCCACGGCAGGTACAGCACAGGGTTAGATACTGAGTAAAGCTCCCTCTACCCTGTCCCATCAAACACTCCCACGGCAGGTACAGCACGGGTTAGATACAGAGTAAAGCTCCCTCTACACTGTCCCATCAAACACTCCCAGGGCAGATACAGCACGGGTTAGATACAGAGTAAAGCTCCCTCTACACTGTCCCATCAAACACTCCCAGGGCAGGTACAGCACGGGTTAGATACAGAGTAAAGCTCCCTCTACACTGTCCCATCAAACACTCCCAGGGCAGGTACAGCACAGGGTTAGATACAGTGTAATGCTCCCTCTACACTGTCCCATCAAACACTCCCAGGGCAGCTACAGCACAGGGTTAGATACAGAGTAACGCTCCCTCTACACTGTCCCATCAAACACTCCCAGGGCAGGTACAGCACGGGTTAGATACAGAGTAAAGCTCCCTCTACACTGTCCCATCAAACACTCCCAGGGCAGGTACAGCACAGGTTAGATACAGAGTGAAGCTCCCTCCACACTGTCCCATCAAACACGTCAGGGCAGGTACAGCATGGGTTAGATACAGAGTAAAGCTCCCTCTACACTGTCCCATCAAACACTCCCAGGGCAGGTACAGCACAGGGTTAGATACAGAGTAAAGCTCCCTCTACACTGTCCCATCAAACACTCCCAGGGCAGATACAGCACGGGTTAGATACAGAGTAAAGCTCCCTCTACACTGTCCCATCAAACCCTCCCAGGGCAGGTACAGCACAGGGTTAGATACTGAGTAAAGCTCCCTCTACACTGTCCCATCAAACACTCCCAGGGTAGGTACAGCACGGGTTAGGTACAAAGTAATGCTCCCTCTACACTGTCCCATCAAACACTCCCAGGGCAGGTCCAGCACGGGTTAGATACAGAGTAAAGCTCCCTCTACACTGTCCCATCAAACACTCCCAGGGCAGGTTGAGCACAGAGTTAGATACTGAGTAAAGCTCCCTCTACACTGTCCCATCAAGCACTTCCAGGGCAGGGTACAGCACGGGTTAGATACAGAGTAAAGCTCCCTCTACACTGTCCCATCAAACGCTGCCAAGGCAGGGACAGCAACGGGTTAGATACTGAGTAAAGCTCCCTCTGCACTGTCCCATCAAACACTCCCAGGGCAGGTACAGCACGGGTTAGATACAGAGTAAAGCTCCCTCTACACTGTCCCATCAAACACTCCCAGGGCAGGTACAGCACGGGTTAGATACAGAGTTAAGCTCGCTCTACACTGTCCCATCAAACACTCCCAGGGCTGGTACAGCACGGGTTAGATACAGATTAAAGCTCCCTCTACACTGTCCCATCAAACACTCCCAGGGCAGGTACAGCACGGGTTAGATACAGAGTAAAGCTCCCTCTACACTGTCCCATCAAACACTCCCAGGGCAGGTACAGCACAGGGTTAGATAGAGTAAAGCTCCCTCTACACTGTCCCATCAAACCCTCCCAGGGCAGGTACAGCACAGGATTAGATACAGAGTAAAGCTCCCTCTACACTGTCCCATCAAACACTCCCAGGGCAGGTACAGCACGGGTTCGATAGAGAGTAAAGCTCCCTCTACACTGTCCCATCAAACACTCCCAGGGCAGGTACAGCACGGGTTAGATACAGAGTAAGCTCCCTCTGCACTGTCCCATCAAACACTCCCAGGGCAGGTACAGCACAGGGTTAGATACAGAGTAAAGCTCCCTCTACACTGTCCCTTCAAACACTCCCAGGGCAGGTACAGCATGGGTTAGATACAGAGTAAAGCTCCCTCTACACTGTCACATCAAATACTCCCAGGGCAGGTACAGCACGGGTTAGATACAGAGTAAAGCTCCTTCGACACTGTCCCATCAAACACTCCCAGGACAGGTACAGCACGGGTTAGATACAGAGTAAAGCTCCCTCTACACTGTCCCATCAAACACTGCCAGGGCAGGTACAGCACGGGTTAGATACAGAGTTAAGCTCCCTCTGCACTGTCCCATCAAACACTCCCAGGGCAGGTACAGCACGGGTTAGATACAGAGTAAAGCTCCCTCTACACTGTCCCATCAAACACTCCCAGGGCAGGTACAGCACGGGTTAGACACAGAGTAAAGCTCCTTCGACACTGTCCCATCAATCACTCCCAGTACAGGTACAGCACGGGTTAGATAGAGTAAAGCTCCCTCTACACTGTCCCATCAAACACTCCCAGGGCAGGTACAGCACGGGTTAGATACAGAGTTAAGCTCCCTCTACACTGTCCCATCAAACACTCCCAGGGCAGGTACTGCACGGGTTAGATACAGAGTAAAGCTCCCTCTACACTGTCCCATCAAACACTCCCAGGGCAGGTACAGCACGGGTTAGATACAGAGTAAAGCTGCCTCTACACTGTCCTATATAACTCTCCCAGGACAGGTATAGCGTGGGTTAGATACAGAGTTAAGCTCCCTCTACACTGTCCCATCCAGCACTCCCAGGGCAGGTAGAGCATGGGTTAGATACAGAGTAAAGCTCCCTCTACACTGTCCCATCAAACACTCCCGGGGCAGGTACAGCATGGGTTAGGTACAGAGTAAAGCTCCCTCTACACTGTCCCATCAAACACTCCCAGGGCAGGTACAGCACGGGTTAGATACAGAGTAAAGCTGCCTCTACACTGTCCTATATAACTCTCCCAGGACAGGTATAGCATGGGTTAGATACAGAGTTAAGCTCCCTCTACACTGTCCCATCCAGCACTCCCAGGGCAGGTATAGCACGGGTTAGATACAGAGTAAAGCTCCCTCTACACTGTCCCATCAAACATTCCCGGGGCAGGTACAGCATGGGTTAGATACAGAGTAAAGCTCCCTCAACACTGTCCCATCAAACACTCCCAGGGCAGGTACAGCACGGGTTAGATACAGAGTAAAGCTCCCTCTGCACTGTCCCATCAAACACTCCCAGGGCAGGTACAGCACAGGTTAGATACAGAGTAAAGGTCCCTCTACACTGTCCCATCAAACACTCACAGGGCAAGTACAGCACGGGTTAGATACAGAGTGAAGCTCCCTCTACACTGTCCCATCAAAAACGTCAGGGCAGGTACAGCATGGGTTAGATACAGAGTAAAGCTCCCTCTACACTGTCCCATCAAACACTCCCACGGCAGGTACAGCACAGGGTTAGATACTGAGTAAAGCTCCCTCTACCCTGTCCCATCAAACACTCCCACGGCAGGTACAGCACGGGTTAGATACAGAGTAAAGCTCCCTCTAAACTGTCCCATCAAACACTCCCAGGGCAGATACAGCACGGGTTAGATACAGAGTAAAGCTCCCTCTACACTGTCCCATCAAACACTCCCAGGGCAGGTACAGCACGGGTTAGATACAGAGTAAAGCTCCCTCTACACTGTCCCATCAAACACTCCCAGGGCAGGTACAGCACAGGGTTAGATACAGTGTAATGCTCCCTCTACACTGTCCCATCAAACACTCCCAGGGCAGCTACAGCACAGGGTTAGATACAGAGTAACGCTCCCTCTACACTGTCCCATCAAACACTCCCAGGGCAGGTACAGCACGGGTTAGATACAGAGTAAAGCTCCCTCTACACTGTCCCATCAAACACTCCCAGGGCAGGTACAGCACAGGTTAGATACAGAGTGAAGCTCCCTCCACACTGTCCCATCAAACACGTCAGGGCAGGTACAGCATGGGTTAGATACAGAGTAAAGCTCCCTCTACACTGTCCCATCAAACACTCCCAGGGCAGGTACAGCACAGGGTTAGATACAGAGTAAAGCTCCCTCTACACTGTCCCATCAAACACTCCCAGGGCAGGTACAGCACAGGGTTAGATACAGAGTAAAGCTCCCTCTACACTGTCCCATCAAACACTCCCAGGGCATATACAGCACGGGTTAGATACAGAGTAAAGCTCCCTCTACACTGTCCCATCAAACCCTCCCAGGGCAGGTACAGCACAGGGTTAGATACTGAGAAAAGTTCCCTCTACACTGTCCCATCAAACACTCCCAGGGTAGGTACAGCACGGGTTAGGTACAAAGTAATGCTCCCTCTACACTGTCCCATCAAACACTCCCAGGGCAGGTCCAGCACGGGTTAGATACAGAGTAAAGCTCCCTCTACACTGTCCCATCAAACACTCACAGGGCAGGTTGAGCACAGACTTAGATACTGAGTAAAGCTCCCTCTACACTGTCCCATCAAGCACTTCCAGGGCAGGTACAGCACGGGTTAGATACAGAGTAAAGCTCCCTCTACACTGTCCCATCAAACGCTGCCAAGGCAGGGACAGCACGGGTTAGATACTGAGTAAAGCTCCCTCTGCACTGTCCCATCAAACACACCCAGGGCAGGTACAGCCGAGGGTTAGATACAGAGTAAAGCTCCCTCTACACTGTCCCATCAAACACTCCCAGGGCAGGTACAGCACGGGTTAGATACAGAGTTAAGCTCCCTCTACACTGTCCCATCAAACACTCCCAGGGCTGGTACAGCACGGGTTAGATACAGAGTAAAGCTCCCTCTACACTGTCCCATCAAACACTCCCAGGGCAGGTACAGCACAGGATTAGATACAGAGTAAAGCTCCCTCTACACTGTCCCATCAAACACTCCCAGGGCAGGTACAGCACGGGTTCGATACAGAGTAAAGCTCCCTCTACACTGTCCCATCAAACATTCCCAGGGCAGGTACAGCAAGGGTTATATACAGAGTAAGCTCCCTCTGCACTGTCCCATCAAACACTCCCAGGGCAGGTACAGCACAGGGTTAGATACAGAGTAAAGCTCCCTCTACACTGTCCCTTCAAACACTTCCAGGGCAGGTACAGCATGGGTTAGATACAGAGTAAAGCTCCCTCTACACTGTCACATCAAATACTCCCAGGGCAGGTCCAGCACGGGTTAGATACAGAGTAAAGCTCCTTCGACACTGTCCCATCAAACACTCCCAGGACAGGTACAGCACGGGTTAGATACAGAGTAAAGCTCCCTCTACACTGTCCCATCAAACACTCCCAGGGCAGGTACAGCACGGTTTAGACACAGAGTAAAGCTCCTTCGACACTGTCCCATCAAACACTCCCAGGGCAGGTACAGCACGGGTTAGATACAGAATAAACCTCCCTCTACACTGTCCCATCAAACACTCCCAGGGCAGGTGCAGCACGGGTTAGATACAGAGTAAAGCTCCCTCTACACTGTCCCATCAAACACTCCCAGGGCAGGTACAGCACGGGTTAGATACAGAATAAACCTCCCTCTACACTGTCCCATCAAACACTCCCAGGGCAGGTACAGCACAGGGTTAGATACAGAGTAAAGCTCCCTCTACACTGTCCCATCAAACGCTGCCAAGGCAGGGACAGCACGGGTTAGATACTGAGTAAAGCTCCCTCTACACTGTCCCATCAAACCCTCCCAGGGCAGGTACAGCACAGGGTTAGATACTGAGTAAAGCTCCCTCTACACTGTCCCATCAAACACTCCCAGGGTAGGTACAGCACGGGTTAGGTACAAAGTAATGCTCCCTCTACACTGTCCCATCAAACACTCCCAGGGCAGGTCCAGCACGGGTTAGATACAGAGTAAAGCTCCCTCTACACTGTCCCATCAAACACTCCCAGGGCAGGTTGAGCACAGAGTTAGATACTGAGTAAAGCTCCCTCTACACTGTCCCATCAAGCACTTCCAGGGCAGGTACAGCACGGGTTAGATACAGAGTAAAGCTCCCTCTACACTGTCCCATCAAACGCTGCCAAGGCAGGGACAGCACGGGTTAGATACTGAGTAAAGCTCCCTCTGCACTGTCCCATCAAACACTCCCAGGGCAGGTACAGCACGGGTTAGATACAGAGTAAAGCTCCCTCTACACTGTCCCATCAAACACTCCCAGGGCAGGTACAGCACGGGTTAGATACAGAGTTAAGCTCGCTCTACACTGTCCCATCAAACACTCCCAGGGCTGGTACAGCACGGGTTAGATACAGATTAAAGCTCCCTCTACACTGTCCCATCAAACACTCCCAGGGCAGGTACAGCACGGGTTAGATACAGAGTAAAGCTCCCTCTACACTGTCCCATCAAACACTCCCAGGGCAGGTACAGCACAGGGTTAGATAGAGTAAAGCTCCCTCTACACTGTCCCATCAAACCCTCCCAGGGCAGGTACAGCACAGGATTAGATACAGAGTAAAGCTCCCTCTACACTGTCCCATCAAACACTCCCAGGGCAGGTACAGCACGGGTTCGATAGAGAGTAAAGCTCCCTCTACACTGTCCCATCAAACACTCCCAGGGCAGGTACAGCACGGGTTAGATACAGAGTAAGCTCCCTCTGCACTGTCCCATCAAACACTCCCAGGGCAGGTACAGCACAGGGTTAGATACAGAGTAAAGCTCCCTCTACACTGTCCCTTCAAACACTCCCAGGGCAGGTACAGCATGGGTTAGATACAGAGTAAAGCTCCCTCTACACTGTCACATCAAATACTCCCAGGGCAGGTACAGCACGGGTTAGATACAGAGTAAAGCTCCTTCGACACTGTCCCATCAAACACTCCCAGGACAGGTACAGCACGGGTTAGATACAGAGTAAAGCTCCCTCTACACTGTCCCATCAAACACTGCCAGGGCAGGTACAGCACGGGTTAGATACAGAGTTAAGCTCCCTCTGCACTGTCCCATCAAACACTCCCAGGGCAGGTACAGCACGGGTTAGATACAGAGTAAAGCTCCCTCTACACTGTCCCATCAAACACTCCCAGGGCAGGTACAGCACGGGTTAGACACAGAGTAAAGCTCCTTCGACACTGTCCCATCAATCACTCCCAGTACAGGTACAGCACGGGTTAGATAGAGTAAAGCTCCCTCTACACTGTCCCATCAAACACTCCCAGGGCAGGTACAGCACGGGTTAGATACAGAGTTAAGCTCCCTCTACACTGTCCCATCAAACACTCCCAGGGCAGGTACTGCACGGGTTAGATACAGAGTAAAGCTCCCTCTACACTGTCCCATCAAACACTCCCAGGGCAGGTACAGCACGGGTTAGATACAGAGTAAAGCTGCCTCTACACTGTCCTATATAACTCTCCCAGGACAGGTATAGCGTGGGTTAGATACAGAGTTAAGCTCCCTCTACACTGTCCCATCCAGCACTCCCAGGGCAGGTAGAGCATGGGTTAGATACAGAGTAAAGCTCCCTCTACACTGTCCCATCAAACACTCCCGGGGCAGGTACAGCATGGGTTAGGTACAGAGTAAAGCTCCCTCTACACTGTCCCATCAAACACTCCCAGGGCAGGTACAGCACGGGTTAGATACAGAGTAAAGCTGCCTCTACACTGTCCTATATAACTCTCCCAGGACAGGTATAGCATGGGTTAGATACAGAGTTAAGCTCCCTCTACACTGTCCCATCCAGCACTCCCAGGGCAGGTATAGCACGGGTTAGATACAGAGTAAAGCTCCCTCTACACTGTCCCATCAAACATTCCCGGGGCAGGTACAGCATGGGTTAGATACAGAGTAAAGCTCCCTCAACACTGTCCCATCAAACACTCCCAGGGCAGGTACAGCACGGGTTAGATACAGAGTAAAGCTCCCTCTGCACTGTCCCATCAAACACTCCCAGGGCAGGTACAGCACAGGTTAGATACAGAGTAAAGGTCCCTCTACACTGTCCCATCAAACACTCACAGGGCAAGTACAGCACGGGTTAGATACAGAGTGAAGCTCCCTCTACACTGTCCCATCAAAAACGTCAGGGCAGGTACAGCATGGGTTAGATACAGAGTAAAGCTCCCTCTACACTGTCCCATCAAACACTCCCACGGCAGGTACAGCACAGGGTTAGATACTGAGTAAAGCTCCCTCTACCCTGTCCCATCAAACACTCCCACGGCAGGTACAGCACGGGTTAGATACAGAGTAAAGCTCCCTCTAAACTGTCCCATCAAACACTCCCAGGGCAGATACAGCACGGGTTAGATACAGAGTAAAGCTCCCTCTACACTGTCCCATCAAACACTCCCAGGGCAGGTACAGCACGGGTTAGATACAGAGTAAAGCTCCCTCTACACTGTCCCATCAAACACTCCCAGGGCAGGTACAGCACAGGGTTAGATACAGTGTAATGCTCCCTCTACACTGTCCCATCAAACACTCCCAGGGCAGCTACAGCACAGGGTTAGATACAGAGTAACGCTCCCTCTACACTGTCCCATCAAACACTCCCAGGGCAGGTACAGCACGGGTTAGATACAGAGTAAAGCTCCCTCTACACTGTCCCATCAAACACTCCCAGGGCAGGTACAGCACAGGTTAGATACAGAGTGAAGCTCCCTCCACACTGTCCCATCAAACACGTCAGGGCAGGTACAGCATGGGTTAGATACAGAGTAAAGCTCCCTCTACACTGTCCCATCAAACACTCCCAGGGCAGGTACAGCACAGGGTTAGATACAGAGTAAAGCTCCCTCTACACTGTCCCATCAAACACTCCCAGGGCAGGTACAGCACAGGGTTAGATACAGAGTAAAGCTCCCTCTACACTGTCCCATCAAACACTCCCAGGGCATATACAGCACGGGTTAGATACAGAGTAAAGCTCCCTCTACACTGTCCCATCAAACCCTCCCAGGGCAGGTACAGCACAGGGTTAGATACTGAGAAAAGTTCCCTCTACACTGTCCCATCAAACACTCCCAGGGTAGGTACAGCACGGGTTAGGTACAAAGTAATGCTCCCTCTACACTGTCCCATCAAACACTCCCAGGGCAGGTCCAGCACGGGTTAGATACAGAGTAAAGCTCCCTCTACACTGTCCCATCAAACACTCACAGGGCAGGTTGAGCACAGACTTAGATACTGAGTAAAGCTCCCTCTACACTGTCCCATCAAGCACTTCCAGGGCAGGTACAGCACGGGTTAGATACAGAGTAAAGCTCCCTCTACACTGTCCCATCAAACGCTGCCAAGGCAGGGACAGCACGGGTTAGATACTGAGTAAAGCTCCCTCTGCACTGTCCCATCAAACACACCCAGGGCAGGTACAGCCGAGGGTTAGATACAGAGTAAAGCTCCCTCTACACTGTCCCATCAAACACTCCCAGGGCAGGTACAGCACGGGTTAGATACAGAGTTAAGCTCCCTCTACACTGTCCCATCAAACACTCCCAGGGCTGGTACAGCACGGGTTAGATACAGAGTAAAGCTCCCTCTACACTGTCCCATCAAACACTCCCAGGGCAGGTACAGCACAGGATTAGATACAGAGTAAAGCTCCCTCTACACTGTCCCATCAAACACTCCCAGGGCAGGTACAGCACGGGTTCGATACAGAGTAAAGCTCCCTCTACACTGTCCCATCAAACATTCCCAGGGCAGGTACAGCAAGGGTTATATACAGAGTAAGCTCCCTCTGCACTGTCCCATCAAACACTCCCAGGGCAGGTACAGCACAGGGTTAGATACAGAGTAAAGCTCCCTCTACACTGTCCCTTCAAACACTTCCAGGGCAGGTACAGCATGGGTTAGATACAGAGTAAAGCTCCCTCTACACTGTCACATCAAATACTCCCAGGGCAGGTCCAGCACGGGTTAGATACAGAGTAAAGCTCCTTCGACACTGTCCCATCAAACACTCCCAGGACAGGTACAGCACGGGTTAGATACAGAGTAAAGCTCCCTCTACACTGTCCCATCAAACACTCCCAGGGCAGGTACAGCACGGTTTAGACACAGAGTAAAGCTCCTTCGACACTGTCCCATCAAACACTCCCAGGGCAGGTACAGCACGGGTTAGATACAGAATAAACCTCCCTCTACACTGTCCCATCAAACACTCCCAGGGCAGGTGCAGCACGGGTTAGATACAGAGTAAAGCTCCCTCTACACTGTCCCATCAAACGCTCCCAGGGCAGGGACAGCACGGGTTAGATAGAGAGTAAAGCTCCTTCGACACTGTCCCATCAATCAGTCCCAGGACAGGTACAGCACGGGTTAGATACAGAGTAAAGCTCCCTCTACACTGTCCCATCCAGCACTCCCAGGGCAGGTAGAGCACGGGTTAGATACAGAGTAAAGCTCCCTCTACACTGTCCCATCAAACACTCCCAGGGCAGGTACTGCACGGGTTAGATACAGAGTAAAGCTCCCTCTACACTGTCCCATCAAACACTCCCAGGGCAGGTACAGCACGGGTTAGATACAGAGTAAAGCTGCCTCTACACTGTCCTATATAACTCTCCCAGGACAGGTATAGCATGGGTTAGATACAGAGTTAAGCTCCCTCTACACTGTCACATCCAGCACTCCCAGGGCAGGTATAGCACGGGTTAGATACAGAGTAAAGCTCCCTCTACACTGTCCCATCATACAATCCCGGGGCAGGTACAGCATGGGTTAGATACAGAGTAAAGCTCCCTCTACACTGTCCCATCAAACACTCCCAGGGCTGGTACAGCACGGGTTAGATACAGTGTAGAGCTCCCTCTAGACTGTCCCATCAAACACTCCCAGGGCAGGTACAGCACGGGTTAGATACAGAGTAAAGCTCCCTCTGCACTGTCCCAACAAACACTCCCAGGGCAGGTACAGCACAGGTTAGATACAGAGTAAAGGTCCCTCTACACTGTCCCATCAAACACTCACAGGGCAAGTACAGCACGGGTTAGATACAGAGTAAAGCTCCCTCTACACTGTCCCATCAAACACTCCCAGGGCAGGTACAGCACAGGTTAGATACAGAGTGAAGCTCCCTCTACACTGTCCCATCAAAAACGTCAGGGCAGGTACAGCACAGGTTAGATACAGAGTAAAGCTCCCTCTACACTGTCCCATCAAACACTCCCAGGGCAGGTACAGCACGGGTTAGATACAGAGTAAAGCTCCCTCTACACTGTCCCCTCAAACACTCCCAGGGCAGGTAAAGCACGGGTTAGATACAGAGTAAAGCTCCCTCTTCACTGTCCCATCAAACACTCCCAGGGCAGGTACAGCACAGGGTTAGATACAGAGTAATGCTCCCTCTACACTGTCCCATCAAACACTCCCAGGGCAGCTACAGCACAGGGTTAGATACAGAGTAACGCTCCCTCTACACTGTCCCATCAAACACTCCCAGCGCAGGTACAGCACGGGTTAGATACAGAGTAAAGCTCCCTCTACACTGTCCCATCAAACACTCCCAGGGCAGGTACAGCACAGGTTAGATACAGAGTGAAGCTCCCTCTACACTGTCCCATCAAATACGTCAGGGCAGGTACAGCATGGGTTAGATACAGAGTAAAGCTCCCTCGACACTGTCCCATCAAACACTCCCAGGGCAGGTACAGCACAGGGTTAGATACAGAGTAAAGCTCCCTCTACACTGTCCCATCAAACACTCCCAGGGCAGGTACAGCACAGGGTTAGATACAGAGTAAAGCTCCCTCTACACTGTCCCATCAAACGCTGCCAAGGCAGGGACAGCACGGGTTAGATACTGAGTAAAGCTCCCTCTACACTGTCCCATCAAACACACCCAGGGCAGGTACAGCCGAGGGTTAGATACAGAGTAAAGCTCCCTCTACACTGTCCCATCAAACACTCCCAGGGCAGGTACAGCACGGGTTAGATAGAGAGTATAGCTCCTTCGACACTGTCCCATCAAACACTCCCAGGGCAGGTACAGCACGGGTTAGATACAGAGTTAAGCACCCTCTACACTGTCCCATCAAACACTCCCATGGCAGGTACAGCACGGGTTAGATACAGAGTAAAGCTCCCTCTACACTGTCCCATCAAACACTCCCAGGGCAGGTACAGCACGGGTTAGATACAGAGTAAAGCTCCTTCGACACTGTCCCATCAAACACTCCCAGGACAGGTACAGCACGGGTTAGATACAGAGTAAAGCTGCCTCTACATTGTCCCATCAAACACTCCCAGGGCAGGTACAGCACGGGTTAGATACAGAGTAAAGCTCCCTCTACACTGTCCCATCAAACACTCCCATGGCAGGTACAGCATGGGTTAGGTACAGAGTAAAGCTCCCTCTACACTGTCCCATCAAACACTCCCAGGGCAGGTACAGCACAGGGTTAGATACAGAGTAAAGCTCCCTCTACACTGTCCCGTCAAACACTCCCAGGGCAGGTACAGCACGGGTTAGATACAGAGTTAAGCTCCCTCTACTCTGTCCCATCAAACACTCCCAGGGCAGGTACTGCACGGATTAGATACAGAGTAAAGCTCCCTCTACACTGTCCCATCAAACACTCCCAGGGCAGGTACAGCACGGGTTAGATACAGAGTAAAGCTCCCTCTACACTGTCCCATCAAACAATCCCAGGGCAGGTACAGCACGGGTTGCTACAGAGTAAAGCTCCCTCTACACTGTCCCATCAAACACTCCCAGGGCAGGTACAGCACAGGGTTAGATACAGAGTAAAGCTCCCTCTACACTGTCCCATCAAACACTCCCAGGGCAGGTACAGCACGGGTTAGATACAGAGTAAAGCTCCCTCTACACTGTCCCATCAAACACTCCCAGGGCAGGTACAGCACGGGTTAGACACAGAGTAAAGCTCCTTCGACACTGTTCCATCAATCACTCCCAGGACAGGTACAGCACGGGTTAGATAGAGTAAAGCTCCCTCTACACTGTCCCATCAAACACTCCCAGGGCAGGTACAGCACGGGTTAGATACAGAGTGAAGCTCCCTCTACACTGTCCCATCAAACACTCCCAGGGCAGGTACTGCACGGGTTAGATACAGAGTAACGCTCCCTCTACACTGTCCCATCAAACACTCCCGGGGCAGGTACAGCATGGGTTAGGTACAGAGTAAAGCTCCCTCTAAACTGTCCTATATAACTCTCCCAGGACAGGTATAGCTTGGGTTAGATACAGAGTTAAGCTCCCTCTACACTGTCCCATCCAGCACTCGCAGGGCAGGTATAGCACGGGTTAGATACAGAGTAAAGCTCCCTCTACACTGTCCCATCAAACACTCCCGGGGCAGGTACAGCATGGGTTAGATACAGAGTAAAGCTCCCTCTACACTGTCCCATCAAACACTCCCAGGGCAGGTACAGCACGGGTTAGATACAGTGTAGAGCTCCCTCTACACTGTCCCATCAAACACTCCCAGGGCAGGTACAGCACGAGTTAGATACCGAGTAAAGCTCCCTCTGCACTGTCCCATCAAACACTCCCAGGGCAGGTACAGCACAGGTTAGATACAGAGTAAAGGTCCCTCTACACTGTCCCATCAAACACTCACAGGGCAAGTACAGCACGGGTTAGATACAGAGTAAAGCTCCCTCTACACTGTCCCATCAAACACTCCCAGGGCAGGTACAGCACAGGTTAGATACAGAGTGAAGCTCCCTCTACACTGTCCCATCAAAAACGTCAGGGCAGGTACAGCATGGGTTAGATACAGAGTAAAGCTCCCGCTACACTGTCCCATCAAACACTCCCACGGCAGGTACAGCACAGGGTTAGATACTGAGTAAAGCTCCCTCTACCCTGTCCCATCAAACACTCCCACGGCAGGTACAGCACGGGTTAGATACAGAGTAAAGCTCCCTCTACACTGTCCCATCAAACAATCCCAGGGCAGGTACAGCACAGGTTTAGATACAGAGTAATTCTCCCTCTACACTGTCCCATCAAACACTCCCAGGGCAGCTACAGCACAGGGTTAGATACAGAGTAACGCTCCCTCTACACTGTCCCATCAAACACTCCCAGGGCAGGTACAGCATGGGTTAGATACAGAGTAAAGCTCCCTCTACACTGTCCCATCAAACACTCCCAGGGCAGGTACAGCACAGGGTTAGATACAGAGTAAAGCTCCCTCTACACTGTCCCATCAAACACTCCCAGGGCAGGTACAGCACAGGGTTAGATACAGAGTAAAGCTCCCTCTACACTGTCCCATCAAACACTCCCAGGGCAGATACAGCACGGGTTAGATACAGAGTAAAGCTCCCTCTACACTGTCCCATCAAACCCTCCCAGGGCAGGTACAGCACAGGGTTAGATACTGAGTAAAGCTCCCTCTACACTGTCCCATCAAACACTCCCAGGGTAGGTACAGCACGGGTTAGGTACAAAGTAATGCTCCCTCTACACTGTCCCATCAAACACTCCCAGGGCAGGTCCAGCACGGGTTAGATACAGAGTAAAGCTCCCTCTACACTGTCCCATCAAACACTCCCATGGCAGGTTGAGCACAGAGTTAGATACTGAGTAAAGCTCCCACTACACTGTCCCATCAAGCACTTCCAGGGCAGGTACAGCACGGGTTAGATACAGAGTAAAGCTCCCTCTACACTGTCCCATCAAACGCTGCCAAGGCAGGGACAGCACGGGTTAGATACTGAGTAAAGCTCCCTCTGCACTGTCCCATCAAACACACCCAGGGCAGGTACAGCTGAGGGTTAGATACAGAGTAAAGCTCCCTCTACACTGTCCCATCAAACACTCCCAGGGCAGGTACAGCACGGGTTAGATACAGAGTTAAGCTCCCTCTACACTGTCCCATCAAACACTCCCAGGGCAGGTACAGCACAGGGTTAGATAGAGTAAAGCTCCCTCTACACGGTCCCATCAAACACTCCCAGGGCAGGTACAGCACAGGATTAGATACAGAGTAAAGCTCCCTCTACACTGTCCCATCAAACACTCCCAGGGCAGGTACAGCACGGGTTCGATACAGAGTAAAGCTCCCTCTACACTGTCCCATCAAACACTCCCAGGGCAGGTACAGCACGGGTTAGATACAGAGAAAGCTCCCTCTGCACTGTCCCATCAAACACTCCCAGGGCAGGTACAGCCGAGGGTTAGATACAGAGTAAAGCTCCCTCTACACTGTCCCATCAAACACTCCCAGGGCAGGTACAGCACGGGTTAGATACAGAGTTAAGCTCCCTCTACACTGTCCCATCAAACACTCCCAGGGCTGGTACAGCACGGGTTAGATACAGAGTAAAGCTCCCTCTACACTGTCCCATCAAACACTCCCAGGGCAGGTACAGCACAGGATTAGATACAGAGTAAAGCTCCCTCTACACTGTCCCATCAAACACTCCCAGGGCAGGTACAGCACGGGTTCGATACAGAGTAAAGCTCCCTCTACACTGTCCCATCAAACATTCCCAGGGCAGGTACAGCAAGGGTTATATACAGAGTAAGCTCCCTCTGCACTGTCCCATCAAACACTCCCAGGGCAGGTACAGCACAGGGTTAGATACAGAGTAAAGCTCCCTCTACACTGTCCCTTCAAACACTTCCAGGGCAGGTACAGCATGGGTTAGATACAGAGTAAAGCTCCCTCTACACTGTCACATCAAATACTCCCAGGGCAGGTCCAGCACGGGTTAGATACAGAGTAAAGCTCCTTCGACACTGTCCCATCAAACACTCCCAGGACAGGTACAGCACGGGTTAGATACAGAGTAAAGCTCCCGCTACACTGTCCCATCAAACACTCCCAGGGCAGGTACAGCACGGTTTAGACACAGAGTAAAGCTCCTTCGACACTGTCCCATCAAACACTCCCAGGGCAGGTACAGCACGGGTTAGATACAGAATAAACCTCCCTCTACACTGTCCCATCAAACACTCCCAGGGCAGGTGCAGCACGGGTTAGATACAGAGTAAAGCTCCCTCTACACTGTCCCATCAAACGCTCCCAGGGCAGGGACAGCACGGGTTAGATAGAGAGTAAAGCTCCTTCGACACTGTCCCATCAATCAGTCCCAGGACAGGTACAGCACGGGTTAGATACAGAGTAAAGCTCCCTCTACACTGTCCCATCCAGCACTCCCAGGGCAGGTAGAGCACGGGTTAGATACAGAGTAAAGCTCCCTCTACACTGTCCCATCAAACACTCCCAGGGCAGGTACTGCACGGGTTAGATACAGAGTAAAGCTCCCTCTACACTGTCCCATCAAACACTCCCAGGGCAGGTACAGCACGGGTTAGATACAGAGTAAAGCTGCCTCTACACTGTCCTATATAACTCTCCCAGGACAGGTATAGCATGGGTTAGATACAGAGTTAAGCTCCCTCTACACTGTCACATCCAGCACTCCCAGGGCAGGTATAGCACGGGTTAGATACAGAGTAAAGCTCCCTCTACACTGTCCCATCAAACAATCCCGGGGCAGGTACAGCATGGGTTAGATACAGAGTAAAGCTCCCTCTACACTGTCCCATCAAACACTCCCAGGGCTGGTACAGCACGGGTTAGATACAGTGTAGAGCTCCCTCTAGACTGTCCCATCAAACACTCCCAGGGCAGGTACAGCACGGGTTAGATACAGAGTAAAGCTCCCTCTGCACTGTCCCAACAAACACTCCCAGGGCAGGTACAGCACAGGTTAGATACAGAGTAAAGGTCCCTCTACACTGTCCCATCAAACACTCACAGGGCAAGTACAGCACGGGTTAGATACAGAGTAAAGCTCCCTCTACACTGTCCCATCAAACACTCCCAGGGCAGGTACAGCACAGGTTAGATACAGAGTGAAGCTCCCTCTACACTGTCCCATCAAAAACGTCAGGGCAGGTACAGCACAGGTTAGATACAGAGTAAAGCTCCCTCTACACTGTCCCATCAAACACTCCCAGGGCAGGTACAGCACGGGTTAGATACAGAGTAAAGCTCCCTCTACACTGTCCCCTCAAACACTCCCAGGGCAGGTAAAGCACGGGTTAGATACAGAGTAAAGCTCCCTCTTCACTGTCCCATCAAACACTCCCAGGGCAGGTACAGCACAGGGTTAGATACAGAGTAATGCTCCCTCTACACTGTCCCATCAAACACTCCCAGGGCAGCTACAGCACAGGGTTAGATACAGAGTAACGCTCCCTCTACACTGTCCCATCAAACACTCCCAGCGCAGGTACAGCACGGGTTAGATACAGAGTAAAGCTCCCTCTACACTGTCCCATCAAACACTCCCAGGGCAGGTACAGCACAGGTTAGATACAGAGTGAAGCTCCCTCTACACTGTCCCATCAAATACGTCAGGGCAGGTACAGCATGGGTTAGATACAGAGTAAAGCTCCCTCGACACTGTCCCATCAAACACTCCCAGGGCAGGTACAGCACAGGGTTAGATACAGAGTAAAGCTCCCTCTACACTGTCCCATCAAACACTCCCAGGGCAGGTACAGCACAGGGTTAGATACAGAGTAAAGCTCCCTCTACACTGTCCCATCAAACGCTGCCAAGGCAGGGACAGCACGGGTTAGATACTGAGTAAAGCTCCCTCTACACTGTCCCATCAAACACACCCAGGGCAGGTACAGCCGAGGGTTAGATACAGAGTAAAGCTCCCTCTACACTGTCCCATCAAACACTCCCAGGGCAGGTACAGCACGGGTTAGATAGAGAGTATAGCTCCTTCGACACTGTCCCATCAAACACTCCCAGGGCAGGTACAGCACGGGTTAGATACAGAGTTAAGCACCCTCTACACTGTCCCATCAAACACTCCCATGGCAGGTACAGCACGGGTTAGATACAGAGTAAAGCTCCCTCTACACTGTCCCATCAAACACTCCCAGGGCAGGTGCAGCACGGGTTAGATACAGAGTAAAGCTCCTTCGACACTGTCCCATCAAACACTCCCAGGACAGGTACAGCACGGGTTAGATACAGAGTAAAGCTGCCTCTACATTGTCCCATCAAACACTCCCAGGGCAGGTACAGCACGGGTTAGATACAGAGTAAAGCTCCCTCTACACTGTCCCATCAAACACTCCCAGGGCAGGTACAGCACAGGGTTAGATACAGAGTAAAGCTCCCTCTACACTGTCCCGTCAAACACTCCCAGGGCAGGTACAGCACGGGTTAGATACAGAGTTAAGCTCCCTCTACTCTGTCCCATCAAACACTCCCAGGGCAGGTACTGCACGGATTAGATACAGAGTAAAGCTCCCTCTACACTGTCCCATCAAACACTCCCAGGGCAGGTACAGCACGGGTTAGATACAGAGTAAAGCTCCCTCTACACTGTCCCATCAAACAATCCCAGGGCAGGTACAGCACGGGTTGCTACAGAGTAAAGCTCCCTCTACACTGTCCCATCAAACACTCCCAGGGCAGGTACAGCACAGGGTTAGATACAGAGTAAAGCTCCCTCTACACTGTCCCATCAAACACTCCCAGGGCAGGTACAGCACGGGTTAGATACAGAGTAAAGCTCCCTCTACACTGTCCCATCAAACACTCCCAGGGCAGGTACAGCACGGGTTAGACACAGAGTAAAGCTCCTTCGACACTGTCCCATCAATCACTCCCAGGACAGGTACAGCACGGGTTAGATAGAGTAAAGCTCCCTCTACACTGTCCCATCAAACACTCCCAGGGCAGGTACAGCACGGGTTAGATACAGAGTGAAGCTCCCTCTACACTGTCCCATCAAACACTCCCAGGGCAGGTACTGCACGGGTTAGATACAGAGTAACGCTCCCTCTACACTGTCCCATCAAACACTCCCGGGGCAGGTACAGCATGGGTTAGGTACAGAGTAAAGCTCCCTCTAAACTGTCCTATATAACTCTCCCAGGACAGGTATAGCATGGGTTAGATACAGAGTTAAGCTCCCTCTACACTGTCCCATCCAGCACTCGCAGGGCAGGTATAGCACGGGTTAGATACAGAGTAAAGCTCCCTCTACACTGTCCCATCAAACACTCCCGGGGCAGGTACAGCATGGGTTAGATACAGAGTAAAGCTCCCTCTACACTGTCCCATCAAACACTCCCAGGGCAGGTACAGCACGGGTTAGATACAGTGTAGAGCTCCCTCTACACTGTCCCATCAAACACTCCCAGGGCAGGTACAGCA
Organism: Somniosus microcephalus; assembly: GCF_052327205.1. NCBI lineage: Eukaryota > Metazoa > Chordata > Chondrichthyes > Squaliformes > Somniosidae > Somniosus > Somniosus microcephalus. The sequence goes on along the minus strand of NW_028225335.1, from coordinate 358,690 downwards.
CGAGTTAGATACCGAGTAAAGCTCCCTCTGCACTGTCCCATCAAACACTCCCAGGGCAGGTACAGCACAGGTTAGATACAGAGTAAAGGTCCCTCTACACTGTCCCATCAAACACTCACAGGGCAAGTACAGCACGGGTTAGATACAGAGTAAAGCTCCCTCTACACTGTCCCATCAAACACTCCCAGGGCAGGTACAGCACAGGTTAGATACAGAGTGAAGCTCCCTCTACACTGTCCCATCAAAAACGTCAGGGCAGGTACAGCATGGGTTAGATACAGAGTAAAGCTCCCGCTACACTGTCCCATCAAACACTCCCACGGCAGGTACAGCACAGGGTTAGATACTGAGTAAAGCTCCCTCTACCCTGTCCCATCAAACACTCCCACGGCAGGTACAGCACGGGTTAGATACAGAGTAAAGCTCCCTCTACACTGTCCCATCAAACAATCCCAGGGCAGGTACAGCACAGGTTTAGATACAGAGTAATTCTCCCTCTACACTGTCCCATCAAACACTCCCAGGGCAGCTACAGCACAGGGTTAGATACAGAGTAACGCTCCCTCTACACTGTCCCATCAAACACTCCCAGGGCAGGTACAGCATGGGTTAGATACAGAGTAAAGCTCCCTCTACACTGTCCCATCAAACACTCCCAGGGCAGGTACAGCACAGGGTTAGATACAGAGTAAAGCTCCCTCTACACTGTCCCATCAAACACTCCCAGGGCAGGTACAGCACAGGGTTAGATACAGAGTAAAGCTCCCTCTACACTGTCCCATCAAACACTCCCAGGGCAGATACAGCACGGGTTAGATACAGAGTAAAGCTCCCTCTACACTGTCCCATCAAACCCTCCCAGGGCAGGTTGAGCACAGAGTTAGATACTGAGTAAAGCTCCCACTACACTGTCCCATCAAGCACTTCCAGGGCAGGTACAGCACGGGTTAGATACAGAGTAAAGCTCCCTCTACACTGTCCCATCAAACGCTGCCAAGGCAGGGACAGCACGGGTTAGATACTGAGTAAAGCTCCCTCTGCACTGTCCCATCAAACACACCCAGGGCAGGTACAGCTGAGGGTTAGATACAGAGTAAAGCTCCCTCTACACTGTCCCATCAAACACTCCCAGGGCAGGTACAGCACGGGTTAGATACAGAGTTAAGCTCCCTCTACACTGTCCCATCAAACACTCCCAGGGCAGGTACAGCACAGGGTTAGATAGAGTAAAGCTCCCTCTACACGGTCCCATCAAACACTCCCAGGGCAGGTACAGCACAGGATTAGATACAGAGTAAAGCTCCCTCTACACTGTCCCATCAAACACTTCCAGGGCAGGTACAGCACGGGTTCGATACAGAGTAAAGCTCCCTCTACACTGTCCCATCAAACACTCCCAGGGCAGGTACAGCACGGGTTAGATACAGAGAAAGCTCCCTCTGCACTGTCCCATCAAACACTCCCAGGGCAGGTACAGCACAGGGTTAGATACAGAGTAAAGCTCCCTCTACACTGTCCCATCAAACACTCCCAGGGCAGGTACAGCATGGGTTAGATACAGAGTAAAGCTCCCTCTACACTGTCACATCAAATACTCCCAGGGCAGGTACAACACGGGTTAGATACAGAGTAAAGCTCCTTCGACACTGTCCCATCAAACACTCCCAGGACAGGTACAGCACGGGTTAGATACAGAGTAAAGCTCCCTCTACACTGTCCCATCAAACACTCCCAGGGCAGGTACAGCACGGGTTAGACACAGAGTAAAGCTCCTTCGACACTGTCCCATCAAACACTCCCAGGGCAGGTACAGCACGTGTTAGATACAGAATAAACCTCCCTCTACACTGTCCCATCAAACACTCCCAGGGCAGGTGCAGCACGGGTTAGATACAGAAAAAAGCTCCCTCTACACTGTCCCATCAAACGCTCCCAGGGCAGGGACAGCACGGGTTAGATAGAGAGTAAAGCTCCTTCGACACTGTCCCATCAATCACTCCCAGGATAGGTACAGCACGGGTTAGATACAGAGTAAAGCTGCCTCTACACTGTCCTATATAACTCTCCCAGGACAGGTATGGCGTGGGTTAGATACAGAGTTAAGCTCCCTCTACACTGTCCCATCCAGCACTGCCAGGGCTGGTATAGCACGGGTTAGATACAGAGTAAAGCTCCCTCTACACTGTCCCATCAAACACTCCCGGGGCAGGTACAGCATGGATTAGATACAGAGTAAAGCTCCCTCTACACTGTCCCATCAAACACTCCCAGGGCAGGTACAGCACGGGTTAGATACAGTGTAGAGCTCCCTCTACACTGTCCCATCAAACACTCCCAGGGCAGGTACAGCACGGGTTAGATACAGAGTAAAGCTCCCTCTGCACTGTCCCATCAAACACCCCCAGGGCAGGTACAGCACAGGTTAGATACAGAGTAAAGGTCCCTCTACACTGTCCCATCAAACACTCACAGGGCAAGTACAGCACGGGTTAGATACAGAGTAAAGCTCCCTCTACACTGTCCCATCAAACAATCCCAGGGCAGGTACAGCACAGGTTAGATACAGAGTGAAGCTCCCTCTACACTGTCCCATCAAAAACGTCAGGGCAGGTACAGCATGGGTTAGATACAGAGTAAAGCTCCCTCTACACTGTCCCATCAAACACTCCCACGGCAGGTACAGCACAGGGTTAGATACTGAGTAAAGCTCCCTCTACCCTGTCCCATCAAACACTCCCACGGCAGCTACAGCACGGGTTAGATACAGAGTAAAGCTCCCTCTACACTGTCCCATCAAACACTCCCAGGGCAGGTACAGCACGGGTTAGATACAGAGTAAAGCTCCCTCTACACTGTCCCATCAAACACTCCCAGGGCAGGTACAGCACGGGTTAGATACAGAGTAAAGCTCCCTCTACACTGTCCCATCAAACACTCCCAGGGCAGGTACAGCACAGGGTTAGATACAGAGTAATGCTCCCTCTACACTGTCCCATCAAACACTCCCAGGGCAGCTACAGCACAGGGTTAGATACAGAGCAACGCTCCCTCTACACTGTCCCATCAAACACTCCCAGGGCAGGTACAGCACGGGTTAGATACAGAGTAAAGCTCCCTCTACACTGTCCCATCAAACACTCCCAGGGCAGGTACAGCACAGGTTAGATACAGAGTGAAGCTCCCTCTACACTGTCCCATCAAATACGTCAGGGCAGGTACAGCATGGGTTAGATACAGAGTAAAGCTCCCTCTACACTGTCCCATCAAACACTCCCAGGGCAGGTACAGCACAGGGTTAGATACAGAGTAAAGCTCCCTCTACACTGTCCCATCAAACACTCCCAGGGCAGGTACAGCACAGGGTTAGATACAGAGTAAAGCTCCCTCTACACTGTCCCATCAAACACTCCCAGGGCAGATACAGCACGGGTTAGATACAGAGTAAAGCTCCCTCTACGCTGTCCCATCAAACCCTCCCAGGGCAGGTACAGCACAGGGTTAGATACTGAGTAAAGCTCCCTCTACACTGTCCCATCAAACACTCCCAGGGTAGGTACAGCACGGGTTAGGTACAAAGTAATGCTCCCTCTACACTGTCCCATCAAACACTCCCAGGGCAGGTCCAGCACGGGTTAGATACAGAGTAAAGCTCCCTCGACACTGTCCCATTATACACTCCCAGGGCAGGTTGAGCACAGAGTTAGATACTGAGTAAAGCTCCCTCTACACTGTCCCATCAAGCACTTCCAGGGCAGGTACAGCACGGGTTAGATACAGAGTAAAGCTCCCTCTACACTGTCCCATCAAACGCTGCCAAGGCAGGGACAGCACGGGTTAGATACTGAGTAAAGCTCCCTCTACACTGTCCCATCAAACACACCCAGGGCAGGTACAGCCGAGGGTTACATACAGAGTAAAGCTCCCTCTACACTGTCCCATCAAACACTCCCAGGGCAGGTACAGCACGGGTTAGATACAGAGTTAAGCTCCCTCTACACTGTCCCATCAAACACTCCCAGGGCTGGTACAGCACGGGTTAGATACAGCGTAAAGCTCCCTCTACACTGTCCCATCAAACACTCCCAGGGCAGGTACAGCACGTGTTAGGTACAGAGTAAAGCTCCCTCTACACTGTCCCATCAAACACTCCCAGGGCAGGTACAGCACAGGATTAGATACAGAGTAAAGCTCCCTCTACACTGTCCCATCAAACACTCCCAGGGCAGGTACAGCACGGGTTCGATACAGAGTAAAGCTCCCTCTACACTGTCCCATCAAACACTCCCAGGGCAGGTACAGCACGCGTTAGATACAGAGTAAGCTCCCTCTACACTGTCCCATCAAACACTCCCAGGGCAGGTACAGCACAGGGTTAGATACAGAGTAAAGCTCCCTCTACACTGTCCCATCAAACACTCCCAGGGCAGGTACAGCATGGGTTAGATACAGAGTAAAGCTCCCTCTACACTGTCACATCAAATACTCCCACGGCAGGTACAGCACGGGTTAGATACAGAGTAAAGCTCCTTCGACACTGTCCCATCAAACACTCCCAGGACAGGTACAGCACGGGTTAGATACAGAGTAAAGCTCCCTCTACACTGTCCCATCAAACACTCACAGGGCAGGTACAGCACGGGTTAGATACAGAGTTAAGCTCCCTCTACACTGTCCCATCAAACACTACCAGGGCAGGTACAGCACGGGTTAGATACAGAGTTAAGCTCCCTCTGCACTGTCCCATCAAACACTCCCAGGGCAGGTACAGCACGGGTTAGATACAGAGTAAAGCTCCCTCTACACTGTCCCATCAAACACTCCCAGGGCAGGTACAGCACAGGGTTAGATACAGAGTAAAGCTCCCTCTACACTGTCCCATCAAACACTCCCAGGGCAGGTACAGCACAGGGTTAGATACAGAGTAAAGCTCCCTCTACACTGTCCCATCAAACACTCCCAGGGCAGATACAGCACGGGTTAGATACAGAGTAAAGCTCCCTCTACACTGTCCCATCAAACCCTCCCAGGGCAGGTACAGCACAGGGTTAGATACTGAGTAAAGCTCCCTCTACACTGTCCCATCAAACACTCCCAGGGTAGGTACAGCACGGGTTAGGTACAAAGTAATGCTCCCTCTACACTGTCCCATCAAACACTCCCAGGGCAGGTCCAGCACGGGTTAGATACAGAGTAAAGCTCCCTCTACACTGTCCCATCAAACACTCCCATGGCAGGTTGAGCACAGAGTTAGATACTGAGTAAAGCTCCCTCTACACTGTCCCATCAAGCACTTCCAGGGCAGGTACAGCACGGGTTAGATACAGAGTAAAGCTCCCTCTACACTGTCCCATCAAACGCTGCCAAGGCAGGGACAGCACGGGTTAGATACTGAGTAAAGCTCCCTCTGCACTGTCCCATCAAACACACCCAGGGCAGGTACAGCTGAGGGTTAGATACAGAGTAAAGCTCCCTCTACACTGTCCCATCAAACACTCCCAGGGCAGGTACAGCACGGGTTAGATACAGAGTTAAGCTCCCTCTACACTGTCCCATCAAACACTCCCAGGGCAGGTACAGCACAGGGTTAGATACAGAGTAAAGCTCCCTCTACACTGTCCCATCAAACACTCCCAGGGCAGGTACAGCACGGGTTCGATACAGAGTAAAGCTCCCTCTACACTGTCCCATCAAACACTCCCAGGGCAGGTACAGCACGGGTTAGATACAGAGTAAGCTCCCTCTGCACTGTCCCATCAAACACTCCCAGGGCAGGTACAGCACAGGGTTAGATACAGAGTAAAGCTCCCTCTACACTGTCCCATCAAACACTCCCAGGGCAGGTACAGCATGGGTTAGATACAGAGTAAAGCTCCCTCTACACTGTCACATCAAATACTCCCAGGGCAGGTACAACACGGGTTAGATACAGAGTAAAGCTCCTTCGACACTGTCCCATCAAACAATCCCAGGACAGGTACAGCACGGGTTAGATACAGAGTAAAGCTCCCTCTACACTGTCCCATCAAACACTCCCAGGGCAGGTACAGCACGGGTTAGACACAGAGTAAAGCTCCTTCGACACTGTCCCATCAAACACTCCCAGGGCAGGTACAGCACGGGTTAGATACAGAATAAACCTCCCTCTACACTGTCCCATCAAACACTCCCAGGGCAGGTGCAGCACGGGTTAGATACAGAAAAAAGCTCCCTCTACACTGTCCCATCAAACGCTCCCAGGGCAGGGACAGCACGGGTTAGATAGAGAGTAAAGCTCCTTCGACACTGTCCCATCAATCACTCCCAGGATAGGTACAGCACGGGTTAGATACAGAGTAAAGCTGCCTCTACACTGTCCTATATAACTCTCCCAGGACAGGTATGGCGTGGGTTAGATACAGAGTTAAGCTCCCTCTACACTGTCCCATCCAGCACTGCCAGGGCAGGTATAGCACGGGTTAGATACAGAGTAAAGCTCCCTCTACACTGTCCCATCAAACACTCCCGGGGCAGGTACAGCATGGATTAGATACAGAGTAAAGCTCCCTCTACACTGTCCCATCAAACACTCCCAGGGCAGGTACAGCACGGGTTAGATACAGTGTAGAGCTCCCTCTACACTGTCCCATCAAACACTCCCAGGGCAGGTACAGCACGGGTTGGATACAGAGTAAAGCTCCCTCTGCACTGTCCCATCAAACACCCCCAGGGCAGGTACAGCACAGGTTAGATACAGAGTAAAGGTCCCTCTACACTGTCCCATCAAACACTCACAGGGCAAGTACAGCACGGGTTAGATACAGAGTAAAGCTCCCTCTACACTGTCCCATCAAACAATCCCAGGGCAGGTACAGCACAGGTTAGATACAGAGTGAAGCTCCCTCTACACTGTCCCATCAAAAACGTCAGGGCAGGTACAGCATGGGTTAGATACAGAGTAAAGCTCCCTCTACACTGTCCCATCAAACACTCCCACGGCAGGTACAGCACAGGGTTAGATACTGAGTAAAGCTCCCTCTACCCTGTCCCATCAAACACTCCCACGGCAGGTACAGCACGGGTTAGATACAGAGTAAAGCTCCCTCTACACTGTCCCATCAAACACTCCCAGGGCAGGTACAGCACGGGTTAGATACAGAGTAAAGCTCCCTCTACACTGTCCCATCAAACACTCCCAGGGCAGGTACAGCACGGGTTAGATACAGAGTAAAGCTCCCTCTACACTGTCCCATCAAACACTCCCAGGGCAGCTACAGCACAGGGTTAGATACAGAGCAACGCTCCCTCTACACTGTCCCATCAAACACTCCCAGGGCAGGTACAGCACGGGTTAGATACAGAGTAAAGCTCCCTCTACACTGTCCCATCAAACACTCCCAGGGCAGCTACAGCACAGGGTTAGATACAGAGCAACGCTCGCTCTACACTGTCCCATCAAACACTCCCAGGGCAGGTACAGCATGGGTTAGATACAGAGTAAAGCTCCCTCTACACTGTCCCATCAAACACTCCCAGGGCAGGTACAGCACAGGGTTAGATACAGAGTAAAGCTCCCTCTACACTGTCCCATCAAACACTCCCAGGGCAGGTACAGCACAGGGTTAGATACAGAGTAAAGCTCCCTCTACACTGTCCCATCAAACACTCCCAGGGCAGATACAGCACGGGTTAGATACAGAGTAAAGCTCCCTCTAGGCTGTCCCATCAAACCCTCCCAGGGCAGGTACAGCACAGGGTTAGATACTGAGTAAAGCTCCCTCTACACTGTCCCATCAAACACTCCCAGGGTAGGTACAGCACGGGTTAGGTACAAAGTAATGCTCCCTCTACACTGTCCCATCAAACACTCCCAGGGCAGGTCCAGCACGGGTTAGATACAGAGTAAAGCTCCCTCGACACTGTCCCATTATACACTCCCAGGGCAGGTTGAGCACAGAGTTAGATACTGAGTAAAGCTCCCTCTACACTGTCCCATCAAGCACTTCCAGGGCAGGTACAGCACGGGTTAGATACAGAGTAAAGCTCCCTCTACACTGTCCCATCAAACGCTGCCAAGGCAGGGACAGCACGGGTTAGATACTGAGTAAAGCTCCCTCTACACTGTCCCATCAAACACACCCAGGGCAGGTACAGCCGAGGGTTACATACAGAGTAAAGCTCCCTCTACACTGTCCCATCAAACACTCCCAGGGCAGGTACAGCACGGGTTAGATACAGAGTTAAGCTCCCTCTACACTGTCCCATCAAACACTCCCAGGGCTGGTACAGCACGGGTTAGATACAGCGTAAAGCTCCCTCTACACTGTCCCATCAAACACTCCCAGGGCAGGTACAGCACGGGTTAGGTACAGAGTAAAGCTCCCTCTACACTGTCCCATCAAACACTCCCAGGGCAGGGACAGCACAGGGTTAGATAGAGTAAAGCTCCCTCTACACTGTCCCATCAAACACTCCCAGGGCAGGTGCTGCACGGGTTAGATAGGGAGTAAAGCTCCTTCGACACTGTCCCATCAAACACTCCCAGGGCAGGTTCAGCACGGGTTAGATACAGAGTTAAGCTCCCTCTGCACTGTCCCATCAAACACTCCCAGGGCAGGTACAGCACAGGGTTAGATACAGAATAAAGCTCCTTCGACACTATCCCATCAAACACTCCCAGGACAGGTACAGCACGGGTTAGATACAGAGTAAAGCTCCCTCTACACTGTCCCATCAAACACTCCCAGGGCAGGTACAGCACGGGTTAGATACAGAGTAAAGCTCCCTCTACACTGTCCCATCAAACACTCCCAGGGCAGGTACAGCGCGGGTTAGATACAGAGTAAAGCTCCCTCTACACTGTCCCATCAAACACTCCCAGGGCAGGTACAGCACAGGGTTAGATACTGAGTAAAGCTCCCTCTACAGTGTCCCATCAAACACTCCCAGGGTAGGTACAGCACGGGTTAGATACAAAGTAATGCTCCCTCTATACTGTCCCATCAAACACTCCCAGGGCAGGTCCAGCACGGGTTAGATACAGCCTAAAGTTCCCTCTACACTCTCCCAGCAAACACTCCCAGGGCAGGTACAGCACGCGTTAGATACAGAATAAAGCTCCCTCTACACTGTCCCATCAAACACTCCCAGGGCAGGTACAGCACGGGTTAGATACAGAGTAAAGCTCCCTCTACACTGTCCCATCAAACACTCCCAGGGCAGGTACAGCACAGGGTTAGATACAGAGTAATGCTCCCTCTACACTGTCCCATCAAACACTCCCAGGGCAGCTACAGCACAGGGTTAGATACAGAGTAACGCTCCCTCTACACTGTCCCATCAAACACTCCCAGGGCAGGTACAGCACGGGTTAGATACAGAGTAAAGCTCCCTCTACACTGTCCCATCAAACACTCCCAGGGCAGGTACAGCACAGGTTAGATACAGAGTGAAGCTCCCTCTACACTGTTCCATCAAACACGTCAGGGCAGGTACAGCATGGGTTAGATACAGAGTAAAGCTCCCTCTACACTGTCCCATCAAACACTCCCAGGGCAGGTACAGCACAGGGTTAGATGCAGAGTAAAGCTCCCTCTACACTGTCCCATCAAACACTCCCAGGGCAGGTACAGCACAGGGTTAGATACAGAGTAAAGCTCCCTCTACAATGTCCCATCAAACACTCCCAGGGCAGATACAGCACGGGTTAGATACAGAGTAAAGCTCCCTCTACACTGTCCCATCAAACCCTCCCAGGGCAGGTACAGCGCAGGGTTAGATACTGAGTAAAGCTCCCTCTACACTGTCCCATCAAACACTCCCAGGGTAGGTACAGCACGGCTTAGGTACAAAGTAATGCTCCCTCTACACTGTCCCATCAAACACTCCCAGGGCAGGTCCAGCACGGGTTAGATACAGAGTAAAGCTCCCTCTACACTGTCCCATCAAACACTCCCAGGGCAGGTTGAGCACAGAGTTAGATACTGAGTAAAGCTCCCTCTACACTGTCCCATCAAGCACTTCCAGGGCAGGGACAGCACGGGTTAGATATTGAGTAAAGCTCCCTCTACACTGTCCCATCAAACACACCCAGGGCAGGTACAGCCGAGGGTTAGATACAGAGTAAAGCTCCCTCTACACTGCCCCATCAAACACTCCCAGGGCAGCTACAGCATGGGCTAGATACAGAGTCAAGCTCCCTCTACACTGTCACATCAAATACTCCCAGGGCAGGTACAGCACGGGTTAGATACAGAGTAAAGCTCCTTCGACACTGTCCCATCAAACACTCCCAGGACAGGTACAGCACGGGTTAGATACAGAGTAAAGCTCCCTCTACACTGTCCCATCAAACACTCACAGGGCAGGTACAGCACAGGTTAGATGCAGAGTTAAGCTCCCTCTACACTGTCCCATCAAACACTCCCAGGGCAGGTACAGCACGGTTTAGATACAGAGTAAAGCTCCCTCTACACTGTCCCATCAAACACTCCCAGGGCAGGTACAGCACGGGTTAGATACAGAGTAAAGCTCCTTCTACACTTTCCCATCAAACACTCCCAGGGCAGGTACAGCACGGGTTAGATACAGAGGAAACCTCCCTCTACACTGTCCCATCAAACACTCCCAGGGCAGGTACAGCACGGGTTAGATGCAGAGTAAAGCTCCCTCTACACTGTCCCATCAAACACTCCCAGGGCAGGTACAGCATGGGTTAGATACAGAGTAAAGCTCCCTCTGCACTGTCCCATCATACACTCCCAGGGCAGGTGCAGCACGGGTTAGATAGGGAGTAAAGCTCCTTCGACACTGTCCCATCAAACACTCCCAGGGCAGGTACAGCACGGGTTAGATACAGAGTTAAGCTCCCTCTACACTGTCCCATCAAACACTCCCAGGGCAGGTACAGCACAGGGTTAGATACAGAATAAAGCTCCTTCGACACTATCCCATCAAACACTCCCAGGACAGGTACAGCACGGTTTAGATACAGAGTAAAGCTCCGTCTACACTGTCCCATCAAACACTCCCAGGGCAGGTACAGCACGGGTTAGATACAGAGTAAAGCTCCCTCTACACTGTCCCATCAAACACTCCCAGGGCAGGTACAGCGCGGGTTAGATACAGAGTAAAGCTCCCTCTACACTGTCCCATCAAACACTCCCAGGGCAGGTACGGCACAGGGTTAGATACTGAGTAAAGCTCCCTCTACATTGTGGCATCAAACACTCCCAGGGTAGGTACAGCACGGGTTAGAAACAAAGTAATGCTCCCTCTATACTGTCCCATCAAACACTCCCAGGGCAGGTACAGCACGGGTTAGATACAGAGTAAAGCTCCCTCTACACTGTCCCATCAAACCTCCCAGGGCAGGTACAGCACGGGTTAGATGCAGAGTAAAGCTCCCTCTACACTGTCCCATCAAACACTCCCAGGGCAGGTACAGCACGGGTTAGATACAGAGTAAAGCTCCCTCTACACTGTCCCATCAAACCTCCCAGGGCAGGTACAGCACGGGTTAGATACAGAGTAAAGCTCCCTCTACACTGTCCCATCAAACACTCCCAGGGCAGGTACAGCACGGGTTAGATCGGGAGTAAAGCTCCTTCGACACTGTCCCATCAAACACTCCCAGGGCAGGTACAGCACAGGGTTAGATACTGAGTAAAGCTCCCTCTACACTGTCCCATCAAACACTCCCAGGGCAGGTACAGCACGGGTTAGATACAGAGTAATGCTCCCTCTACTCTGTCCCATCAAACACTCCCAGGGCAGGTACAGCACAGGGTTAGATACTGAGTAAAGCTCCCTCTACCCTGTCCCATCAAACACTCCCACGGCAGGTACAGCACGGGTTAGATACAGAGTAAAGCTCCCTCTACACTGTCCCATCAAACACTCCCAGGGCAGGTACAGCACAGGTTAGATACAGAGTGAAGCTCCCTCTACACTGTCCAATCAAAAACGTCAGGGCAGGTACAGCATGGGTTAGATACAGAGTAAAGCTCCCTCTACACTGTCCCATCAAACACTCCCACGGCAGGTACAGCACAGGGTTAGATACAGAGTAACGCTCCCTCTACACTGTCCCATCAAACACTCCCAGGGCAGGTACAGCACGGGTTAGATACAGAGTAAAGCTCCCTCTACACTGTCCCATCAAACACTCCCAGGGCAGGTACAGCACAGGTTAGATACAGAGTGAAGCTCCCTCTACACTGTCCCATCAAACACGTCAGGGCAGGTACAGCATGGGTTAGATACAGAGTAAAGCTCCCTCTACACTGTCCCATCAAACACTCCCAGGGCAGGTACAGCACAGGGTTAGATACAGAGTAAAGCTCCCTCTACACTGTCCCATCAAACACTCCCAGGGCAGGTACAGCACAGGGTTAGATACAGAGTAAAGCTCCCTCTACACTGTCCCATCAAACACTCCCAGGGCAGATACAGCACGGGTTAGATACAGAGTAAAGCTCCCTCTACACTGTCCCATCAAACCCTCCCAGGGCAGGTACAGCACAGGGTTAGATACTGAGTAAAGCTCCCTCTACACTGTCCCATCAAACACTCCCAGGGTAGGTACAGCACGGCTTAGGTACAAAGTAATGCTCCCTCTACACTGTCCCATCAAACACTCCCAGGGCAGGTCCAGCACGGGTTAGATACAGAGTAAAGCTCCCTCTACACTGTCCCATCAAACACTCCCAGGGCAGGTTGAGCACAGAGTTAGATACTGAGTAAAGCTCCCTCTACACTGTCCCATCAAGCACTTCCAGGGCAGGTACAGCACGGGTTAGATACAGAGTAAAGCTCCCTCTGCACTGTCCCATCAAACGCTGCCAAGGCAGGGACAGCACGGGTTAGATACTGAGTAAAGCTCCCTCTACACTGTCCCATCAAACACACCCAGGGCAGGTACAGCCGAGGGTTAGATACAGAGTAAAGCTCCCTCTACACTGCCCCATCAAACACTCCCAGGGCAGCTACAGCATGGGTTAGATACAGAGTCAAGCTCCCTCTACACTGTCACATCAAATACTCGCAGGGCAGGTACAGCACGGGTTAGATACAGAGTAAAGCTCCTTCGACACTGTCCCATCAAACACTCCCAGGACAGGTACAGCACGGGTTAGATACTGAGTAAAGCTCCCTCTACACTGTCCCATCAAACACTCCCACGGCAGGTACAGCACGGGTTAGATACAGAGTAAAGCTCCCTCTACACTGTCCCATCAAACACTCCCAGGGCAGGTACAGCACGCGTTAGATACAGAGTAAAGCGCCCTCTACACTGTCCCATCAAACACTCCCAGGGCAGGTACAGCACGGGTTAGATACAGAGTAAAGCTCCCTCTACACTGTCCCATCAAACACTCCCAGGGCAGGTACAGCACAGGGTTAGATACAGAGTAAAGCTCCCTCTACACTGTCCCATCAAACACTCCCAAGGCAGGTACAGCACAGGGTTAGATACAGAGTAAAACTTCCTCTACACTGTCCCATCAAACACTCCCAGGGCAGGTACAGCACGGGTTAGATACAGAGTAAAGCTCCCTCTACACTGTCCCATCAAACACTCCCAGGGCAGGTACAGCACGGGTTAGATACAGAGTAAAGCTCCCTCTACACTGTCCCATCAGACACTCCCAGGGCAGGTACAGCATGGGTTAGATACAGAGTAATGCTCCCTCTACACTGTCCCATCAAACACTCCCAGGGCAGGTACAGCACGGGTTAGATACAGAGTAAATATCCTTCGACACTGTCCCATCAAACACTCACAGGGCAGGTACAGCACGGGTTAGATGCAGAGTTAAGCTCCCTCTACACTGTCCCATCAAACACTTCCATGGCAGGTACAGCACGGGTTAGATACAGAGTTAAGCTCCCTCTACACTGTCCCATCAAACACTCCCAGGGCAGGTACAGCACGGGTTAGATACTGAGTAAAGCTCCCTCTACACTGTCCCATCAAACACTCCCACGGCAGGTACAGCACGGGTTAGATACAGAGTAAAGCTCCCTCTACACTGTCCCATCAAACACTCCCAGGGCAGGTACAGCACGCGTTAGATACAGAGTAAAGCGCCCTCTGCACTGTCCCATCAAACACTACCAGGGCAGGTACAGCACAGGGTTAGATACAGAGTAAAGCTCCCTCTACACTGTCCCATCAAACACTCCCAGGGCAGGTACAGCACGGGTTAGATACAGAGTAAAGCTCCCTCTACACTGTCCCATCAAACACTCCCAGGGCAGGTACAGCACAGGGTTAGATACAGAGTAAAGCTCCCTCTACACTGTCCCATCAAACACTCCCAAGGCAGGTACAGCACAGGGTTAGATACAGAGTAAAACTTCCTCTACACTGTCCCATCAAACACTCCCAGGGCAGGTACAGCACGGGTTAGATACAGAGTAAAGCTCCCTCTACACTGTCCCATCAAACACTCCCAGGGCAGGTACAGCACGGGTTAGATACAGAGTAAAGCTCCCTCTACACTGTCCCATCAGACACTCCCAGGGCAGGTACAGCATGGGTTAGATACAGAGTAATGCTCCCTCTACACTGTCCCATCAAACACTCCCAGGGCAGGTACAGCACGGGTTAGATACAGAGTAAATATCCTTCGACACTGTCCCATCAAACACTCCCAGGGCAGGTACAGCACGGGTTAGATATAGAGTAAAGCTCCCTCTACACTGTCTCATCAAACACTCCCAGGGCAGGTACAGCACGGTTTGATACAGAGTAAATCTCTCTCTACACTGTCCCATCAAACACTCCCAGGGCAGGTACAGCACGGGTTAGATACAGAGTAAAGCTCCCTCTGCACTGTCCCATCAAACACTCCCACGGCAGGTACAACACGGGTTATATACAGAGTAATGGTCCCTCTACACTGTCCCATCAAACAATCCCAGGGCAGGTGCAGCACAGGGTTAGATACAGAGTAAAGCTCCCTCTACACTGTCCCATCAAACACTCCCAGGGCAGGGACAGCACGGGTTAGAAACAGAGTAAAGCTCCTTCGACACTGTCCCATCAATCACTCCCAGGACATGTGCAGCACGGGTTAGATACAGAGTAAAGCTCCCTCCACACTGTCCCATCAAACACTCCCAGGGCCGGTACAGCACGGGTTAGATACAGAGTAAAGCTCCCTCTACACTGTCCCATCAAACACTCCCAGGGCAGGTACAGCACAGGGTTAGATACAGAGTAAAACTCCCTTTACACTGTCCCATCAAACACTCCCAGGGCAGGTACAGCACGGGTTAGATACAGAGTAAAGCTCCCTCTACACTGTCCCATCAAACACTCCCAGGGCAGGTACAGCACAGGGTTAGATACAGAGTAAAACTCCCTTTACACTGTCCCATCAAACACTCCCATGGCAGGTAAAGCACGGGTTAGATACAGATTAAAGCTCCCTTAAACTGTCCCATCAAACACTCCCAGGGCAGGTACAGCACAGGGTTAGATACAGAGTAAAGCTCCCTCTTCACTGTCCCATCAAACACTCCCAGGGCAGGTACAGCACAGGGTTAGATACAGAGTAAAACTCCCTCTACACTGTCCCATCAAACACTCCCAGGGCAGGTACAACACGGGTTATATACAGAGTAAAGCTCCCTCTACACTGTCCCATCAAACACTCCCAGGGCAGGTACAGCACGGGTTAGATACAGAGTAAATCTCGCTCTACACTGTCCCATCAAACACTCCCAGGGCAGGTACAGCACAGGTTAGATACAGAGTAATGCTCCCTCTACACTGTCCCATCAAACACTCCCAGGGCAGGTACAGCACGGGTTAGATACAGAGTAAAGCTCCCTCTACACTGTCCCATCAAGCACTCCCAGGGCAGGTGCAGCACGGGTTAGGTACAGAGTAAAGCTCCCTCTACACTGTCCCTTCAAACACTCCCAGGGCAGGTACAGCACGGGTTAGATACAGAGTAAAGCTGCCTCTACACTGTCCCATCAAACACTCCCAGGGCAGGTACAGCAGAGGGTTAGATACTGAGTAAAGCTCCCTCTACCCTGTCCCATCAAACGCTCCCACGGCAGGTACAGCACGGGTTAGATGCAGAGTAAAGCTCCCTCTACACTGTCCCATCAAACACTCCCAGGGCAGGTACAGCACGCGTTAGATACAGAGTAAAGCTCCCTCTACACTGTCCCATCAAACACTCCCAGGGCAGGTACAGCACAGGGTTAGATACAGAGTAAAGCTCCCTCTACACTGTCCCATCAAACACTCCCAGGGCAGGTACAGCACGGGTTAGATACAGAGTAAAGCTCACTCTACACTGTCCCATCAAACACTCCCAGGGCAGGTACAGCACAGGGTTAGATACAGAGTAAAGCTCCCTCTACACTGTCCCATCAAACACTCCCAGGGCAGGTACAGCACAGGGTGAGATACAGAGTAAAACTTCCTCTACACTGTCCCATCAAACACTCCCAGGGCAGGTACAGCACGGGTTAGATACAGAGTAAAGCTGCCTATACACTGTCCAATCAAACACTCCCAGGGCAGGTACAGCACGGGTTAGATAGAGAGTAAAGCTCCTTAGACACTGTCCCATCAAACACTCCCAGGGCAGGTAGAGCACGGGTTAGATACAGAGTAAAGCTCCCTCTACACTGCCCCATCAAACACTCCCAGGGCAGGTACAGCATGGGTTAGATACAGAGTAATGCTCCCTCTACACTGTCCCATCAAACACTCCCAGGGCAGGTACAGCACGGGTTAGATACAGAGTAAATATCCTTCGACACTGTCGCATCAAACACTCCCAGGGCAGGTACAGCACAGGGTTAGATACAGAGTAAAGCTCCCTCTGCACTGTCCCGTCAAACACTCCCAGGGCAGGTACAGCACGGGTTAGATACAGAGTAAAGCTCCCTCTACACTGTCCCATCAAACACTCCCAGGGCAGGTAAAGCACAGGGTTAGATACTGAGTAAAGCTCCCTCTACACTGTCCCATCAAACACTCCCAGGGCAGGTACAGCACGGGTTAGATACAGAGTAAAGCTCCCTCTACACTGTCCCATCAAACAATCCCAGGGCAGGTCCAGCACGGGTTGATACAGAGTAAAGCTCCCTCTACGCTGTCCCATCAAACACTCCCAGGGCAGGTACAGCACAGGGTGAGATACAGAGTAAAGCTCCCTCTACACTGTCCCATCAAACACTCCCAGGGCAGGTACAGCACGGGTTAGATACAGAGTTAAGCTCCCTCCACACTGTCCCATCAAACACTCCCAGGGCAGGTACAGCACGGGTTAGATACAGAGTAAAGCTCCCTCTACACTGCCCCATCAAACACTCCCAGGGCAGGTACAGCACGGGTTAGATACAGAGTAAAGCTCCCTCTACACTGTCCCATCAAACACTCCCAGGGCAGGTACAGCACGGGTTAGATACAGAGTAAAGCTCCCTCTACACTGTCCCATCAATCACTCCCAGGGCCGGTACAGCACGGGTTAGATATGGAGTAAAGCTCCCTCTACACTCTCCAATCAAACACTCCCAGTGCAGGTACAGCACGGTTTGATACAGAGTAAATCTCCCTCTACACTGTCCCATCAAACACTCCCAGGGCAGGTAGAGCACGGGTTAGATACAGAGTAAAGCACCCTCTACACTGTCCCATCAAACACTCCCAGGGCAGGTACAGCACGGGTTAGATACAGAGTAAAGCTCCCTCTAAACTGTCCCATCAAACACTCCCAGGGCAGGTACAGCACAGTGTTAGATACTGAGTAAAGCACTCTCTACCCTGTCCCATCAAACACTCCCACGGCAGGTACAGCACGGGTTATATACAGAGTAATGGTCCTTCTACACTGTCCCATCAAACACTCCCAGGGCAGGTAGAGCACGGGTTAGATACAGAGTAAAGCTCCCTCTACACTGTCCCATCAAACACTCCCAGGGCAGGTACAGCATGGGTTAGATACAGAGAAAAGCTCCCTCTACACTGTCCCATCAAACACTCCCAGGGCAGGTACAGCACGGGTTAGATACAGAGTAAAGCTCCCTCTGCACTGTCCCATCAAACACTCCCAGGGCAGGTACAGCACGGGTTAGATACAGAGTAAAGTTCCCTCTACACTGTCCCATCAAACACTCCCAGGGTAGGTACAGCACGGGTTAGATACAGAGTACAGCTCCCTCTATACTGTCCCATCAAACACTCCCAGGGCAGGTACAGCACGGGTTAGATACAGCGTAACGTTCCCTCTACAATGTCCCAGCAAACACTCCCAGGGCAGGTACAGCACGGGTTAGATACAGAGTAAAGCTCCCTCTACACTGTCCCATCAAACACTCCCAGGGCAGGTACAGCAGAGGGTTAGATACTGAGTAAAGCTCCCTCTACCCTGTCCCATCAAACACTCCCACGGCAGGTACAGCAGAGGGTTAGATACTGAGTAAAGCTCCCTCTACACTGTCCCATCAAACACTCCCAGGGCAGGTACAGCACGGGTTAGATACAGAGTAAAGCTCCCTCTACACTGTCCCATCAAACAATCCCAGGGCAGGTACAGCACGGGTTGATACAGAGTGAAGCTCCCTCTACGCTGTCCCATCAAACACTCCCAGGGCAGGTACAGCACAGGATGAGATACAGAGTAAAGCTCCCTCTACACTGTCCCATCAAACACTCCCAGGGCAGGTACAGCACGGGTTAGATACAGAGTAAAGCTCCTTTGACACTGTCCCATCAAACACTCCCAGGGCAGGTACAGCACGGGTTAGATACAGAGTAAAGCTCCCTCTACACTGTCCCATCAATCACTCCCAGGGCCGGTACAGCACGGGTTAGATATAGAGTAAAGCTCCCTCTACACTCTCCAATCAAACACTCCCAGGGCAGGTACAGCACGGTTTGATACAGAGTAAATCTCCCTCTACACTATCCCATCAAACACTCCCAGGGCAGGTGCAGCACGGGTTAGATACAGAGTAAAGCTCCCTCTACACTGTCCCATCAAACACTCCCAGGGCAGGTACAGCACGGGTTAGATACAGAGTAAAGCTCCCTCTACACTGTCCCATCAAACACTCCCAGGGCAGGTACAGCACAGGGTTAGATACTGAGTAAAGCACCCTCTACCCTGTCCCATCAAACACTCCCACGGCAGGTACAGCACGGGTTATATACAGAGTAATGGTCCCTCTACACTGTCCCATCAAACAATCCCAGGGCAGGTACAGCACAGTGTTAGATACAGAGTAAAGCTCCCTCTACACTGTCCCATCAAACACTCCCAGGGCAGGTACAGCACGGGTTAGATACAGAGTAAAGCTCCCTCTACACTGTCCCATCAAACACTCCCAGGGCAGGTACAGCACAGGGTTAGATACTGAGTAAAGCTCCCTCTACCCTGTCCCATCAAACACTCCCACGGCAGGTACAGCACGGGTTAGATACAGAGTTAAGCTCCCTCTACACTGTCCCATCAAACACTCCCAGGGCAGGTACAGCACGCGTTAGATACAGAGTAAAGCTCCCTCTGCACTGTCCCATCAAACACTCCCAGGGCAGGTACAGCACAGGGTTAGATACAGAGTAAAGCTCCCTCTACACTGTCACATCAAACACTCCCAGGGCAGGTACAGCACAGGGTTAGATACAGAGTAAAGCTCCCTCTACACTGTCACATCAAACACTCCCAGGGCAGGTACAGCACGGGTTAGATACAGAGTAAAGCTCCCTCTACACTGTCCCATCAAACACTCCCAGGGCAGGTACAGCACGCGTTAGATACAGAGTAAAGCTCCCTCTGCACTGTCCCATCAAACACTCCCAGGGCAGGTACAGCACGCGTTAGATACAGAGTAAAGCTCCCTCTGCACTGTCCCATCAAACACTCCCAGGGCAGGTACAGCACAGGGTTAGATACAGAGTAAAGCTCCCTCTACACTGTCACATCAAACACTCCCAGGGCAGGTACAGCACGGGTTAGATACAGAGTAAAGCTCCCTCTACACTGTCCCATCAAACACTCCCAGGGCAGGTACAGCACAGGGTTAGATACAGAGTAAAGCTCCCTCTACACTGTCCCATCAAACACTCCCAGGGCAGGTACAGCACGGGTTAGATACAGAGTAAAGCTCCCTCTACACTGTCCCTTCAAACACTCCCAGGGCAGGTACAGCACGGGTTAGATACAGAGTAAAGCTCCCTCTACACTGTCCCATCAAACACTCCCAGGGCAGGTACAGCAGAGGGTTAGATACTGAGTAAAGCTCCCTCTACCCTGTCCCATCAAACACTCCCACGGCAGGTACAGCAGAGGGTTAGATACTGAGTAAAGCTCCCTCTACACTGTCCCATCAAACACTCCCAGGGCAGGTACAGCACGGGTTAGATACAGAGTAAAGCTCCCTCTACACTGTCCCATCAAACAATCCCAGGGCAGGTACAGCACGGGTTGATACAGAGTGAAGCTCCCTCTACGCTGTCCCATCAAACACTCCCAGGGCAGGTACAGCACAGGGTGAGATACAGAGTAAAGCTCCCTCTACACTGTCCCATCAAACACTCCCAGGGCAGGTACAGCACGGGTTAGATACAGAGTAAAGCTCCTTTGACACTGTCCCATCAAACACTCCCAGGGCAGGTACAGCACGGGTTAGATACAGAGCAAAGCTCCCTCTACACTGTCCCATCAATCACTCCCAGGGCCGGTACAGCACGGGTTAGATACAGAGTAATGCTCCCTCTACACTGTCCCATCAAACACTCCCAGGGCAGGTACAGCACGGGTTAGATACAGAGTAAATATCCTTCGACACTGTCCCATCAAACACTCCCAGGGCAGGTGCAGCACAGGGTTAGATACAGAGTAAAGCTCCCTCTACACTGTCCCGTCAAACACTCCCAGGGCAGGTACAGCACGGGTTAGATACAGAGTAAAGCTCCCTCTACACTGTCCCATCAAACACTCCCAGGGCAGGTACAGCACAGGGTTAGATACTGAGTAAAGCTCCCTCTACACTGTCCCATCAAACACTCCCAGGGAAGGTACAGCACGGGTTAGATACAGAGTAAAGCTCCCTCTACACTGTCCCATCAAACAATCCCAGGGCAGGTACAGCATGGGTTGATACAGAGCAAAGCTCCCTCTACGCTGTCCCATCAAACACTCCCAGGGCAGGTACAGCACAGGGTGAGATACAGAGTAAAGCTCCCTCTACACTGTCCCATCAAACACTCCCAGGGCAGGTACAGCACGGGTTAGATACAGAGTTAAGCTCCTTCGACACTGTCCCATTAAACACTCCCAGGGCACGTACAACACGGGTGAGATACAGAGTAAAGCTCCCTCTACACTGCCCCATCAAACACTCCCAGGGCAGGTACAGCACGGGTTAGATACAGAGTAAAGCTCCTTCGACAATGTCCCATCAATCCCTCCCAGGACAGGTACAGCACGGGTTAGATACACAGTAAAGCTCCCTCTACACTGTCCCATCAAACACTCACAGGGCCGGTACAGCACGGGTTAGATATAGCGTAAAGCTCCCTCTACACTCTCCAATCAAACACTCCCAGGGCAGGTACTGCACGGTTTGATACAGAGTAAATCTCCCTCTTCACTGTCCCATCAAACACTCCCAGGGCAGGTACAGCACGGGTTAGATACAGAGTAAAGCTCCCTCTGCACTGTCCCATCAAACACTCCCAGGGCAGGTACAGCACGGGTTAGATACAGAGTCAAGCTCCCTCTACACTGTCCCATCAAACACTCCCAGGGCAGGTACAGCACAGGGTTAGATACTGAGTAAAGCACCCTCTTCCCTGTCCCATCAAACACTCCCACGGCAGGTACAGCACGGGTTATATACAGAGTAATGGTCCCTCTACACTGTCCCATCAAACAATCCCAGGGCAGGTGCAGCACAGGGTTAGATACAGAGTAAAGCTCCCTCTACACTGTCCCATCAAACACTCCCAGGGCAGGGACAGCACGGGTTAGAAACAGAGTAAAGCTCCTTCGACACTGTCCCATCAATCACTCCCAGGACATGTGCAGCACGGGTTAGATACAGAGTAAAGCTCCCTCCACACTGTCCCATCAAACACTCCCAGGGCCGGTACAGCATGGGTTAGATACAGAGTAAAGCTCCCTCTACACTGTCCCATCAAACACTCCCAGGGCAGGTACAGCACAGGGTTAGATACAGAGTAAAACTCCCTTTACACTGTCCCATCAAACACTCCCAGGGCAGGTACAGCACGGGTTAGATACAGAGTAAAGCTCCCTCTACACTGTCCCATCAAACACTCCCAGGGCAGGTACAGCACAGGGTTAGATACAGAGTAAAACTCCCTTTACACTGTCCCATCAAACACTCCCAGGGCAGGTAAAGCACGGGTTAGATACAGAGTAAAGCTCCCTTAAACTGTCCCATCAAACACTCCCAGGGCAGGTACAGCACAGGGTTAGATACAGAGTAAAGCTCCCTCTTCACTGTCCCATCAAACACTCCCAGGGCAGGTACAGCACAGGGTTAGATACAGAGTAAAACTCCCTCTACACTGTCCCATCAAACACTCCCAGGGCAGGTACAACACGGGTTATATACAGAGTAAAGCTCCCTCTACACTGTCCCATCAAACACTCCCAGGGCAGGTACAGCACGGGTTAGATACAGAGTAAATCTCCCTCTACACTGTCCCATCAAACACTCCCAGGGCAGGTACAGCACAGGTTAGATACAGAGTAATGCTCCCTCTACACTGTCCCATCAAACACTCCCAGGGCAGGTACAGCACGGGTTAGATACAGAGTAAAGCTCCCTCTACACTGTCCCATCAAACACTCCCAGGGCAGGTGCTGCACGGGATAGGTACAGAGTAAAGCTCCCTC
This sequence comes from Somniosus microcephalus, assembly GCF_052327205.1. NCBI lineage: Eukaryota > Metazoa > Chordata > Chondrichthyes > Squaliformes > Somniosidae > Somniosus > Somniosus microcephalus. Next base: position 335,813 of record NW_028225335.1, on the reverse strand, counting down.
TACACTGTCCCTTCAACCACTCCCAGGGCAGGTACAGCACGGGTTAGATACAGAGTAAAGCTGCCTCTACACTGTCCCATCAAACACTCCCAGGGCAGGTACAGCAGAGGGTTAGATACTGAGTAAAGCTCCCTCTACCCTGTCCCATCAAACACTCCCACGGCAGGTACAGCACGGGTTAGATGCAGAGTAAAGCTCCCTCTACACTGTCCCATCAAACACTCCCAGGGCAGGTACAGCACGCGTTAGATACAGAGTAAAGCTCCCTCTACACTGTCCCATCAAACACTCCAGGGCAGGTACAGCACAGGGTTAGATACAGAGTAAAGCTCCCTCTACACTGTCCCATCAAACACTCCCAGGGCAGGTACAGCACGGGTTAGATACAGAGTAAAGCTCACTCTACACTGTCCCATCAAACACTCCCAGGGCAGGTACAGAACAGGGTTAGATACAGAGTAAAGCTCCCTCTACACTATCCCATCAAACACTCCCAGGGCAGGTACAGCACAGGGTGAGATACAGAGTAAAACTTCCTCTACACTGTCCCATCAAACACTCCCAGGGCAGGTACAGCACGGGTTAGATACAGAGTAAAGCTCCCTATACACTGTCCAATCAAACACTCCCAGGGCAGGTACAGCACGGGTTAGATAGAGAGTAAAGCTCCTTAGACACTGTCCCATCAAACACTCCCAGGGCAGGTAGAGCACGGGTTAGATACAGAGTAAAGCTCCCTCTACACTGCCCCATCAAACACTCCCAGGGCAGGTACAGCATGGGTTAGATACAGAGTAATGCTCCCTCTACACTGTCCCATCAAACACTCCCAGGGCAGGTACAGCACGGGTTAGATACAGAGTAAATATCCTTCGACACTGTCGCATCAAACACTCCCAGGGCAGGTACAGCACAGGGTTAGATACAGAGTAAAGCTCCCTCTGCACTGTCCCGTCAAACACTCCCAGGGCAGGTACAGCACGGGTTAGATACAGAGTAAAGCTCCCTCTACACTGTCCCATCAAACACTCCCAGGGCAGGTAAAGCACAGGGTTAGATACTGAGTAAAGCTCCCTCTACACTGTCCCATCAAACACTCCCAGGGCAGGTACAGCACGGGTTAGATACAGAGTAAAGCTCCCTCTACACTGTCCCATCAAACAATCCCAGGGCAGGTCCAGCACGGGTTGATACAGAGTAAAGCTCCCTCTACGCTGTCCCATCAAACACTCCCAGGGCAGGTACAGCACAGGGTGAGATACAGAGTAAAGCTCCCTCTACACTGTCCCATCAAACACTCCCAGGGCAGGTACAGCACGGGTTAGATACAGAGTTAAGCTCCCTCCACACTGTCCCATCAAACACTCCCAGGGCAGGTACAGCACGGGTTAGATACAGAGTAAAGCTCCCTCTACACTGCCCCATCAAACACTCCCAGGGCAGGTGCAGCACGGGTTAGATACAGAGTAAAGCTCCCTCTACACTGTCCCATCAAACACTCCCAGGGCAGGTACAGCACGGGTTAGATACAGAGTAAAGCTCCCTCTACACTGTCCCATCAATCACTCCCAGGGCCGGTACAGCACGGGTTAGATATGGAGTAAAGCTCCCTCTACACTCTCCAATCAAACACTCCCAGTGCAGGTACAGCACGGTTTGATACAGAGTAAATCTCCCTCTACACTGTCCCATCAAACACTCCCAGGGCAGGTAGAGCACGGGTTAGATACAGAGTAAAGCACCCTCTACACTGTCCCATCAAACACTCCCAGGGCAGGTACAGCACGGGTTAGATACAGAGTAAAGCTCCCTCTAAACTGTCCCATCAAACACTCCCAGGGCAGGTACAGCACAGTGTTAGATACTGAGTAAAGCACTCTCTACCCTGTCCCATCAAACACTCCCACGGCAGGTACAGCACGGGTTATATACAGAGTAATGGTCCTTCTACACTGTCCCATCAAACAATCCCTGCGCAGGTACAGCACAGGATTAGATACAGAGTAAAGCTCCCTCTACACTGTCCCATCAAACACTCCCAGGGCAGGTACAGCATGGGTTAGATACAGAGAAAAGCTCCCTCTACACTGTCCCATCAAACACTCCCAGGGCAGGTACAGCACGGGTTAGATACAGAGTAAAGCTCCCTCTGCACTGTCCCATCAAACACTCCCAGGGCAGGTACAGCACGGGTTAGATACAGAGTAAAGTTCCCTCTACACTGTCCCATCAAACACTCCCAGGGTAGGTACAGCACGGGTTAGATACAGAGTACAGCTCCCTCTATACTGTCCCATCAAACACTCCCAGGGCAGGTACAGCACGGGTTAGATACAGCGTAACGTTCCCTCTACAATGTCCCAGCAAACACTCCCAGGGCAGGTACAGCACGGGTTAGATACAGAGTAAAGCTCCCTCTACACTGTCCCATCAAACACTCCCAGGGCAGGTACAGCACGGGTTAGATACAGAGTAAAGCTCCCTCTACACTGTCCCTTCAAACACTCCCAGGGCAGGTACAGCACGGGTTAGATACAGAGTAAAGCTCCCTCTACACTGTCCCATCAAACACTCCCAGGGCAGGTACAGCAGAGGGTTAGATACTGAGTAAAGCTCCCTCTACCCTGTCCCATCAAACACTCCCACGGCAGGTACAGCAGAGGGTTAGATACTGAGTAAAGCTCCCTCTACACTGTCCCATCAAACACTCCCAGGGCAGGTACAGCACGGGTTAGATACAGAGTAAAGCTCCCTCTACACTGTCCCATCAAACAATCCCAGGGCAGGTACAGCTCGGGTTGATACAGAGTGAAGCTCCCTCTACGCTGTCCCATCAAACACTCCCAGGGCAGGTACAGCACAGGGTGAGATACAGAGTAAAGCTCCCTCTACACTGTCCCATCAAACACTCCCAGGGCAGGTACAGCACGGGTTAGATACAGAGTAAAGCTCCTTTGACACTGTCCCATCAAACACTCCCAGGGCAGGTACAGCACGGGTTAGATACAGAGTAAAGCTCCCTCTACACTGTCCCATCAATCACTCCCAGGGCCGGTACAGCACGGGTTAGATATAGAGTAAAGCTCCCTCTACACTCTCCAATCAAACACTCCCAGGGCAGGTACAGCACGGTTTGATACAGAGTAAATCTCCCTCTACACTATCCCATCAAACACTCCCAGGGCAGGTGCAGCACGGGTTAGATACAGAGTAAAGCTCCCTCTACACTGTCCCATCAAACACTCCCAGGGCAGGTACAGCACGGGTTAGATACAGAGTAAAGCTCCCTCTACACTGTCCCATCAAACACTCCCAGGGCAGGTACAGCACAGGGTTAGATACTGAGTAAAGCACCCTCTACCCTGTCCCATCAAACACTCCCACGGCAGGTACAGCACGGGTTATATACAGAGTAATGGTCCCTCTACACTGTCCCATCAAACAATCCCAGGGCAGGTACAGCACAGTGTTAGATACAGAGTAAAGCTCCCTCTACACTGTCCCATCAAACACTCCCAGGGCAGGTACAGCACGGGTTAGATACAGAGTAAAGCTCCCTCTACACTGTCCCATCAAACACTCCCAGGGCAGGTACAGCACGCGTTAGATACAGAGTAAAGCTCCCTCTGCACTGTCCCATCAAACACTCCCAGGGCAGGTACAGCACAGGGTTAGATACAGAGTAAAGCTCCCTCTACACTGTCACATCAAACACTCCCAGGGCAGGTACAGCACAGGGTTAGATACAGAGTAAAGCTCCCTCTACACTGTCACATCAAACACTCCCAGGGCAGGTACAGCACGGGTTAGATACAGAGTAAAGCTCCCTCTACACTGTCCCATCAAACACTCCCAGGGCAGGTACAGCACGCGTTAGATACAGAGTAAAGCTCCCTCTGCACTGTCCCATCAAACACTCCCAGGGCAGGTACAGCACGCGTTAGATACAGAGTAAAGCTCCCTCTGCACTGTCCCATCAAACACTCCCAGGGCAGGTACAGCACAGGGTTAGATACAGAGTAAAGCTCCCTCTACACTGTCACATCAAACACTCCCAGGGCAGGTACAGCACGGTTTAGATACAGAGTAAAGCTCCCTCTACACTGTCCCATCAAACACTCCCAGGGCAGGTACAGCACAGGGTTAGATACAGAGTAAAGCTCCCTCTACACTGTCCCATCAAACACTCCCAGGGCAGGTACAGCACGGGTTAGATACAGAGTAAAGCTCCCTCTACACTGTCCCTTCAAACACTCCCAGGGCAGGTACAGCACGGGTTAGATACAGAGTAAAGCTCCCTCTACACTGTCCCATCAAACACTCCCAGGGCAGGTACAGCAGAGGGTTAGATACTGAGTAAAGCTCCCTCTACCCTGTCCCATCAAACACTCCCACGGCAGGTACAGCAGAGGGTTAGATACTGAGTAAAGCTCCCTCTACACTGTCCCATCAAACACTCCCAGGGCAGGTACAGCACGGGTTAGATACAGAGTAAAGCTCCCTCTACACTGTCCCATCAAACAATCCCAGGGCAGGTACAGCACGGGTTGATACAGAGTGAAGCTCCCTCTACGCTGTCCCATCAAACACTCCCAGGGCAGGTACAGCACAGGGTGAGATACAGAGTAAAGCTCCCTCTACACTGTCCCATCAAACACTCCCAGGGCAGGTACAGCACGGGTTAGATACAGAGTAAAGCTCCTTTGACACTGTCCCATCAAACACTCCCAGGGCAGGTATAGCACGGGTTAGATACAGAGTAAAGCTCCCTCTACACTGTCCCATCAATCACTCCCAGGGCCGGTACAGCACGGGTTAGATATAGAGTAAAGCTCCCTCTACACTCTCCAATCAAACACTCCCAGGGCAGGTACAGCACGGTTTGATACAGAGTAAATCTCCCTCTACACTATCCCATCAAACACTCCCAGGGCAGGTGCAGCACGGGTTAGATACAGAGTAAAGCTCCCTCTACACTGTCCCATCAAACACTCCCAGGGCAGGTACAGCATGGGTTAGATACAGAGTAAAGCTCCCTCTACACTGTCCCATCAAACACTCCCAGGGCAGGTACAGCACAGGGTTAGATACTGAGTAAAGCGCCCTCTACCCTGTCCCATCAAACACTCCCACGGCAGGTACAGCACGGGTTATATACAGAGTAATGGTCCCTCTACACTGTCCCATCAAACAATCCCAGGGCAGGTACAGCACAGGGTTAGATACAGAGTAAAGCTCCCTCTACACTGTCCCATCAAACACTCCCAGGGCAGGTACAGCACGGGTTAGATACAGAGTAAAGCTCCCTCTACACTGTCCCATCAAACACTCCCAGGGCAGGTACAGCACAGGGTTAGATACTGAGTAAAGCTCCCTCTACCCTGTCCCATCAAACACTCCCACGGCAGGTACAGCACGGGTTAGATACAGAGTTAAGCTCCCTCTACACTGTCCCATCAAACACTCCCAGGGCAGGTACAGCACGCGTTAGATACAGAGTAAAGCTCCCTCTGCACTGTCCCATCAAACACTCCCAGGGCAGGTACAGCACAGGGTTAGATACAGAGTAAAGCTCCCTCTACGCTGTCACATCAAACACTCCCAGGGCAGGTACAGCACGGGTTAGATACAGAGTAAAGCTCCCTCTACACTGTCCCATCAAACACTCCCAGGGCAGGTACAGCACAGGGTTAGATACAGAGTAAAGCTCCCTCTGCACTGTCCCATCAAACTCTCCCAGGGCAGGTACAGCACAGGGTTAGATACAGAGTAAAACTCCCTCTACACTGTCCCATCAAACACTCCCAGGGCAGGTACAGCACGGTTTAGATACAGAGTAAAGCTCCCTCTACACTGTCCCATCAAACACTCCCAGGGCAGGTACAGCACAGGGTTAGATACAGAGTAAAGCTCCCTCTACACTGTCCCATCAAACACTCCCAGGGCAGGTACAGCACGGGTTAGATACAGAGTAAAGCTCCCTCTACACTGTCCCATCAAACACTCCCAGGGCAGGTACAGCACAGGGTGAGATACAGAGTAAAGCTCCCTCTACACTGTCCCATCAAACACTCCCAGGGCAGGTACAGCACGGGTTAGATACAGAGTAAAGCTCCTTTGACACTGTCCCATCAAACACTCCCAGGGCAGGTATAGCACGGGTTAGATACAGAGTAAAGCTCCCTCTACACTGTCCCATCAATCACTCCCAGGGCCGGTACAGCACGGGTTAGATATAGAGTAAAGCTCCCTCTACACTCTCCAATCAAACACTCCCAGGGCAGGTACAGCACGGTTTGATACAGAGTAAATCTCCCTCTACACTATCCCATCAAACACTCCCAGGGCAGGTGCAGCACGGGTTAGATACAGAGTAAAGCTCCCTCTACACTGTCCCATCAAACACTCCCAGGGCAGGTACAGCATGGGTTAGATACAGAGTAAAGCTCCCTCTACACTGTCCCATCAAACACTCCCAGGGCAGGTACAGCACAGGGTTAGATACTGAGTAAAGCGCCCTCTACCCTGTCCCATCAAACACTCCCAGGGCAGGTACAGCACGGGTTAGATACAGAGTAAAGCTCCCTCTACACTGTCCCATCAAACACTCCCAGGGCAGGTACAGCACAGGGTTAGATACTGAGTAAAGCTCCCTCTACCCTGTCCCATCAAACACTCCCACGGCAGGTACAGCACGGGTTAGATACAGAGTTAAGCTCCCTCTACACTGTCCCATCAAACACTCCCAGGGCAGGTACAGCACGCGTTAGATACAGAGTAAAGCTCCCTCTGCACTGTCCCATCAAACACTCCCAGGGCAGGTACAGCACAGGGTTAGATACAGAGTTAAGCTCCCTCTACACTGTCCCATCAAACACTCCCAGGGCAGGTACAGCACGCGTTAGATACAGAGTAAAGCTCCCTCTGCACTGTCCCATCAAACACTCCCAGGGCAGGTACAGCACAGGGTTAGATACAGAGTAAAGCTCCCTCTACGCTGTCACATCAAACACTCCCAGGGCAGGTACAGCACGGGTTAGATACAGAGTAAAGCTCCCTCTACACTGTCCCATCAAACACTCCCAGGGCAGGTACAGCACAGGGTTAGATACAGAGTAAAGCTCCCTCTGCACTGTCCCATCAAACTCTCCCAGGGCAGGTACAGCACAGGGTTAGATACAGAGTAAAACTCCCTCTACACTGTCCCATCAAACACTCCCAGGGCAGGTACAGCACGGTTTAGATACAGAGTAAAGCTCCCTCTACACTGTCCCATCAAACACTCCCAGGGCAGGTACAGCACAGGGTTAGATACAGAGTAAAGCTCCCTCTACACTGTCCCATCAAACACTCCCAGGGCAGGTACAGCACGGGTTAGATACAGAGTAAAGCTCCCTCTACACTGTCCCATCAAACACTCCCAGGGCAGGTACAGCACAGGGTGAGATACAGAGTAAAGCTCCCTCTACACTGTCCCATCAAACACTCCCAGGGCAGGTACAGCACGGGTTAGATACAGAGTAAAGCTCCTTTGACACTGTCCCATCAAACACTCCCAGGGCAGGTATAGCACGGGTTAGATACAGAGTAAAGCTCCCTCTACACTGTCCCATCAATCACTCCCAGGGCCGGTACAGCACGGGTTAGATATAGAGTAAAGCTCCCTCTACACTCTCCAATCAAACACTCCCAGGGCAGGTACAGCACGGTTTGATACAGAGTAAATCTCCCTCTACACTATCCCATCAAACACTCCCAGGGCAGGTGCAGCACGGGTTAGATACAGAGTAAAGCTCCCTCTACACTGTCCCATCAAACACTCCCAGGGCAGGTACAGCATGGGTTAGATACAGAGTAAAGCTCCCTCTACACTGTCCCATCAAACACTCCCAGGGCAGGTACAGCACAGGGTTAGATACTGAGTAAAGCGCCCTCTACCCTGTCCCATCAAACACTCCCACGGCAGGTACAGCACGGGTTATATACAGAGTAATGGTCCCTCTACACTGTCCCATCAAACAATCCCAGGGCAGGTACAGCACAGGGTTAGATACAGAGTAAAGCTCCCTCTACACTGTCCCATCAAACACTCCCAGGGCAGGTACAGCACGGGTTAGATACAGAGTAAAGCTCCCTCTACACTGTCCCATCAAACACTCCCAGGGCAGGTACAGCACAGGGTTAGATACTGAGTAAAGCTCCCTCTACCCTGTCCCATCAAACACTCCCACGGCAGGTACAGCACGGGTTAGATACAGAGTTAAGCTCCCTCTACACTGTCCCATCAAACACTCCCAGGGCAGGTACAGCACGCGTTAGATACAGAGTAAAGCTCCCTCTGCACTGTCCCATCAAACACTCCCAGGGCAGGTACAGCACAGGGTTAGATACAGAGTAAAGCTCCCTCTACGCTGTCACATCAAACACTCCCAGGGCAGGTACAGCACGGGTTAGATACAGAGTAAAGCTCCCTCTACACTGTCCCATCAAACACTCCCAGGGCAGGTACAGCACAGGGTTAGATACAGAGTAAAGCTCCCTCTGCACTGTCCCATCAAACTCTCCCAGGGCAGGTACAGCACAGGGTTAGATACAGAGTAAAACTCCCTCTACACTGTCCCATCAAACACTCCCAGGGCAGGTGCAGCACGGGTTAGATACAGAGTAAAGCTCCTACTACACTGTCCCATCAAACACTCCCAGGGCAGGTACAGCACGGGTTAGATACAGAGTAAATCTCCCTCTACACTGTCCCATCAAACACTCCCAGGGCAGGTACAGCACGGGTTAGATACAGAGTAAAGCTCCCTCTACACTGTCCCATCAAACACTCCCAGGACAGGTACAGCACGAGTTAGATACAGAGTAAAGCTCCCTCTACACTGTCCCATCAAACACTCCCAGGGCAGGTACAGCATGGGTTAGATACAGAGTAAAGCTCCCTCTACACTGTCCCATCAAACACTCCCAGGGCAGGTGCAGCACAGGGTTAGATACAGAGTAAAGCTCCCTCTACACTGTCCCATCAAACACTCCCAGGGCAGGTACAGCACATAGTTACATAGTTACATAGAGATAGGAACAGGAGTAGGCCATTCGGCCCTTCGAGCCTGCTCCGCCATTCAATGAGATCATGGCTGATCTTCATCTGAGATCTTAGCTGATCTTACCAGTTCAGTACCCCGTCCCCGCCTTTTCTCCGTAACCCTTAATCCCCTTAGCCTTCAGAAATATATCCAATTCTCTCTTGAAAATATTTATTGAATTAGCCTTCACAGCCCTCTGTGGCAGGGAATTCCACAGGCTCACCACTCTTTGAGTGAAGAAATTCTTCCTCATCTCTGTTTTAAATGATTTGCCCGCTATTTTTAGACTGTGGCCCCTGGTTCTGTGCTCCCCTGCCATTGGAAACATTCTCTCTGAATTCAGCCTGTCCAGGCCTGCCATAATTTTATATGTTTCGATGAGATCCCCTCTCAATCTTCTAAACTCCAGTGAGTACAAGCCCAAACTATTCAATCTCTCCTCGTAGGTCATTCCCGCCATTCCAGGTATCAGCCTGGTGAATCGCCGCTGCACTCTTTCCATGGCAAGAACATCCTTCCGCAGATGGGGCGACCAAAACTGTACACAATACTCCAGATGCGGTCTCACCAGCACCTTGTACAGCTGTAGTAAGGTATCCCTATTCCTATACTCGAACCCCCTTGATATGAAGGCCAACATACCATTTGCCTTCTTAATCGCCTGTTGCACCTGCATGCTCTCCTTCAGTGACTGGTGCACAAGAACACCCAGGTCCCTCTGCACTTCCCCATCTCCCAATCTATTGCCATTTAGATAATAATCTACCCTCCTGTTTTTACCCCCAAAGTGGATAACCTCGCATTTATCCACATTATAGTGCATCTGCCACGTATCCGCCCATTCCCCCAACCTGTCCAAATCGCACTGTAGCCTCCTGACATCCTCATCAGAGCCCACCCCTCCTCCTAGTTTAGTGTCGTCAGCGAATTTGGAAATATTGCATCCAATTCCCTGATCCAGATCATTTATATATATTGTGAACAGCTGGGGTCCCAGGACAGATCCTTGCGGCACCCCGCTGGTCACTGCCTGCCACTCCGAAAACGAGCCGTTTATTCCAACTCTCTGTTTTCTATCCGCCAGCCAGTTCTCTATCCACGTTAATACTTTGCCCCCAATCCCATGAGCCTTAATTTTGCATGATAATCTTTTGTGTGGAACCTTATCGAAGGCTTTCTGGAAGTCAAGGTACACCACATCCACTGGCTCTCCCCCATCTATTTTACCAGTTACTTCCTCAAAAAATTCCAGCAGATTAGTCAAACACGATTTACCCTTTGTAAATCCATGTTGACTCTGTCCGATCCTTTCCCCATTTGTCAAGTGCTCCGCTATTTTATCCTTAATAATGGACTCTAGCATTTTGCCCACAACCGATGTAAGGCTTACTGGTCTATAATTCCCTGCTTTCTCTCTACCCCCCTTTTTAAATATTGGGGTAACATTAGCTACCCTCCAATCCACGGGTACTGTTCCCGAGTCAATGGAGTTCCGGAAGATGATCCTTAGAGCATCTGCTATCTCCAGGGCCACCTCCTTAAGTACCCTAGGATGTAGTTTATCAGGCCCCGGGGATTTGTCGGCCTTCAGTCCCCTCAACTTACCCAACACCATATCCCTAGAGATACTAATTTCTGTCAGCTCCTCCCTCTCATTAGTCCCTATGTTTGCCGATATTCCTGGGAGGTTATTTGTGTCCTCCTTTGTGAATACAGAACCAAAGTATGAGTTTAATTGGTCTGCCATTTCCTTATTCTCCATTATATATTCTCCCGAATCGGACTGCAAGGGACCGACTTGGGATTTTACCAGTCTTTTCCTCCTGATATACCGATAAAAGCTTTTGCAGTCTGTCTTTATGTTTGCTGCAAGTTTACTTTCGTATTCTATTTTCCCCTTCCTGATTAATCCCTTTGTCCTCTTTTGCTGTATCCTGTACTGCCCCCAATCTTCCGGTCTGGTGCTTTTTTTTGCCAGTTGATATGCCCTTTTTTTTGATTTTATGCTGTCCCTAATTTCCCTCGTTATCCACGGTTGAGCCACCTTTTTAGGTTTATTTTTATGCCAAACCGGTATAAACATGTTCTGGAATTCTTCCATTCTATCTTTGAATGCTTGCCATTGTCTATCCACTGTCAATCCCCCCAGAAACACCACCCAATCAATCTTACCCAATTCCCGTCTCATACCCTCGTAATTCCCTTTATTTAAGTTCTGGACCTTAGTCTCTGATTCAATTTCCTCACTCTCCATCTCGACTGAGAGCTCGATCATATTATGATCGCTCTGACCCAAGGGGCCTCGTACAAGAAGATTGTTGATAAGTCCCTTCTCATTGCACAATACCCAGTCTAAAATGGCCTGATCTCGAGTCGGCTCCTCGACATATTGGTCCAGATAACCGTCCCGAAAACATTCCAGGAATTCCTCCTCCTCAGAATTTTTACTAATTTGGGTAGTCCAATCAATATGTAAATTAAAGTCACCCATGATGACAGCTGTGCTCTTATCGCACGCTTCTCTAATTTCCCTTTTTATGCCTTCCCTCACCTCCATATTACTATTTGGAGGCCTATATATCACACCCACTAACGTTTTCCTCCCCTTGCTATTTCTCATTTCTACCCATACAGATTCCGTTTCATCCGAGTTAATATCCTTCCTTTCCATTGCATTAATCCCCTCCTTTACCAGCAATGCTACCCCACCTCCCCTACCTTTTTGCCGATCCTTCCTAAATATTGTATATCCCTGGATGTTAAGTTCCCAGCCTTGCCCACCCTGCAGCCACGTTTCTGTAATCCCAATCAAATCATACTTGTTTACCTCTATTTCCACAACTAATTCATCCACCTTGTTCCTAATGGTTCTAGCATTAAGATACAAAGCCTTCAGGCTTGCTTTTTTCACACTCTCATTATGAATTAGTTTGGCCCTTTGTGTTTCTCTCCTTTGCTTATTGCTTCTCACCTTTCTACCATCTATTTCTGACTTCATATGACTTCCCTCTTTTCCACTATCTAGGTTCCCATCCCCCTGCCAAATTAGTTTAAATCCTCCCGAACCGCCCTAGAAAATATTACCCCGAGGACATCGGCTCCCTCACAGCTCAGGTGTAGACCGTCCCCTTGGTACAGGTCACTCCTCCCCAAGAACTGGTTCCAATGCCTCAAGAATTTAAATCCCTCTCCCTTGCACCACTGCTCAAGCCACGTATTTAGCTTATCTATCTTACTCTCTCTAAACTTATTAGCTCGTGGCACTGGTAGCAATCCAGAGATTACTACCTTTGAGGTCCTACTTTTCAATTTAGCTCCTAACTCCCTAAATTCAGCTTGTAGGACCTCCTCCCTCTTTTTACCTACATCGTTGGTACCTACATGTACCACGACAACTGGCTGATCCCCCTCCCCCTTCAGAATGCTCTGCACCCGCTCCGAGACATCCTTGACCCTTGCACCAGGGAGGCAACATACCATCTTGGAGTCTCGGTCTCGGCCACAGAAACTCCTATCTATCCCCCTTACAATTGAATCCCCTATCACTATAGCCCTATCCCTTTTTTTCCCACCCTTCTGTGCAGCAGAGCCAGTCATGGTGCCCTGAACCTGGCTGCTGGTGCCTTCCCCTGATAAGTCATCTCCCCCAACAGTACCCAAAACGGTAAACCTGTTTTGGAGGGAGATGACCGCAGGTGACTCCTGCACTACCTTCCTGCCTTTACCCTGCCTTTTGGTCACCCATTTACTGTCTGAGCTAGCCTTTACCTGCGGTGTGACCAACTCACTGAATGTGCTATCCACAACATCCTCAGCATCGCGTATGCTCCAGAGTGAGTCCATTCGCAGCTCCAGCGCCGCCATGCGGTCTGCTAGGAGCTGCAGCTGGACACATTTCCTGCACACATAGTTGTCAGGGTTAGATACAGAGGAAAGCTCCTTCGACACTGTTCCATCAAACACTCCCAGGGCAGGTACAGCACAGGGTTAGATACAGAGTAAAGCTCCCTCTACACTGTCCCGTCAAACACTCCCAGGGCAGGTACAGCACGGGTTAGATACAGAGTAAAGCTCCCTCTACACTGTCCCATCAAACACTCCCAGGGCAGGTACAGCACAGGGTTAGCTACTGAGTAAAGCTCCCTCTACACTGTCCCATCAAACACTCCCAGGGCAGGTACAGCACGGGTTGATACAGAGTAAAGCTCCCTCTACGCTGTCCCATCAAACACTCCCAGGGCAGGTACAGCACAGGGTGAGATACAGGGTAAAGCTCCCTCTACACTGTCCCATCAAACACTCCCAGGGCAGGCACAGCACGGGTTAGATACAGAGTTAAGCTCCCTCTACACTGTCCCATCAAACACTCCCAGAGCAAGTACAGCACGGGTTAGATACAGAGTAAAGCTCGCTCTACACGGTCCCATCAAACACTCCCAGGGCAGGTACAGCACGGGTTAGATACAGAGTGAAGCTCCTTCGACACTGTCCCATCAAACACTCCCAGGGCAGGTACAGCACGGGTTAGATACAGAGTAAAGCTCCCTCTACACTGTCCCATCGAACACTCCCAGGGCAGGTACAGCACGGGTTAGATACAGAGTAAAGCTCCTTCGACACTGTCCCATCAATCACTCCCAGGACAGGTACAGCACGGGTTAGATACAGAGTAAAGCTCCCTCTACACTGTCCCATCAAACACTCCCACGGCAGGTACAGCACGGGTTATATACAGAGTAATGGTCCTTCTACACTGTCCCATCAAACAATCCCAGGGCAGGTACAGCACAGGGTTAGATACAGAGTAAAGCTCCCTCTACACTGTCCCATCAAACACTCCCAGGGCAGGGACAGCACGGGTTAGATAGAGAGTAAAGCTCCTTCGACACTGTCCCATCAATCACTCCCAGGACATGTACAGCACGGTTTAGATACAGAGTGAAGCTCCCTCTACATCAAACACTCCCAGGGCCGGTACAGCACGGGTTAGATATAGAGTAAAGCTCCCTCTACACTGTCCCATCAAACACTCCCAGGGCAGGGACAGCACGGATTAGATACAGAGTAAAGCTCCCTCTACACTGTCCCATCAAACACTCCCAGGGCAGGTACAGCACGGGTTAGATACAGAGTAAATCTCCCTCTACACTGTCCCATCAAACACTCCCAGGGCAGGTACAGCACGGGTTAGATACAGAGTAAATCTCCCTCTACACTGTCCCATCAAACACTCCCAGGGCAGGTACAGCACAGGGTTAGATTCTGAGTAAAGCTCCCTCTACACTGTCCCATCAAACACTCCCAGGGCAGGTACAGCTCGGGTTAGATAGAGAGTAAAGCTCCCTCTACACTGTCCCATCAAACACTCCCAGGGCAGGTACAGCAAGGGTTAGATACGGAGTAAAGCTCCCTCTACACTGTCCCATCAAACACTCCCAGGGCAGGTACAGCACAGGGTTAGATACAGAGTAAAGCTGCCTCTACACTGTCCCATCAAACACTCCCAGGGCAGGTACAGCACGGGTTAGATACAGAGTTAAGCTTCCTCTACACTGTCCCATCAAGCACTCCCAGGGCAGGTACAGCACGGGTTAGATACAGAGTAAAGCTCCCTCTACACTGTCCCATCAAACACTCCCAGGGCAGGTACAGCACGGGTTAGATACAGAGTAAAGCTCCCTCTACACGGTCCCATCAAACACTCCCAGGGCAGGTACAGCACGGGTTAGATACAGAGTAAAGCTCCTTCGACACTGTCCCATCAAACACTCCCAGGGCAGGTACAGCACGGGTTAGATACAGAGTAAAGCTCCCTCTACACTGCCCCATCAAACACTCCCAGGGCAGGTACAGCACGGGTTAGATACAGAGTAAAGCTCCCTCTACACTGTCCCATCAAACACTCCCAGGGCAGGTACAGCACGGGTTAGATACAGAGTTAAGCTCCCTCTACACTGTCCCATCAATCACTCCCAGGGCCGGTACAGCACGGGTTAGATATGGAGTAAAGCTCCCTCTACACTCTCCAATCAAACACTCCCAGGGCAGGTACAGCACGGGTTATATACAGAGTAATGGTCCTTCTACACTGTCCCATCAAACAATCCCAGGGCAGGTACAGCACAGGGTTAGATACAGAGTAAAGCTCCCTCTACACTGTCCCATCAAACACTCCCAGGGCAGGTACAGCACGGGTTGATACAGAGAAAAGCTCCCTCTACACTGTCCCATCAAACACTCCCAGGGCAGGTACAGCACGGGTTAGATACAGAGTAAAGCTCCCTCTACACTGTCCCATCAAACACTCCCAGGGCAGGAACAGCACGGGTTAGATACAGAGTAAAGCTCCCTCTACACTGTCCCAACAAACACTCCCAGGGTAGGTACAGCACGGGTTAGATACAGAGTACAGCTCCCTCTACACTGTCCCATCAAACACTCCCAGGGCAGGTACAGCACGGGTTAGATACAGCGTAAAGTTCCCTCTACACTGTCCCAGCAAACACTCCCAGGGCAGGTACAGCACGGGTTAGATACAGAGTGAAGCTCCCTCTACACTGTCCCATCAAACACTCCCACGGCAAGTACAGCACGGGTTAGATACAGAGTAAAGCTCCCTCTACACTGTCCCATCAAACAATCCCAGGGCAGGTACAGCACGGGTTAGATACAGAGTAAATATCCTTCGACACTGTCCCATCAAACACTCCCAGGGCAGGTACAGCACAGGGTTAGATACAGAGTAAAGCTCCCTCTACACTGTCCCGTCAAACACTCCCAGGGCAGGTACAGCACGGGTTAGATGCAGAGTAATCCTCCCTCTGCACTGTCCCATCAAACACTCCCAGGGCAGGTACAGCACAGGGTTAGATACTGAGTGAAGCTCCCTCTACACTGTCCCATCAAACACTCCCAGGGCAGGTACAGCACGGGTTAGATACAGAGTAAAGCTCCCTCTACACTGTCCCATCAAACAATCCCAGGGCAGGTACAGCACGGGTTGATACAGAGTAAAGCTCCCTCTACGCTGTCCCATCAAACATTCCCAGGGCAGGTGCTGCACAGGGTGAGATACAGAGTAAAGCTCCCTCTACACTGTCCCATCAAACACTCCCAGGGCAGGTACAGCACGGGTTAGATACAGAGTAAAGCTCCTTCGACACTGTCCCATCAAACACTCCCAGGGCAGGTACAGCACGGGTTAGATACAGAGTAAAGCTCCCTCTTCACTGTCCCATCAATCACTCCCAGGGCCGGTACAGCACAGGTTAGATATAGAGTAAAGCTCCCTCTACACTCTCCAATCAAACACTCCCAGGGCAGGTGCAGCACGGTTTGATACAGAGTAAATCTCCCTCTACACTGTCCCATCAAACACTCCCAGGGCAGGTACAGCACGGGTTAGATACAGAGTAAAGCTCCCTCTGCACTGTCCCATCAAACACTCCCAGGGCAGCTACAGCACGGGGTAGATACAGAGTAATGGACCCTCTACACTGTCCCATCAAACAATCCCAGAGCAGGTACAGCACAGGGTTAGATACAGAGTAAAGCTCCCTCTACACTGTCCCAACAAACACTCCCAGGGCAGGTACAGCACGGGTTAGATACAGAGTTAAGCTCCCTCTACACTGTCCCATCAAACACTCCCAGGGCAGGTACAGCACGCGTTAGATACAGAGTAAAGCTCCCTCTACACTGTCCCATCAAACACTCCCAGGGCAGGTACAGCACAGGGTTAGATACAGAGTAAAGCTCCCTCTACACTGTCCCATCAAACTCTCCCAGGGCAGGTACAGCACAGGGTTAGATACAGAGTAAAACTCCCTCTACACTGTCCCATCAAACACTCCCAGGGCAGGTACAGCACGGGTTAGATACAGAGTAAAGCTCCCACTACACTGTCCCATCAAACACTCCCAGGGCAGGTACAGCACGGGTTAGATACAGAGTAAAGCTCCCTCTACACTGTCCCATCAAACACTCCCAGGACAGGTACAGCACGAGTTAGATACAGAGTAAAGCTCCCTCTACACTGTCCCATCAAACACTCCCAGGGCAGGTACAGCACGGGTTAGATACAGAGTAAAGCTCCTTCGACACTGTTCCATCAAACACTGCCAGGGCAGGTACAGCACAGGGTTAGATACAGAGTAAAGCTCCCTCTACACTGTCCCGTCAAACACTCCCAGGGCAGGTACAGCACGGGTTAGATACAGATTAAAGCTCCCTCGACACTGTCCCATCAAACACTCCCAGGGCAGGTACAGCACAGGGTTAGCTACTGAGTAAAGCTCCCTCTACACTGTCCCATCAAACACTCCCAGGGCAGGTACAGCACAGGTTAGATACACAGTAAAGCTCCCTCTACACTGTCCCATCAAACAATCCCAGGGCAGGTACAGCACGGGTTGATACAGAGTAAAGCTCCCTCTACGCTGTCCCATCAAACACTCCCAGGGCAGGTACAGCACAGGGTGAGATACAGGGTAAAGCTCCCTCTACACTGTCCCATCAAACACTCCCAGGGCAGGTACAGCACGGGTTAGATACAGAGTTAAGCTCCCTCTACACTGTCCCATTAAACACTCCCAGAGCAAGTACAGCACGGGTTAGATACAGAGTAAAGCTCGCTCTACACGGTCCCATCAAACACTCCCAGGGCAGGTACAGCACGGGTTAGATACAGAGTAAAGCTCCTTCGACACTGTCCCATCAAACACTCCCAGGGCAGGTACAGCACGGGTTAGATACAGAGTAAAGCTCCCTCTACACTGTCCCATCAAACACTCCCAGGGCAGGTACAGCACGGGTTAGATACAGAGTAAAGCTCCCTCTACACTGTCCCATCAAACACTCCCAGGGCAGGTACAGCACGGGTTAGATACAGAGTAAAGCTCCTTCGACACTGTCCCATCAATCACTCCCAGGACAGGTACAGCACGGGTTAGATACAGAGTAAAGCTCCCTCTACACTGTCCCATCAAACACTCCCAGGGCCGGTACAGCACGGGTTAGAAAAAGAGTAAAGCTCCCTCTACACTCTTCCCATCAAACAGTCCCAGGGCAGGTACAGCACGGGTTAGATACAGAGCAAAGCTCCCTCTACACTGTCCCATCAAACACTCCCAGGGCAGGTACAGCACGGGTTAGATACAGAGTAAAGTCCCTCTACACTGTCCCATCAAACACTCCCAGGGCAGGTACAGCACAGGGTTAGATACTGAGTAAAGCTCCCTCTACCCTGTCCCATCAAACACTTCCACGGCAGGTACAGCACGGGTTAGATACAGAGTAAAGCTCCCTCTATACTGTCCCATCAAACACTCCCAGGGCAGGTACAGCACGGGTCAGATACAGAGTAATGGTCCCTCTACACTGTCCCATCAAACAATCCCAGGGCATGTACAGCACAGGGTTAGATACAGAGTAAAGCTCCCTCTACACTGTCAAATCAAACAATCCCAGGGCAGGGACAGCACGGGTTAGATAGGGAGTAAAGCTCCTTCGACACTGTCCCATCAATCACTCCCAGGACAGGTACAACACGGGTTAGATACAGAGTAAAGCTCCCTCTACACTGTCCCATCAAACACTCCCAGGGCCGGTACAGCACGGGTTAGATATAGAGTAAAGCTCCCTCTACACTGTCCCATCAAACACTCCCAGGGCAGGTACAGCACGGGTTAGATACAGAGTAAAGCTCCCTCTAAACTGTCCCATCAAACACTCCCAGGGCAGGTACAGCACAGGGTTAGATACTGAGTAAAGCTCCCTCTACCCTGTCCCATCAAACACTCCCACGGCAGGTACAGCACGGGTTAGATACAGAGTAAAGCTCCCTCTACACTGTCCCATCAAACACTCCCAGGGCAGGTACAGCACGGGTTAGATACAGAGTAAAGCTCCCTCTACACTGTCCCATCAAACACTCCCAGGGCAGGTACAGCACGGGTTAGATACAGAGTAAAGCTCCCTCTACACTGTCCCATCAAACACTCCCAGGGCAGGTACAGCACGGGTTAGATACAGAGTAAAGCTCCCTCTACACTGTCCCATCAAACACTCCCAGGGCGGGTACAGTACAGGGTTAGATACTGAGTAAAGCTCCCTCTACACTGTCCCATCAAGCACTCCCAGGGCAGGTGCAGCACGGGTTAGATACAGCGTAAAGTTCCCTCTACACTGTCCCATCAAACACTCCCAGGGCAGGTACAGCACGGGTTAGATACAGAGTAAAGCTCCCTCTACACTGTCCCATCAAACAATCCCAGGGCAGGTACAGCACAGGGTTAGATACAGAGTAAAGCTCCCTCTACACTGTCCCATCAAACACTCCCAGGGCAGGGACAGCACGGGTTAGATAGAGAGTAAAGCTCCTTCGACACTGTCCCATCAATCACTCCCAGGACATGTACAGCACGGGTTAGATACAGAGTGAAGCTCCCTCTACACTGTCCCATCAAACACTCCCAGGGCCGGTACAGCACGGGTTAGATATAGAGTAAAGCTCCCTCTACACTGTCCCATCAAACACTCCCAGGGCAGGTACAGCACGGTTTGATACAGAGTAAATCTCCCTCTACACTGTCCCATCAAACACTCCCAGGGCAGGTACAGCACGGGTTAGATACAGAGTAAAGCTCCCTCTACACTGTCCCATCAAACACTCCCAGGGCAGGGACAGCACGGGTTAGATACAGAGTAAAGCTCCCTCTACACTGTCCCATCAAACACTCCCAGGGAAGGTACAGCACGGGTTAGATACAGAGTAAATCTCCCTCTACACTGTCCCATCAAACACTCCCAGGGCAGGTACAGCACAGGGTGAGATACAGGGTAAAGCTCCCTCTACACTGTCCCATCAAACACTCCCAGGGCAGGTACAGCACGGGTTAGATACAGTGTTAAGCTCCCTCTACACTGTCCCAACAAACACTCCCAGAGCAAGTACAGCACGGGTTAGATACAGAGTAAAGCTCGCTCTACACGGTCCCATCAAACACTCCCAGGGCAGGTACAGCACGGGTTAGATACAGAGTCAAGCTCCTTCGACACTGTCCCATCAAACACTCCCAGGGCAGGTACAGCACGGGTTAGATACAGAGTAAAGCTCCCTCTACACTGTCCCATCAAACACTCCCAGGGCCGGTACAGCACGGGTTAGATATAGAGTAAAGCTCCCTCTACACTCTCCCATCAAACACTCCCAGGGCAGGTGCAGCACGGGTTAGATACAGTGCAAAGCTCCCTCTACACTGTCCCATCAAACACTCCCAGGGCAGGTACAGCACGGGTTAGATACAGAGTAAAGTCCCTCTACACTGTCCCATCAAACACTCCCAGGGCAGGTACAGCACAGGGTTAGATACTGAGTAAAGCTCCCTCTACCCTGTCCCATCAAACACTTCCACGGCAGGTACAGCACGGGTTAGATACAGAGTAAAGCTCCCTCTATACTGTCCCATCAAACACTCCCAGGGCAGGTACAGCACGGGTCAGATACAGAGTAATGGTCCCTCTACACTGTCCCATCAAACAATCCCAGGGCATGTACAGCACAGGGTTAGATACAGAGTAAAGCTCCCTCTGCACTGTCAAATCAAACAATCCCAGGGCAGGGACAGCACTGGTTAGATAGGGAGTAAAGCTCCTTCGACACTGTCCCATCAATCACTCCCAGGACAGGTACAACACGGGTTAGATACAGAGTAAAGCTCCCTCTACACTGTCCCATCAAACACTCCCAGGGCCGGTACAGCACGGGTTAGATATAGAGTAAAGCTCCCTCTACACTGTCCCATCAAACACTCCCAGGGCAGGTACAGCACGGGTTAGATACAGAGTAAAGCTCCCTCTACACTGTCCCATCAAACACTCCCAGGGCAGGTACAGCACAGGGTTAGATACTGAGTAAAGCTCCCTCTACCCTGTCCCATCAAACACTCCCACGGCAGGTACAGCACGGGTTAGATACAGAGTAAAGCTCCCTCTACACTGTCCCATCAAACACTCCCAGGGCAGGTACAGCACGGGTTAGATACAGAGTAAAGCTCCCTCTACACTGTGCCATCAAACACTCCCAGGGCAGGTACAGCACAGGGTTAGATACTGAGGAAAGCTCCCTCTACACTGTCCCATCAAACACTCCCACGGCAGGTACAGCACGGGTTATATACAGAGTAATGGTCCCTCTACACTGTCCCATCAAACAATCCCAGGGCAGGTACAGCACAGGCTTAGATACAGAGTAAAGCTCCCTCTACACTGTCCCATCAAACACTCCCAGGGCAGGGACAGCACGGGTTAGAGAGAGTAAAGCTCCTTCGACACTGTCCCATCAATCACTCCCAGGACATGTACAGCACGGGTTAGATACAGAGTGAAGCTCCCTCTACACTGTCCCATCAAACACTCCCAGGGCAGGTAAAGCACGGGTTAGATACAGAGTAAAGCTTCCTCTACACTGTCCCATCAAACACTCCCAGGGCAGGTACAGCACGGGTTGATACAGAGTAAAGCTCCCACTACACTGTCCCATCAAACACTCCCAGGGCAGGTACAGCACGGGTTAGATACAGAGTAAAGCTCCCTCTACACTGTCCCATCAAACACTCCCAGGGCAGGTACAGCACGGGTTAGATACAGAGTAAAGCTCCCTCTACACTGTCCCATCAAACACTCCCAGGGCGGGTACAGTACAGGGTTAGATACTGAGTAAAGCTCCCTCTACACTGTCCCATCAAACACTCCCAGGGTAGGTACAGCACGGGTTAGATACAGAGTAAAGCTCCCTCGATACTGTCCCATCAAGCACTCCCAGGGCAGGTGCAGCACGGGTTAGATACAGCGTAAAGTTCCCTCTACACTGCCCCATCAAACACTCCCAGGGCAGGTACAGCACAGGGTTAGATACTGAGTAAAGCACCCTTTACCCTGTCCCATCAAACACTCCCACGGCAGGTACAGCACGGGTTATATACAGAGTAATGGTCCCTCTACACTGTCCCATCAAACAATCCCAGGGCAGGTACAGCACAGGGTTAGATACAGAGTAAAGCTCCCTCTACACTGTCCCATCAAACACTCCCAGGGCAGGGACAGCACGGGTTAGATAGAGAGTAAAGCTCCTTCGACACTGTCCCATCAATCACTCCCAGGACATGTACAGCACGGGTTAGATACAGAGTGAAGCTCCCTCTACACTGTCCCATCAAACACTCCCAGGGCAGGTACAGCACCCGTTAGATACAGAGTAAAGCTCCCTCTACACTGTCCCATCAAACACTCCCAGGGCAGGTACAACACGGGTTAGATACAGAGTAAAGCTCCCTCTACACTGTCCCATCAAACACTCCCAGGGCAGGTACAGCACAGGGTTAGATACAGAGTAAAGCTCCCTCTCCACTGTCCCATCAAACACTCCCAGGGCAGGTACAGCACGGGTTAGATACAGAGTAAAGCTCCCTCTGCACTGTCCCATCAAACACTCCCAGGCCAGGTACAGCACGGGATAGATGCAGAGTAAATCTCCCTCTACACTGTCCCATCAAACACTCCCAGGACAGGTACAGCACGGGTTAGATACAGAGTAAAGCTCCCTCTACACTGTCCCATCAAACACTCCCAGGGCAGGTACAGCACAGGTTAGATACAGAGTAAAGCTCCCTCTACACTGTCCCATCAAACACTCCCAGGGCAGGTACAGCACGGGTTAGATACAGAGTTAAGCTTCCTCTACACTGTCCCATCAAGCACTCCCAGGGCAGGTACAGCACAGGTTAGATACAGAGTAAAGCTCACTAACTGAAGGCTCTCATCCCTGGAACCATTCTTGTACATCCTTTCTGCACCCTCTCTAAGGCCTTCACATCCTTCCTAAAGTGCGGTGCCCAGAATTGGACACAATACTCCAGTGGAGGCCGAGCCAGTGTACACCGATTCGCCTCTGACCACTCCCAGAGACTCTACTTTACATCCCCCCGATATGTCCCATTCTTGTGCCCCATGACATCATCATTAGAAATCTAAATGCATCCACAGCCCCCCCACCTGCTGGTCGGGTTACCAAGAGCTCCTGTCTATCTTCCTCCCAGTTAATCAGATTGAGACCGCTGACTTCCTTCTGCGCATGCCAGGGCACCATTCCAAACCTGATGTCTTCAATGTCTGACTCAACACTGTCAATCAAGTCCTGAGCCAGCATGTCACATGCTCGCCCCTTGGACTGTAAATCACTCGCCTTTATTACGGCTTTCCCTAGGACCTCTATGCCTCTCTGTAACCCGGTTCCCTGCACTTCTACTGCCGTAAGCGCAAACATATTCCCTGAGCTGTGAACCGCAGGCCCTTGGCACTTTCCTGCGCCACCCAGGAGGCATAGCTTGAAGGGATAATTACAGTCCTAGCCCTTTTGGGCTATTCCAGATCAGGCGTATTCCCCAGATGTTCACCCGCAACTTAAGTTAGAGATAGCCGAATTCCATAAGATGCTTAAATGGGTCTAAAGGTTCAGGCTATCGCTCCCTAAAGGAAAGGACCACCTAAAGGAAAGGACCACCTAAAGATGTTACCGTCCTCCGGATAGTACTTTTAATAAGTTGAACTAGACTGTAACCTTCCAGATATTATGAGGGTCCGGAATACCCCCCAGAATTCTGCAACTCCTTACAAAAGAATGTACAGAATTTGTGGGTTCTATACAGAATTACTCTGAGACAATTCTAGAAATATAGGCCTAGAAATTCAGTATAGCCACATTTGGGGCGTTACAGCCGGGCGTTCGCTAAATTTAGCGCCCGGCGCAACTTAGCGCCACCTTCGCCAATATTCAGTTGCATCGCCCCAAGAGGTTGCTGCTGCGCTAAAGCAGGCGATGCACGACTATCATAAGGCGCTAAGCCGGCGTGCCGAGGCGCTACCACCAAGGGCGGGCGCAGCGCAGGTGCGGCGAGTTGCTGATTGAAGGCAGACATGCTGGCGCCGGTCAGCTCTTAAAGGGGGAGGGTGGACTTGTTTGGCTGCCACGCCCTGCACACTGCAGCCCTGAATCAAGCCCTGAACATAGCTGCTTCAACATTTCAACGTCCACGACTATGGAGAAGGCTAGGGAGCGAGCGCAGCACTTCAGCGAGGGTGCCCTGAGGCTACTGGTTGGCGCAGTGGAGCGCAGGCGACTTGTCCTCTTCCCTGATAGTGGCAGGAGGCCGCTGCCCAGCGAGTATAGAAAAGCCGGGAGGGAGGTGGCAAACAGGGTGACCTCCAACAGCATGGTTGCCAGGACTCCTGTGCAATCCAGAAAAAGTTCAACGACCTCACTCTGGTTGTCAGGGTGAGTACCCTTTCCAGTATCCTCCTCATCCCTGCATGTGCACCTCACTTTATGGCCAAAGGGACCTGAAAGCCCCAATGCCCAGCCCTCATCCAACAGCTATGGGACTCTCATGAAAATCACTTGCACATTCAGCACATTACACACTGTCGGGGCTATTCCACCATGGGAGGCAGTGCAGGCAAGATCAGGGCTTGACACTGTCAGGGCTATTCCACCATGGGAGGCAGTGCAGGCAAGATCAGGGCTTGACACTGTCAGGGCTATTCCACCATGGGAGTCAGTGCAGGCGAGATCAGGGCTTGACACTGTCAGGGCTATTCCACCATGGGAGGCAGTGCAGGCAAGATGAGGGCTTGACACTGTCAGGGCTATTACACCATGGGAGGCAGTGCAGGCAAGATCAGGGCTTGACACTGTCAGGGCTATTCCACCATGGGAGTCAGTGCAGGCAAGATGAGGGCTTGACACTGTCAGGGCTATTCCACCATGGGAGGCAGTGCAGGCAAGATCAGAGCTTGACACTGTCAGGGCTATTCCACCATGGGAGGCAGTGCAGGCTAGATGAGGGCTTGACACTGTCAGGGCTATTCCACCATGGGAGGCAGTGCAGGCAAGATCAGGGCTTGACACTGTACTTAGAGGCCGTCCTTTCTCTTGCAGGGCAAGCTGGCCCACAATCGCAGGCAGCAGCGACGGACCGGAAGAGGCCATCCTGACCTGAAAGAGCTCAGCGACCTGGAGCAGCATGTGGAGCGCATTATGGCAGGCCGGCTGATTGGCCCCGTCGCCAGTGGAGATGCCGACCCTGTTCTGCACAGCAATGGTAAGGTCATCACCTTTTTGACCTCTCTCTTTCCACTTGTGCCTCACACCAGCATCCTTTGCTACTATCGAACCAATGCAGTGCATAGCAGCACTCATGCCTCCCTCGCTGCCGCCCTCTCCTCACTCTAAAGCAACTCTTGTGCCTCCCTGCTTTCAGATGCTGAATCACCAGGTGAGGAGGCGGGCCCTCAAGCTGCCACTGTCAGTGATTCTGAATTCGAGGAGGAGGAAGAGGAAGCCCATCAGTGCCACCCTCAGCCGAGGCAGCCCATGGCCATGATGGGGACACGTCTTCCCTGGAGGGGAGCAGGGGGGGAAGGGTCTGAGGAGAGTGAAGCTCCGGGGCCCAGCGGGCTGCAGCAATGTGGGAGGGGTGGGGAAGCTCGTCGGCCTTCTCCCCGGAGGATGAGTGCGGTCTCCAGTCCTGCTACGGTGAGCGCAGAGGAGGTGTGGCTCCTTGGCGAAATGGGTGCCCAGGCTGAGCACAGGCACACTGAGCTCATGGCTGCAGTGGCAAGGATGCCTGACTCCATAGAGTCACTGGCAAGGAGTGCTCAGGAATTTGGGGCAGCACAGGCCAGGAGTCTGCAAGAATTCAGTGCAGCACAGGCAAGGAGTCTGCAGGACTTCGCAGCAGCACAGGCGGCTTCCAGCCAAGTGCTCAGTCGTGCATTCACTGGCTGGTCTGATGCAGACACAGATCAGGGCCACAATGGCACTAACTGCTGCCACCCTTGCTGGATCGGCCAGGCATCGCCGGGTCCCTCGCCGCACCGCAGCAGTCTGTGCTTCAGCAGATTGCTGCGCATGCTGCAGTGCTGGCCCGTGCGAGTGCCAGTGTATCAGCCGACCAGGGAGTGCCTGTGCTCTGTCAGGTTGGCAGCATTCCTGCAGCCAACACTGTCACTCCTCCACTGCAGCTGCCACCACCCGTAGGACAGACTACTGCCACCCAAGCAGAGTTGGAGCAGTCAGCAGCCGGGCCCTCCAGGCCCAGAGCTGGTCCAGGCCGTCCCCCAAGGGCATCTGCCGTCTCACTATCTGACTCTCAGCAGCCTTCCCCAGCCTTGCTGCAGCCACTGGGGTCCCATTGAGGAGGAGCTGCAGGGCGGGAAAGGGCCACTCGCGGAAGCGAGGTGGGTCACCCTCGCAGGGGAAAAAGTAGAAGGTGTGGCCAAATGTTTTTTTTATATATGAAGGCCGAGAAGGCTTTTTTTTAATATATGAAGGCCGAGAAGGTTTTTTTATATATGAAGGCCGAGAAGGTTTGTTTTTTATGAAGGCCGAGACTGTTGTGTTTGTTTTTTTTATAAAGGCTGAGACTGTTGTGTTTGTTTTTTATGAAGGCTGAGACTGTAGTGTTTGTTTTTTGTATGAAGGCCGAAGATCATGGTCATTTTTGTTTAACTGTTTTTTTCATTTTCTGAAGGTTGTGAGAGCCAGCTATGTCTCTGACTGTTTGTTTTTTGGGGGGTTTATCTGAATTAGTTTGTCATGCGGGAAGGGCACAGAGTTTGCACAGTAAAAAGTTTTATTTAATCACATTGTCCATGTTTGCAGTTTGAACTATTTGTTGCCTTGACCGGCTGAGGGCTTGCGGAGCGGCTCCATTCATGTTCTTTCATTGGCACAAGCCATTCCCTGAGAGGGGGCCTAGAACTGAGTTGCAATAAGCTGCCGACGGACAGCCCTTGCACTTTGTGCCTCCCTCCCATCTTGGTGCTCCTCATCCTCCTCCTCCTCCTCTGGTGGTCCTCCAATGTCTGCTGGCAGTGGCTGAGTCCTGAGGATAGCCAGGTTGTGCAGCATGCAGCACACTACAACGAAATGGGAGACTCGCTCAGGTGAGTACTGTAGGGCTCCTCCGGAACGATCCAGACAGCGGAACCGTTGCTTGAGCACGCCGATTGTGTGCTCAATGATGTTCCTGGTAGCTTGATGGCTGTCATTATCGCTCTTCAGCAGGGGTGCTGGGTGCACGGAGCGGGGTCATCAGCCAGGTGCACAAAGGATAGCCTTTGTCCCTGAGAAGCTATCCTCATGGGTGAGCCTGGGCTTCGAAAATGTCTGCCACAGAAGTCTGGCGCAGGATGAAGGCATCGTGGCTGCTGCCTGGAAAGCGGGCATTGACAGCTAGTATGAGCTGCCTGTGGTCATACACCAACTGGACGTTGAGTGAATGGTAGCCCTTCCGGTTACGGTAATCCTCGGCATTCTGTAGAGGTGCCCGCAAAGCCACATGCGTGCAGTCAATGGCGCCCTGGGCCATGGGGAAGCCCGCTATTCCTCCAAATCCCATTGCACGCTCTTGCTGCTTGTCCAGGGTCATGGGGAAGGAGATGTACTGACGTCTCCTTCTGAAAAGGGCATTGGTCACCTGGCAGATGCAGCAATGTACTGCGAACTGGGAGATGTTGGCAATGTCCCCAGTAGCGGATTGGAAGGAGCCGGTGGCATAGAAGTTGAGAGCCACTGTCACCTTCACTGCCACCGACAGAGACATCCTACTCCTCAGCTGTGGCTGCAGATCTCTGCGAAGCAAGTGGCAGATCTCAGTGACCACCTCCCTTCTGAATTGCAGCCTCCGAACACAGTGCTCCTCAGACATGTTCAGATATGAGAACTGCTGGCGGTATACCCTGGGTGGGTAAGGCCTCCTGTGCTGATGCCTGTTGGCCCTTCTCCATCTGGCCATGACTGGCACTCTCTCACGGCGTCTCTGAGCCCTTTGAATGCAATGCAGTAAGCCAACGTTTCCACCCATTGCAGCCCCCATTATATGTGGCGACTCAAGGCTATGGCACTGAAAGTTAAATCCAACTGCAAAGCTCTGGCCTGAAGCCAGAAGTACCTGTGCGAGTGCTGAGTCAAACCAGACTTTTCAAGGGTGCAGGGCATCATTGACTGCACACATGTGGCCCTTAGGGCACCCCATCGCAATCCAGGAGTTTTTGTCAACCGCAAGGGCTTCCACTCCCTTAACGTTCAGCTGGTGTGTGACCACAAGAAGGAGATTTTGCATGTTTGTGCCAAGTACCCCGGCAGCTGCCATGACTCCCTCATACTGTGCCAGTCTACTGTGCCTCCGCTATTCAGGCCGCCAGATGAACTTCAGGGATGGCTACTTGGAGACAAGGGCTAGCCCCTGAGGACGTGGCTAATGATGCCATTGAGGAGACCAACCAACGAAGCTGAGGAGCGCTACAACTCCAGCCACACTTCCACCAGATGCATTATTGAGCAAACCATCGGATTGCTGAAGATGCGCTTCAGATGCCTGGATAGATCAGGTGGAGCCCTACAGTACTCAGCAGCCAGGGTCTCCAGAATCATCGTGGTTTGCTGTGTACTTCACAACATGGCACAGCATCATGGCTTGCAGATTCCTCAGGACCAAGTGGCTCCTCACAGACCCGCCTCGGGTGAGGTGGAGGAGGAGGAAGAGGAATAAAAAGAAAAAGAGAAAGAGGATAGAAGTGGACAGAAGAGGACAGAAGTGGACAGAAGTGGGCAGAAGTGGACAGAAGTGGACAGAAGAGGGCAGAAGTGGACAGAAGAGGACAGAAGGGGACAGAAGTGGACAGAAGTGGACAGAAGAGGACAGAAGGGGACAGAAGTGGACAGAAGTGGACAGAAGAGGACAGAAGAGGACAGAAGAGGACAGAAGTGGACAGAAGAGGACAGAAGAGGACAGAAGTGGACAGAAGTGGACAGAAGTGGACAGAAGTGGGCAGAAGTGGACAGAAGAGGACAGAAGAGGACAGAAGTGGACAGAAGAGGACAGAAGAGGACAGAAGAGGACAGAAGTGGACAGAAGAGGACAGAAGAGGACAGAAGAGGACAGAAGTGGCCAGAAGAGGACAGAAGTGGACAGAAGAGGACAGAAGAGGACAGAAGTGGACAGAAGAGGACAGAAGAGGACAGAAGTGGACAGAAGAGGACAGAAGAGGACAGAAGTGGACAGAAGTGGGCAGAAGTGGACAGAAGTGGACAGAAGTGGACAGAAGAGGGCAGAAGTGGACAGAAGAGGACAGAAGGGGACAGAAGTGGACAGAAGTGGACAGAAGAGGACAGAAGAGGACAGAAGAGGACAGAAGTGGACAGAAGAGGACAGAAGAGGACAGAAGTGGACAGAAGAGGACAGAAGAGGACAGAAGTGGACAGAAGTGGACAGAAGTGGGCAGAAGTGGACAGAAGAGGACAGAAGAGGACAGAAGTGGACAGAAGAGGACAGAAGAGGACAGAAGTGGACAGAAGAGGACAGAAGAGGACAGAAGAGGACAGAAGTGGCCAGAAGAGGACAGAAGTGGACAGAAGAGGACAGAAGAGGACAGAAGTGGACAGAAGAGGACAGAAGAGGACAGAAGTGGACAGAAGAGGACAGAAGAGGACAGAAGTGGACAGAAGTGGACAGAAGAGGACAGAAGTGGACAGAAAAGGACAGAAGTGGACAGAAGAGGACAGAAGTGGACAGAAGAGGACAGAAGAGGACAGAAGTGGACAGAAGAGGACAGAAGAGGACAGAAGAGGACAGAAGTGGCCAGAAGAGGACAGAAGAGGACAGAAGAGGACAGAAGTGGACAGAAGTGGACAGAAGAGGACAGAAGTGGACAGAAGTGGACAGAAGAGGACAGAAGTGGACAGAAGAGGACAGAAGAGGACAGAGGTGGACAGAAGAGGACAGAAGAGGACAGAAGTGGACAGAAGAGGACAGAAGAGGACAGAAGTGGACAGAAGAGGACAGAAGAGGACAGAAGTGGACAGAAGAGGACAGAAGAGGACAGAAGTGGACAGAAGAGGACAGAAGAGGACAGAAAGAAAGAAAACAGGAGGAGGAGACAAGAAAGAAAGAAAAAGAAAGAAAGAGAAGGAAAGAAGAAAAGAAGAAAGGAATGAAGGAAGGAAAGAAGAAAGGAAGGAAGGAAGGAAGAAAGAAAAAGAAGAAGGAAAGAAAGAAAGAAAGAAAAAGAAGAAGGAAAGAAAGAAAAAGAAGGAAAGAAAGAAAAAGAAGAAGGAAAGAAAGAAAGAAAGAAAAAGAAGAAGGAAAGAAAGAAAGAAAGAAAAAGAAGAAGGAAAGAAAGAAAAAGAAGGAAAGAAAGAAAAAGAAGAAGGAAAGAAAGAAAGAAAGAAAAAGAAGAAGGAAAGAAAGAAAAAGAAGAAGGAAAGAAAGAAAGACAAAGAAGAAGGAAAGAAAGAAAAAGAAGAAGGAAAGAAAGAAAGAAAGAAAAAGAAGAAGGAAAGAAAGAAAAAGAAGAAGGAAAGAAAGAAAGACAAAGAAGAAGGAAAGAAAGAAAGAAAAAGAAGAAGGAAAATAAGAAAGAAAAAGAAGAAGGAAAGAAAGAACAAAAAGAAGCAGGAAAGAAAGAAAGAAAAAGAAAGAAAAAGAAGAAGGAAAGAAAGAAAAAGAAGAAGGAAAGAAAGAAAGAAAAAGAAGAAGGAAAGAAAGAAAAAGAAGAAGGAAAGAAAGAAAAAGAAGGAAAGAAAGAAAGAAAAAGAAGGAAAGAAAGAAAGAAAGAAAAAGAAGAAGGAAAGAAAGAAAGAAAGAAAAAGAAGGAAAGAAAGAAAAAGAAGAAGGAAAGAAAGAAAGAAAGAAAAAGAAGAAGGAAAGAAAGAAAGAAAAAGAAGAAGGAAAGAAAGAAAGAAAAAGAAGAAGGAAAGAAAGAAAGAAAGAAAAAGAAGAAGGAAAGAAAGAAAGAAAGAAAAAGAAGAAGGAAAGAAAGAAAGAAAGAAAAAGAAGAAGGAAAGAAAGAAAGATAGAAAAAGAAGAAAGAAAGAAAGAAAAAGAAGGAAAGAAAGAAAGAAAGAAGAAGGAAAGAAAGAAAGAAAGAAAGAAAGAAAGAAAGAAAGAAAGAAAAAGAAGAAGGAAAGAAAGAAAGAAAAAGGAAAGAAAGAAAAAGAAAAAGGAAAGAAAGAAAGAAAGAAAAAGAAGAAGGAAAGAAGGAAAGAAAGAAAGAAAAAGAAGAAGGATAGAAAGAAAGACAAAGAAGAAGGAAAGAAAGAAAGAAAAAGAAGAAGGAAAGAAAGAAAAAGAAGAAGGAAAGAAAGAAAAAGAAGAATAAAGAAAGAAAGAAAGAAAAAGAAGAAGGAAAGAAAGAAAGAAAGAAAAAGAAGAAGGAAAGAAAGAAAGAAAAAGAAGGAAAGAAAGAAAGAAAAAAAGAAAAAGAAGAAGGAAAGAAATAAAGAAAGAAAAAGAAGAAGGAAAGAAAGAAAGAAAGAAAGAAGAAGAAGAAGGAAAGAAAGAAAGAAAAAGAAGAAGGAAAGAAAGAAAGAAAGAAAGAAAAAGAAGAAAGAAAGAAAAAGAAGGAAAGAAAGAAAAAGAAAGAAAGAAAGAAAGAAAAAGAAGGAAAGAAAGAAAGAAAGAAAGAAAGAAAGAAAAAGGAGGAAAGAAAGAAAGAAAGAAAAAGGAGGAAAGAAAGAAAGAAAGAAAAAGAAGATGGAAAGAAAGAAAGAAAAAGAAGGAAAGAAAGAAAGAAAAAGAAGATGGAAAGAAAGAAAGAAAAAGAAGAAGGAAAGAAAGAAAGAAAAAGAAGGAAAGAAAGAAAGAAAGAAAGAAAAAGAAGAAGGAAAGAAAGAAAGAAAGAGAAAAAGAAGAAGGAAAGAAAGAAAGAAAGAAAAAGGAAAGAAAGAAAAAGAAGGAAAGAAAGAAAAAGAAGAAGGAAAGAAAGAAAAAGAAGAAGGAAAGAAAGAAAGAAAGAAAAAGAAGAAGGAAAGAAAGAAAAAGAAGAAGGAAAGAAAGAAAGAAAGAAAAAGAAGAAGGGAAGAAAGAAAGAAAGAAAAGGAAGAAGGAAAGAAAGAAAGAAAGAAAAAGAAGAAAGAAGAAGAAGAAGGAAAGAAAGAAAGAAAAAGAAGAAGGAAAGAAAGAAAGAAAGAAAGAAAAAGAAGAAGGAAAGAAAGAAAGAAAGAAAAAGAAGGAAAGAAAGAAAGAAAGAAAGAAAAAGAAGGAAAGAAAGAAAGAAAAAGAAGAAGGAAAGAAAGAAAGAAAAAGAAGTAGGAAAGAAAGAAAGAAAGAAAAAGAAGAAGGAAGGAAAGAAAGAAAGGAAAGAAAGAAAGAAAAAGAAGAAGGAAAGAAAGAAAGAAAGAAAACAAAGAAAGAAACAAAGAAAAGGAAGAAGGAAAGAAAGAAAGAAAGAAAAAGAGAAGGAAAGAAAGAAAGAAAGAGAAAGAAGAAGGAAAGAAAGAAAAAGAAGAAGGAAAGAAAGAAAGAAAGAAAAAGAAGAAGGAAAGAAAGAAAGAAAAAGAAGGAAAGAAAGAAAAAAAAGAATGAAAGAAAGAAAGAAAGAAAAGGAAGAAGGAAAGAAAGAAAGAAAGAAAAAGAAGAAGGAAAGAAAGAAAGAAAAAGAAGAAGGAAAGAAAGAAAAAGAAAGAAAGAAAGAAAGAAAGAAAAAGAAGAAGGAAAGGAAGAAAGAAAGAAAAAGAAGGAGGAAAGAAAGAATGAAAAAGAAGAAGGAAAGAAAGAAAGAAAGAAAGAAAAAGAAGAAGGAAAGAAAGAAAGAAAAAGAAGAAGGAAAGAAAAAAAGAAAAAAAAAGAAGGAAAGAAAGAAAGAAAAAGAAGAATGAAAGAAAGAAAGAAAGAAAAGGAAGAAGGAAAGAAAGAGAGAAAGAAAAAGAAGAAAGAAAGAAAGAAAAAGAAGAAAGAAAGAAAGAAACAGAAGGAAAGAAAGAAAGAAAGAAAAAGAAGAAGGAAAGAAAGAAAGAAAAAGAAGAAGGAAAGAAAGAAAGAAAAAGAAGAAGGAAAGAAAGAAAGAAAAAGAAGAAGGAAAGAAAGAAAGAAAACGAAGAAGGAAAGAAAGAAAGAAAGAAAAAGACGGATTGAAAGAAAGAAAGAAAAAGACGGATTGAAAGAAAGAAAGAAAAAGAAGAAGGAAAGAAAGAAAGAAAGAAAAAGAAGAAGGAAAGAAAGAAAGAAAGAAAGAAAGAAAAAGAAGAAGGAAAGAAAGAAAGAAAGAAAAAGAAGGAAAGAAAGAAAAAGAAAAAGAAGAAGGAAAGAAAGAAAGAAAGAAAAAGAAGAAGGAAAGAAAGAAAGAAAGAAAGAAAAGGAAGAAGGAAAGAAAGACAGAAAAAGAAGGAAAGAAAGAAAGAAAGAAAAAGAAGAAGGAAAGAAAGAAAGAAAAAGAAGAAGG
This sequence comes from Somniosus microcephalus, assembly GCF_052327205.1. Taxonomy (NCBI): domain Eukaryota; kingdom Metazoa; phylum Chordata; class Chondrichthyes; order Squaliformes; family Somniosidae; genus Somniosus; species Somniosus microcephalus. The sequence goes on along the minus strand of NW_028225335.1, from coordinate 302,448 downwards.
AAAGATAGAAAGAAAGAAAAAGAAGGAAAGAAAGAAAGAAAAAGAAGAAGGAAAGAAAGAAAGAAAAAGGAAAGAAAGAAAGAAAAAGAAGAAGGAAAGAAAGAAAAAGAAGAAGGAAAGAAAGAAAGAAAGAAAAAGAAGGAAAGAAAGAAAGAAAAAGAAGAAGGAAAGAAAGAAAGAAAGAAAAAGAAGGAAAGAAAGAAAGAAAGAAAAAGAAGGAAAGAAAGAAAAAGAAAAAGAAGGAAAGAAAGAAAGAAAGAAAAGGAAGAAGGAAAGAAGGAAAGAAAGAAAGAAAGAAAGAAAAAGAAGAAGGAAAGAAAGAAAGAAAAAGAAGGAAAGAAAGAAAAAAATGAAGAAGGAAAGAAAGAAAGAAAGAAAAAGAAGGAAAGAAAGAAAGAAAGAAAAGGAAGAAGGAAAGAAAGACAGAAAAAGAAGAAGGAAAGAAAGAAAGAAAGAAAACGAAGGAAAGAAAGAAAGAACGGAAAAGAAGAAGGAAAGATAGAAAGAAAGAAAAAGAAGGAAAGAAAGAAAGAAAAAGAAGAAGGAAAGAAAGAAAAAGGAAAGAAAGAAAGAAAAAGAAGAAGGAAAGAAAGAAAAAGAAGAAGGAAAGAAAGAAAGAAAGAAAAAGAAGAAGGAAAGAAAGAAAAAGAAAAAAGAAAGAAAAAGAAGAAGGAAAGAAAGAAAGAAAGAAAAAGAAGAATGAAAGAAAGAAAGAAAAAGAAGAAGGAAAGAAAGAAAGAAAGAAAAAGAAGAAGGAAAGAAAGAAAAAGAAAAAGAAGGAAAGAAAGAAAGAAAAGGAAGAAGGAAAGAAAGAAAGAAAGAAAAAGAAGAAGGAAAGAAAGAAAGAAAAAGAAGAAGGAAAGAAAGAAAGAAAAAAATGAAGAAGGAAAGAAAGAAAGAAAGAAAAAGAAGGAAAGAAAGAAAGAAAGAAAAAGAAGAAGGAAAGAAAGAAAGAAAGAAAAAGAAGAAGGAAAGAAAGAAAGAAAGAAAAAGAAGAAGGAAAGAAAGAAAGAAAAAATGAGAACTGGAGGAGGAAGAGGAGGAGACAGAAGAAAGAAAGAGAATAAAAGAGTACAGATTCCGAGCCACAACTTGAATCGTTTAAGACATAAAAATGTCACAGAAATGTGATTTATTTTTGTTATTTTACAATTTACAAATATACACACAATTTGTGTCACTGAACTATAAAAAAAAGCAGGAAAAGCTATGACTTAACAGAAATAAACATTGGTTTTGCTGTCCAGAAAGAAAGACGTCAGACTGACTTGGAAATGTTCACTCATATGTTGATGTAAATATTTATAATTTACCAATTTCGCTTCTGATGTTTTTCCCTCAAACATTCTCCACAATATTAATCCCTGCTCTTATCACGAGGAGTGTTGAATTATTTTAGGTACTTCGTAATTAATAGCGGGAAGCAAACTTCATTGTACTCACAATTTTTAATCTGCTATTTCAAACATTCAAACCAAATCGAATTGTACATTATCGGAGTATTTTTCTGTGTCTTTCTCAATAAACGAAGAGTGGTTTCTTCTAAAGTAGCTTCCTGCAATTTTTAACAATCATTACATAACTCTTGTTTCCATTAACACTCAATTAACCCGTGGTTGGAAAGCTCCCTCTACACTGTCCCATCAGACACTCCCGGGGCAGATACAGCACGGGTTAGATACAGAGTAAAGCTCCCTCTACACTGTCCCGTCAAACACTCCCAGGGCAGGAGTGGGCCCTTAATGAATGCAGCCATGTGCTTGCCTGATGTGCCTCCCATAGTTGAATAGCCCTTAATGTGTGCAGCTAACAGGAAGATGTGATTGCACTAGAGAGGGTATAGAGGAGATGTACAAGGATGTTCCCGGGAGTAGAGAATCTTAGCTATGAGGAAAGATTTGATAGGCTGGGTCTGTTTTCCTTGGAACAGAGGAGTCTGAGGGGAGACCTTACTGAGGTGTATACAATTATGAGGGGCCTCGATAAAGTGGATAGAAAGGACCTATTTCCCTTAGCAGAGGGGTCAAAAACCAGGGGGCACAGATTTAAAGTAACTGGTGGAGGGTTTAGAAGGGATTTGAGGGGAAATCTCTTCACCCAGAGGGTGGTGGGGGTCTGGAACTCACTGCCTGAAAGGGTGGGAGAGGCAGAAACTCTCACCACATTTAAAAAGTACTTGGATGTGCGCTTGAAGTGCCGTAACCTGCAGGACTATGGACCAAGAGCTGGGACGTGGGATTAGGCTGGATTGCTCTTTGTTGGCCGGCACGGACACGATGGGCCGAAATGGCCTCCTTCTGTGCTGCAACTTTCTATTGGCAAACTGTAACTAGTGGGGTACCACAGGGATCAGTGCTGGGGCCTCAACTATTTACAATCTACATTAATGACTTGGATGAAGGGACCGAGTGTGCTGTAGCCAAATTTGCTGACGATACAAAGATAGGTGGGAAAGCAAGTTGTGAGGAGGACACAAAGTCTGCAAAGGGGTATAGATAGGCTAAGTGAGTGGGCAGGAATTTGGCAAATGGAGTATAATGTGGGGAAATGTGGGGTTATCCACTTTGGGAGGAAGAATAGAAAAGCAAAATATTATTTAAATGGAGAGACTACAGAAGGATCTGGGTGTCCTCGTACATGAAACACAAAAAGTTAGCAAGTAATTAGGAAGGCAAATGGAATGTTGGCCTTTATTGCTAGGGGATGGAGTATAAAAGTAGGGAATGTGGTGTATGTAACCTGTTCCACCTTATGAGAACTTAAGCCAATTCCAATCCAATTCAAATGCTTTATTGGCATGAAAGTTTACAGGTAACCATATTGCCAAAGCTTACATAACAAAACGTAGTTTTCCAACATTCTGTAGGTGTCAAACAATTTTGACCTTCGTTGGGTACATACAATATTACTTTAAACAGTATTAATTTAAACAGTCTTTGTACATCATTGGGTACATTCAGTATTAATTTTAAACAGTCCTCAGGTTGTGACATGTTGTTACATATTTGGCACCAAGGTATAGTCTGTCTCCTTCTCCCAGGACTAATCTTAATTTTGACAGGTCATCCAATTCCTTGAAATCTGGGGTTGTTTGGCTGAGCTTGTCAAATAATATGTTTCTTGATGTGTTGAATTTTTTGCATTTTAGGAGGAAATGCATCTGTCTCAATCTCGCCGGCCAGACATTGATCACATATTCTATTCTCTCTAGGCTGCCAGGATTTCTTGTATCTTCCTTTTTCAATTGCCAGTTGGTGGTCGCTTAGTCTGTACCTGGTGAGGGTCTGTCTCTGTTTTGTGTCTCTGATGGTCGAGAGATAGTCTGCCAGTTTATATTCTCTTTTTAGGGCCCGGTAACATTCTAATCTGCTTTGGCTTTTGGTTACTTTGTTCCAAAGTTCCAGGTAGGTTTCTTTGCTTTGTTTAATGATTTGGTTCACTCGGATTGGTGTTTGGACGGCAGTGTTGGTCTGGGACTGGTCAGGGTCTGGCTGAGTAGGAGTACTTAGTTTCAGTAGCAGCTGACTCAGGGGACTCTTTTCTGGGTTTAGCTCTTGGGTCTGGAAGGCTTTAAAATGAAGGGTGTCTGGGGAGCTAGATTTGAGGTGATTTAGGAAGTTTAGTGCTCGTTTTTGGATGTTTATTATCAGTGGGTATCTGCCTAGTTCGGCTCTGCATGCATTTGTTGGTGTTTTCCTTTGGATGCGAAGGATGCTTCGGCAAAATTCTGCATGTAGGGCTTCTATTGTGTGTTTTTCCCATTTAGTGTAGCTATGGTGATTGAGCGGGCCCCATACTTCTAAGCCTGTTCCACCTTAAGAGATGTACTACTTTCTCTGGCTGCTGTATACGTAATACCGGTGGTGACCACCGGTATATAAGTACCGTGTAGTGATATTGTATTTAGTATAGTCCTGACCTCCAACTAGTAAAGACCTGTTGAACTTTATTCTTGTAGTCTGTGTCAGTAATTAACCTTAATACAACTGGAACACACAGACTTAACAGTGGCGACGAGTCCGATTCTTACCCTGCGGCAGTTTATATCCACGGCGGCTTCGTCCACAGAACGGGCGTCGAAGAGAGGCATCCACCCTCATCACCCTGCTGGAAGACACATCGCGCGGCAGGCATCGAGAACCCGGAGTGCAGAAGACATCCTGAACTCGAAGCCTCCATCAGCGGCAGTCAGCTATCTTCTTTCTACCTCGGTGGCAGGTAAGCCGGTCAGCAACGTGAGCAGAAAGTCAGCCGCGTTGGCTGTACAGACGGGGGGAGGAAGACGGAGGAATAAGGGCGGTGAGATCGATCGCGACCGGAGATAAGGGCCGGGCCGCATTCGGGCCGAAAGGCGCAGCGCGGGGACATCGATCGCGGCTGGTGATAAGGGCCGGGCCGCTTTCAGGCCAAAAAGGCGCAGAATCTGGGGTGACTGAAGGCGCGAGAGCCGTGGTGAAGGCGAACGCAGCCGGTGCTAATAACCGGGCTGCAAGAAGGGCTGCGAGGCGCGACATCGGGGAAGCGCGAATGCCCGAGGGAGCCGCGGTGAAGCGGAGACAGCGTCGGGGGAGTTACTAACCGCTGGGAAAGGGGAGCAGCAGCGGCACGCCAAATGCCATTGCAGCCAGTGGGTGAAGACCGCCAAGCGCGGGAAAACCGCCATTTTGTAGGCGGAGGAGGAAGACAAGAGCGGGAAGCCACCATCTTGGGATAAAATAAATTGCAACGATGCCTAAACATGGGAACATTGATACCTTTGATAGCGACATTGAGGATTGGGCCATGTATGTAGAACGCATACAAAATTATTGTAAAGCAAATAAAATCCCAGATGCAGAGAAAGCACTAACTTTATTGAACTTAATGGGTGCAAAGACATACGGGCAATTGAAACACCTTTTATCACCAGATGAACCGGCGGATAAGACATTCGAGGAGATTGTTACTGTCCTGAAAAATCAGCTAAACCCCACGCCGCTGATGCTAGCGGAATGATTTAAATTTTACAGCAGAAGGCAGCTGAAGGATGAAAGCAATGCTGAATATTTAATGGAATTGCGTAAGCTAGCAAAGTATTGTCAGTTTGGAACGGGACTGACAGAAGCGCTAAGAGATAAATTTGTGCGTGGATTATTAAAAGAAGATACACAAAAGCGACTGCTCGAGGAGAATGAGCTGATGCTTGAGAAAGCGGTCACTGTGGCAGCAGCACACGAAGCCGCAGCGAGAGGCACGGCAGTAATGCAGCTACGGTCGCCGGAACTCAGTACAAATAAATTGGGTTTGAGTACTGTAAAATGTTATCGTTGTGGAAAGACAACACACGATCAGAACCAGTGTTGGTTTAAAAACCAAGAATGCAGAACGTGTGGCAGGCTTGGCCACATAGCTAAAGTATGCCGGTCAGGAAAGAAGACCAGCAACAAAAAGTCACCGCAAGGAAAATACATAAAGGTGCACAAAGTGACAAAGACCAGTTCGAATGAACAGAAGTCAGATTCAGACGCTAGCAGTAATGAACTGGGTAGCTTAAGAGTACACAACGTTGGTAAGGATGCAGATCTCCAGACAATTTGGGTCACTCTTCAGATAGCAGGAGTCCAAGTAAAGATGGAATTGGACACTGGATCGGCATTGATGGTCATGAATAAGAAAGATTACAAAAGGTTATTCCAACATATTCCCCTACGGGATACGGAGATTATATTGAAAACATACACGGGGCAAAGAGTGTACCCCATCGGAAAGATAGAGGTAAAAGTGGTCCACAAGGGCGAAGAAAGCCAAGTAATGGACTTATATGTGCTACCTGAAGGAGGTCCACCGCTACTGGGACGGGAGTGGATTAGGAAAATGAATATGGACTGGCACTCCTTAAAAGCACTAACGGTAGATTCCGGGGAAACATGTCAAACCTAAACGATTGTCCAAAATATTGGATGATGCTAAAGAGGTGTTCCAGCAAGGACTGGGAACACTGAAAGGAATTACGGCAAACATCAAGATTGATGAACATGCACAACCAAAATTTTTCAAAGCCAGACCGGTACCCTATGCAATACGACCTACTGTAGAAGCGGAAATGGAAGCGCTAGAACGTTCAGGTGTACTGTCTAAGGTAGATTGGAGTGAGTGGGCTACGCCCATTGTTCCCGTTATGAAACGTCCTTCGAGCAACAAGCCAGGAGAACCAGGGAAGGTTTGCATCTGTGGAGATTTCAAGATCACCGTTAATCCGATGCTTCACACGGTGCAGTATCCGCTTCCGCGGATTGAGGATATTTTTGCTTCGTTGTCTGGCGGGAAACACTTCACCAAGATAGACCTGGCGCAGGCGTACTTGCAGATGGAGGTTGAAGAAGAGTCACGCCAGTACCTCACGATCAACACGCATAGAGGTTTGTACCGGTATAATAGACTGGTTTTTGGAGTGGCATTGGCTCCGGCAATTTGGCAGAGGGCCATGGAGCAGGTATTACAGGGAATTCCAGGCACACAATGTTACCTGGATGATATTCTGATTACAGGTGATGGTGGTGAAGAACACCTCGCAAACTTGGAACTGGTGCTCAACAGGCTGAAAGACTATGGACTTAGAGTTAATCGGCAGAAATGTGAGTTCTTTCAGAAGCGGATCTCATACTGTGGTCATGTCATTGACTGGGAGGGGCTTCATAAGTCTCCTGACAAGATAAAGGCAGTTGTAAAGGCTCCCGCTCCGGATAATGTCTCTCAGTTGAGGTCGTTTCTGGGATTGATTAACTATTACCATAAGTTTCTACCGAATCTATCCACGGTACTGCACCCGCTGAACGCTCTTTTACAGAGGGGGGTACCATGGGAATGGAGCGAAAACTGTAAGAAGGCATTTCGCAAAAGCAAAGAATTGATCACCTTAGAGGAAGTGTTGGCTCACTTCAACCCGACACTGCCTATTCGGTTGGCTTGTGATGCTTCTCCATATGGTATTGGGGCAGTACTCTCACACAAGTTGCCAAATGGCACGGAAAGGCCAGTCGCGTTTGCATCCAGATCATTGACCTCCGCTGAGCGCAACTATGCGCAGATCAATAGGGAGGCTCTCAGCCTTGTATGGGGAGTGAAGAAGTTTAATCATTACCTGCAGGGCCAAAAATTCACACTTCTGACAGACCATCAGCCGTTGGTATCCATTTTTAACCCTAAGAAGGGTGTTTCGGTGATGACAACACAGCGACTCCAGAGATGGTCCCTTTTCCTAGGAGCACATCAATATCAAATAGAATTCAAAGGTACAAAGCAGCATGGCAATGCTGATGGGCTGTCGCGCCTGCCACTACCTGAAGCAGAAGAGACGACGAAAGTTGACCCTGTTGAGTTATTTCATTCGACCATCATCTGTTTACCAGTCACCAATGCAAGTATTGAAAGAGAAACCAGGAACAACCCGACACTGTCCCGAGTTTACGAGGTGACAGTGAAAGGATGGCCAACACATGGTGATCCTCTGTTACCGGCATTCTCGGCAAGGCGAGACCAGCTGTCCGTCTGCCATGGTACTTTGATGTACGGGACAAGAGTGATTATTCCTCTCAAGTTACGGGAAAGAGTTCTAAAGGAACTGCATGAAGGTCATCTGGGGGGAGTTAAGATGAAAAGTCTTGCTAGGGCTTATGTATGGTGGCCGGGCATTGACCAACAGATAGAGGAGTTGACAAAAAGCTGCGCTGGGTGCCAAAAAGTGCAAAATGCACCTCCGATCGCACCGCTACACCCATGGGAATGGCCTTCAGCCCCATGGCAATGCGTACATATTGACTTTGCTGGTCCATTCATGGACTCCATGTTCCTAATTGCGGTGGACGCACATTCCAAATGGCCAGAAGTGATCAAGATGAATACCACTACTTCAGAAAAGACAATTGCGGTGTTAAGAACAATATTCGCAAGGAACGGATTGCCAGAACAGATATGTTCGGACAACGGACCACAGTTCGTGTCGGAAGAATTCCAAAAATTCTTAAAGAAGAATGGGGTGAAACATTATACCTCTGCCCCATATCATCCGGCGACAAACGGGTTGGCCGAGAGATTTGTCCAAACATTCAAAAAGGCAATAAAGGCCATGAACGATGATTAGATTCCGTTACAACACAAGGTGGACAATTTCCTAATGGCATATCGAAACGCCGCTCATGCAGTGACTAACCAAAGTCCTGCCATGATGTTTTATAACAGGAGGTTGCGGTCCAGGTTGGACTTGTTAAAACCAAATGTGCGGAGGAAAGTGGAAAACAAACAGTTCCAGCATATTAATAACAAGTCCACTCGAAGTTTCGACGTAGGACAACCAGTGTTGGCAAGGGGCTATGGAAACGAAAAATGGCAGTCCAGAACAATTCAGGCCAGACAAGGACCTCTGATGTACACAGTAGATATTGGTAACAATGTGATAAGGCGTCATGCGGATCAACTGGTAGAATCAAGAGCAAGGGTCGAACCCATGGTTGCGACAGAGACAACTGTGGAAGACGTTAATGAACCTGAAGCATCTACCTCGGCAGGGACTGTACCTGATGATGACGTCCAATACATAGGAAACCAACAAGAAGAGTCACCTCAGCAACAAGAATCAGAGACCACTGAAAGGCGTTATCCAAACCGAATCAGAAGGCCTCCAGAGAGACTGAACCTTTGAACTGTTTATACCTGAAGTTATATATGTATATTTGTTATTATGTTATGTTAAATGGGGATATGACTGTTAAGCTAAAAAGGGAGGATTGTGGTGTATGTAACCTGTTCCACCTTAAGAGAACTTAAGCCTGTTCCACCTTAAGAGATGTACTACTTTCTCTGGCTGCTGTATACGTAATACCGGTGGTGACCACCGGTATATAAGTACTGTGTAGTGATATTGTATTTAGTATAGTCCTGACCTCCAACTAGTAAAGACCTGTTGAACTTTATTCTTGTAGTCTGTGTCAGTAATTAACCTTAATACAACTGGAACACACAGACTTAACAGGGAAGTCTCGCTACAACTGTACAGGGTGTTGGCGAGACCACACCAGGAGTACTGCATACAGTTTTGGTCACCTTATTTAAGGAGGGATATACTTGCATTGGAGGCTGTTCAGAGAAGGTTCCCTAGGCTGATTCCCAAGTTGAAAGGGTTGTCTTATGAGGAAAGGTCGAGCAGGTTGGGCCGATACTCATAGGAGTTTAGAAGAATGAGAGGTGATCTTATTGAAACGTACAAGATTCTGAGGGGGCTCGACACGGTAGATGCTGAGAGTTATTTTCCCCTCATGGGTCAATCTAGAACTAGGGGGCATAGTTTCAGGATAAGGGGTCGCCCATTTAAGATGAAGATGAGGAGGAATTTCTTCTCTCAGAGGATCGTGAATCTTTGGAATTTTCTACCCCGGAGAGCTGTGGAGGCTGAGTCAGTGAATATATTCAGAGAAACATAGAAGATAGGAGCAGGAGTAGGCCATTCGGCCCCTCGAGCCCGCTCCGCCATTTAATGAGATCATGGCTGATCATCCAAATTCAGTACCCTGTCCCTGCCTTCTCCCCATATTCCTTGATCCCTTTAGCCTTAAGAAATATATCGAACTCCTTCTTAAATATATTTAATGAATTGACCTCAACTACCTTCTGTGGTAGAGAATTCCACAAGTTCACCACTCTCTGGGTGAAGAAATTCCTCCTCATCTCTGTCCTAATTGGCTTACCCCTTATCCTTAGACTGTGACCCCTGGTTCTGGACTCCCAGGCCATCGGGAACATCCTTCCTGCACCTAGTCTGTCCAGTCCTGTTAGAATTGTATAAGTTTCAATGAGATCCCCTCTCATTCTTCTAAACTCCAGCGAATATAAGCCCAATCGAACCAATCTCTCCTCATGCGTCATTCCTGCCATCCCAGGTATCAGTCTGGTGAATCTTCGCTGCACTCCCTCCATGGCAAGAACATCCTTCCTCAGATAAGACGACTAAAACTGCACACAATACTCAAGGTGTGGTATCACCAAGGCCCTGTACAACTGCAGTAAGACATTCTTGCTCCTGTACTCGAATCCTCTCGCTATGAAGACCAACATACCATTTGCCTTCTTAGCTGCCTTTCAAGGCTGAGATAGACAGAAACTTGAGCTACAGGGGAGTCAAGGGTTATGGGGAACAGTGGCGGCCATTTTAAGAGATATCCATCCACGGCAGCTATTTTAAGAATTATCCATCTGCCTGGCCATTTTTAGAGATATCTATCTGTGGCGGCCAGTTTAAATGACATCTACTCGCGGCAGCGATTTCACAGCACCGGTTAGATAGGGAGTAAAGCTCCCTCTACACTGTCCAATTCAACACTCCCAGGGCAGGTCCAGCACGGGTTAGATACAGAGTAAAGCTCCCTCTACACTGTCCCGTCAAACACTCCCAGGGCAGGTACAGCACGGGTTAGATACAGAGTAAAGCTCCCTCTACACTGTCCCATCAAACACTCCCAGGGCAGGTACAGCACGGGTTAGATACAGAGTAAAGCTCCCTCTACACTGTCCAATTCAACACTCCCAGGGCAGGTCCAGCACGGGTTAGATACAGAGTAAAGCTCCCTCTACACTTTCCCATCAAACACTCCCATGGCAGGTACAGCACGGGTTAGATACAGAGTAAAGCTCCCTCTACACTGTCCCGTCAAACACTCCCAGGGCAGGTACAGCACGGGTTAGATACAGAGTAAAGCTCCCTCTACACTGTCCCATCAAACACTCCCAGGGCAGGTACAGCACGGGTTAGATACAAAGTAAAGCTCCCTCTACACTGTCCAATTCAACACTCCCAGGGCAGGTCCAGCACAGGTTAGATACAGAGTAAAGCTCCCTCTACACTGTCCCGTCAAACACTCCCATGGCAGGTACAGCACAGGGTTAGATACAGAGTAAAGCTCCCTCTACACTGTCCCATTAAACACTCCCAGGGCAGGTCCAGCACGGGTTAGATACAGAGTAAAGCTCCCTCTACACTGTCCCATCAAACACTCCCAGGGCAGGTACAGCACGGGTTAGATACAGAGTAAAGCTCCCTCTACACTTTCCCATCAAACAGTCACAGGGCAGGTACAGCATGGGTTAGATACAGAGTAAAAACTCCCTCTACACTGTCCCATCACACACTCCCAGGGCAGGTACAGCATGGGTTAGATACAGAGTAAATTTCTCTCTACACTGTCCCATCAATCACTCTTAGGGTAGCTGTAGCAGCAGTTAGATACAGAGTAAAGCTCCCTCTACACCGCCCCATGAAACACTCACAGGTCAGATACATCACTGTTTAGATACAGATTAAAGATATTTCCACACAGTCGAATCACACACTCCCAGCATAGTAACAGCACGGATTGTGTTTAAAGTTCCCTCACATTATTTATGAAACAATGTTCACAGTTATAGTGAGGGGGTCTGTCGGACTCTGGTTTGTACACCTGCTGCTGTGGAACAGAAACTCCCTTCAGTGAGTCCAGTGAGCCGAAAGGAATTGCTGTTGTTTCCCCACTGAACTCATTGTAAATCTGCTTTATCAAAACGTGCCTGGATCTCCTGGTATATTTCAATACTGAACCTCAGTGATTGTAGATTAAATAATAAAGTGTTACCGTGATTTGATTTAAATGGAGAGGAGGGGCTCACATGTGGACGAATGTTGGTCTGCAGATATCTGGGTTCACCTTAGAAAAATGCAGCAAATAAAAGACAATTAAAGTCTGTTCTGGGTATTCTTACTGAGATTTGAATGAATTTTAAGCCGTGAGACTCACTGTCTGTATACACAGGAGTGAAGGATTACATCAAACAAAGATAATGGCCCTGAAATCATGGTCTCCGTAACCACGACTTAGGCCTTGGTAGAGGCCCCGCAAGTTCCGTGTTTCCGTCTGCGCTGTGTATGCACTGAATCCCCGGACTTGCTACAGAATCGATAGAGTAAAGCTCTCTTTAAACCAGCCCATCAAAAACACACAGGGTAGGAACAACACGGGTTAGATACAGAGTAAAGCTCCCACATCACTGCATCACCGCTCCAGCTCACTGCGCAGCCTATGAATTTCAGTGCACGGGACCTTACAGATTGCCGCGCACCCACGCACCTTACAGGGAACATTGCTCAGCAGGTCAGGCAGCATCTGTGGAGAGAGAAACAGAGTTACTGTTTCAGGTCGATGACCTTTTATCAGAACAGGAAAATGTTACAGATGGAACAGTTTTTAAGCAAATATAGAGGCAGGGAAAGGGGGGAATGGGAGGAAAGAACAAAAGGGAAGGTCTATGCTGTACCTGCCCTGGGTGTGTTTGGTGGGATTGGGTAGCGGGAGCTTTACTCATGCTGTACTTGACTTGGGAGAATTTGATGGCACAGTGTAGAGAGAGATTTACCCTGTACCAACATTTGCTGCAAAATGAGAGATTACAAAATGCTGAGGTACAGAGGGATCTGGGTGTCCTCGTACATGAAACACAAAAGTTAGCATGCAGGAACAGCAAGTAATTAGGAAGGCAAATGGAGTGTTGGCCTTTATTGCAAAGGGAATGGAGTATAAAAGTAGGGAAGTCCTGTTACAACTATACGGGGCATTGGTGAGAACACAACTGGAATACTGCGTACAGTTTTGGTCTCCTTATTTAAGAGAAGGTTCACGAGGTTGATTCCGGAGATGAAGGGGTTGTCTTATGAAGAAAGGTTGAGCCTATACTCATTGGAGTTTAGAAGAATGAGAGGGGATCAACATCAGTAGAGATACATACAGTAATGCAGGGCGCTGGGGGAGAGGGGTTACTGAGTGACTGTGTGAGGGAGCTGGATTAACATCAGTAGAGATACAGTCAGTAACACAGGGCGCTGGGGGAGAGGGTTACTGAGTGGCAGTGTGAGGGAGTTGGATTAACATCAGTAGAGATACAGTCAGTGACACAGGGCGCTGGGGGAGAGGGTTACTGAGTGACAGTGTGAGGGAGCTGGATTAACATCAGTAGAGATACAGTCAGTAACACAGGGCGCTGGGGAAGGGGGTTACTGAGTGACAGTGTGAGGGAGCTGGATTAACATCAGTAGAGATACAGTCAGTAACACAGGGCGCTGGGGGAGAGGGTTACTGAGTGACAGTGTGAGGGAGCTGGATTAACATCAGTAGAGATACAGTCAGTAAAACAGGGTGCTGAGGGAGAGGGTTACTGAGTGACAGTGTGAGGGAGCTGGATTAACATCAGTAGAGATACAGTCAGTAACACAGGGTGCTGGGGAGAGGGTTACTGAGTGGCAGTGTGAGGGAGCTGGATCAACATCAGTAGAGATACATACAGTAATGCAGGGCGCTGGGGGAGAGGGGTTACTGAGTGACTGTGTGAGGGAGCTGGATTAACATCAGTAGAGATACATACAGTAATGCAGGGCGCTGGGGGAGAGGGTTACTGAGTGGCAGTGTGAGGGAGCTGGATTAACATCAGTAGAGATACAGTCAGTAACACAGGGCGCTGGGGAAGAGGGGTTACTGAGTGGCAGTGTGAGGGAGCTGGATTAACATCAGTAGAGATACAGTCAGTAACAGGGTGCTGGGGAGAGGGTTACTGAGTGACAGTGTGAGGGAGCTGGATTAACATCAGTAGAGATACAGTCAGTAACACAGGGCGCTGGGGAAGAGGGTTACTGAGTGGCAGTGTGAGGGAGCTGGATTAACATCAGTAGAGATACAGTCAGTAACACAGGGTGCTGGGGAGAGGGTTACTGAGTGACAGTGTGAGGGAGCTGGATTAACATCAGTAGAGATACAGTCAGTAACACAGGTCGCTGGGGGAGAGGGTTACTGAGTGGCAGTGTGAGGGAGCTGGATTAACATCAGTAGAGATACAGTCAGTAAGACAGGGCGCTGGGGGAGAGGGTTACTGAGTGGCAGTGTGAGGGAGCTGGATTAACATCAGTAGAGATACAGTCAGTAACACAGGGCGCTGGGGAAGAGGGTTACTGAGTGGCAGTGTGAGGGAGCTGGATTAACATCAGTAGAGATACAGTCAGTAACACAGGGTGCTGGGAAGAGGGTTACTGAGTGACAGTGTGAGGGAGGTTACTGGGATTTTACTTGTATCCTCTATATTGAAGACCGATGCAAAATACCTGTTCAATTCAGCTGCCATCTCCTTATTTGCCATTATTAATTCCTCAGACTCAGTTTTTATAGGACCAGTGCTCACTCTGTTGACTCTTTTCTTTTTGAAATATTTATAGAAACTCTTACTATCTGTTTTTATATATCTAGCTACCTTTCTCTCATACTCTAATTTTTCTCTCCTTATTAATCATTTCATTCAGTCATTCTCTGCTGTTTTTTATATTCTGTCCAATCTTCTGACCTGCCACGCATCTTTGTGCAATTATATGCTTTTTCTTTAAGTTTGATACTATCTTTAACTTTTTTACTTAACCACGGATGGTGGGTCCTCCCCTTGGAATTTTTCTTTTTCGTTGGAATGTATACTGTGTATTCTGAAATATCCCCTTAAATATCTGCCACTGCATCTCTATTGATCTATCCCTTAATATAATATAATAGAATATAAATGGAAAGTTTTTAAGAACAAGCTAAAAAATGTGGAAAACAAATATGAACCCAAAGTCAAAAAGGAGAAAATGTGGTCAGAAAAAGCCAAGGTGGCTGACTGGCTCATGGAAAAAAGGATTGTAGACAACTGTGGAAGCAATGGGAAAAGCTTTTTCACTTGTGAAGAGTGGGAGAACTATCAAAGTCTGTATTGGGCCATTGAAGAGTGTTCAATGACAGGTTACAAAGGACTCATTGGGTATGGCGGAAATATTAAATGAGTACTTTGCATCGGTCTTCACCCTTGAAGATGATGCTCAACTATTAGAATTTAACAATTTTACTAACAAAACCAGTATTAACATAGATGAACAGATTGTTTTAGAAAGAATTAAGAACTTGGAAATAGATGGAGCAGCCGGGCTGGATGATATCCACTCGAGAGTCCTCAGGGAGATGGGGCATGTGCTGTGCCAGCCCTAGCCTGTATTTCTAATAGCTCACTGCACTCTGGAATGGTTCCTATAGACTGGAAGGAGGCTAATGTAGTCTCCATCTTTAAAAAAAGGTGACAAGACAGACCCGGGTAACTATAGGCCCATTAGTTTAACATCAGTAATAGGGAAGATGCTTGAAGGAATCATTGGGGATGCAATATATGAATACTTGGATAGAGAGGGCCATATTAGAGACACCCAACATGGCTTCATAAAAAGCCGGTCATGTCTTACAGATCTAATTGTATTTTTTGAAGAAGTTACAAAGTTGGTGATGAGGGAAGTCCAGTGGACATTGTCTACTTAGATTACCAAAAAGCTTTTGATAAGGTACCGCATAAGAGGCTTCTCTATAAGATCAAAGTGGTAATATATTGAGCTGGATTCAGAATTGGCTGACAGGACGTAGGCAAAAAGTAGTTCTAGATGGATTTGGATCTGTTTGGGGACCGGTCACCAGTGCTGTTCCGCAGGGATCAGTGTTGGGACCGTTCCTCTTTACTACTTTTATTAATGATCTGGATGTAGGTGTTTTGGGCACAATCTGCAAATTTGCAGATGATACCAAGATCTGTGCGAGTGTTAGAACTGTAGATGATGCTCGTCTGCTTCAGGCAGATCTTAATGTGCTGGGTGATTGGGCTCAAGACTGGAAAATGATATATAACTTAGATACGCGCAATGTTATGCATGTGGGCAGGGCAAATGCTCAACATTCATACACCCTTCAGGGAAAGGCATTAAAAGATGGCGGAGATAGAAAGAGACTTGGGCATTCTAGTGCATACATCCTTAAAGATCATGAGCAAAGTTTAGCGATAGCTAGAGCAAATAGGGTTTGGGGTTGTATCTATAGGAAAATTGAGTACAAGACTAGGCATACTGTTTTGTCCTTGTACAAGATCTTAGTCAGGCCACACTTGGAATACTGTGTCCAGTTTTGGTCTCCTCACATGGTGGGTGATATTGAGGCTTTGGAAAGGGTGCAGGGGAGGAGGAGGCACTAAACTGATTCCCAGTCTAAAGCATCTTATTGGGAAGAAGAATAGAAAAGCAAAATATTATTTAAATGGAGAGAGACGATAGAATGCTGTGGTACAGAAGGATCTGGGTGTCCTCGTACATGAAACACAAAGTTAGCATGCAGGTACAGCAAGTAATTAGGAAGGCAAATGGAATGTTGGCCTTTATTGCTAGGGGCATGGAGTATAAAAGTAGGGAAGTCTTGCTACAACTGTACAGGGCGTTGGCGAGACCACACCTGGAGTACTGCGTACAGTTTTGGTCACCTTATTTAAGGAGCGATGTACTTGCATGGATGGCTGTTCAGAGAAGGTGCACTAGGTTGATTCCTGAGCTGAAAGAGTTGTCTTATGAGGAAAGGTTGAGCAGGTTGGGCCTATACTCAGAAGAATGAGAGGTGATCTTATTGAGACATATAAGATTCTGAGGGGGCTAGACAGTATAGATGCTCAGAGGATTAATCTGCATCTAACCCGTGCTGTACTTGCCCAGCTGATGTTTTATGGGTAGCATTGAGAGAGCATTAACCTGTACCTCACAATGCTGGACCGACCCAGTGAGTATTTGATGTGAAATTACAGAGCGAGGTGCTGAAACCCTCATCCATGCCTTTGTTACTCCTAACTCGCACCAAGTCCCTTGCTGACCTACATTGACTCTCGGCCTGGCAACACTTCAATTTTAATATTCTCACCCTCGTTTTCAAGTTCTTCCATAGCCTTGCCCCTCCCTATCGCTGTAACCTCCTCCATCCCTACAGCCCTTTGAGATCTCTGCGCTCCTCCAGTGCTGGCCTCTTGCGCATCCCCGATTTTAATCGCTCTGTATTTTTATCTTTAGTTCTCAATCTTTCTCGGTACCTCTCTCCACCTCTCCTTAATTCTCTTTCTGCTCCTTTATCTCTCGTTCTTCGTTTTTTGATCTCTGTCTTTGTATTTCTCTCTATCTGCTTTCTGTTCCTCAGTTTCTCTCACTGGTTAGTTACAAGGACAGGTTGGAGATGCTGTATTTGTTTTCATTAGAGCAAAGGAGGTTGAGGGGTGATTTGATAGAGGTGTACAAGATGATGACGGGTTTGGATAGGCTAGACGGGGAACGGCTGTTCCCACTAGTTCATGGTACAAGGACTAGAGGACACAGATTTAAGGTTTTGGACAAGAGATACAGGCCCTTGCCTCAGCTCATCCGCTGCTGAAACCCTCATCCATGAATTTGTTCCCTCTAGACTTGACTATTCCAAAGCACTCCTGGCTGGCCTCCCACATTCCACCCTACGTAAACTTGAGGTCATCCCAATCTCGGCTGCCCATGTCCTAACCTGCACCAAGTCGCATTCGCCCATCACCCCGGTGCTCGCTGACCTACAATAGTTCCCGGTTAAGCAGCGCCTCGATATCAAAATTCTCATCCTTGTTTTCAAATCCCTCCATGGCCTCGTCCCCTTCCCTATCTCTGTAATCTCCTTCAGATTCACCCCCGCCACCCCCGAGATATCTGCGCTCCTCTAATTCTGCCCTCTTGAGCATCGCTGATTATAATCGCTCAACTTTTGATGGCCGTGCCTTCTCTTGCCTAGGCCCTAAACTCTGGAATTCCCTCCCTAAACCTCTCCGCCTCTCTACCTCGCTCTCCTTTTTTAAGACGCTCCTTAAAACATACCTCTTTGACCAATCTTTTGGACACCAGCCCTAATTTATCCTTATTTGGATCGGTGTCAAATTTGTCATAGATACATAGAAGATAGGAGCAGGAGCAGGCCATTCGGCCCCTCGAGCCGGCTCCGCCATTCAATGCGATCATGGCTGATCATCCAAATTCAGTACCCGGTCCCTGCTTTCTCCCCATACACCTTGATCCCTTTAGCCTTAAGAAATATATCCAACTCCTTCTTGAATATATTTAATGAATTGGCCTCTACTGCCTTCTGCGGTAGAGAATTCCACAGGTTCACCACGCTCTGGGTGAAGAAATTCCTCCTCATTTCTGTCCTAAATGGCTTACCCCTTACCCTTAGACTGTGACCCCTGGTTCTGGACTCCCCAGCCATCGGGAACATCCTTCCCGCATCTAGTCTGTCCAGTCCTGTCAGAATTTTATAAGTTTCAATGAGATCCCCTCTCATTCTTCTAAACTCCAGCGAGCATAAGCCCAATCGACCCAATCTCTCCTCATACGTCATTCCTGCCATCCCAGGTATCAGCCTGGTGAATCTTCGCTGAACTCCTTCCATGGCAAGAACATCCTTCCTCAGATAAGGCGACCAAAACTGCACACAATACTCAAGATGTGGTCTCACCAAGGCCCTGTACAACTGCAGCAAGACATCCTTGTTCCTGTACTCAAACCCTCTCGCTACGAAGGCCAACATACCATTTGCCTTCTTAACCGCCTGCTGCACCTGCATGCTTACCTTCAGCGACTGGTGCACAAGGACACCCAGGTCTCGTTGCATTTCCCTTCTCCCAATCTATTGCCGTTCAGATAATAATCCGCCTTCCTGTTTTTGCCTCCAAAGTGGATAACCTCACATTTATCCACGTTATATTGCATCTGCCATGCTTCTGCCCAATCACCCAACCTGTCCAAATCATCCTGGAGTTTCTCGGCATCCTCCTCACAGCACACACGCCCACCCAGCTTTGTGTCGTCTGCAAATTTGGAGATATTACATCTAGTTCCCTTGTCTAGATCATTAATATATATTGTGAATAGCTGGGGTCCAAGGACCGATCCCTGCGGTACCCCACTAGTCACTGCCTGCCACTCGGAAAAAGACCCATTTATTCCAACTCTTTGCTTTCTGTCTGCCAACCAGTTCTCTATCCAAGTCAATACCTTGCCCCCAAACCCATGTGCCTTAACTTTATACGCTAATCTCTTATGCGGGACCTTATCGAAAGCCTTCTGAAAGTCCAAATACACCACATCCACTGATTCTCCCTTATCTATTTTACCAGTTACATCCTCAAAAAATTCCAGTAGATTAGTCAAGCATGATTTACCTTTTGTAAATCCATGTTGACTTTGTCCGATCCTGTCACTGTTTTCCAAGTGCTCTGCTATTACATCTTTTATAATGGACTCTAGCATTTTCTCCACTACCGATGTCAGGCTTAACGGTCTGTAATTCCCCATTTTCTCTCTACCAACTTTTTTGAATAGTGGGGTAACATTAGCTACCCTCCAATCCATGGGTACTGTTCCAGATTCCATCGAAGGTTGGAAGATGATCAGCAATGCATCTACTATTTCTAGGGCCACTTCCTTAAGTACCCTAGGATGTAGATTATCAGGCCCTGGGGATTTATTGGCCTTCAATCCCGTCAATTTCCCTAACACCATTTCCCTACAAATACTGATTTCTTTCAGTCCCTCCCTTTCATCAGACCCTATGTTCCCCGACATCTCTGGGAGGTTATTTGTGTCCTCCTTTGTGAAGACAGAACAAAAATATGTATTTAATTGGTCTGCCATTTCTTTGTTCCCCATTATAAATTCCCCTGATTCTGACTGCAAGGGACCTACGCTTGACTTCACCAATCTTTTTCTCTTCACATATCTATGAAAGCTTTTACAGTCAGTTTTTATGTTCCCTGCAAGCTTACTCTCATATTCTATTTTCCCCTTCTTAATTGATCCCTTTGTCCTCCTTTGTTGAATTCTAAACTGCTCCCAATCCTCAGGTTTACTGCTTTTTCTGGCCAATTTATATGTCCTCTCCTTGGATATTATGCTATCCCTAATTTTCCTTGTTAGCCACGGTTGAGTCACCTTTTTGTTTTATTTTTATGTCAAACTGGGATGAACAAATTCTGTAGTTCATCCATGCGGTCTTTGAATGTTTGCCATTGCCTATCCACCATCAGCCCTTTGAGTGACATTCCCCAATCAATCCTACCCAACTCATGCCTCAGACCATCGTAGTTTCCTTTATTTAAATTCAGGACCCTAGTCTCTGAGTCAACTACTTCATTCTCCATCTTAATGAAGAATTCGATCATATTATGATCGCTCCAACCCAAGGGGCCTTGTACAACAAAATTGCTAATTAATCCTTTCTCATTACATAATACCCAGTCTAAGATGGCCTGATCTCTGGTTGGTTCCTCGACATATTGGTCCAGGAAACCATCCTGTAAACACTCCTGGAATTCCTCCTCCACAGTATTGTTACTAATTTGGTTAACCCAATCTAAAGTCACCCATAATGACTGCTGTGCCCTTATTGCACACTTCTCCAATTTCCCTTTTAATGCCATCCCCAACCTCCGCATTACTGTTTGGAGGTCTATATACCACTCCCACTGTTTTCTGCCCCTTGGTATTTCTCAGTTCTACCCATACAGATTCCACATCATCAGAGCTAATATCCTTCCTTACAATTGTGTTAATCCCTTCTTTAACCTGCAATGCTACCACACCTCCCTTTCCTTTATGCCTATCTTTCCTGAATATTGAATACCCCTGGATGTTGAGTTCCCAGCCTTGGCCACCCTGGAGCCATGTTTCCGTAATCCCAATCAAATCATATTCGTTTACCTCTATTTGCGCAGCTAATTCATCCAGCTTATTACGAATGCTCCTCGCATTAAGACACAAAGCCTTCAGGCTTGTTTTTTTAACGCTCTTAGACCTATTAGAATTATTATTTACTGTGGCCATGTTTCAGTGACTCATGTACAAGGACACCCAGGTCCCTTTGAGCATCTGCATTCCCCAATCTTTCACTATTTAGGAAATACTCTTAGGAAAGAGAGAGCAGACAACAGGACAGGGAGATTGAGAGAGAGGACACCGGGAGAGGGAGGCAAATAAGAAAAGGAGGCACAGCAAACAAAGAAAATGGTGTTTAGCTGCTTTTGAAGGGTGCGAGAGGTACAGAGTGGTTTTGGGTGAGAGTGGCAAAGCACAGCATGGCAATACCTGAGGTTTTCTGCAATGAGAGAGTTATCCAGTTTCAGAGTGTGGGCAATACAGCTGTAGAAGATCACTCACATATAGAGGGCTCAGACCACCGAGATATTTCAGACTTAGGGTGAAGGCCTCAGTGATTTTCGGGGGTGCTGAGAGCCAGTGAGTCGGCATGTCTGAGGCCAAAGGTTTCAAGCACTGAGAGTGACCACAATACCGCATTTAATGGCAATTTCATTTTGACCCGGCTGTTAGCAGGAGGAGTCATTAACAGAGGCGTGGAAGAGGAAGGTTAACCTGCCATCAGTGTGAACATAGTCTCCATACTCACCAAGTCCACCGTATTCGCAATATTGATCACTCGCCGCATCACAGCATCTTTTTTATTCTTCAGATTCTGATACTGAAAGGAATCCAAACGATTGGTGCTGATTCAGTGAGCAAAATAGCTCAACCCCCCTCCCCACTCCCCACCCACACTCCCCACCCCTACTCCCCACCCCCCACTCCCCCTCCCCACTCCTACTCCCCACCCCCCACCCGCTACTCCCCACCCACACTCCCCATCCCCATTCCCACTCCCCATCCCCTCCCCATCCACACTCCCCACCCCCCACTCCCCCTCCCCACCCCCCACTCCCCACCCACACTCCCCATTCCCACTCCCCACCCACACTCCCCACCCACACTCCCCACCCACACTCCCCATCCCCTCCCCAACCACACTCCCCACCCCCACTCCCCAACCCCACACCCCGCCCCCACTCCCCAACCCCACGCCCCATCTCCACTTCCCACCCACACTCCCACTCCCCACCCACACTCCCCACCCCCCACTCCCCCTCCCCACCCCCCACTCCCCACCCACACTCCCCATCCCCATTCCCACTCCCCACCCACACTCCCCGCCCACACTCCCCATCCACACTCCCCATCCCCTCCCCAACCACACTCCCCACCCCCACTCCCCAACCACACACCCCACCCCCACTCCCCAACCCCACGCCCCATCTCCACTTCCCACCCACACTCCCACTCCCCACCCACACTCCCCATCCCCCCATCCTCCCTCCCCATCTTCCCACCCCCACTCCCCATCCCTCCATCCCCACCCCACCCACACTCCCCATGATCCCACCCACATACCCCACCCACAAAGCACACCCCACTTCCCACAATCCCACTCCTCATTCCCCACCCATACTCTCCATGATTCCACCCACATGCCCCAATATCCCACCCACACTCCCCACGATCATAAGTACATAAGAATTAGGAGCAGGACTAGGCCATTTGACCCTTCGAGCCTGCTCCGCCATTCATGGCTGATCTTCGACCTCATCTCCACTTTCCTGCACTCTCCCCATATCCCTTGATTCCATTAATATTCAAAAATCTATCGTTCTCTGTCTTGAATATACTTAATGACTGAGCCTCCACAGCCCCCTGGGGTAGAGAATTCCAAAGATTCACCATCCTCTGAGTGAAGAAATTTCTCCTCATCTCAGTCCTAAATGGCCGATTCCTTATTCTGAGACTATGACCCCTGGTTCTAGACTCTCCAGCCAGGGGAAACATCCTCCCTAGATCTACCCTGTCAAGCCCTGTAAGAATTTTGTATGTTTCAATGAGATCACTTCTCATCCTTCTAAACTCTAGGGAATATAGGCATAGTCTACTCAATCTCTCCTCATAGGACAATCCCCCATCCCAGGAATCAGTCTGGTGAACCTTCGCGGCACTCCCTCTAAGGAAATTATATCTTTCCTCAGCTAAGGAGATCAAAACTGTACACAGTACTTCAGGTGTGGTTTCATCAAAGCCCTATATAATTGCAGCAAGACTTCCTTACTCTTATACTACAACCTCCTTGCCAGAAAGGCTAACATAACATACCGAAATCTCTCCGAATCCCAACAGTTACTAGCCTTTAACCTTGTAAAAAATATTCCACTTTTCCATTCTTCCTACCAAAGTGGATAATTTCACACTTCCTTGCATTATACGGTACGATAGCATAGTGGTACATTATTGGACTAATGATCCAGAGACATGAGTTCACATCCCACCATGGCAGCTGGGGAATTTAAATTCAGCTAATTAAATAAATCTGGAATAAAAAGATATTCCAGTAATGGTGACCATGAAACTACCGGATTGTTGTAAAAACCCATCTGGTTCACTAATGTCCTTTAGGGAAGGAAATCTGCCGTCCTTACCCGGTCTGACCTTCATGTGACTCCAGACCCACAGCAATGTGGTTGACTCTTAACCACTCTCTGAAATGGCCCAGCAAGCCTCACCACCACCTTCTCAAGGGCAATTAGGGATGGGTAATAAATGCTGGCCATGCCAGCGATGCCCACATCCCATAAACAAAAAAAATACTCTGCCTGCCAACTTCTTGCCCAATCACTTAACCTGTCTATATCTCCTGTCCTCTTCACAACTTACGATCCCACCTAGCTTTGTATTGTCAGCAAATTTGGATACATTATGCTTGTTAATCTCCTCTTAACCTTCTCTGCTCTAAGGAGAACAACTCCAGCTTCTCAAGTCTCTCCAGATAACTGAAGTCCCTCATCCCTGGTACCATTCTAGTAAATGTTTTCTGCATCCTCTTCAAAGCCTTCACATCCTCCCTAAAGTGTGATGCCCAGAATTGGACACAATACTCCAGCTGAGGCCTAACCAGTGTCTTATAAAGGTTTAACATAACTTCCTTGCTTTTGTACTCTATGCCTCTATTAATAAAGCCAAGGAATCCGTATGTCTTTTAACAGCCTTCTCAACTTGTTTGGCCACTTTCAAAGATTTGTGTACATACACCCCCAAATCCCTGCACCCCTCTAAAATAGTACCATTTAGTTTATATTGCCTTTCCTCATCCTTCCTACCAAAATGTTCACTTCAGAATTCTCTGCATTAAATTTCATCTGCCATGTGTCTGCCCATTTTACCAGCCTGTCTGTGTCCCACTGAGGTCTGTTACTATCCTCCTCATTGTTTACTACATTTCTGAGTTTCATCTCATTTGCAGACTTTGTAATGATGCCCTGTATACCCAAGTCCAGGTCATGAATATATCTCAAAAAGAGCAGTGGTCCAAACCAACACTCCCACTATGCCTGGAGGCCCTGCACAGGCCATTCACCGGCTGAACGATTTCGCACGTGAAATTTTGAATGGGCTGCACAGCCCATTAAAGGGACCGTGCACCCAAAAATAAAAATTAAGGGAAACATTGGTCCTAATACCAAACCCCGGGAGGACACCACTGTAAACTTCCCTCCAGTGTGAAAAACAACCGTTCACCACCACTCTCTGTTTTCTGTCCCTCAGACAATTTTGTATCTACGCTGCCACTGTCCCTTTAATCCCATGGGCTTTAATTTTACGAACAAGTCTATTATGTGGTACTTTGTCAAACACCTTTTGAAAATCCATATCCAAGATAGCAACCGCATTATCCTCATCAACCCTCCCTGTTACTTCGTCAAAGAACTCATTGAATCATAGAATTACAGCACAGAAGGAGGCCATTTGGCCCATCGAGCCCGTGCCGGCTCTCTGCAAGAGCACTTCAGCTAGTCCCACTGTAGTGTCCAAGTATCAATAATACATGGACTGCAGGAGAACAATAATAACAGGTATTTACTGAACAGAGGGTAACTTAAGACTGAAGTACAGAAGCCTGCTATGGTTTTATATACAGGTGTGGTCACTGCCGGTACTGCAGTATAAAATCAGTTCTCTTAAAGGTACATACACAACAATTCCTCCCCTTTTAGATAAACAGTACATAACATTCATTTAACAACTAAATAATAACTAATTACAATTACAATTTTCTCTGTACTATATACATCAACTGAAATAATCATTTATAAGTTCAGTCTTTGAGGAGGCTTCCTGATCCTGACTGGATAGCACCTTTCTCAAGTATCCTGTTCTTGCGGCGGAGTCGATTCTGGCTCATTGTCATTGGTTGGTTCGTCAGCTTCCAATACCACTGCTTCTGAGGTAGACGCAAACTGTACTTCAGGTTCATTACCAGGTGCACATGCTCGTGGTATGGGTTTGGCTTGTTCCTGTGACTCTAGAATCTGGTCAGCATGGCGTCTCACGATGCTCTCTCCAACGTCCACTGTGTACAATAGTGGTCCCTGCTGTGTGCATATCGTTCCTGGCTGCCATTTTTCTGTTCGGTAGTCGCGGGCCAAGACTGGTTGCCCTATCTTGAAGCTCCTGGTTGGCTTCTCATTTATGTGCTGGAACTGCTTATCCTCAACATCTCGTCTTATGTTTGGTTTGAGCAAATCCAAGCGACATCTTAGTCTCCGGTTGAAAAACAGTACGGCTGGAGTTTGGTTGGTTACTGCATGTGTCGCATTCCGGTAAGCAAACAGGAAGTTATCCACCTTGTGTTGCAGTGGTATGTCGTCATTATACATTGCTTTTTATGGCCTTTTTAAAGGTCTGAACAAACCTCTCAGCCAATCCATTTGTGGCTGGATGATATGGGGCAGATGTGTAATGTTTCACCCCATTATTCTTCAGGAACCTCCGGAAATCCTCAGACACAAACTGTGGGCCATTGTCGGAACAGATCTGTTCTGGCAACCCATTCCTGGTGAAGATGGTCCTTAGGACTGCAATAGTTTTCTCCGTGGTGGTGGACATTTTAATGACCTCTGGCCATTTCGAATGGGCGTCCACAGCGATTAGAAACATTGAGTCCATAAATGGACCAATGAAATCAATGTGTACCTGTTGCCATGGAGATGAGGGCCACTCCCATGGATGTAGCGGGGCCTGTGGTGGAGCGTTTTGGACCTTCTGGCATCCTGTGCATCTCTTGGTCATATCCTCAATTTTTTTATCGATTCCCGGCCACCACACAAACGCCCTGGCTAGGCTCTTCATTTTTACCCCTCCCAGATGACCCTCATGAAGCTCATTGAGTACTCTATCTCTCAACTTGGGTGGAATTACCACTCGGGATCCACACATCAAGGTTCCCCGGCACACTGACAGCTGTTCCCTCCTTGGTGAGAATGCTGGCAACAGTGAGTCGCCATATGCTGGCCATCCCTTCTCCATCAAATCATAGACCCGAGAGAGTGTCGGGTCATTTTGGGTTTCCTTCTCAATACTTGCATTTGTAACAGGCAAACATTCGACTATGGTCGCATGGAATATCTCCACCGGGTCCACTGCAGGTGCTTCTTCCGCCGTAGGCAATGGTAGGCGCGACAGCCCATCAGCGTTTCCATGTTGTTTCGTACCTCTGTACTCTATGTCATACTGATGTGCCCCTAGAAAAAGTGACCATCTTTGCAGCCGTTGCGCCGTCATCACCGGAACGCCCTTCTTTGGGTTAAAAATTGAGACCAGGGGTTGATGATCAGTCAGTAGGGTGAATTTCTGCCCGTGCAGATAGTGATTGAACTTCTTCACCCCCCACACCAGGCTGAGGGCCTCCCTGCCAATCTGGGCGTAGTTACGCTCGGCTGAGGTTAGCGAGCGCGATGCAAAGGCTATTGGCCTCTCTGAACCATCACGGAATTTGTGTGACAGCACCGCTCCAATGCCGTAAGGTGACGCATCACATGGCAACCGAATTGGTAGTGTTGGGTTGTAGTGGGCCAATACTTCTTTTGAAGTGATTTGGCATTTACATTCCTGAAAGGCACGCTTACACTCATCACTCCATTTCCATGTTACACCAGTTTGAAGGAGGGCGTTCAGTGGGTGCAGAATTGTAGATAAATTCGGCAAGAACTTATGGTAGTAGTTCACCAACCCAAGGAACGACCTCAGTTGCGACACATTTTCTGGTGCTGGAGCCTTGACTACAGCCTCAATCTTGTCCGGCGACTTATGCAACCCTTCCTCATCAATCATGTGGCCACAATACAAGATTTGTCTCCTGAAGAACTCACATTTGGGACGGTTGGCTCGTAGCCCATATTCCTGCAATCTAGTGAGCACCTGCTCCAGGTTGGCAAGGTGTTCACTGTCATTTTCGCCCGTAACCAGGATGTCGTCCAAATAACACTGGGTCCCCGGGATCCCTTGCAGGACTTGTTCCATCGCCCTCTGCCAAATAGCCGGGGCTGTTGCTAGCCCAAATACCAGTCGGTTGTACTGGTAAAGACCTTTGTGAGTGTTTATCGTGAGGTATTTCCTAGATGCTTCTTCCACCTCCATTTGTAGATACGCTTGGGCCAGATCAATCTTCGTAAAGCATTTCCCTCCAGATAGTGAGGCGAAAATATCTTCTTTCCGTGGAAGTGGATATTGTACTGTGTGCAGGACTGGGTTCACAGTTACCTTGAAGTCCCCACAGATGCGAACCTTCTTCGGCTCCCCAGGCGTGCTGCTTAATGATTTCTTCATTACAGGAATGATGGGTGTGGCCCACTCGCTCCAGTCCACCTTGGACAGCACACCCGAACGCTCCAGACTCTCCAGCTCTGCTTCAACGGTTGGGCGGATCGCGTACGGTACCAGTCTGGCCTTAAAAAATTTTGGGTTTGCGTTATCTTCGATTTTTATCGTTGCCATTACTCCTTTTAGAGTCCCAAGTCCTTGTTGGAACACCTCTTTCGCGTCAGTTAGAATTTTTGACAGTCGTCCAGGTGTGACGTCATCATCCTTTTTGTCAGTCACAGTTAGCGCCTGAATGGAATGCCAATCCAATTGTATTTTTCGGATCCATTCACGTCCCAATAATGGTGGTCCTCCATCTTGTAGTATATATATATAGTTTCTGTGTTTCCTTGCCGTTGTATTTAACTGGCACCCTTATTTTTCCTCTGGGGTAGACTTTTTGCCCCGTGTATGTCTTCAATACAATGGATGTGTCCTTCAAGGGTATGTGTGAGAATAGCCGCTCATAGTCTCGTTGATTCATGACAGTTAGGGCTGATCCTCTGTCCAATTCCATCTTTACTTGGGACCCTGCTATCATGAGGGTGACCCAAATGGTTCGGTGATCCTCCTTTGCGATCACGTTGTGTAACTTTAGACAACTTAGTCTCCTGCTCCCGGAGTCATTATCACTCTCCTGACCTTCTGAACTACTGTCTGTCATTTTTTTTACTTTCTTGTACTTTTCCTTAGTAGTTCTTTTAGTGTTGGTTTTCTTTCCCGACCTGCAGACTCTTGCTATGTGTCCCATTTTCCCACATTGCCTGCATACTTTGTCCTTAAACCAGCAGTCCTTCTGATCATGGGTTGTTCTGCCGCAGCGATAGCACTTTTCTGCTCCATACACCATTTCGTTAGCGCTGTATTCTTGTTGTTTCTGTTGTATTTCCGCAGCTCCCCGTGCTGCTGCTTCGTAGGATACTGCCACGCTGAAAGCCTGTTCTAGCGTCAGGTCCTTTTCCGAAAGTAGTCATTTCTGGGTTCCTTCACTCTGGAGCCCGCAGACAAACTTATCCCTTAAGGTGTCTGCCAGTCCTGCTCCGAACTGGCAGTGCTTCGATAACTTGCGTAGTTCCATAAGATAGTCAGCATTGCTCTCATCTTTGTGCTGGTTTCTTTTATGGAACTTGAATCTTTCTGCTATCAGCAGTGGTGTAGGGTTTAGGTGTTTTTGTAAGATATTAACAATCTCTTCAAAACTTTTCTCCATTGGTTTAGCTGGGGTAATTAAATTCCGTAATAGGCCGTACGTTCTCGCGCCCATCAAATTTAATAATACCGACGCCTTCTTTCCATCGGCCACCTCATTTGCCTTGCAGTACACTTCAATTCTTTCCACATACGTGGTCCAGTCTTCTACCTCGTTGTCGAAAGCAGTGATACTGCCACTCTTTGGCATCTTGGGTGGTTTAAAATGGCACCTCCCGCGCTTTTTCTTCTTCCCCAATGGAATAAAATGGTGCCTCCCGCGCTTTTCCTTCTTCCCCTTGCTGCCACGCTACTCCTAGCATTCTACAGGGTAATGGCGGCGACCCGCGGCTTCGGCGCGTCTCACTTTTCCTTCCCCTCGTTTTATTTTCTTTACACTGCCCGGTTCTTGTGGGCGCCACCCTCTCTCTCTTTTCCTCCCGACGACGCTGCACAGCCCCTTTGCAGAGCCGCTCGATCGAGCTCGAGCCCGCCGCAGTCCGGAAGGGTCAGCACACTACCTGCTACCAGCACGATTTGCTGGATCACCTTGACTGGGGAGCCAAGCCCAGCTCTCCACAGCCTCCCCTGTAATTCTCCGAACTCCGATGGATCCCTGGGCGGTTGCCCGCGGTCGACGCCCGTTGCTCTGACTTCGACCTCCAAGAAGCTTCTTTTCAGGGAAAGATCCCCGTGAGGTGATGCAGTACTGCAGGTGAGTTCGAACCTGCTCGTCGCCAGTGTAGTGTCCGCATATCAATAATACACGACTGCAGGAGAACAATAATAACAGGTATTTACTGAACAGAGGGTAAGCTTAAACTGAAAGTACAGAAGCCTGCTATGGCTTTATATACAGGTGTGGTCACTGCCGGTACTACAGTATAAAAAGTCAGTTCTCTCTTAAAGGTACATACACAACTTCCTTAACAATGGATTGCAGCATTTTCCCGATGACTGATGTAGCTTTCAAAAGCTCTTATAATAATGTGTCCATGACTACACAAACCACTCTGGGTCCAGGTATAGTGTGTATCAGTAAAACAGGTTTATTAAGCATTAAACATCCGGTACAAAGAAGTAGTACTTAACAAGAAGATAGTCACAGTCTGTTCGTTCAAACCCCGGCATTCCTTCCGAGTGTCCGCGGCGCAAGTCTCCTGATGTATCTTGCTGTGTTCTGTTGACCGAAGCTCCTATCAATCTCTGGTTACACGGTGCGTGCTTTCGATGTTCAAAACCTGTATCTTTATACCCATTTCCCTCTCGTTTTGCCGACATGGCAGTAATTAACCCTCTAACATCTGGTAAAAAGTCTTGTTCCCCTCTTTACCCATCTTATGACCTTGTTTGATCCTTCTGACTTTTTCTCCATGCATAACAAAGTACCCTTATCTCAGATGTTCACTTTTCACACAACACTCCCCAGAATGTTGACAAAACAGTCGGTCCATCCGATAGCTGGACCAATGAAGGACGTCTCCAACTCTTATCTATCTCTCTAGTTTTATCTCTTTAAGCATAATATTGCTGAATTCCTCGTCTCCGTAAAGTTAACACAACATTCCATTACTTCAGTAATTTTAAACAGAGCTTTTTAGTCAGGTTGGCATAATCCCATCCTGCTTTGCTCTCAGCCATTCTCCATTTTATACAGGCTTTTAGGCTCTTAACATACAATTTCACATATTATATTTATATTAGAATGGTTATCGAATCTTAATAATGTTTACTAAATCCTACAGGTGCACCCTATCCTACACTGATGTCACGCTAACTGGCCTGTCGTTCCCTGTTTTTCCTCTCCCTCCTTTCTTGAATAGCGGTGTTACATTTGCGACCTTCCAATCCGCTGGGACCATTCTACCGCTATAGGGGGGGAGGAGCTAAACACGATCAAAATCACTAAGGAAGTGGTACTCTGTAAAATAATGGGACTCAAGGTGGATAAATCACCTGGACCTGATGGCTTACATCCTAGGGTCTTGAGGGAAGTGGCGGTAGGGATTGTGGATGAATTGGTAATAATTTTCCAAAACTCCCTGGACTCAGCAAAGGTCCTGGCAGACTGGAAAACTGCTAATGTAACACCCTTATTTAAAAAGGGCAGTAGACAGAAGGCTGGAAACTATAGACCGGTTAGCCTAACATCTGTGGTAGGTAAAATTTTGGAGTCCATTATTAAGGAGACAGTAACAGGACATTTGGATAACCATAATTTAATAGGACAAAGTCAGCATGGTTTTATGAACGGGAAGTCATGTTTGACAAATTTGCTGGAGTTCTTTGAGGAAGTAACATATAGGGTGGATAAAGGGGAACCAGTGGACGTAGTGTATTTAGACTTCCAAAAGGCATTTGACAAGGTGCCACACAAAAGATTATTGCTTAAGATAAAAAATCATGGGATTGGGGGTAATATTCTGGCATGGATAGAGGATTGGCTATCTAACAGAAGGCAGAGAGTTGGGATAAATGGTTCATTCTCAGACTGGCAATCAGTAACTAGTGGTGTTCCGCAGGGGTCAGTGCTGGGTCCCCAACTCTTTACAATCTATATTAACGATTTGGAGGAGGGGACCGAGTGTAACATATCAAAGTTTGCAGATGATACTAAGATGCGAGGGAAAGTACTGAGTGAGGAGGACATAAAAAACCTGCAAGGGGACATAGACAGTAAGTGGGCAGAGATTTGGCAGATGGAATACAATACTGGAAAGTGTGAGGTTATGCACTTTGGCAGGAAAAATCGTAGAGCAAGTTATTATCTTAATGGCAAGAAACTGGAAAGTACTGAAGTACAAAGGGATCTGGGGGTCCTGGTGCATGAAACTCAAAAGGTTAGTATGCAGGTGCAGCAAGTGATTAAGAAGGCCAATGGAATGTTGGCTTTCATTGCTAGGGGGATAGAATATAAACATAGGGAGGTATTGCTTCACTTGTACAAGGTATTGGTGAGACCGCACCTGGAATACTGCATACAGTTTTGGTGTCCATACTTAAGAAAGGACATACTTGCTCTCGAGTCAGTACAGAGAAGGTTCACTCGGTTAATCCCGGGGATGAGGGGATGGACATATGAGGAGAGGTTGAGTAGATTGGGACTCTACTCATTGGAGTTCAGAAGAATGAGAGGCGATCTTATTGAAACATATAGGATTGTGAAGGGGTTGGATCGGGTGGATGCCGGGAGGATGTTCCCGATGATGGGTGAAACTAGAACTAGGGGGCATAGTCTTAGAATAAGGGGCTGCTCTTTCAAAACTGAGTTGAGGAGGAACTACTTCACTCAGAGGGTGGGAGGTACATGGAATATGCTGCCCCAAAAAGCTGTAGAAGCTACATCATTACATAAATTTAAAACAGAAATAGACAGTTTCCTAGAAGTAAAGGGAATTAAGGGTTACGGGGAGCGGGCAGGAATTTGGACATGAGTCTAGGTTCGGATCGGTCATGGCCCTGTGGGTAGCAGAGCGGGCCCAGAGGCCGTGTAGCCTGATCCTGCTCCTATTTCGTGTGTCTAATTCTGTTAGATTCAGGAGATGGTTCTATGATAGTAGATTGGCGGTTAGGATCAGATCAGCCATGATCTTATTGAATGGCGGAGCAGGCTCGAGGGGCCGATTGGCCTACTCCTGCTCCTATTTCTTATGTTCTTATGTTCTTACAATCTAGGGAATTTTGGAAGATCAAAACCAATGCATCCACTCTCTCTTCAGCCACCTCTTTTACAACCCTAGGATGTAGGCCGCCAGGTCCAGGGGATTTGTCGGCTTTTAGTCCCATTAGTTTTCCGAGTACCTTTTCTCTACTTATATTAATGACGTTAAGTTCCTCACCCTCATTACACCCTTGGTTCCCCACCATTGTTGCTGTGCTTTTTGTGTCTTCTACTGTGAAGACATTTTTTTAATGTTTCTGCTATTTTCTTATTCCCCATAATAATTTCTGCTGCCTCAGCCTCTAACATAGAAACATAGAAGATAGGAGGAGGAGTAGGCCATTTGGCCCCTCGAGCCTGCTCCGCCATTCAATGAGATCATGGCTGATCATCCAAACTCAGTACCCTGTCCCTATAGAAACATAGGCTAAACCTATTACAACACAGTCCAAGCAGAATCTATTACCTGTGAACCAACAGCTTCAAATATCTGATTAATCATTCCAGTAAAATATTTGAATTCACAGCGGAAGATAAGCTGTTTTACCTCTACGATAGATGGGTTCATGTTCCGGAATATGCAGAGCCAGTATACGCACGCCTGCCTTGTACTGAAGGGTCTGCAATGTTAAAAACAATGTTTGGCAGGTTTTCTCAATTACAAAAATGAATCTGACCAGCACAAGTCAAATGAGGAATATCCGGGGGCAGTAGATGACACACGGTCCAACCACCCAGTCCCCAGGTTTGACACATACCGTACACTACTCTGCCCATCTTACCTTCAGCCGCCTGTTCAGCCATTCATTACACACCACATTCAGTGTTCTCGCAGCTCTGTACATGTGTACGTATGTTGGAAAGTACAGGGGCTGCACTGTGGTACAAAGCAGTAACATAGTGAGGGATTGAGATGACAACACAAAAAAACAGGTTTTAGCTGTTTATTGATATCTTCTCAACCCTGAGATAAGACAGATCCTGACTACACGCTCCAGCCTGTTGGTCTTACTATTACATACAGGACTTACATGGGCAGCTTTATTCCTTTTCATCAGCATCGTGACATACAACTCAAAGTACAGTGAGATAAGGTAGCAGCTGGTGTGAATGGGGGGCTAGAGGGAGGACAATGATGAGGAGGAGATAGGTTCTTGTGACCAATTCCCCACATGGTCAGCTCTCAATCATACAGAGGCTAGCTGCTTCCCTGCATTTATATAGTGCCTTTCACGACCACCGGACTTCTCAAAGCACTTTACAGCCAATTAAGTACTTTTTTTGAAGTGGAGTCACTGTTGCAATGTAGGAAAGGGACCAACGTTTACTTTTGCTACTCTTTTCCTTTTTACATACTTGTAGAAACTCTTACAATCTGCTTTTATATTTCTTACTAGTTTTCTCTCATTCTATCTTTTCCCTTTTTATCAATTTTTGGTCAACCTTTACTGGTTTCTGAAACTCTCCCAATCCTCAGGCTTACTATTATTCTTTGCAACATTATAAGCTTCTTCTTTCAATCTAATGTTATCCTTAACTTCTTTAGTTAGCCACGGTTGGATCACTTTTCCTGTGGAGTTTTTGTTTCTCAATGGAATGTATTTTTGTTGAGAATTATGAAATATTTCTTTAAATGCTAGCCACTGCTTATCTACTGCCATATCTTTTAATCTATTTTTCCAATCTACCTTAGCTAACTCGCCACTCATACCTATGCAATAGGCTTTATTTAAGTTTAAGACTCTAGTTTTGGACTGAGGCAAGTGTCTCTCAAAATTAACATAAAATTCTATTATATTATGATCACTCTGCCCCAGAGGATCCTTTACTATGAGATTGCTAATTAACCCTGTCTCATTACACAACACATGATCTAAAATAGCCTGTTCCCTGGTTGGTTCCATGACATATTGTTTTAGGAAACTGTCCCAAATGCATCCCATGAACTCATCCTCCAGACTACCTTTGCCAATTTGATTTGTCCATTCTATATGAAGATTAAAGTCCCCCAAGATTATTTCATTATTTTTGTTGCAAGCTCCTGCTATTTCTTGATTAATATTCTGTCCAACGGTTTAGCTACGGTTAGGGGGCCTATATACTACTACCAGTGTTTTCTACCCCTTGTTATTCCTTAGCTCCTTATTCTACTTCCTGATCTTCCGAGTCGAGATCATTTCTCGCTTCCGTTTTTCAAAATGACGGCCACGGGATCTTTTACGCCCCCCCGAGATGGCAGAGGGGGTCTTGGTTTAACGTCATAGCCGAAAGATGTCACCGCTGATAGAGCAGCTCTCCCTCAGTACTGCCCTGGAGTGTCAGCCTAGATTACGTGCTCAAGTCTCCAGAGTGGGACTCAAACCGACGACCTTCTGACTCTTACTCCCTGTAAGGGCGGGAGCGGGGACTGCAGGGAGGATGAGCAACCTGGCCACAGCACCGTGGTACAGGGGGCCATTCAAGTGGAGGGAGTAAAAAGAAATGTTGTAGTGGTAGGGGATAGCATCATTAGGGGGATAGATAGGGTTCTCTGCAATCAAGAGCGGGAGTCCCGAAGGCTGTGTTGCCTGCCCGGTGCCAGGGTTAAGGACATCTCTTCTGGGCTGGAAAGAAACTTGGAGTGGGAGGGGGAGGATCCAGTTGTCATGGTCCATGTTGGTACAAACGATGTAGATAGGACAAGGAAGACGGTTCTGTTAAAGGAGTATGAGCAGCTAGGGGTCAAATTAAAAAACAGAACCTCAAGGGTAATAATCTCTGGGTTATTACCTGAGCCACGAGCGAATTTGGCTAGGATAAATAAAATTAAAGAGTTAAATGCGTGGCTCAAAGACTGGTGTGGGAGAAATG
This sequence comes from Somniosus microcephalus, assembly GCF_052327205.1. Classification (NCBI taxonomy): domain Eukaryota; kingdom Metazoa; phylum Chordata; class Chondrichthyes; order Squaliformes; family Somniosidae; genus Somniosus; species Somniosus microcephalus. Next base: position 267,313 of record NW_028225335.1, on the reverse strand, counting down.
GGTTTTGCTTCTTGGGACACTGGCACCAATACTGGGACAAGAGGGAGCTGTTCCATTGGGACGGACTCCACTTGGCCAGTGCTGGGACTAGAGTCCTGGCGAATCATATAACTAGGGCTGTAGAGAGGGCTTTAAACTAATAAGTGGGGGGGAGGTTTCTAGAGAGCAAATAATAGAAATGAGAACAGAGAAGGTCATAGACTTAGGTAGCAGTGGGGGAATTAAAAAACAGACATGTCAGGAAGGGACAGAAGGTATGGAGTAAAAAGTAAAGTACTAAAAATGGAAAAAACAGGAACTAAGTGTTACAAAACATATTTGAAAGTTCTTCATCTGAATGCACGTAGCATTCGTAACAAAATGAATGAGTTAACGGCACAAATAACGACATATGGGTATGATCTTGTGGCCATTACAGAAACATGGCTGCAGGGTGACCATGACTGGGAATTAAACATACCAGGTTATTTAACAATCAGGAAGGACAGGCAGGAAGGGAGAGGAGTTGGGGTGGCTATGTTAATAAAGGAAGGAATCACTATAATACAGAGAAATAATATTGGGTCAAAGGAGCAGGATAGTGAAACAGTTTGGGTGGAGATAAGGAATAATAAGGGGAAAAAAACACTAGTGGGTGCAGTCTATAGGCCTCCGAACAATTGCAACTCTGTTGGATGGAGTATTAATCAGGAAATAGTTGAGGCTTGTAATAAGGGAACAGCTATAATTATGGGGGATTTTAATGATCATATTAACTGGACAAATCAAATTGAGCAGAGCAGCCTTGAGGATGAGTTCATTGAGTGTATTAGGGATGGGTTTCTTGAGCAGTATGTAACTGAACCGACCAGGGGGCAAGCAACCTTAGATTTGGTCCTGTGTAATGAGACAGGATTAATTAAAAATGTCCTAGTAAAGGATCCCCTTGGAATGAGTGACCATAACATGGTTGAATTCCATATTCAATTAGAGGGTGAGAAGCTTGGATCTCAAACAAGCGTGCTGAGCTTGAATAAAGGAGACTATGAAGGTATGAGAGATGAATTGATTAAAGTGGACTGGGAAAATAGATTAAAGGGTAAGACGATACATGATCAGTGGTGTACATTTAAGGAGTTATTTTACAACTTCCAAAAAATATATATTCCACTGAGGAAAAAAGGGTGTAAAAGAAAAGATAGCCATCCGTGGCTAAGTAAAGTAATTAAGGATAGTATCCGACTAAAAACAAGGGCATATAAGGTAGCCAAATCTAGTGGGAGGATGGAAGATTGGGAAGTCTTTAAAAGACAGCAAAAAATAACTAAAAGATTGGTTAAGAAAGGGAAGATAGATTATGAAAGTAAATTAGCAAAAAATATAAAAACAGACAGCAAAAGTTTCTATAGTTATATAAAAAGAAAAAGGGTGGCTAAAGTAAATGTTGGTCCCTTAGAGGATGAGACCGGGAAATTAATGGTGGGAAACATGGAGATGGCAAAAACACTGAACAATTATTTTGTATCAGTCTTTACAGTAGAGGACACTAAGAATATCCCAACACTGGACAAACAGGGGGCTCTAGGGGGGGAGGAGCTAAACACGATCAAAATCACTAAGGAAGTGGTACTTGGTAAAATAATGGGACTCAAGGCGGATAAATCCCCTGGACCTGATGGCTTACATCCTAGGGTCTTGAGGGAAGTGGCGGTAGGGATTGTGGATGCATTGGTAATAATTTTCCAAAACTCCCTGGACTGAGCAAAGGTCCCGGCAGACTGGAAAACTGCTAATGTAACACCCTTATTTAAAAAGGGTAGTAGGCAGAAGGCTGGAAACTATAGACCTGTTAGCCTAACATCTGTGGTTGGTAAAATGTTAGAGTCCATTATTAAGGAGACAGTAACAGGACATTTGGATAAACATAATTTAATAGGACAAACTCAGCATGGTTTCATGAAGGGGAAGTCATGTTTGACAAATTTGCTGGAGTTCTTTGAGGAAGTAACATACAGTGTGGATAAAGGGGAACCAGTGGACGTAGTGTATTTAGACTTCCCAAAGGCATTTGACAAGGTGCCACACAAAAGATTATTGCTCAAGATAAAAAATCACGGGATTGGGGGTAATATTCTGGCGTGGGTGGAGGATTGGCTCTCTAAAAGAAAGCAGAGAGTTGGGATAAATGGTTCGTTCTCAGATTGGCAACCAGTAACTAGTGGTGTTCCGTGGGGGGTCAGTGCTGGGTCCCCAACTCTTTACAATCTATATTAACGATTTGGAGGAGGGGACCGAGTGCAACATATCAAAGTTTGCAGATGATACAAAGATGGGACGGAAAGTAGTGAGTGAGGAGGACATAAAAAACCTGCAAAGGGACATAGACAGGCTAAGTAAGTGGGCAGAGATTTGGCAGATGGAATACAATACTGGAAAGTGTGAGGTTATGCACTTTGGCAGGAAAAATCATAGAGCAAGTTATTATCTTAATGGCAAGAAACTGGAAAGTACTGTAGTACAAAGGGATCTGTGGGTCCTGGTGCACGAAACTCAAAAAGTTAGTATGCAGGTGCAGCAAGTGATCAAGAAGGCCAATGGAATGTTGGCTTTTATTGCTAGGGGGATGGAATATAAAAACAGGGAGATATTGCTGCAGTTGTACAAGGTATTGGTGAGACCGCACCTGGAATACTGCATAGAGTTTTGGTGTCCATACTTAAGAAAAGACATACTTGCTCTCGAGTCAGTACAAAGAAGGTTCACTCGGTTAATCCTGGGGATGAGGGGGTGGTCATATGAGGATAGGTTGAGTAGATTGGGACTCTACTCATTGGAGTTCAGAAGAATGAGAGGCGATCTTATTGAAACATATAAGATTGTGAAGGGGCTTGATCGGGTGGATGCGGTGAGGATGTTCCCAATGATGGGTGAAACTAGAAGTAGGGGGCATAATCTTAGAATAAGGGGCTGCTGTTTCAAAACTGAGATGAGGAGAAACTTCTTCACTCAGAGGGTGGTAGGTTTGTGGAATTTGCTGCCCCAGAAAACTGTGGAAGCTACATCATTAAATAAATTTAAAACAGAAATAGATAGTTTCCTAGAAGTAAAGGGAATTAAGGGTTACGGGGAGCGGGCAGGAAATTGGACATGAGTCTAGGTTCGGAATGGTCATGGCCCTGTGGGTAGTGGAGTGGGCCCAGGGGCCGTGTAGCCTGGTTCTGCTCCTACTGTGTTCTAATTCTGTGTTAGATTTCAGGAGATGGTTTTATTCCTGTTCCTGGCTGGGGTGGAGATCGCCTTTACAGAAGGTAAGTACTGTAGAAAATATAGGGACAGAGTGATCTCCTGGAAGAATTTCGATCGCCTAGATGGGTCGGAGAGGAATTTCCCAGATTTTTTTCTCCCAAATTGGCCATTGGGTCTTTTATCTGGTTTTTCGCCTCTCCCGGGAGATCACATGGGTTCGGGTGGATGGAGAGTGATAGAAGATTTGAGGTTAGAATCAGATCAGCCATGATCTTATTGAATGGCGGAGCAGGCTCGAGGGGCCGATTGGCCTACCCCTGCTCCTATTTCTTATGTTCTTGTGTTTCTTATGTTCTAGAGGTGAGAGTGTCGCCCACTGAGCCGAGGCTGAGCCCTCTTAAACTCCAGCCTAGTTACTGGGGTTATCAGCATCTTCAAACTGCCCCCCACCCCACCAACCCCGTAATTGCCATTATTAACACAGAACAGTCCTTCATGTGATTAACAGCAGAATGGGAACAGTGTGCTCAGGTGTGAACTCGCTGGTGTCTCAGCAGGCGAGTTGAACTGGTGAATTCCTTTTCACACACTGAGCAGGTGAACAGCCTCTCCCCGGTGTGCAGTCGCTGGTGTCTCACCAGGTGCGATGACTGACCAAACCTCTTCCCGCAGCGAGAGCAGCTGAATGGCCTCTCCCTGGTGTGGATTCGTCGATGCTTCTTCAGGCCCTTGGAGCATTTGAAACTCTTGTCGCAGTCGGAACATTTAAACGGCCTCTCGTCAGTGTGAACCAGCTGGTGTTCTCGCAGAGAGGTGAGACGAGTGAATCCTTTCCCGCACTCGGAGCAGGTGAACGCCCTCTCGTCAGTGTGGACTCGCTGGTGCAGCAGTAGAGAGGTGAGACGAGTGAATCCTTTCCCGCACTCGGAGCAGGAGAATGGCCTCTCGTCAGTGTGAACCAGCTGGTGTTCCCGCAGAGAGGTGAGACGAGTGAATCCTTTCCCGCACTCGGAGCAGGTGAACGCCCTCTCGTCAGTGTGAACTCGCTGGTGCAGCCGCAGAGAGGAGGGATGAGTGTATCCTTTCCCGCACTTGGAGCAGGAGAACGGCCTCTCGTCAGTGTGAACCAGCTGGTGTATCAGCAGGGTGGAGGAGAGAGTGAATCTCTTCCCACACACGGACAGGTGAACGGCCTCTCCCTGGTGTGAACACGCTTGTGTATCAACAGCTGGCAAGACTGGTTAAACCTCTTCTCACAGTGAGAGCAGGCAAACGGCTTCTCCCCGGTGTGAACTCGCCAGTGTCTCAGCAGAATGGATTGTGTAGTGAATCCCTTCCCGCACACTGAGCAGGTGAACGGCCTCTCCCCGGTGTGAACTCGCCGGTGTCTCAGCAGAATGGATTGTGTAGTGAATCCCTTCCCGCACACTGAGCAGGTGAACGGCCTCTCCCCGGTGTGAACTCGCCGGTGTCTCAGCAGAGCGGATTGTGCAGTGAATCCCTTCCCGCACACGGAGCAGGTGAACGGCCATTTCACAGAGTGACTGCGTTGATGAGTCTCCAGCTTGGAAAGGCAACTGAATCCCTTCCCGCATTCCCGACATTTGCACGGACTCTCCTCGCTTTGATTACACTTGTGCCTCCCCAGGCTGCACCTTCGGTTGAATCCACATCCACACACAAGACACGTGTGCAGTTTGCCCGCACTCTGATTGCTGCTTTCCGCTTCCATATGTCGATGATATTCAGGTCCTGATGAATCGAGTGACTCTGTCAGATCTTCGTGTGAAGTTTGCGTTAAGCTGCCCATCTGTAATTCCTCCCCTTGCAGGAGACGGTAAAAGAGGTTTATATAAGTAATTAATGTAAATACAGGAGAGAAAATAAAGAAAGACTGGCCTTTATACAGCGCCTTTCACGACCAACGGTTTTACAGCCAATGAAGTACTTTCTGAAGTGTAGTCGCTGTTGTAATGTGGGAAACACTGCAGCCAATTTACATGATAAATAATGGCCAGGACACCGGGAATGACTCTCCTGCCCTTCTTCAAAATAATGGGATCTTTTATGTCCACCTGAACGTGTCTTCCGAAAGACAGCCCTCTGACAGTGCGGCGCTCCCTCAGTGCTGCCCCTCCGACAATGCAGCACTGTGAAGCTTGTGCCCCTTTGCCAGGCCCGCTGCCTGCGGCCCCTCTCCCAGATTCCAGCCCCAGCTCTGTGCTGCCTGCGGCCCCTCTCCCAGATTCCAGCCCCAGCTCTGTGCTGCCTGCGGCCCCTCTCCCAGATTCCAGCCCCAGCTCTGTGCTGCCTGCGGCCCCTCTCCCAGATTCCAGCCCCAGCTCTGTGCTGACTGAGCTGCTCTCACCTGGGGACAGCGCGTCACAATCGGGCCCAGCGCACCTGAGCTGGAGAGGCCCCGCCCCCTTGCCGCGCCGCCATTCGTTGGAGGACCAGGCCGCCCAGTTCAGTCCTCCCAGCTCAGCCCTCTTCCGATTGGTCAGCGCTCCCGTCAGTCAGAATCACATTGCTCCGGCTCACTCCGCCCCCCCGCGCGGCTCAATCCGCTCCGTTCGGCGCCCGCGGAGGTCCCGCCCGCCCGACTCTCAGGTTTGGTTTTTCTCGTCCTTTAATTTATAATCTCGCTCTCCGCTCCCCCCTCACCTCGATTTAAATCGATTCCCCAACACTTTACTTTACCCCGGCCGCTGATACCGCCTCTTCCCCGGGCCCGGCCTTCCGTCTGCTCCCCGGAGGCCCCGCGCAGGCGCACTGGCAGCCTGGTGTTGTGGTGAGGGGCCGAATGAGCATGCGCAGCCCTGCCTCTCCACATTTAAAGGGACACCCACCCCCTCCACATTTAAAGGGACACCCTCTCCCTCCACATTTAAAGGGACACCCACCCCCTCCACATTTAAAGGGACACCCTCCCCCTCCACATTTAAAGGGACACCCACCCCCTCCACATTTGAAGGGACACCCACCCCCTCCACATTTAAAGGGACACCCACCCCCTCCACATTTAAAGGGACACCCACCTCCTCCACATTTAAAGGGACTCCCTCCCCCCCTCTCATGTCCACTACTGTGGAGGAGGAATTATGGTTTCCTGGACCAATATGTCGAGGAACCAACCAGAGATCAGGCCATCTTAGACTGGGTATTATGTAACGAGAAAGGATTAATTAGCAATCTTGTTGTACAAGGCCCCTTGGGTCGGAGTGATCATAATATGATAGAATTCTTCATTAAGATGGAGAATGAAGTTGTTGACTCAGAGACTAGGGTCCTAAATTTAAATAAAGGAAACTACGATGGTCTGAGGAGCGAGTTGGGTAGGATTGATTGGGGAATGGCACTCAAAGGGTTGACGGTGGATAGGCAATGGCAAACATTCAAAGACCGCATGGATGAACTACAGAAGTTCTTCACCCCAGTTTGGCACAAAAATAAAACAAAAAAGGTGACTCAACTGTGGCTAACAAGGGAAATTAGGGATAGCATAAGATCCAAGGAGAGGACATATAAATTGGCCAGAAAAAGCAGTAACCTGAGGATTGGGAGCAGTTTAGGATTCAACAAAGGAGGACAAAGGGATTAATTATGAAGGGGAAAATAGAATATGAGAGTAAGCTTGCAGGGAACATAAAAACTGACTGTAAAAGCTTTTATAGATATGTGAAGAGAAAACGAACATAAGAAGCAGGAGAAGTAGTCCATACGGCCCCTCGGGCCTGCTCCGCCATTCAATAGGATCATGGCTGATCCAAACCTAGACTCACTTCCACTTCCCTGCCCACTCCCCATAACCCCTAATTCCCTTATCAGTTAGGAAACTGTCTATCACAGTTTTAAATTTATTTAATGTCGCAGCTTCCACAGCTATCTGAGGTAGCAAATTCCATAGATTTACTACCCTCTGAGTGAAGAAGTTTCTCCTCATCTCAGTTTTGAAACAGCAGCCCCTTATTCTAAGATTATGCCCCCTAGTTCTAGTCTCACCCATCAGTGGAAACATTCTCCCCGCATCCACCCAATCAAGCCCCCTCACAATCTTATATGTTTCGATAAGATCGCCTCTCATTCTTCTGAATTCCAATGAGTAGAGTCCCAACCTACTCAACCTTTCCTCATACGTCAACCCCCTCATCTCCGGAATCAACCGAGTGAACCTTCTCTGAACTGCCTCAAGAGCAAGTATATATTTTCTTAAATATGGAAACCAAAACTGTACGCAATATTCCAGGTGTGGCATCACCAGTACCCTGTATAACTGAAGCAAGACTTCCCTGCTTTTATACTCCAGCCCCCAAGCAATAAAAGCCAAGATTCCATTGGCCTTCCTGATTACCTGCTGCACCTGCATACTAACCTTCTGTGTTTCATGCACCAGGACCCCCAGATCCCTTTGTACTGTAACACTTTGCAGTTTCTCCCCATTTAGATAATAACTTGCTCTTTGATTTTTTCTGCCAAAGTACATAACCTCACACTTTCCAACATGATATTGCATCTGCCAAATTTCTGCCCACTCACTTAGCCTGTCTATGTCCTTTTGCAGGTTTTTTATGTCCTCCTCACTCACTGCTTTCCCTCCCATCTTTGTATCGTCAGCAAACTTGGATATGTTGCACTCGGTCCTCTCCTCCAAATCGTTAATATAGATTGTAAAGAGTTGGGGGTCCCAGCACTGACCCCTGCAGAACACCACTAGTTACTGATTGCCAACCCGAGAATGAACTATTTATCCCAACTCTCTGTTTTCTGTTAGATAGCCAATCTTCCACCCATGCCAGTATATTACCCCCAATCCTGTGATTTTTTATCTTGTGCAGTAATCTTTTGTGTGGCACCTTGTCACATGCCTTTTGGAAGTCCAAATACACCACATCCACTGGTTCCCCTTTATCCACTCTGTTTGTTACATCCTCAAAGAATTCGAGCAAATTTGTCAAACATGACTTCCCCTTTATAAAACCATGCTGACTCTGTCCGATTAAATTATGCTTATCCAAATGTCCTGTTACTGCTTCCTTAATAATGGACTCCAACATTTTACCAACCACAGATGTTAGGCTAACTGGTCAATAGTTTCCAGCTTTTTGTCTACGTCCCTTTTTAAATAAGGGCGTAACATTAGCAGTTTTCCAACCTGCTGGGACCTTGCCTGAATCCAGGGAGTTTTGGAAAATTACCACCAATGCATCCGCAATCCCCACCGCTACCTCTCTCAAGACCCTAGGATGTAAGCCATCAGGGCCAGGGGATTTATCCGCCTTAAGTCCCATTATCTTACTGAGTACTGTGGAAATGTGAATAAAATGGACGATGAATTGGCTTACAAAAATGGCTTTGCACAAGGAAAGTCAGATTAGATTAAAGAGCAGCCCCAGCTTTGCAAAGTGCAAAGCTAGCAGAAAAGAGAGACACCTGCCCCAGCCTGCGGCCAAGTGTTAACGAGCAATAAAGGTCACTGAAAGGGCTTAACTGCTAGCTAGAAGATGATTGACTAGCTATTGTGCGGTGCCCAATCACGATCCGGTACTTCAGGAAGGCATATGCAGCAGTGAGACAAGTCAGGACTTGCCCGCCAGACTGAAGACCAGATCATGGCCAAACTGAAAGGGCTTAAGTGATCCCCATTGGAGAACGCTTGTTGCCAGGGAAGTGATGTAATGACCCTTGTCCCACTGTATAAAAGGGGCTTCCCTACCGGTATTTGCTTTTTAGCCAGAAGACGTGTGGATCATCAAGAGAGTCAGACACCTCCCGGGGACGTAAATGCTGGCAACACGTGCCTAACCCGGTGTGACTCTCGGGACACGAATGTACTGTAAAAGACCTCAATATACTGTGTGACCACTGCGAACAGTTGGAAGTAATAAAATGTTGTTTTAACTCTCCGAACCCTCGAGCCTGAAATCATTCTTCGTACTACGGAACTCAAGACGAGGACCAGGAAAACCCGGTTCTAACAACTTGGCGTAATCGGCAGGATCGCAAGACATCAAGAAAGGGGAAAAAGGTAAGCACTATAATTTATTGTGCCCTTTTTGCACCCTGTCTCTGCGATCTTTATTGAACGAACCAACCGGGTAGCGTACCCTCTGGCTGGCGGTTAATGGAGCACAGTGTCCCATTGCTAGCACACGACAGAGTCCGGGACTCTGATCTATCGATAAACTTATTCGTTAAGTCTACGACCTGTGGCAACATGACAGAACCAAGTAAAAAACCAACGACGGAAAAAGGAGGCAAAGCCCCTCCCGAAACCACATTAGAAGAAATAGTAATCCAACTTAAACAGTATATAGAAAGTACATTCGATGTCCCACAACATGAATATAATATCGAACAAAAATTTGGTGCCTCAAAAGGACAATGGTCCCTTGATGATATAAAAAGAGCATGGGGCAAGACCACCCGTATGAAAGGAGGGAAAAGAAAAACGGGCTGGGTATTGGCCACCTTGAAACAGTGTAGGCAGAGAGGAGAAATAACTCGGAAGGCGGCAGAGGCCAAAGAAAAAGAACAAAAACAGCTCTCCATGAACAGATAACAAATTACAAAACCGAGTTAGAGAAACACCAAAAATGCCTTGAAAAAGCAAACGAAAGAGCAGAAAAGTGGAAGGCAAAAATCAAGAAGGAAAGGGAGGCACACAGGGAAAGCCCAAAAGTGGTGATGATTACCCCGACGCCCTTGTACCCTACCTATCCTGCAGCCCCCCCTACAGCCCCTCCGGCATATGAACAGCCCACGCCCCAACCCCGATCAAACGAAGCCCATATTGCTAAAATAAATACTCCTCTTACGGACTCATCAGACGAAGAAGATATAACCGAGAAACCACCCCCACGCCTTGCCCCCATCAGGTTACAAAAACATGAAGTAGGCGGCTGAAATCTCCGAATTTATACCTATTACCCGGCCAACCCAAAAGATATAGATCAATGGGCAACTGATATGCTGCACCCAAAGAAAAGCGGAGTAAAAGCCTGGCAGTTCTTGGAACGAAAAAGAACAATCTATAACCTGCACCCATTTGATGGATGCCAGGTTATAGCAGTAGTAGTTAGCGCAAGAGAGTCGGCCACCCTGACGGCAATAGTAAATATGGCCGTCACCAGACGAGCAAACGCCCTACTTAACGCAGCCAGACAAGCACACCAAGTGGCCTTAGCGGCGCATCAAGCAGCCAACCCACCTCCAGCTGCCGGAGCCGCACTCCCTGCCGTACCACCTCCAGCACCACCAGTCCTAATAGTCCCCCCTGACCTAGCTCTGATAGAATCAGAAGCCGATAGGACAGAAGGGTGGACGGCCATTAGAAATTAGCTACAGGAAAGGGGCCCGACCAATCCAGACTGGTCCAAAATAGCCTCCTGTGTCCAAAAAGAAAAAGAAGACCCCAATGACTTCGCCGTTAGTTTCGCTAACCAGTGGGTAGAGTACTCTGGCATGGGACAGAATACCGAAGCAGAGGTGGATGCCTGCACTCATGAACCATTGAAAAACGCCTTTATGAATGGTTTGAGACCTGACCTGGCAAAATTGGTAAAATTAACAATGGCAAACTGGAAAACAAACGCAGTTTCTTTTGCGGACCTGACCCAACAAGCCGTAACCCAGGATAGAGAACACTGTGCCAAGCTCCGAGTCATGAAACTAAACCCCCCGGAGCGAGTAAACTCTGCACCCCACTGGGAAAACCCAGATAAGAAACCAGGCACTTGCCACAAATGTGGGAAAGAGGGACACTGGGCTAGAACATGCCGAGTGGGCAACAGGGGTAGAGGAAGAAGCAATAACGGAGGAAGAGGTGGGGGAGGACAATGGCAAGGACAGGCAGTCCCAGATAATCAATCTGGCACAAATCCGTGGCAGACCCTGGGCGCCGCCGGCCTGGATGACACCCAGGCAATTACCCCCTCCCCACCGACCCTTAGCCCTGGAGAGATGGCGATGGTAGAAATGTACCGGAACTCAAACTCCACCGGAAGGGAAACCTTTGACAGCATGGCCCGACAGCATTCAAAAAACCAATAGACCCCACCAACGAACCCCCGAAGGTAGAGATACCTTGGCAACTGAGAGCTTTAATCACCCAAGCCAGGGACGGCCTCTATATGACTTTGTTGGTGGGAAAAACAGATAACTCACCCCCACTGGAAGTAGACTGCCTATTGGATACAGGAGCAGAATTGACGGTCCTCCCCACACAATATGCCCAAGACTGCCCGTTAGATGGAAAAACTAAGAAAGCCTTAGGGGCCAGTGGAGAAGACATCATCTTACATAGAACCCACCAAATGACCTTGTGTTTCGGCCCCTATGAAACAAGGGAACATCTATGGATTGGGCCCGTCACCGCCCCCATCATAGGCTTGGACATATTGACAAAGCTAGACTTTAGCCTACACTTCACTGGGAATGGAGACATAGGCTGGACGATCCAAAACAGCCCCCGCAGGATAAGAGCTGTGAAAGAGAATAGTAAGGACGAGTGGGGCCTGAAGGACCATCCTATCTGGGCGCGAGATAAATATGAGTGCGGAACCCTATGAATGGACCCCGTAACGTTCACAGGGAAGCCGCCACCTTCCACAAAACAGTACCCTATAAGCCCCGCCGCCATCACCGGCATTTTGCCTATAATCGAACAATTAGAAAAATGAGGGGTGTTAATTAAGACACACTCTGCCTCCAACAGTCCCGCGTGGCCAGTGGAAAAATCCAATGGACAATGGCGACTGAGCATTGATTATCGAAAGGCCAACGAGTGCATAGAACAAAAGACCCAATTGGTGGCGGACCCATCAGTTATCTTTAACTCCTTGGGATCTGAGGAAGAAATATTCTCAGTAATAGATATGGCCAATGGCTTTTGGGCCGTACCCTTAGCCAAAGAGGTGCAGCCGTGGTTCGCCTTTACGGTAGACCAACAACAGTACACCTGGACAAGGATGCCACAGGGCTTCCACAGTAGTCCTACGGTGTACCACCGGGCGATACAGAAGGACCTACGAACACTGCCCTCTCTGGAATCTACGGTGATCCAATATGTAGATGATATCCTTATAGCCTCAAAGACAAAAGAGCAACACCAAAAAGACCTTCTGATAATCCTAGGGCACCTAGAGCGGGCAGGACACAGAGCAACATGGGATAAAGCACAGATTAATAGAACCACAGTCACATACCTAGGACAACAGATATCCAAGGGAAATAGGGGACTGATGGAGGATAGAAAAAAGGCAATTCAAATGGCCGCATGCCCACGAACTGTAAAAGCCCTGAGATCATTTCTAGGCCTGTGTAACTTCAGCCGCCTCTGGATAGAATCATACAGCCAAAAAGCGCAGCCTTTGACCAAACTGCTAAAGGACAATCCGGGTTCCAGGGATCAGATCGCATTAAACCCAGAGCAAATGCGGACGTTCGAAGAACTGAAGCGCGCCCTATGTAGCGCACCGGCTTTAGCCATTCCCGATGCGCGGATGCCATTCCGCCTCTATGTACATGAAAAGGACGGCTATATGACAGCAGTACTAACCCAGGCCCACGGAGATAGACACAGGCCCGTAGGATACTACAGTACCCAGTTGGATTTGGTGGCCCAAGGATGGGGTAACTGTCTGAGAGCTATGCAAGCAACCTGCCTAGCAATAGAAGTTACAGCCCCGGTAGTTTTATCATAAAAGTTGGTGGTCCAATGCCCGCACACCGTCCATGCCATGTTAGGAATGAATAAGGTAGCTCAAGTGACCGCCTCTCGATGGACCCGATGGACCACGATTATGGAAACAGATAATCTGACCATTACTAAATCCGGGCCGGGCAATCCAGCAAGCATGATGCCCCTGACAAACCCCGGAGAACTAGAAAGTGATCACGACTGTGTAAACCTGTTAGACGCCACGCAGCAGAGGGCTGAGACACAGGAACTACCCTTACACAATCCCGAAATGGCCCTTTACACGGATGGGTCATCCTTTGTGGAAAAAGGAACTCGATTGGCAGGGTGGGCGGTCACAACAGAATTCGCAGTAGTACGAGCAAGAAGTATGGGAGGAGGGGCCTCAGCACAACAGGCAGAACTAGTCGCCCTCACCCAAGCCTGTCTCTATGCTCGAGACAAAACGGCCAATATATATACCGATTCTAGATATGCCTTTGGCATCGCTCATGACTTTGGACAACTATGGAAACAAAGAGGTTTTCTGACAGCTGCAGGTACACCCATAAAAAATGGAAGAGAGGTAACAGCATTAATGGATGCCATCCAGTTACCCGAAGAAGTGGCCATACTAAAATGTAAGGGCCATAACAAAGAAGATACCCCTGAAGCTAGGGGCAACGCTAGGGCAGACAAAGTAGCAAAACACGCCGCCCATACCATTACCCCCCCAACACCTCAGGTGCGATATATCACGACAAACAACGGCCAAGGGGACATCCTACTAATGCAAAGAGAGACCCCAAGGGAGGAACAATGGACATGGTTAGAAAATGGGTTGCAACCCAATAGAGATGGCATATGGCAACATCTTAAAACGGGAGCAGTAGGATGCCCAAAGAAACTGATGCCGTTTTTGGCCCAACAAATACACTCGTGTGGACACATAGCCGCACAGCAAATGACAGCCAGATTCCAGAGAAACTGGTGGGCAAAAGGGTTTCGAACTCAAGCTCAAAGAATAGTGGAGCAATGTGTGACATGCCAGAAAGTAAATCCTGGACAAAAAATTGAAGTACCAATGTTAAAAGCACCTGCTCCGGCAGGGCCCTTCCAACATTTACAGGTCGACTATATTTCCTTGCCAAAATGTCAGGGATATACAGATGTATTGGTGATAGTCGATTGCTTTTCACGATGGATTGAAGCCACCCCAGTTCGAAGCGCCACCGCTGCTGCAACCACGAAAGTCTTGTGTAAAGATTACATTCCTAGATGGGGCGTGCCCTTATGTATTGACTCAGACCAAGGCACACATTTTACGGGGGAAATAATTAAAGAACTTTGTATTTGTAGTAGTCTGCAATGGTCATTGCATTGCCCATACCACCCCCAATCATCGGGACAAGTGGAAAGAGCAAACAGGACAATTAAACAATGGCTCACTAAGTATCACTCTGAAGGAGTGCCATGGCCTCAGGCCCTACCCCTTGTCCAATGTAGTATTCGAGCCACCCCGAATAGGACCACTGGACTCAGCCCCTATGAGGTCGTTACCGGTAGACCAATGTCGCTACCCGGAACAATAGATCTACGTAGGGCTGACATTCATCTTCTAAGTGACACAGTACTAAAGTATTGCAAAGATCTAACAGATGCTGTCAGTTTTGCTTCCCAACAGGTCAGCGCAGCTTGGCAAGAACCCCCACCGGGAGGACACAGTTTAGTCCCCGGGCTACAAGTTTGGGTAAAGAAAATAAAGCCAGCCCCCCTGGAAGACAAGTGGGAAGGTCTGTATGTCATCCTGTTGACCACAGGAGCAGCCGTGAAAGTACAAGGAAAGAAGGCTTGGATACACGCGTCACACGTGAAAAGAGATACGACAGGAGCTCCAACAGAAGAATAAATTGGACTTATTGTGTACCATGATTCCCATCAACATATTGCTAGCCATCTCCTTTACCCCTTTTCTAACATGGGTAGGAGGTATAGAGAATAACTTATTTTATCGGACCCACCTACAGATACACGGAAACCGGAGTGTATGCTACCCCCTGGCCACATCAGTGGAATCCTTGTTTGCAGCCACACCAGGTTGGCAACCCCTCCCACTATATACCGCCGACATAATGAAACAGACATGCAAGGGCCAGACGGGTCGATATAGCCAGGGCGTTCGGGGGCAATGCGTGCAGCTAATAAGCTCAACAGACCCCGGTTGCCGAGGGCTCATGGGTGAGAATTGCACAACGTCAGGTAACTATCCCCTGTGTTTTACGGGTAAAGGATGGGGATGCGTATATGCCCTTATCCCCCAGGACAAAACCTGCATACAACAACAATGTGCCCGACACCACTGTCAGGTACACAGGGGCCAGCTGGCCTGTACATGCGAGGAACAAAGGTGCTTTAATGTCACAGCAGGAAGACAATTCATTTGTGGTCAGTGTAACGGGACCCATGTATCATCCGGTAAATGGATCTTCCCATTTGATACATTCCAGCTGTCCGGGTCTGGGGGAAACTCAAATGACCCCCTTAACTATTATTATACACAGTTTGCGAAGGTTAATAACCGGGAGGTCAAATGTTACCGAGCGAAGCACGGGTTTGCGTTCCTCCTCAATGGAACGTATACAACAGCGACGCCAAAACTCCCCTCTCTCTTCGCAGTAGGAGTAATCGCCCCCGTAGCTGTTCCCTGCCCCACCAGTACACCATCCAGACGGAAACGCCGAGCAGTCTCCGAGGAGTTCTGTGCAGATTGGCGAGATCCGACCACACTGGGTAGTTCAGTAGGGTGGGGTATTCTATCGGCCATATCATTGGGAGGGGGCGCAGGAGTGATAGCAGCCAAGAATAGGAATTATCTAATGTGCGGAATCACCCTCCTGGGCAATAGCACCATTAAAGCATTAATCGCCATAAATAAGGAAATGGCAACCCTACATCTTTTTAGCATGCAAAACCGATATGCTTTGGACTACCTCTTGGCACAAGAGGGAGGTACGTGTATGATTATAGGAGACAAATGCATTACAAACGTCAATAGTGAGAGACAAAATATCCAAGACGCTATAGACAAGATTAAAAATCAACTGGCCGACTTCATTGAAGCCGGAGGGGGTGAAGGATGGTTTACATGGCTGAAAACATTGGGACAGAAATTACTGTATGGTTTGATTGTTATAAGTGGTGTAATTTTGGGAATTATTATTGTTGTAAATAGTATCAAATGTTGTATAAGTCATGCAGGAGCTACTATACCCCCTCGTCTCTCCCGAATTAGGGTAGAAGTAGACACAGCAAAGCAGGGGGAACCCCCAGAGGAAGCCTGTTTGGTCACAGAATCACAGAATCTACAGTGCAGATAGAGGCCATTTCGGCCCATCGAGTCTGCACCGACACATACCCCACCCTATCCCCGTAACCCCACGTATTTAATCCCCTAACACTAAGGGTCAATTTATCATAGCCAAATCAACCTAACCCACACATCTTTGGCCTGTGGGAGGAAACCGGAGCACCCGGAGGAAACCCACGCAGACACAGGGAGAATGTGCAAACTCCACACAGACAGTCGCCCGAGGCCAGATTTGAACCCGGGTCCCTGGCGCTGTGAGGCAACAGTGCTAACCACTATGCCACCGTGCCCCCCTACACAGTTATCTGTAAATTCGAAATTAAAACCCTTTTGGTTGTGTTCATGGCCAGAACACAAACAAAACAGAGACACAGGGTGTGTTTTTGATAAAGTGCACTATCAAGAGTATACCTTGTATATAATGATTCTTGTAGATTGTATAAAGAATCAAAGGGAGGGATGTGGAAACGTGAGTAAAATGGACAATGAATTGGCTTACAAAAATGGTTTGGATGTGGAAATGGGAATAAAATGGGCAATGAATTGGCTTACAAAAATGGCTTCACACAAGAAAAGTCTAGATTAGATTAAAAAGCAGCCCCAGCTGTGCAAAGTGCAAAAGCTAGCAGAACAGAGAATCTGCCTCAGCCCGAGGCCAAGTGTTAACGAAGTGCTAACGACCAGATCAGGGCCACTGAAAGGGCCTAACTGCTGACTAGAGAATGATTGACTAGCCATTGTTCGGTGCCCACAGCAGTGAGACAAGTCAGGACCTGCTTGCCAGACTGAAGACCAGATCATGGTCAAACCGAAAGGGCTTGAGTGATTCCCATTGGAGAACGCTTGTTGCCAGGGAAGTGATGTAACAAAACACTTGTTGCCAGGAAAGTGATGTAGTGACCCTTGTCCCATGGTATAATAGGGGCTTCCCCACCGGTACTCTCTCTCTCTTAGCCAGAAGGCGTGTGGAACATCAAGAGGGTCAGACATCTCCCGGGGACGTAAATGCTGGCACCACGTGTCTAACCCGGTGTGACCCTCGGGACACGAATGTACTGTCGATATGCTGTATGACCACTCCGAACAGTAATGAATAAAATGATGTTGTTTTAACTCTCCGAACCCTCGAGCCTGGAATTCTTCGTACTACGGAACTCAAGAAGAGGACCAGAAAAACCCGATTCTTACAGCTGTTTTCTCCTTCCATGTACAAAGGCCGATGATATTCAGATCCTGATGAATCGAGCGACTCTGTCTGATCTTGAGGTGATGTTTGATCTGAGCTTCCTGTCTGTAAATGCTCCACTTCTAAAACCCTGGAAAAGGAGTTTAGAAAGGGGGTAAGAGGGAGAATGTTGTCTCATGTCCCCCTTTCCCAGCCCAGGCTGGTGTCTCTTCAGATCCTGGGACCTTTTAAATCTCTTCCCACAGTCAGAACATTTAATCAGTCTGCACAAGATAAAAAATCACAGGATTGGGGGTAATATACTGGCATGGGTGGAAGATTGGCTATCAAACAGAAAACAGAGAGTTGGGATAAATGGTTCATTCTCGGGTTGGCAGTCAGGAATTAGTGGTGTTCCGCAGGGGTCAGTGCTGGGACCCCAACTCTTTACAATCTATATTAACGATTTGGAGGAGGGGACCAAGTGCAACGTATCCAAGTTTGCCGACGATACAAAGATGGGAGAGAAAGCAGTGAGTGAGGACATAAAAAACCTGCAAAAGGACATAGACAGGCTAAGTGAGTGGGCAGAAATTTGGCAGATGGAATATAATGTTGGAAAGTGTGAGGTTATGCACTTTGGCAGAAAAAAATCAAAGAGCAAGTTATTATCTAAATGGAAAGAAACTGCAAAGTGCTACAGTACAAAGGGGTCTGGGGGTCCTGGTGCATGAAACACAGGTTAGTATGCAGGTACAGCAGGTGATCAGGAAGGCCAATGGAATCTTGGCTTTTATTGCAAGGGGGATGGAGTATAAAAGCAGGGAAGTCTTGCTTCAGTTATACAGGGTATTGGTGAGGCCACACCTGGAATATTGCGTACAGTTTTGGTTTCCATATTTAAGAAAAGATATACTTGCTCTCGAGGCAGTTCAGAGAAGGTTTACTCGGTTGATTCCGGAGATGAGGGGGTTGACTTATGAGGAAAGGTTGAGTAGGTTGGGCCTCTACTCATTGGAATTCAGAAGAATGAGAGGCGATCTTATCGAAACATAAGATTGTGAGGGGGCTTGATCGGGTGGATGTGGGGAGGATGTTTCCACTGATGGGTGAGACTAGAACTAGGGGGCATAATCTTAGAATAAGGGGCTGCCCTTTCAAAACTGAGATGAGAAGAAACTTCTTCACTCAGAGGGTGGTAAATCTATGGAATTTGCTACTTCAGATAGCTGTGGAAGCTGCGACATTAAGTAAATTTAAAACGGAGATAGACAGTTTCCTAACTGATAAGGGAATTAGGGGTTACGGGGAGCGGGCAGGGAAGTGGACGTGAGTCTAGGTTCGGATCAGCCATGATCCTATTGAATGGCGGAGCAGGCCCGAGGGGCCGTATGGTCTACTTCTGCTCCTACTTCTTATGTTCTTTTTCTCTTCACATATCTATAAAAGCTTTTACAGTCAGTTTTTATGTTCCCTGCAAGCTTACTCTCATATTCTATTTTCCCCTTCATAATTAATCCCTTTGTCCTCCTTTGTTGAATCCTAAACTGCTCCCAATCCTCAGGTTTACCGCATTTTCTGGCCAATTTACAGGAAACTTTGTTATCTGGCACTGACAGGACCGAGCTGGTGCCGTTAGATCAAAACAGCCGTATAAACCAGCGCGAATGTTAAAACATACAGAGCTTTCCAGCTCCGTGTGAATCAACAAACCCTCTTGCTTAGCAACAGCTTCAAAACAGTCGGCTGCAGCTGCAAGCGTCTCTAGCTGAAGCTGTTGCTTAGCTACAGACCTTGCAGAGCCTGACTGGGGGAAAAAAAAGCAACGAGAAGTAAAAAAACTTATAGAAAACAGCTCCTGAATTTTGCTGGTAGATAGAGCTTTCTGGACTTTTAACCTCCGGTTAAACGAAAGTTTCCTGTATATGTCCTCTCCTTGGATCTTATGCTGTCCCTAATTTCCCTTGTTAGCCACGGTTGAGTCACCTTTTTTGTTTTATTTTTGTGCCAAACTGGGATGAACAACTTCTGTAGTTCATCCATGCAGTCTTTGAATGTTTGCCATTGCCTATCCACCGTCAACCCTTTGAGTGCCATTCCCCAATCAATCCTACCCAACTCGCTCCTCAGACCATCGTAGTTTCCTTTATTTAAATTTAGGACCCTAGTCTCTGAGTCAACTACTTCATTCTCCATCTTAATGAAGAATTCGATCATATTATGATCACACCGACCCAAGGGGCCTTGCACAACAAGACTGCTAATTAATCCTTTCTCGTTACATAATACCCAGTCGAAGATGGCCTGATCTCTGGTTGGTTCCTCGACATATTAGTCCAGGAAACCATCCCGTAAACACTCCAGGAATTCCTCCTCCACAGTAGAGGACATGAGAGTGGGGGAGGGAGTCCCTTTAAATGTGGAGGAGGTGGGTGTCCCTTTAAATGTGGAGGGGATGATGTCCCTTTAAATGTGGAGGGGGTGGGTGACCCTTTAAATGTGGAGGGGGTGGGTGTCCCTTTAAATGTGGAGGGGTGGGTGTCCCTTTAAATGTGGAGGGGGTGGATGCCCCTTTAAATGTGGAGGGGGTGGATGCCCCTTTAAATGTGGAGGGGGTGGATGTCCCTTTAAATGTGGAGGGGGTGGGTGTCCCTTTAAATGTGGAGGGGTGGGTGTCCCTTGAAATGTGGAGGGGGTGGATGCCCCTTTAAATGTGGAGGGGGTGGATGCCCCTTTAAATGTGGAGGGGGTGGATGTCCCTTTAAATGCGGGGGGGGGCAGAGTCCCTTTAAATGTGGAGGGGGTGGGTGTCCCTTTAAATGTGGAGGGGGTGGGTGTCCCTTTAAATGTGGAGAGGCGGGGCCGCGCATGCTCATTCGGCCCCCTCACAACACCAGGCTGCCAGTGCGCCTGCGCGGGGCCTCCGAGGAGGAGGCGGAAGGCCGGGCACGGGGAAGAGGCGGAATCAGCGGCCGCGGTAAAGTCAAGTGTTGGGGAATCGATTTAAATCGAGGTGAGGGGGGAGCAGAGAGCGAGATTATAAAGTAAAAGACGAGAAAAACCAAACCTGAGAGTCGGGCAGGCGGGACCTCCGCGGACACCGAATGGAGCGCCGATTGTGACATCATCAGAGGAAGAGGCCCAATCAGGTGGATGGAGACTGGCCCGGCCTGGGACTGACGGGAGCTCTGACCAATAGGAAGAGGGCTGAGCTGGGAGGACTGACCTGGGCGGCCTGGTCCTCCAACCAATGGTGGTGCGGCAAGGGGGCGGGGCCTCCTCTCCAACTCAGGTGCGCTGGGGCCGATTGTGACACGCTGTCCCCAGGTGACTGGTAACTACAGGCCAATCAGTCTAATGTCAGTGGTGTAGGTGGGCATCCTTTACCTGGTTACGGTAATTTACCTGGTCAGGCAGCCTTTGCCACTGCACTGTGACCAATTCCAATCAGCGGTTTTGAATTGCTAAACCCCCCCCCCCCACCCTCCAGTTCTGACTTGAGGAACTTATAATTAATAATGATATATTAAAAACGGACAAATGGTCTGGATGCAAGAAAGTCAAATTTTATTAAAACTAAAGAAACTACACCACACGATCAAAGTAATCACGGTAAAATTGCTTAACAGGGGAAGGCAGACGGCAAAAACGAGGGATAAATGGCTACAATGTTAACCGTACAATCTTAGCAACATTTCCCTTAAATTACCACCTTTACTTCTCCCTAGATTGTCTTGCTAGTGGGTCAACACCTTGCTCACCTGCAGTCCAAAGAGTAAGAGACAAAAAAGGGGGCAGAGGACTTCCTGGGAGTCCCTGCTGTTTTCGCGCCGAAAAGGTCCGTGCGCAATTTCGCGCCGAAAAGTCCGAATACACAAGAGAAGGGCATTTAACTTCCTCCATTCATACATGGAGACATCACGTAGTAGTCAATTTCAGTGAATGGATGTGTGTTAGCAACCCATTGTGCTTGCCGTCCGATGATTGGCTGATTCAAATGGGCCACTCCCCAGTGTAAACAAGCAGCTTGTAGGTTACCAGACCCACCCAATACCACAGGGTGACTGACAGCTCGGTCTCCATTCAAACTTACTACAGGGCAGTGCTGAGCTTTTCATATGCTAACAGCCTGTCTGTCCTTTTCTGCTGCCTTTTAAAATTCTGTTTCCATGAGGTCTGTTCAGCCATTTTTATGCCCTGGGCAATTTAAACAGTCCAAAACTCAAGAGTACATCTTTTAATAAAATGTACAATCTTAAAGTGTGCGATTTTCACAAAGTTCTTTGATTCCAGTATCCAAGTGCTGCCTAGCTTACGAGCTTTTTAACGCAGCCTTTTGCGGTTCTGGGTATGTTTTAAAACATTGTCCAACCCAGAGACAATTTAAATCACACAAGTCTTCGTCTACGATGTGGATTAATATTTCCCGATCTTCGGGGGCTGAGGGGATTTTGCGACCCCTACAGTGGTGGGTGAACGACTGGAGACCATTGTCAAGGACAAAATTAATTCTCACTTGGAGAAGCGTGGATTAATAAGGGGCAGCCAGTACGGATTTGTTAAAGGTAAATCGTGTCTGATTAACCTGATTGAGTTCGCTGATGAAGTAACAGAGGGTTGATGAAGGTAGTGCAGCAGATGTTGTATATATGGACTTTCAAAAGGCATTTGATAAAATACCACAAGAGACTTACTCTGAAAATAGAAGCAGAGGGAATTAAAGGGCTGATGGTAATTTGGGTATATAATTGGCTAAGGGAGAGGAGGCAGTGAGCAGTGCTGAGGGATGTTTTTCTGACTGGAGGGAAGTATGCAGTGGGCTCCCCCAGGGGTCGGTATTAGGACCATTGCTTTTCTTGTTATATATAACTGACCTGGACTTGGGTATAGGTGAACAATTTCAAAGTTTACGGATGATCCTATTTACTATGTTGCCAAGTTTTGTGAGTGTAGTAGTAGCAGACTTCAGAAGGACAGAGACAGACTGTGAAATGAGCAGACACAAGGCAGATGAAATTAAATGAGGATAAGTGTGAAGTGATGCACTTTGGGAGAAACAACAGGGAGAGGCCGTATAATCTAAATGGGACTAGTTTGAGGGGGTGCAAGAGCAGAGGGACCTGGGGGTCCATATTCACAAGTCTTTGAAAGTGCCACGGCAAGTTGGTGAGGCAGTTCAGGAAGCGTATGGGATACTTGGCTTTGTAAATAGGGCCATTGAATACAAAAACAAGGAAGTTACACTAAACCTTTACAAATCACTAGTTAGGAACATAGGACAGGAGGAGGCCATTCAGCCCCTCGAGCCTGTTCCGCCATTCAATGAGATCATGACTGATCTGTGACCTAACTCCATACACCCGCCTTTGGCCCATATCCCTTAATACCTTTGGTTAACAAAAACCTATCAATCTCAGATTGAAAATTAACAATTGATCAAGCATCAATTGCTGTTTGCGGAAGAGAGTTCCAAACCTCTACCACCCTTTGTGTGTAGAAGTGTTTCCTAATTTCACTCCTGAAAGGTCTGGCTCTAATTTTTAGACTATGCCCCCAGTCCTAGAATCCCCAACCAGCGGAAATAGTTTCTCTCTATCTACACTATCTGTTCCCCTTAATATCCTGAAAACTTCGATCAGATCACCCCTTAACTTTCTAAATTCCAGGGAATACAACCCTAATTTGTGTAATCCCTCCTCGTAACTTAACCCTTGAAGTCCAGGTATCATTCTGGTACACCTACGCTGCACTCCCTCCAAGGCCAATATATCCTTCCTAAGATGTGATGCCTAGAACTGCTCACAGTGCTCCAGGTGTGGTCTAACTCGGGTTTTGTACAGCTGCAGGGTTTTGGCCTCAGCTGGAGTCTTGTGTACAGTTCTGGGCACCACACTTTAGGAAGGATGTCAAGGCCTTGGAGAGGGTGCAGAGGAGGTTGACCAGGATGGTACCAGGGATGAGGGACTTCAGTTATGTGGAGAGATTGGAGAAGCTGGGATTGTTCCCCTTAGAGCAGAGAAGGTTAAGAGGAGACCTAATAGAGATGTTCAAAATGATGAGGGGATTTGATCGAGCAAGTAGGGAGAAACTGTTCACTTTGGCAAGTGGGTCGGTAACCAAAGGTCACAGATTTAAAATAGTTACTAAAAGAACTAGAGGTGAAATGAGGAGAATTGTTTTCATACAGAGGGTTGTTAAGATCTGGAACGCACCATCTGAAAGGATGCTGGAATCAGGTTCCACAGGAACTTTCAAACAGTAATTGGACGAGTCCTTGAAGAGGACTAGTTTGCAGAGTTCTGGGGATAAAGCTGGGGTGTGGGACTAAATTGGACAGCTCTTTCAAAGACACGATGGGCCAAATCACCTCCTTCTGTGCTGTTAGATTCTATGATCAGTGTGAAGTCGCTGGTGTCTCTTCAACTCCCCGGAGCTTTTAAAGCTCTTCCCACAGTCAGAACATTTAAAGGGCCTCTCGTCAGTGTGAACTCGCTGATGTGTCAGCAGGTTGGATGAATTAGCGAATCCCTTCCCACACACAGAGCAGCTGAACGGCCTCTCCCCAGTGTGAACTCGCCGATGTGCCAGCAGGGTGCATGACTGAGCGAATCCCTTCCCACACACGGAGCAGGTGAACGGTCTCTCCCCAGTGTGAACTCGCTGGTGTACCAGCAGGCGGGATGACAGAGTGAATCCTTTCCCACACACAGAGCAAGTGAATGGTCTCTCCCCAGTGTGAACTCGCTGATGTACCAGCAGGTTGGATGACTGAGTGAATCCCTTCCCACACATGGAGCAGGTAAACGGCCTCTCCCCAGTGTGTAGGCGTTGGTGTTTCTTGAGCTCCTCGGAGCTTTTAAAACTCTTCCCACACTCAAAACATTTAAAGGGTCTCTCGTTAGTGTGAACTCGCTGGTGCCCCTTCAGCTCCCTGGAGCTTTTAAAGCTCTTCCCACAGTCAGAACATTGAAAGGGTCTCTCGTCAGTGTGAACTCGCTGGTGTTTCAGCAGGGTGGATGACTGAGTGAATCCCTTCCCACACACGGAGCAGGTGAACGGTCTCTCCCCAGTGTGAACTCGCTGATGTACCATCAGGTCGAATGACTGAATGAATCCCTTCCCACACACGCAGCAGGTGAATGGCCTCTCCCCAGTGTGTAGGTGTTGGTGTCTCTTCAACTCCCCGGAGCTTTTAAAGCTCATCCCACAGTCAGAACATTTAAAGGGTCTCTCGTCCGTGTGAACTCGCTGGTGTACCAGCAGGTAGGATGAATCAGTGAATCCCTTCCCACACACGGAGCAGGTGAACGGTCTCTCCCCAGTGTGTAGGAGCCAGTGTCCCTTCAGCTTCTGGGGGCATTTAAAGCTCTTCCCACAGTCAGAACATTTAAAAGGTCTCTCGTCAGTGTGAATAAGTTGGTGTTGCTTTAGTACCTTGGGGCTTTTAAAGCTCTTCCCACAGTCAGAACATTGAAATGGTCTCTCATCAGTGTGAACTCCCTGGTGTCCCTTCAGATACCGAGCGCTTTTAAAGCTCTTCCCACAGTCAGAACATTGAAATGGTCTCTCGTCAGTGTGAATAAGTTGGTGTCGCTTTAGTACCTTGGGGCTTTTAAAGCTCTTCCCACAGTCAGAACATTGAAATGGTCTCTCATCAGTGTGAACTCCCTGGTGTCCCTTCAGATACCGAGCGCTTTTAAAGCTCTTCCCACAGTCAGAACATTGAAATGGTCTCTCGTCAGTGTGAATAAGTTGGTGTCGCTTTAGTACCTTGGGGCTTTTAAAGCTCTTCCCAGTCAGAACATTGAAATGGTCTCTCATCAGTGTGAACTCCCTGGTGTCCCTTCAGATGCCGAGCACTTTTAAAGCTCTTCACACAGTCAGAACATTGAAATGGTCTCTCCTCAGTGTGAACTCGCTGGTGTGTTTGCAGATGGGATGAACAAACAAATCCCTTTCCACACAAGGAGCAGGTGAACAGACTGTCCCTGGTGTGACTGCCCCGTTGAACTTCCAATGCAGACGGGGAACTGAAGGCCTTCCCGCCGTCCCCACCTTTACCCGGTTTCTCCCTGGTGTGACGGTGCACGTGTCTCACCAGGTCAGGCGATCGGCTGAATCCGCGTCCACACACCGAACACGTGTGCGGTTTGTCTGCGTTGCGATCCCTGCTCTCTCCTTCCATGTGCAAAGGCCGATGATATTCAGGTCCTGATGAATCCAGCGACTCTGTCAGATCTTGACGTGATGTTTGGTCTGAGCTTCCCGCCTGTAACTGCTCCACTTCTACAACCCTGTAAATTGAGATCAGAAAAGGATCAGAGGCAAACTGTTGTTTAATTTTCCCCTTTCCGAACATGGGGCAGTGAAGCTGATTTTCAGGCCCCAGCTGCTGCACAGGTTGGTTGAAAGGATCAGCAGTAATGGCGGCTGTAATACCCACAAGCCCCCCGCGCTCCAGAAAGCACTCTTGACTCTGAGTCCCGCGCATGTGCTCATGGCACCCGCGCTCTCCCTCCTGCTCTACAATCGCCCGTCCCGATCAGTCCGCAACATGCATGCTCAGCACACAAAACCCCGCGGTTGGAACATCGGGCGTGCATGCGGAGCCGCAACATCTGGTACGCATGCGCGGCTCAGGTGGGGGCGAGTCGGTGTTTCGCCTCAGCCGCCAGGGAGGTGCGCATGCGCAGGATGACCCAACATTCTTCCCGTCAGCAATCACTCCCTCGTTTCTTTAATAAAAACAGAAAATGCTGGAAATACTCAGCAGGTCAGGCAGCATCTGTGGAGAGAGAAACAGAGTTAACGTTTCAGGTCGATGACCATTTGTCAGAACTGCTTGCTCTTTAGTGTCAGCCAGTGGCTCAGTGGGCAGCACTCTCGCCTCCGAGTCAGAAAGTTGTGGGTTCATAGTCCCACTCCAGAGACTTGAGCACAAAAATCCAGGCTGACATTCCAGTGCAGTGCTGAGGGAGTGCGGCACTGTCGGAGGTGCGGTCTTTCAGATGAGATGTTAAATTGAGGCCCTGTTTGCTCTCTCAGGTGGATGTAAAAGATCCCATGGCATTATTTCAGGAAAGAAAGACTTGCATTTATATAGTGCCACCAGATATCCTAAAGTGCTTTACAGCCAATGAAGTACTACAATGAAGTAGTCACTGTTGTAATGTGGGAAAGAGCAGGGGAATTATCCCCGGTGTCTGAGCCAATGTTTATCCCTCAATCAACATAAAAAATGATAGATTATCTGGTCATTATCACATTGCTGTTTGTGGGAGCTTGCTGTGCGCTAATTGACTGCCGCATTTCCTACATTACAACAGTGACTACACTGCAAAAGTACTTCATTGGCTGTAAAGTACTTTGGCACGTCTGGTGGTGGTGAAAGGCGCTATATAAATGCAAGTCTTTCTTTCTTCACTGGTCTCACCAGCGACCTCTTCTGGCGGTTGGTTGATTGACAGACGAGAGTCCGCGCATGCGCACAGGGAGCGGCGGTTTGTGCCGAGTCCGGCACAGCGACCCCTCCCGGTCACCAAGGGTAATGACCGCGCATGCCCAGAGGAGACCAACCCCCTCCCCCACTCGGAGCTGCGCCTGCGCACTCGGATCCTGCCGGACGGAGTCGGCGCGGGGCCATTCCGGGGAAAGGCCTTGGTGTCGGTTCCAGAGTCACGATAGGTGACGCGAAGTGAGTTTTCTCCGCTCCGATTGGGTGGAGAATGCCGCGGGATGGATCGGGAGAGAATCGAGAGAAATAGAAAAACCTCAGAGTCCGCGAGGCCCCGGACCGAGCGGCGGCACTTGGACGGTGCACCTGATCTCCTCGGGGACACGTCACCCGGGCCCGCCGCCTGATTGACGGCAGCTTCCCACCAATAGGGAGCGAGCGGGGCGGGGCTGGACGAGCGAGCCGGCGGCGGGTCCTCCAACCAATCGGGGAGCCCGAGGGGCGGGACTATCAGCACCCAGTGGGCGGGGCTGGAGGAGCGAGCCGGCGGCGGGCCCTCCAACCAATCGGGGAGCCCGAGGGGCGGGACTATCAGCACCCAGTGGGCGGGGCTGGAGGAGCGAGCTGGCGGCGGGCCCTCCAACCAATCGGGGAGCCCGAGGGGGCGGGACTAGCGACACCCAGTGGGCGAGGCTGGAGGAGCGAGCCGGCGGCGGGTCCTCCAACCAATCGGGGAGCCCGAGGGGCGGGGCTTGCGGCACCCAGTGGGCGGGGCTGGAGGAGCGAGCCGGCAGCGGGTCCTCCAACCAATCGGGGAGCCCAAGGGGCGGGACTAGCGCCGGCTGATTGTCTGATCCGCAGGGCAGCGAGTTTCTCCAGTCCCTTGTTCGGGGCCAGGGGAGGCTGTGGGCCTTTATTCCCCGCATTGGACACAAGGCTCTTTATCTCAGGCATAGGGTGACGTCGCACTGAAACTTTCCGTCCTCCTTTACAAAGATGGCTGCCGTTAACCTGGGCTTGTAAGGGGAAGAAATCCCCGCAACTGCAAACAAGGGATCTTCAGCTTATTATTGGGGGCTTGCCTCCTGCACGAGTTGTTTATGAAGCCTCCCCACCCACCTACAGGTCCATTACTCCCTCCGTCGCGATTTTTACCCGCTGCACCATCGCGCTCCCGGCTTCAGCTCCTCTCCATCTCCAGTAACGCACTGCGCATGCTCAATATACAGCCCCTCCTGCGCCTGCGCGCTGGGCTCTTGTAGGCTGGGTGCGGCACGTGGTCCACCGCGGGGAATGCTGGGTAAAAGACCAGATTAGTGAATGGAACATGATTTACTGTGATCAGATTGAGGACTGAACCATGTTCATTCTAGTAGTCATGGTTTGTTTCTGCTGATCTTAATAACTCCTGTATCTGCGCTGGAGATTAATATTGTTTAAATAGTGAATAAATAAAGCTCGAGGAACAGCACCTCATCTTTCGATTCGGCACTTTACAGCCTTCTGGACTCAACGTTGAGTTCAACAATTTCAGACTTTAACCCTTACTCCCATTTTTCATGCTGTATGATTTTGCCATCCCCATTTGCAACATTTTCCAAGACTCGGTTTCACAGCCACACCTCTTTCCTCAGCACCTGTCTCCGGTTCCAACTTATTCCACGTGGATTCCAACTGAACTTCCACCCTTCCTGTTTCAGATCCACCCAGGATAACTTTCCTGCCTCTTACTTTAGTAATATCTGTTACATCTCTAGCTTTTTCCAGTTCTGATGAAGGGTCCCAGACCTGAAACGTTAATTCTGTTTCTCTCTCCACGGATGCTGCCTGGCCTGCTGAGTATTTCCAGCATTTTCTGTTGTTATTTCAGTGAATAAATAAGCTTTGTTTAAAACACAGTGTGTCAAATATTTGATTTCTCCATGATAAGAGAAGACGAATTGATGTTCTGTTCCAGACTGTTTAATTTCTGGGCCTTTTCTTACTCTAGATTATTTCCGTTCTCATCTCGTTCGCCTTCTACCACATCAAACCCCAAGCTTGATCCGTTTACATAGAAACATAGAAGATAGGAGCCGGAGTAGGCCATTCGGCCCCTCGATCCTGCTCCGCCATTCAATGAGATCATGGCTGATCATCCAAATTCAGTACCCGGTCCCTGCCTTCTCCCCATATCCCTTGATCCCTTTAGCTCTAAGAAATATATCTAACTCCTTCTTGAATATATTTAAAGACTTGGCCTCAACCGCCTTCTGTGGTAGAGAATTCCACAGGTTCACCACTCTCTGGGTGAAGAAATTCTTCCTCATCTCTGTCCTGAATGGCTTACCCCTTATCCTTAGACTATGACCCCTGGTTCTGGACTCTCCGACCATCAGGAACATTCTACCTGCATCTAATTTGTCCAGACCTGTCAGAATTTCATAAGTTTCGATGAGATCCCCTCTCATTCTTCTAAACTCCAGCCAGTATAAGCCCAATCGACCCAATCTCTCCTCATACGTCATTCCTGCCATCCCAGGGATCAGCCTTGTGAATCTTCGCTGAACTCCTTCCATGGTAAGAACATCCTTCCTCAGATAAGGCGACCAAAACTGCACACAGTACTCAAGGTGTGGTCTCACCAAGGCCCTGTCCAACTGCAGCAGGACATCCTTGCTCCTGTACTCAAACCCTTTTGCTATGAAGGCCAACATACCATTTGCCTTCTTCACCGCCTGCTACACCTGCATGCTTACCTTCAGCGACTGGTGCACAAAGGACACCCAGGTCTCGTTGCACTTCCCCTTCTCCCAATCTATTGCCATTCAGATAACAGTCTGCCTTTCTGTTTTTGACACCAAAGTGGACAACCTCGCATTTATCCACGTTATATTGCATCTGCCACGCTTCTGCCCAATCACCCAACCTCTGGGATCTCAGAAAACACCATGAATATACAACTGGTGGATTTGACTGCTGTTTTACAATCATAATTCTCCATTTGTGTGTGTGCCCGTGCATTATAACTATCAATCAGCAGCCTTTCCTTTCCCCACTGTGGAAATGTAAAAGCGATTGTTAATTCAGTACCAGTTTGAGACTTCGTAAAATTCAGTACTTTGCTGTTTCACTAACGCTGCCACTAGTGCAATAAACACACAACAGCAACAGAGGGGCAAGGAGAATGTATGAGAAATGATTAGTGGTAACATAATAGGGAACACTAATGCCTTTTATAAACATATAGTGAAAGAATAGTCCAAGGAAAGGTGGGGCCGATTACTGACCAAAAAGGCAATCTTGTGGAAGCAGAGGACATGGCTGAGGTACTAAATTAACACTTTACCTCCGTATTCACTAAAAGGAGAGGATGCTGCCAATCGTACAGTAAAGGAGGAGGTGGTAGAGAAATTGGACAGGATATAAATCGATTAGGACGATGTACTAAATTGGTTGGCAGGGCTCAAAGTAGAAATGTCACCCGCTCTGCCACAATCTTCCAATCCTTAGATATGGGAAAGGTGCCAGAGGACGGGAGGGCTGCAAACGTTACTTCCCTGTTCAAAAAAGGAGCGCGCGATGAACCAAATAACTACAGGCCACTCAGCTTAACATCGGTGTTATTTCCGAAACACAATTAACCGTCACTTGGAAGAACATGGGTTTATTAGCGACAGACAAAATGGATTTTATTTAAAGGCAAATCTAACCTGGCTGACTTGAATGAGCCAATGGATGAAATAGGAGAGGGTTGATGAAGGTAGTGCAGTTGATGTTCTGTTTCTGGACTTTCAGAAGGCCTTTGATAAAGTACCTCATAATAGACTGGTGAACAAAATTGGAGCCAATGATATTAAAGGAGCAGTGGCAGCGTGGATACTAAATTGGTGAAGGGACAGAAAACAGACAGTAGTTGTGAACCGATATTGTTCACACTGGAGGGAAGTTTACAGTGTCCCCAGGGGGCGGGATTAGGACCACTGCTCTTTGATTTATTTCAGTGACATGGACTTGGGTATACAGGGCATAGTTTAAAAGTTTGTCGATGACACGAATCTCGGAAAAGTCGTAAACCGTGAGGAGGACAGCAGAAGACTTCAGGAGGAAATAGAGACACTGGTGAAATGGGCAGACACATGGCAGGTGAAGTTTAATGCAGAGAAGTGTGAAATGCTGCATTTTGGAAGGAAGAATGAGGCGATGCAATTTAAACCAACTGGTACAATTTAAAGGGGTTGCAGGAACAGTAAAACTTGGGGGTATAGATACAGAAATCTTTGACGGTGGCAGGACAGGACGATAAGGCTTTTAGAAACGTATATGGGAGCATTGGCTTTATAAATAGAGGCACAGGAACATCGGAAGAGGAGTAGGCCGCTCATTCACTCCAGCTTGTTCCTCCATTCAATTCGATCATGGCTGAGCTGTATCTTAACTCCATCTCCCCGCCTTGGTTCCATATCCCTAAATACCATTGCCTAACACAAATCTATCAATGGCAGTTTGTCATTTTCAATTGACCGAACCTCAACAGCTTCTTGAGGGCGAGTGTTCTAGATTTCCACTGCACTGTGTCTGAAGAAATGCTTTGTAACATCACCGCTGAACGGCCTCGCTCTGCGGTTAAGGTTACGTGGACCCCTAGTTCTCTCCGCTCATCCACAGTTCCTAACTTCTAACATCACCCCTGAACGGCCTCGCTCTGCAGTTAAGGTTACGTGGACCCCTAGTTCTCTCTGCCCATCCACAGTTCCTAACATCACCCCTGAACGGCCTCGCTCTGCGGTTAAGGTTACGTGGACCCCTCGTTCTCTCTGCCCATCCACAGTTCCTAACTTCTAACATCACCCCTGAACGGCCTCGCTCTGCGGTTAAGGTTACGTGGACCCCTCGTTCTCTCTGCCCATCCACAGTTCCTAACTTCTAACATCACCCCTGAACGGCCTCGCTCTGCGGTTAAGGTTACGTGGACCCCTCGTTCTCTCTGCCCATCCACAGTTCCTAACTTCTAACATCACCCCTGAACGGCCTCGCTCTGCGGTTAAGGTTACGTGGACCCCTAGTTCTCTCTGCCCACCCACAGTTCCTAACTTCTAACATCACCCCTGAACGGCCTCGCTCTGCGGTTAAGGTTACGTGGACCCCTCGTTCTCTCTGCCCATCCACAGTTCCTAACATCACCCCTGAACGGCCTCGCTCTGCGGTTAAGGTTACGTGGACCCCTCGTTCTCTCTGCCCATCCACAGTTCCTAACTTCTAACCTCACCCCTGAACGGCCTCGCTCTGCGGTTAAGGTTACGTGGACCCCCAGTTCTCTCTGCCCATCCACAGTTCCTAACTTCTAACCATTCAGAACATTCTCTGATCGATCCTTTTCAGGTCCAACGTGAATGAGCTCATTTCTTTCTGAAGTGAGGGGATTGCGACAAACTTGCTCAATCCACTCCAGGAGGGTGGGTTCTCCGGCGTTCTGAATGTTATTTAATATTGGTGTCGCGAGTCTAACGCCCTTGAACGTCTATGTGGACACGGTGTCAAGATGTAATTAGAGTGGGAGGAGGCTCCCGTGGAGTATAAACACAGCATAGACCACTTGAGCCGAATGGACTCTTTCTCTGCTGCAGTTTCGATGTAAATCTAATCTGCCCCGAACTGTCACAAACTCCAATCTCTGTGACTGTGACCATGGTGTGTAACCCTTCCTTGTCCATCATTCACCTTCCCACAGCATTCGATATAGTCTCATCTGGCATTCTTTTCCATGTCATGGCCTCCACTGTCCATCCCATAAAACTGATCCTCATGTGCTTCCTGTCCTAGCTCCCTGATCGCAGATCGCAAATCTCCAGCAATGGGTTAACTTTTGTCTTTCTATCCACACCTATATTGTTGGCCAATATTGAACCGATGATGCTGCTTCTGGTGCATAGTAACCGATTACTGTAGCGCCGGAGGCAGATTGGATTGTTTCAATATCTGCTTCTTGGGATTTGCCAGGGCATTGAAATCTCTGTGCCGAGATTGCCTCATCAGGCACCTCCATTGACTGGGCGAGGCTGCATCATAGACCCATAATATGATACAGCACAGGAGGTCATTCAGCCCATCAGGCACCTCCATTGACTGGGCGAGGCTGCATCATAGACCCATAATATGATACAGCACAGGAGGTCATTCAGCCCATCAGGCACCTCCATTGACGAGGCGAGGCTGCATCATAGACCCATAATATGATACAGCACAGGAGGTCATTCAGCCCATCACACCGGTGCTGACTCTTTGGAAGAGCTATCCCATTATTACCACTGCCCCTCTCTTTCCCCATAGCCCTGTAAATGTTTTCCCTTCAAGTATTTATCCAATTCCCATTTCAATGTTACAACAGAATCTGCTTCCTCCACCCTTTCGGACAATGCATTCCAGATCACACTAACTCGCTGTGTAACACAATGTTACCTCACCACCCTTTCGGACAATGCATTCCAGATCTCACTAACTCGCTGTGTAACACAATGTTACCTCACCACCCTTTCGGACAATGCATTCCAGATCTCACTAACTCGCTGTGTAACACAATGTTACCTCACCACCCTTTCGGACAATGCATTCCAGATCTCACTAACTCGCTGTGTAACACAATGTTACCTCACCACCCTTTCGGGCAATGCATTCCAGATCACACTAACTCGCTGTGTAACACAATGTTACCTCACCACCCTTTCAGACAATGCATTCCAGATCTCACTAACTCGCTGTGTAACACAATGTTACCTCACCACCCTTTCGGACAATGCATTCCAGATCACACTAACTCACTGTGTAACACAATGTTACCTCACCACCCTTTCGGACAATGCATTCCAGATCTCACTAACTCGCTGTGTAACACAATGTTACCTCACCACCCTTTCGGACAATGCATTCCAGATCTCACTAACTCGCTGTGTAACACAATGTTACCTCACCACCCTTTCGGACAATGCATTCCAGATCACACTAACTCGCTGTGTAACACAATGTTACCTCACCACCCTTTCGGACAATGCATTCCAGATCACACTAACTCGCTGTGTAACACAATGTTACCTCACCACCCTTTCGGACAATGCATTCCAGATCTCACTAACTCGCTGTGTAACACAATGTTACCTCACCACCCTTTCGGACAATGCATTCCAGATCTCACTAACTCGCTGTGTAACACAATGTTACCTCACCACCCTTTCGGACAATGCATTCCAGATCTCACTAACTCGCTGTGTAACACAATGTTACCTCACCACCCTTTCGGGCAATGCATTCCAGATCACACTAACTCGCTGTGTAACACAATGTTGCCTCACCACCCTTTCGGACAATGCATTCCAGATCACACTAACTCGCTGTGTAACACAATGTTACCTCACCACCCTTTCGGACAATGCATTCCAGATCACACTAACTCGCTGTGTAACACAATGTTACCTCACCACCCTTTCGGACAATGCATTCCAGATCACACTAACTCGCTGTGTAACACAATGTTACCTCACCACCCTTTCGGACAATGCATTCCAGATCACACTAACTCGCTGTGTAACACAATGTTACCTCACCACCCTTTCGGGCAATGCATTCCAGATCTCACTAACTCGCTGTGTAACACATTGTTACCTCTCCACCCTTTCGGACAATGCATTCCAGATCTCACTAACTCGCTGTGTAACACAATGTTACCTCACCACCCTTTCGGGCAATGCATTCCAGATCACACTAACTCGCTGTGTAACACAATGTTACCTCACCTTGCCTGTGGCTCGTTTTCCACTCACTTTAAATCTGCGTCGTCTGGTTACTGACCCTTCTGCCAATGGAAACAGTTCCTCCTTATTTACTCATCAAAACCATTCATGAGTTTCAACAGCTCTATAAAATCTTCGTTTAACCAACTCTGCTCTAAAGAGAACAAACCAGTCTCTCCCCAGAACGGAAGTCCCTGATCCTTAGTACAATTCTCTCAAATCTCTTCTGCACCATCTCCAAGGCCTTGATATCCTCCCTAAAGTGCGGTGCCCAGAATTGAAAACCATACTCCAGCTGAGGCCTAACCAGTCTGTTGTAACAGTTGAACATCACTTCCTTGCTGTTATTCGCTATTCCTCCTGTAATAAAGCCGAGGACATGGCTCATGGTGTCAGCACTTGACTAATGAGCACTGTCGGAGGCGAGGACATTCACCACTGCTCCACTAATATTAACAGTGGTGTCACTTTAAGCAGATTGGTGACGTAATATCTTTAGGGGTCTTACAATATCTGGAAACCTCAAATACATAACTGGTTTGATCTGACTGCTGTTTTACAATTATAATTCTCCACGTGTGCACGTGTCCCGCTGTGTGTCTAACAAACTCTCAGTCAGCGTCCTTCCCTTTCCCCACTGGGGAAATGTGAAAGTGATTCAGTCCCGGATCAGTCATTTCTCCAAACTTAAGTTGATGTTATTCGCCGGCATTAAGTTATAACCCAATTTGAGACCTTGTAAGATGGAGTTTTCTGCTGTTTGACACACGCAGACTCTGGTATAATAAACACACGACAACAACAGCAACACCGTAGGGAATCAAGCTGAATACAGAAAGTACAGAGGAGAAATCAAAAACAAACTAAGAGGGGCACGGAAAAACTGAGGAAAGATTAGTGGGAATAGAATAGGGAACATTAAAATCTTTCTTAAACATGTAAAGCCTAAAAGGAGAGTCAATGGAAAGGTGCGATGATTAAGGACCAAAAGGGCAATCTTCTGGTGGATGCAGTGGGCATGGCTGAGGTACTGAATGAGTACTTTGCATCTGCCTTCACTAAAGAAGAGGATGCTGCCAATGTTACAGTGAAGGAGAGGGTGGTAGTGAAATTGGACAGGATATAAATAGACCAAGAGGATGTAGTGAAACAGTTGACAGCGCTCAAAGTGGAAGTGTCATGGTCTGGATGGGATGCATCCTGGGTTACTGAGAGAAGGAAGGCTCTGGCCACAATCTTTGAATCCTCCTTGGATAGGGGAGTGGTGCCACAGGACTGGGGATTTGCAAATGTTACCCCCTTGTTTAAAAACGGAGCGTGTGGTAAACCAATGAACTACAGGCGAATCAGTCTAGCGCCGGTGTTCAGGAACCTTCTGGAGATAAATCATTGAGAACCTGCTAAGATATCATCTCTCCTTACAGCAGTAATTGACTCCTTGATTAATATTGCAACACCCACTCCTCTTTAACACCCCCCTCTGTCTTGCCTGAAGATTCTATACCCTGGAATACTGAGCTGCCAGTCCTGCCCCTCCCTCAACCATGTCTCTGTGATAACAATATCATACTCCCATGTGTTCATCAACACCTTGAATTCATCTGCTTTACTCGCAAGACTCCTTGCATTAAAATAAATGCCATCCAGCCTTGCCATGCTCCCTTGTGCCGTTACATATTTGCTCTGCCTTGCAGGCTGACCTGTTTTTTCCTCTATATTTGGCTGTGCATCACCCTCTACTGTAGCTCCACTCTGTATCCCATCCCCCTGCCAAGTTAGTTTAAACTCCCAACAGTACTAACAAACCTCCCTGCAAGGATGTTGGTCCCGTTCCGGTTCAGGTGCAAACCGTCCGACTTGTACAGGTCCCACCTTCCCCAGAAGCAGAGCCAGTGATCCAGGAAACTAAAGCCCTCCCTCCTGCACCAACTCTTCAGCCACACATTCATCTGCTCTATCCACCTATTCCTATTTTCTCACTAGCACATGGCACTGGGAGCAATCCAGAGATTACAACCTTTGAGGTCCTGCTTTTTAATCTGCTACCTAGCTCCCTAAATTCTTGTTGCAGGACCTCATCCCGCTTTCTATCTATGTCCTTGGTACCAATGTGAACCACGACCTCTGACTGTTCGCCCTCCCCCTTCAGAATGCCCTGCAGCCGTTCAGTGACATCCCTGACCCTGGCACCAAGGAGGCAACATACCATCCTGGAGTCACATCTGCAGCCACAGAAATGTCTATCTGTTCCCCTTACGATAGAATCCCCCATCACTATTGCTCTCCCACTCTTTTTCCTCCCCTCCTGTGCAGCTGAGCCACTCGTAGTGCCACGGACTTGGCTCTTGCTGCATTCCCCTCAGAAAGCATCTCCCCCAGCAGTATCCAAAACGGAAAATCTGTTGGCGAGGGAGATGGACCCTGCACTACCTTCCTAGTTCTTTTACTCTGTCTGGCGGTCACCCATTCCATCTGACCACCTCGTTAGACGAGCTATCTATGAAGATCTCAGCTTTGCGGATGCTCCACAGTGACTCCAGCCGCAGCTCCAGCTCAGAAACGTGGATTTCGAGTAGCTGCAGCTGGAGACACTTCCTGCACACATGTTCGCCCTGGACACCGAAAGTGTCCCCGACTTCCCACATAGCACAGGAGGAGCACTCCACACTGCCGAGCTGCCCTGCCATGTCCTACCCTTAATTTACTCCCTTTAAAGAATATTAAATACACTCGGGACCTTACTTCCCTTTAAACACTACTTATGCTAAACTAGAGACCTTACTTTTACTTTAACGACTGGACTGTAGAAATACTCACCAGGTCCTTCTTCCCAATCAGCTCCTTCCCTGGTTGCGACGTCACTTTAGCGGTTTTGCAGTTTGACTGCTCCCGCTCTCACTCTTTCCTGCAGTCCTGTGACGTCTCTCCTCGATTTTGCTGTACTTTTGGAATTCGCTGGACTTGTAGCTGTCTCCTCACTGCTGCCGACTCCTTGAAGGTCCGCGCTGTCCTCGGCCTCCCGCTGTATTTATGCCTCCTCGCTGCTGCTGCCGACTCCTCGCAGGTCCGCGCTATCCTCGGCCTCCCGCTGTATTTATGCCTCCTCGCTGCTGCTGCTGCCGACTCCTCGCAGGTCCGCGCTGTCCTCGGCCTCACGCTGTATTTATGCCTCCTCGCTGCTGCTGCTGCCGACTTCTCGCAGGTCCGCGCTGTCCTCGGCCTCCCGCTGTATTTATGCCTCCTCGCTGCTGCTGCCGCCAACTCCTCGCAGGTTCTCTTTAGAGCAGAAAAATGTTAATTGGGAGATTTAATAGAGGTGTTCAAAATCATGAAGGTGTTTCCATAGAGTAAATAAGGAGCAACTGTACCCACTGACAGAAGGGTCGGTAGAGGAGACGGATTTAACGTAATTGACAAAATGCCAGAGGGGAGGTAAGATCAGATTGTTTTTAGGCATCGTGTTATGATCTGGAATGCAATGTCTGAATGAGTGATGGGAGCAGAGACAATAGTAACTTTTAAACCTGAATTAGTGAAACACACGAAGGGGAGAACATTAGCAGTGCTCTGGGCACAGAGCAGGGGAGTGGGACACATTGGTCTGCTCTTTCAAAGAGCCGGTACAGGCCCGCTGTGCCCAATGGCCTCATTCTGTGCTGTCTGGTCCCAAGTTTCTATAGTATCAACCTCGAACTTTGTTCCTGAGCGAGTAATAAATGATAAATGTACCTGAATGCTATTTACAGAAGCAGACCTTTAGCATGTGAAATTGCATTGGGAAGTTTAATTCTGTTAACCAGCAAACGATGACCAAAAATTGATAAAAAAGGGAGAAAAATCGACTGAGTACACCAGCAAGAAACATTTAAAAATTGTAGGAGCTTCTGAAAGTAAGTAAACATGAAGAGTAGCAAAAAGTAAGCATTGGTCCCTTAGAGGCTGAGACAGGAGAAATTATAATGGGAAATGAGGAAATGGCAGAGACTTTAAACAAATATTTTGTATCTGTCTTCACAGTAGAAAACACAAATAGCGTACCAAAAATAGCAGGGAACCAAGGGACTAATGAAAGGACTGACATCAATTACTTTCAGTTCCTTCGAGAAAAAAAGTACTTGAGAAACTAATGGGACTAAAAACCGACAAATCCCCAGGACCTGACGGCCGACATCCTAGGGCTCTACAAGAGGTGGCTGAAGAGAGAGTGGATGCATTGGTTGTGATCTTCCAAAATTCCCTAGATTCTGGAACAGTCCCAGCGGATTAGAAGGTAGAAAAAGTAACCCCGCTATTCTAGAAAGGGGGAAGAGAGAAAGCAGGGAACTACAGGCCAGTGAGCCTGGCGTCAGGAAAATGCTGGAATCCATTATTAAGGGAGGGGTAAGAGGGCACTTAGAAAATCATATGATCAGGCGGAGTCAACATGGTTTTATGAAAGAGAAATCATGCTATTAGTGTTTTTTGAGGATGCAACTAGCTGGATAGATAATGGGGAACTGGTGGATGTCAAATATTTGGATTGCCAAAAGGCATTTGATAAGGTGCCACATAAAAGGTTGCTGTGCAAGATAAGGACTCATGGGGTTGAGGGGAATATATTAGCTACAAGGACAGGTTGGAGAAGCTGGATTTGTTTTCATTAGAGCAAAGGAGGTTGAGGGGTGATTTGATCGAGGTGAACAAGATTATGACGGGTTTGGATAGACTAGACAGGGAAAGGCTGTTCCCACTAATGGATGGTACGAGGACTAGGGGACACAGATTTAAGGTTTTGGACAAGAGATACAGGGGGGATGAGAATAAAAACCTTTTTACGCAGCGAGTGGTGAGGACCGGGAACTCGCTGCCGATGGAAGTGGTGGAAGCGGAGACACTCGATGTTTTCAAGGGGAGACTGGATAGGCACTTGAGGGAAATAAACTTGCAGGGCTACGGGGATAGAGCGGGGGAATGGGACTGACTGGATTGCTCCACAGAGAGCCGGCACGGACTCGATGGGCCGAATGGCCTCCTTCTGTGCCATTATGACTATTAGCATTGATAGAGGATTGGTTAACTGACAGAAAACAGAGAGTAGGGATAAACAGGACATTTTCAGCTTGGCAGGCTAGTGGGGTGCCACAAGGATCAGTGCTTGGGCCTCTGCTATTTACAATCTATATTACTGACTTAGATGAAGGGACCGAGTGCAATGGATCCAAGTTTGCTGCTGATACAAAGCTAGGTGGGACAGTAAGCTATGGGGACACAGAGCCTGCAAAGGGATATGGGCAGTCTAAGTGTGCGGGCAGTAAGGTGACAGATGGAATATAATGTGGGGAAATGTGTGCGTATTCACTTTAGTAGGAAGAACAGAAAAACAGAACCTTTTTTAAATGGTGAAAAATTATTAAATGTTGGTGTTCAGAGAGATTTAGGTGTTCTCGTACAGGAAACAAAGTTAGCATGCAGGTACCGCGAGCAATTGGGCAGGCGGATGGCATGTTGGCCTTTATTACAAGGGGTTGGGATACAACAGTGAGGAAGTCTTGCTACAATTGGACAGGGCTTTGGTGAGACAACACCCGGAGTACCGCGCACAGTTTTGGTCTCATGTCGATAAAGGATGGGATAAAGACATGAGAGAGAAATGATCTTAGCTCCGAAAATAAAGTTAAAAAATCAGTTTGGGTGGAGCCAAGAAACAGCAAGGGGCAGAAAACATTGGTTGGAGGTGTTTATAGGCCCCAAACTGTAGTTGTAATGTAGGGCGGCGTATAATTGAGGGAACTAGAGGTGCATGTAGCAAGGGTAATATAGTAATCATGGGGGATTTTAAGCGATGTATAGATTGGGGAAACCAAATCTGCAGTAATAGTGTGGGGACATCATCTGAGTCAATGGGACTCTCTCTGAACTTTCTCCCCAGTCCATCTCCAGGACCAGTGTGTATCTGAGTCAATGGGACTCTCTCTGACCTTTCTCCCCAGTCCATCTCCAGGACCAGTGAGTATCTGAGTCAATGGGACTCTCTGACCTTTCTCCCCAGTCCATCTCCAGGGCCAGTGTGTATCTGAGTCAATGGGACTCTCTGACCTTTCTCCCCAGTCCATCTCCAGGACCAGTGAGTATCTGAGTCAATGGGACTCTCTCTGACCTTTCTCCCCAGTCCATCTCCAGGACCAGAGTGTATCTGAGTCAATGGGGCTCTCTCTGAACTTTCTCCCCAGTCCATCTCCAGGACCAGTGTGTATCTGTGGTGATTATTCTTTATGTTTAGTAAGAAGTATTGTAATTGGTTGTTTGTTTCCTGCCTTGAGATATATGCTGTAAACTCATTGGTAGTTGATGTAATGTGATTTGTGGTGGCCATCTTAATTTCAGTTCTCTACAGCCTTGGTTGGGACTGGGTGTTGAAAGATCTGCTACTGGATTTTTAAAGTTAATAAAGCCTAGATTTAGAAAGGCAAATCTACTCTTTATTTCAATTTATTAACTTTAAGTTAGAATGGAGCGATATCTTCAACCGGAACGATTCAATGCTGACCCTAATTCTGCAGGAGTGGATGATAAATGGAAACACTGGTATCGTACATTAAAAAACTTTTTGGGTGCGTTGGATCAAGAGTCTCTAAATAAGCTGAATATGCTGATCAACTACATTGCTCCGGATGTGTATAAGTATATTTTGGACTGTGAAACTTACGCATTGGCTATTTCTACATTGGAAAAGATTTTTGTTAAACCAAAGAATGAGGTATTTGCACGTCACCTTCTATCTGCCCGTAGGCAGCAGGTGGGAGAATCTTTGGATACTTATTTACAAGCACTTCGGCGCCTTAGTGCTAACTGTAATTATAAGGCTGTGACAGCAGAAGAATATAAGGAAGAATCGGTACGGGATGCTTTTAATGGATTACTGTCTAGATCAATTAGTCAGCGGTTGTTAGAAAATAAGACTTTGGATCGTAAGAGTGCTTTCGAGCAAGCCTCTACATTGGATGTGGCTCAGAGAAGTTCGGATTCTTATGCTCTTTTTAATCGGCCTGCAACTGTGGTTTCGGCAGTTCCAGATGAAAAGGAATTATGTGGACTTAATAGGAGTGGTTTACTAGATTCTGAAACAGTTTCTACTTCGGTGGCTGTTGCCTCTTGGATTTAGAAGTGTTATTTTTGTGGGAACGTCCGGCACCCTCGTCTGAAGTGTCCTGCTCGGGAGGCTGTGTGTAGTAAATGCGGCAAGAGAGGTCATTATGCACGTGTTTGTAAATCATCAGGTTCAATTACCTCCTCTGCGACTATTCAGCCTTTAGATAGGGCGTTTATTGCATCAATTTCTGCTGCATTTGCTCATGGCCTAAACAAAGCTATAGTTACGGCCCAAGTTAATGGGTTAGAAGTGAAGGCCCTTATAAAACTCTCGGTACTGCCCGTATCTATAAGTCTTCAGTTTGCGAAGGAGAAGCGTTTGAAAATTTCGCCTGTTACTTATCAGGTGTGTATGGCTCAGACGACTCTCACTTCACAAGTAGCTGGTTGTTGCCTTGTGAAATTGATTCTTCTAGGTCATATGTATACTGATATACGCCTATCTGTTCTGCCTAATCTCTGTGCGGATATTTTGATTGGTCATGATGTGCTTCAATTACACGAGTCTCTCAGTCTTTCGTTTGGAGGGACTAAGCCACCTTTATCTATTTGTGGATTAACACCTTCCATTTCTCCATTATCACTTTTTTCCAATTTGATGCCAGATTGTAAGCCAATTGCTACCAAGTCAAGAAGGTATAGCAGTCAGGATAGAGAATTGATTAATTCTGAAGTTCAACGTCTTTTATTGGAAGGAATCATTGAACCTAGTTGTTCGTCTTGGCGGGCACAGGTAGTTGTCACCACTAACGAGAGACATAAGAAACAAATGGTGATAGACTACTCCCAAACCATTAATAGGTATACTCAATTAGATACGTACCCTTTGCCTAAGATTGATGAGCTTATCAACAAAGTATCTCAGTATAAGGTTTTTAGCACTATTGATTTAAAGAGTGCTCATCAGATTCCTATTGTTAAGAGGGATCAACCATATATGGCCGTTGAGGCTGGCGGAAAGCTGTATCAGTTTTGCCGAATACCATTTGGTGTTACTAATGGTGTTGCTTGTTTTCAACGGGCAATGGATGCTTTTCTAAGTGATAACTCTCTCTCTCTCTCTCTCTCTCTGACACCTTTTCATACTTAGATGACATCACGGTGTGTGGCAAATCAAGGGTGGAGCATGATTCTAATTTAGAAAGATTCCTTCAAGCTGCGGAAAAAGTTGGTTTAACTTTCAATAAAGAGAAGTGTACCTTTTCGACCACTGAGGTAAATCTACTGGGGTACATTATCTCGGGAAACAAGATTAAACCAGACCCAGAACATCTGTGACCATTGATTGATTTACCTTGTCCTACTAATTCTAAGGCTTTGCAACGAGTTGTTGGACTGTTTTCTTACTATTCTAATTGGATTGCAAATTTTTCACAGAAGATCCGGCCTCTTATTCGGGTTACGACATATCCTCTATCATGGGAGGCCAGGACGTGTTTTGATCATTTTAAAAAGGATATCCTTGGAGCAGTTGTGCATTCTATTGAGGAGCAGGTTCCTTTTGTGATTGAGACGGATGCTTCTGATTTTGCAATTGGGGCTACGCTGAACCAAAATGGAAGACCTGTGGCCTTTTTCTCACGTACCTTGAACAATAGCGAAAAAAGGCATTCCTCAATAAAGAGGCGTATGCAATAGTAGAAGCACTGCGTAAATGGAGGCATTATTTATCGGGGCGACATTTTACGTTGGGAACTGATCAAAAGTCTGTGTCCTTTATGTTTGATGTCAAACATTTTGGAAAGATTAAGAATGATAAAATAATGAGGTGGAGGATTGAGTTGGCATGTTACCATTTTGATACAGTTTATCGTCCGGGGAAGGATAATGTTGCTGCTGATGCGCTGTCGAGGGCTTAATTGTTCTGTGATTCACGGAGATACGCTTATTAATCTTCACAATGCCTTATGCCATCCTGGGGTTACGCGGATGATACACTTCGTACGCAGTAAGAATTTGCCCTTTTCAGTTGAAGACGTCAAGCAGATGACTTCATCATGTTCTATCTGTGCTCGGTGTAAACCGAATTTCTTTAAGCCTCAACGAGCTCATCTTATAAAGGCTACTTCTCCTTTTGAACGTTTGAGCGTCGATTTTAAGGGGCCTCTTCCTTCAACGACTCAAAATCGATATATATTTACTGTTGTGGATGAGTTTTCAAGGTTCCCTTTTGCTTTTCCTTGCGCAGATGTATCAGCTGCTACAGTTATCAAATGTCTGACTCAACTTTTTGTCATTTTTGGGATGCCTGCGTATATCCATTCGGATCAGGGAAGTTCTTTTATGTCTTCCCAGTTGAAGGAATACCTTCAGAGTCGGGGAATCTCTACTAGTAGAACTACCCCGTATAATCCCCAGGGTAATGGACAGTGCGAACGATACAATGGGGTGATCTGGAAGGCAGTTATGTTGGCTTTGACATCCCG
Source organism: Somniosus microcephalus (assembly GCF_052327205.1). NCBI lineage: Eukaryota > Metazoa > Chordata > Chondrichthyes > Squaliformes > Somniosidae > Somniosus > Somniosus microcephalus. The sequence continues at coordinate 223,109 of NW_028225335.1, read as the reverse complement.
GAACCTTAAGAATACACAGTGGGAAATGGTACTGCCTGATGCCCTGCATTCCATTAGATCATTGCTTTCAACAGCTACTAATGTGACCCCCCATGAAAGGCTCTTCAACTATCCGCGGAGATCTACTACGGGATATTCGGTACCTTCATGGCTTACTATGCAGGGACCTGTGCTGCTTCGACGCCATGTTAGATTGCCAAAATATGATCCTTTAGTGGAGGAGGTGGAGCTGTTGGAGGCAAATTCCCAATATGCTCATATTCGATTCCAAGATGGGAAAGAAAGTACTGTTTCAATTAAAGACTTGGCTCCTTGTGGTGGCCAGCCCTCTTCTGAGGATATTAACAATAGTCATGATTCAGATAATGTGGATGTCGTTACAGATACTACAAATATTTCCAATCCTATTGCAGATAATTATACTTCTATTAGTCAGCCTTCGATGGATGTTCATGACCGTCCCCGTTTACCTCCTGATGGGATTTCCAATCCGGAAACCGTTGATAATCGGGATATGGATAGCCTTCCTGCAGAAGATACTTCTGTGTCTCCTGGTGTGGGAGGGCAAGGAATTTCACCAGGGTTAAGAAGGTCGACACGAACAAGATATCCGGTCGACCGACTGAAAATGGACTTTTAAATTGATAGTAATGTTTTAAAATTGTTGAAATATTATATTTGTATTGTTTTAGTTGTAAATAATTAATTGTAAATTGTAAAGGTTATTTAGGTTGGAGTATATTTTAAAAGGAGGGGTGAATGTGGTGATTATTCTTCATGTTTAGTAAGAAGTATTGTAATTGGTTGTTTGTTTCCTGCCTTGAGATATATGCTGTAAACTCATTGGTAGTTGATGTCATGTGATTTGTGGTGGCCATCTTAAATTCAGTTCTCTACAGCCTTGGTTGGGACTGGGTGTTGAAAGATCTGCTACTGGATTTTTAAAGTTAATAAAGCCTAGATTTAGAAAGGCAAATCTACTTTTTATTTCAATATCTGAGTCAATGGGACTCTCTCTGACCTTTCTCCCCAGTCCATCTCCAGGACCAGTGTGTATCTGAGTCAATGGGACTCTCTCTGACCTTTTTCCCCAATCGATCTCTGAATCGGAAGAGTTCTCTCCGGTTGGTGCTCACAATCCTGTGTTGGTTCACCTGCTGTCGTTCCTCAGTCTACAATCCCAGTTTACTCTCAGCTGTGAACCTCTCAATCACTCAGTCTTTCACCAGGAAATCTAATTATGGCAGGACAGAAAATAACAATATCAACAGTGTGAAGTAATATAATAGACATTTCTTCTGCTTCATAAAAATAAAAGTTTGGGTCCAAGTACTTCGGTCTGATGTTGTCCCTTTTCTCAGATCCCCGCCATGCCCGCCTGGGCTTCCAGCAAATCACCAAGGTTCTGGATAGAAATGTACAATTTCCCTGTGCTTTAGGCAAACCGAAGCTGGGGCAATCTTTCCCAGGTAACACACTGACTGATCTCACTGGGCCCATCCTCCCCGGGTTACACACTGCCTGATCTCACTGGGCCCATCCTCCCCAGGTTACACACTGTCTGATCTCACTGGGCCCATCCTCCCCGGGTTACACACTGCCTGATCTCACTGGGCCCATCCTCCCCGGGTTACACACTGTCTGATCTCACTGGGCCCATCCTCCCCGGGTTACACAATCATAGAAACTTACTGCACAGAAGGCCGCCATTCGGCCCATCTTGTCCGAGTCGGCTGACAAAGATCTATCCCCTCTAATCCCACTTTCCAGCACTTGGTCCATAGCCTGGTAGCTTACGGCACTTCAAGTGCATATCCAAGCAGTTTTTAAACGTGATGAGTGTCTCTGTCTCTACCACCCTTTCAGGCAGTGAGCTCCAGACCTCCACCACCCTCGGTGTAAAAAACTCACCTCAAAACCCCTCTAATCCTTGGACCATCTGCTTTAAATCTATGCCCCCTGGCTATTGACCTCTCCACTAAGGGAAATAGGTCCTTCCTATCCACTCAATCTAGGCCCCTAATAATTTGATACACCTCAATCGAGTCTCCCCTTGGCCTTCTCTGTTCCAAAGAAAAGAACCCCAGCCTATCCAATCTTTCCACATAGCAAAAATTCCCCAGCCCAGGCAAAATCCCCGTAAATCTCCTCTGCACCCTCTGGTGCAATCACACCCTTCCTGTAATGTGTTGACCAGAACTGCACGCAGTATTCTAGCCGAGGCCTAACTAGTGTTTTATACAGTTCACGCATTACCTCCCAGCTCTTATATTCTATGCCTCGGCTAGTAAAGACCTTTCTCCCCAGTCCATCCACTAGAGGGTGCAGAGCAGATGTAATTTTTTTCACCCAGAGGGTGATAGGGGTCTGGAACTCACTGCCTGAAAGGGTGGTAGAGGCAGAGACCCTCAGCACATTAAAAAAGTACTTGGGTGTACACTTGAAGAGCTGTAACCTACAGGGCTGTGGAGCAAGAGTCTGCAGGACAAGTTCATGGAATCCATTCGGGACAGTTTCCTGGAACAAAATGTCATGGAACCAACAATGTTAGAACTTGTATTGTGTAATAAGACCGGGTCAATTAGCAACCTCATCGTAAAGGATCCAGTGGGGCAGAGTGATCATAATGTTAGAACTTCACATTAATTTTGAGAGAGTGACTTGCCTAAGTCCGAAACTAGTGTCTTAAACTTAAATAAAGCCAATTACATAGGTGTGAGGGGCGAGTTGGCTGAGGTAGATTGGAAAAATAGATTAAAAGGTATGGCGGTAGATAAGCAGTGGCTAGCATGTAAAGAAATATTTCATAATTCTCAACTAAAATACATTCCATTGAGAAACAAAAACTCCACGGGAAGTGATCCAACCATGGCTAACTAAAGAAGGTAAGGATAGCATTAGATTGACAGAAGCTTATAATGTTGCAAAGAATAATAGTAAGCCTGAGGATTGAGAGAGTTTCAGAAACCAGCATAAGAGTGACCAAAAATTGATCCTCCTCCCCCCAGAGATTACCCGAGAGGCCGGCGCTGCTGTAAATGCCGGAGATTCTCTGATCCACACTCACCGCACCATCCGCCGCTCCTCAGTCCCGCCGCCATTTTATCTCCTTCCACAAACCGGAGCCTGATCCGGGGACTGCGAGCAGCACCGAGCATGCGCACTGCGGTCACGCAGCCCGCGCTTAAAGTCCCTCACGGAGTCCATCTCTTCTATTGGCTGCGACTCGTAGATTGACAGCTGCGCTCACCAATCGCAGCCCGAAACGACTCGGGGCCCCGCCCACTGTTAAAAGGCCGCCGCCAGCTCCGGGGTCACGTGGCTCCTGATCGGCCGTTCAACCGCCTCAGCGCGCGGGTGAGGTCATAGCCCCGCCCACCCGCGAGCCCTTGTTGCCCAAGGTGCCGGCCGGCGGTTGTCCCTTCTCCCCGGGCGGGCGGCGGCTGTCCTTCCCCCGGGGGTCGGACTCCTCTCTAACTCTGTTCTCCAACTACTCCTCCCCACTCCGGGCTGTCCCTTCTCCCCGGGCGGGCGGACTCCTCTCTTACTCTGTTCTCCAACTGCTCCTCCCCGCTCCGGGCTGCGGCTTTTATAGCAGCCGCCGGCCCCGCCCAGCCGCGCCTTCTGATTGGCTGAAAACACGGCAAATCTCCGCCTCTGATTGGCGCGTTTTTCAATCCGCTCCAACCTCGGACACCAACGAAAAAGGCGGCTTATAGAATAAGAGCTCGTCTGTTAATCAGACTGGTTATTGTTAAAATTATTGCATCTGTGGGACTGGATATTAACCAGTTATTAAAAACATTGCATCTGTGGGACTGAATAATAATCATTATTGTTTAAATTATTGCATCTGTGGGACTGAATATTAACCAGTTATTAAAATCATTGCATCTGTAGGACTGAATAATAATCATTATTGTTAAAATTATTGCATCTGTGGGACTGAATATTAACCAGTTATTAAAATCATTGCATCTGTGGGACTGAATAATAATCATTATTGTTAAAATTATTGCATCTGTGGGACTGAATATTAGCCAGTTATTAAAATCATTGCATCTGTGGGATTGAATAATAATCATTATTGTTTAAATTATTGCATGTGGATTGAATAATAATCATTATTGTTTAAATTATTGCATCTGTGGGATTGAATAATAATCGTTAAAATTATGGTATCTGGGACTGAATAATTAAAACTATGGCATTTGTGAGACTAAATAATAATCATTACTGCTAAAGATTGTCATCTGTGGGATTGAATAATCATTTTAATTAAAATTATAGCGTCTGTGGGACTGAATAATCATTAAAATGGCATCTGTGAGACTGAATAATTCATTATTAAATTTGAATTATGGCAAATTGATCCTTTAAAATGACTGGTTCCTGAATTGACAGATTTAATTTCATTTGAGCTTTTCAGCAACCCGCTTATAAATGAGTGCTTTGTACAAAACAGGGCAGTGACAATGCATCATTTTGTTATATATTTGTTAAATTTCAATCTATTTTAAATTAACGATATACTGTATTACGAAAACACACCAGCAAAATCTGAACATACGACAAAAAAATGAAAGTGAGGGTTAAATAAAGAAAGGATGATAAAACATTTTTTAAAAGAGTTTCATTCTTTATGCTGTCCATATTTCAAATGTCATTAGTCAAATGAAAATAAGTAGTCCCTTCTGGATCTCGTGAGTGGCTCTGAAAAGAGCCTTTGGGTTGAGTTTTTAAGGTGGGAGGAACGAGAGGCTTTATTTGCAGCTGGTGTATTTGGTGACTGCTTTCGTCCCCTCCGAGACGGCGTGCTTGGCCAGTTCCCCCGGGCAGCAGGAGGCGGACGGCGGTCTGGATCTCCTGGGAGGAGATGGTCTGGCGTTTGGTGTAATGGATCAGGCGGGAGGCCTCGCAGGACTCTGAGTGATTGATAGGGAATAAGGCGGACGTCAACCCTTTATATCAGAGGGGAGAAGAAGCTCTCCCGGTTTACCCTTACTGAAGTGCCAAACAACGGTCTGAATCCAAGAGGTTAAGGCTTTTATTAAGTAAGGACATAACATAATATTAACACAGGGCAACCATCATTCATCACCGACCCAGCCCTTATGAGTACAACCCAGCTCTTATAAGTAAGACTCACACCAATCCAGAGGGGCCGGGCTAAGGAAGAGCATTAGTGATTACACCTGTAAAACATTCCAGACATTAACAAGTACAACACAACAGCCAATACAAATGCCAGAACACAGTTATTTCATCACATTCACCCCCTGCTATAGATTCAGTCTGTCAGGAGGTCTAATAGTCCTCTGGGAATGACGTAACTCTTGCTGAGGCTCCTCCCAGGGTACTAACTCCGGTTCATTCAAAGTCCCAGAATGATCAGTGTTTTCCACACTGAGAGTTTGTGTCTCTAAAGGTCCAATACCATGATTAAAAACTACTCTCAGAGTCAAACTCTTTTTGAGCTCCAGCGGGTGCAAGATCTTTAATAGAGACCGTATCCTCTCGCCCATCCAGATATTGAATGTACGCATACTGGGGATTAGCATGGAGGAGTTGTACTTCCTCCACCAGTGGATCAGTCTTGTGGCCTCTCACATGTCTGCGCAACAGCACAGGGCCCGTGGTCGTCAACCATGTGGGTAACGATACTCCATTGGTAGCTTTTCTTGGAAAGCTAAACATCCTTTCATGAGGGGTGGCATTCGTCACTGTGCACAAAAGAGACCTTATGGAATGCAGCATGTCTGGCAGGACATCCTGCCAGCGAGAGGTCGGCAGGCCTCGCGACTTCAGAGACAGTACGATAGCCTTCCACACTGTCGCATTTTCTTTCTCGACCTGCCCATTACCACGAGGGTTATAGCTGGTAGTTCTACTCGTTGCAATCCCTTTCGATAGCAAAAACTGTCGCAATTCTTTGCTCATAAAGGCAGAACCCCTATCACTATGTATATAGTTAGGCATGCTGAACAAGGAAAACAGTTGGCAGAGGCATTTAATTACAACAGCACTAGTCACATCCGGACAGGGGATAACAAAAGGGAACCGAGAGTACTCGTCTATAATATTAAGAAAATAGACATTACGGTCGCTCGATGGAAGGGGACCTTTAAAATCGAGACTCAAACGCTCAAATGGTCGAGTTGCTTTAATAAGATGAGCTGGCTCGGACAGCTTATAGAAGCGGGGTTTGCATTCAGCACAAACACGACAGGTTCTGGTCATTGTCCGGACCTCCTCAATAGAGTAGTGTAGATTGTGAGACTTAATGAAGTGGTTCATTCTGGTAACCCCAGGGTGGCAGAGTGCGTCGTGGAGACTTTGAAGCTTATCTATACCCAGACTAGCACATACTCCTCGTGACAAAGCATCCGATGGCTCATTGAATACTCCAGGCCTGTACTGAATATCATAGTCATATGTTGACAGTTCTATTCGCCATCTTAAAATCTTATCATTTTTGATCTTGCCTCTCTGCTTAGTATTGAACATAAAGGCCACAGATCGCTGGCCAGTAATGAGCGTAAAACGTCGGCCAGCGAGATAATGCCTCCAATACCTGACTGCTTCAATAATTGCCTGTGCCTCCTTTTCCACTGAAGAATGTCGAACTACTGGTCCTTGCAATGTACGAGAGAAGAAAGCTACTGGTCTACCAGCTTGGTTAAGAGTTGCTGCCAACGCAAAATCAGATGCATCACTTTCCACTTGAAAAGGGATCTTCTCATCCACGGCACATACCACTGCCTTCTCAATGTCCCGTTTGATATTAAAAAAAGCCTCCTGAGCTTCCGCCGACAGCGGAAAAGACGTCGACTTAATAAGAGGTCAGACTTTATCTGAGTAGTTAGCCACCCACTGGGCATAGTACGAGAAGAATCCCAGACACCTTCTTAAAGCTTTTACAGTGTGAGGTAAAGGTAATTCCTTAAGTGGGCGTTGTGGCGTACCGATCACAGAAAGGACACAATCCGCTTTTCGGTCCGTAGACTATAAATCGGGCATCATGCCTTTAAGAAGGATCACACCTTTAAGAAACTTGATCTGCAACATAGTTAAGCCCAGAGTGGGGGAGGAGCAGTCGAAGCTGTGGACTGATGAAAGGCAGTCGGACTTGGTGTAGTCTCTGACGCCATTTTTGAGTTCAAAATGCAGTCTCAACAATTAAACCTTTTCTGTTGAACCTCTCTGAGTTCAGTATTTCTTGCTAGGAGTACGTAGACTCCTACATTGGTGACCCCGACGCTCAGGACGACTCCTAAGCGTAACCATGGCTGACACAAACGCAGTTTCTGTGAAGCTGCCGGAGTTCTGGGAGAACCTAGCCACCGCCTGGTTCCTTCAAGCCGAATCGCAATTCCGACTCCGCGGCATCACCGCCGACGCAATGATGTACGACTACCTCCTCACCTCCCTGGGCAGCTCCACAATCACGAAAGTCTGGACAACACTACAAAACCCTTCGGAGGAAGGCAAGTACGCACATCTCAAGGCCACGCTCCTTAAAAAATTCACAGCCTCCCAATTTTTGCGCAACTGCCACCTCCTCGACCTCCCGGGCCTCGGTGACTCCACGCCGTCAGACTTGCTCTCACACATGCTTGCTCTGACCGACAAGAAACCGCCCGGCTCCCTCTTCCGCACGCTCTTTATCCGCCAACTACCTCCCAGCATCCGCCCGGCGGTTGTGGCGTCCAGCCTCATGGACCTTGAGGCCCTGGCCGATGAAGCCGATAATCTCCTGTCCGCCGGCTCCAACCACGCCGTCACCCCTGACCTGGCCTCCGCAGCGTCGGCGCGCGCTCCACCCTCTATCGCGTGGCCACACAGCTCAGCCACGAGGCCCCCACGTCCCCCAAGCCCTCCGACCCAGGGCTACTGCTACTTCCATACCCGGTTTGGTGCACGGGCACGCCGCTGCAGCCACCCCTGCACGTTTCCAACCGCCCCCACATTGGCCTACACTATGGCCGTGGGGCAAGCAGGCGCGCTGCTGTACGTTACGGACAGCGCCTCCGGACGCCGTTTCCTATGTGACACGGGTGTGCAGCGCAGCATCATCCCCGCGTCCACCCTCGAGATCCAGTGAGGCGGCTGCGGCCCTGCGCTGGCTGTCGCCAACGGCACCGACATCCGGACGTACGGCACCCGCACTGTCACCATCGACCTCGCAGGCCGCCGCTACCACTGGGAGTTTATCACCGCCAAGGTGCTCTCCCCGCTCCTCGGTGCGGATTTCCTGTGCGCCCACGGCCTGTTGGTCAACAGGCCTCGGCGCCGCTTCGTGGACATGAACACCATGTCACCTATCCCGGGCGCTATGGCCCCCTCCCAACCCGCCGAAATGGCGTGGCAGTGCCGCGCCCGCTCAACGGACAACTACTCAGCACTCCTGTCTGAGTTCCCAGCCCTCACCAACCCGACCTTCTCCGCGAAAGTTGCTAAGCACGGGGTAGAACACTTCATCCCCATCACAGGCACACCGGCGTATGCCCACGCCCGCAGGCTGGACCCAGCCAAGCTGGAGATCGCGCGGGCCGAGTTCGCCACAATGGAACAGCTCGGCATCATCCGCCGCTCCAACAGCCCCTGGGCCTCCCCACTCCACATCGTCACCAAACCCGATGGGGGATGGCGCCCCTGCGGGGACTACCGGCGCCTAAACGACGCCACCATGCCGGACTGGTACCCCATACCGCACATTCAAGACTTCTTGGCTAGACTGGCCGGCCGCTCAGTCTTCTCCAAAGTCGAACTGGTGCGCGGTTACCATCAGGTGCAAGTCCACCCCACGGACATTCCCAAAACGGCCATAATCACCCCTTTTGGGCTATTAGAGTTCCTCCGAATGCCCTTCGGCCTCAAAAACGCGGCCCAGGCCTTCCAGCAGCTCATGGACTCGGTCCTCCAGGACCTGAAGTTCCTCTTTGTCTACCTGGATGGCATCCTGGTAGCTAGTTCCTCCAAGCAGCTTCACATCGAGCACCTCCGCACCCTGTTCCAGCGGTCAGTGAGCACGGGCTCATCATCAGCCCAGCCAAGTGCCAATTCGGCCTCAGCAGGATCGAATTCCTCGGCCACCACATCACGCAGGACAGAGCCATTCCCCTGCCCGCCAAGGTGCAAGCCGTCCAGCAGTTCCCCCGGCCCACCACCATCAAAGGCCTCCAGGAGTTCTTGGGGATGATCAACTTTTACAACCGCTTCATTTCCGGAGCAGCCTCCCTCATGCGGCCCCTATACGAAGCCCTCCAGGGTAAGAAAGACAGAATGACGATCGAGTGGTCGGCGGACATGTTGACCGCTTTCGACTCGACCAAAAAGGCGCTCGCCGACACCACCATGCTCGCTCACCCACAGCCCAACGCCAGGGTGGCCCTCACCACGGACGCCTCCGACCACGCGGTCGGCGCCGTGTACGAACAGTGGGTCGACGGGGCCTGGCAACCGCTGGCCTTTTTCAGCCACCAACTGCGCCCCCCGGAGGCCAAATACAGCACCTTTGACCGCGAGCTCCTCGCACTGTACCTGGCAGTCCGCCATTTTAGATTTCTTCTGGAGGGCCGCCCCTTCACCGCGTTTGTCGACCACAAACCCCTGACATTCGCGATGGCAAAATCTGCGGACCCGTGGTCAGCCAGGCAACAACGCCAGCTCGCCGCGGTGTCCGAATTCACCACGAACATCCGGCACGTCTCCGGTCGAGACAACGTGGTGGCCGACTGCCTATCCCGCCTCGCCATCCACGGCGCCCACCTGGCAGTGGACTATGCTCAACTGGCAGCGGAGCAACGCACCGACCCCGATCTGCTCTCCGCGCCCACAACCCTCCCAGGGCTGCGACTGACCGATGTCGCCTGCGGCCCGTCCGCCGTCACAGTCAAATGCGACACCTCCTTGGCGCAACTCCACCCCGTAGTCCCGGCGTCCTGGTGAAAACGGGTGTTCGACATCGTCCACGGCCTCTCACACCCCGGCACCCGTGCGTCCATTAGACTGGTGGCCAACCGATTTGTCTGGCGCGGCCTGCGCAAAGATGTGCGCGTCTGGTCCAGATCCTGCATAGCTTGCCAGCGTGCCAAAATCCACCAGCACATCAAAGCCCCACTCGAGGAGTTCACCGTGCCAGAAAGAAGGTTTGACCACGTCCACATCGACCTCGTCGGTCCCCTGCCGCCATCACAAGGTCACACGCACCTGCTGACAATCGTGGACCGTACCACCCGCTGGCCCGAGGCCATTCCACTGACGTCCACCACCACCGCCGACATCGCGAGGGCGTTCATCGGTACCTGGGTCGCTCGGTTCGGCGTCCCCTCCGACATGACCAGCGCCAGGGAGCCGGGTTCGAATCCGGCCTCGGGTGACTGTGCAAACTCCACACAGACATCCTCCCCGTGTTTGCGTGGGTTTCCTCCGGATGCTCCGGTTTCCTCCCACAGTCCAAAGATGTGCGGGTTAGGTTGATTGGCTATGATAGATTGACCCTTAGCGTTAGGGGGATTAAATACGTGGGGTTACGGGGATAGGGTGGGATATGTGTTGGTGTAGGGGTTACGGGGATCGGGTGGGATATGTGTCAGTGCAGGCTCGATGGGCCGAAATGGCCTCTATCTGCATTGTGGGGTTTCTGTGATTCTGTGATGACGTCGGATAGAGGCCCGCAGTTCACCTCTGATCTGTGGGCTGCCATCGCCCGAAACCTCGGGGTGGCCGTTCACCACACCACGGCTTACCACCCCCAAGCCAACGGACTGTGCGAGCGATTCCACAGGTCCATGAAGGCGTCCCTCCGCGCCAGCCTCGAGGACGAGGCTTGGGTCGACCGCCTCCCGTGGGTGCTACTTGGCCTACGCTCCGCGGTCAAGGAAGACCTGCAAGCCTCGGCGGCGGAACTCGTGTACGGCCAGCCGCTGCGCGTACCTGGAGAGTTCCTGCCCACCGCCACGACCCCCTGGTCGGCTGACCAGCAATGCCGCGCTTTCGCCAACCGAGCACAACAGTTCGCTCCGGTACCCACCGGCCGCCACGGCGAACCAGCAACCCAGAGAAGGTCACAGACTTAGGTAGCAGTGGGGAAATTAAAAACCAGAGCGTGTCAGGAAGGGGCAGAAGGTATGGAGTAAAAGGTAAAGAAATAAAAAGGGCAAAAGCAGGAACTAAGTGTCACAAAACATCTTTGAAAGTTCTCTATCTGAATGCACGTAACATTCATAACAAAATAGATGAGTTAATGGCATAAATAACTACATATGGGTATGATCTTGTGGCCATTACAGAAACATGGCTGCAGGGTGACAATGCCTGGGAATTAAACATACCAGGTTATTTAACGATCAGGAAGGACAGGCAGGAAGGAAGGGGAGGTGGGGTGGCTATGTTAATAAAGGAAGGAATCACTGCAATACAGAGAAATGATATTGAGTCAAAAGATTAGGATAATGAAACAGTTTGGGTGGAGGTAAGGAATAATAAGGGGAAAAAAACACGAGTGGGCGTAGTCTATAGGCCTCCGAACAGTGGCAACTCTGTTGGACGGAGTATCAATCAGGAAATAGTTGAGGCTTGTAATAAGGGAACATCTATAATTATGGGGGATTTCAACTATCATATTAATTGGACAAATCAAATTGGGCAGGGCAGCCTTGAGGATGAGTTCATTGAGTGTATTAGGGATGGGTTTCTTGAGCAGTATGTAACTGAACCGACCAGGGGACAAGCAACCTTAGATCTGGTCCTGTGTAATGAGACAGGATTAATTAAAAATGTCCTAGTAAAGGATCCCCTTGGAATGAGTGACCATAACATGGTTGAATTCCATATTCAATTAGAGGGTGAGAAGGTTGGATCTCAAACAAGCGTGCTAAGCTTGAATAAAGGAAACTATGAAGGTATGAGAGCGGAATTGAGTAGAGTGGATTGGGAAAATAGATTAAAGGGTAAGACGATACATGATCAGTGGTGTACATTTAAGGAGTTATTTTACAACTTCCCAAAAAAATATATTCCACTGAGAAGAAAAGGGTGTAAAAGAAAAGACAGCCATCCGTGGCTAAGTAAAGAAATTAAGGATAGTATTCAACTAAAAACAAGGGCATATAAGGTAGCCAAATCTAGTGGGAGGATAGAGGATTGGGAAAACTTTAAAAGACAGCAAAAAATAACAAAAAGATTGATTAAGAAAGGGAAGATAGATTATGAAAGTAAATTAGCAAAAAATATAAAAACAGATAGTAAGAGTTGTTATAGTTATATAAAAAGAAAAAGGGTGGCTAAAGTAAATGTTGGTCCCTTAGAGGATGAGACCGGGAAATTAATGGTGGGAAATATGGAGATGGCAAAAACACTGAATGAATATTTTACATCAGTCTTTACAGTAGAAGACACTAAGAATATCCCAACACTGGACAAACAGGGGGCTAAAGGAGGGGAGGAGCTAGACGCGATCAAAATCACTAAGGAAGTGGTACTCGGTAAAATAATGGGACTCAAGGCGGATAAATCACCTGGACCTGATGGCTTACATCCTAGGGTCTTGAGGGAAGTGGCGGTAGGGATTGTGGATGCATTGGTAATAATTTTCCAAAACTCCCTGGACTCAGCAAAGGTCCCGGCAGACTGGAAAACTGCTAATGTAACACCCTTGTTTAAAAAGGGCAGTAGACAGAAGACTGGAAACTATAGACCGGTTAGCCTAACATCTGTGGTAGGTAAAATTTTGGAGTCCATTATTAAGGAGACAGTAACAGGACATTTGGATAATCATAATTTAATAAGACAAAGTCAGCATGCTTTTATGAAGGGGAAGTCATGTTTGACAAATTTGCTGGAGTTCTTTGAGGAAGTAACGTATAGGGTGGATAAAGGGGAACCAGTGGACGTAGTGTATTTAGACTTCCAAAAGGCATTTGACAAGGTGCCACACAAAAGATTATTGCTTAAGATAAAAAATCACGGGATTGGGGGTAATATTCTGGCATGGATAGAGGATTGGCTATCTAACAGAAGGCAGAGAGTTGGGATAAATGGTTCATTCTCAGACTGGCAATCAGTAACTAGTGGTGTTCCGCAGGGGTCAGTGCTGGGTCCCCAACTCTTTACAATCTATATTAACGATTTGGAGGAGGGGACCGAGTGTAACATATCAAAGTTTGCAGATGATACTAAGATGGGAGGGAAAGTAGTGAGTGAGGAGGACATAAAAAACCTGCAAGGGAACATAGACAGGCTAAGTAAGTGGGCAGAGATTTGGCAGATGGAATACAATACTGGAAAGTGTGAGGTTATGCACTTTGGCAGGAAAAATCGTAGAGCAAGTTATTATCTTAATGGCAAGAAACTGGAAAGTACTGAAGTACAAAGGGATCTGGGGGTCCTGGTGCACGAAACTCAAAAGGTTAGTATGCAGGTGCAGCAAGTGATTAAGAAGGCCAATGGAATGTTGGCTTTCATTGCTAGGGGGATAGAATACAAAAATAGGGAGGTATTGCTTCAGTTGTACAAGGTATTGGTGAGACCGCACCTGGAATACTGCGTACAGTTTTGGTGTCCATACTTAAGAAAGGACATATTTGCTCTCGAGTCAGTACAAAGAAGGTTCACTCGGTTAATCCCGGGGATGAGGGGATGGACATATGAGGAGAGGTTGAGTAGATTGGGACTCTACTCATTGGAGTTCAGAAGAATGAGAGGCGATCTTATTGAAACATATAAGATTGTGAAGGGGTTGCATCGGGTGGATGCGGGGAGGATGTTCCCGATGATGGGTGAAACTAGAACTAGGGGGCATAGTCTTAGAATAAGGGGCTGCTCTTTCAAAACTGAGATGAGGAGGAACTACTTCACTCAGAGGGTGGTAGGTCCATGGAATATGCTGCCCCAAAAAGCTGTAGAAGCTACATCATTACATAAATTTAAAAACAGAAATAGACAGATTCCTAGAAGTCAAGGGAATTAAGGGTTCCGGGGAGCGGGCAGGAATTTGGACATGAGTCTAGGTTCGGATTGGTCATGGCACTGTGGGTAGCGGAGCGGGCCCAGGGGCCGTGTAGCCTGATCCTGCTCCTATTTTGTGTGTCTAATACTGTTAGATTCAGGAGATGGTTCTGTGATAGGGGATTGGCGGTTAGGATCAGATCAGCCATGATCTTATTGAATGGCGGAGCAGGCTCGAGGGGCCGATTGGCCTACTCCTGCTCCTATTTCTTATGTTCTTATGTTCTTATGTACCACCTAGCCTGCACATGGCCAAATTTGTTTTCATGCGCCATGATGCCCACCGAGGACCTCTATGGCCCCCATACGACGGACCCTACAAGGTACTCCAGACGGGGAACAAGTTCTTCCTCCTCGAAGTGGGCGGCAGAACTGACAAGGTGTCGTTTGACCGGCTCAAGCTGGCGCACCTAGAACCCGACGAACCCGTTCAAGTGGGCCAACCCCCACCGCGGGGCAGACTGCCTAAGAGCCCGACGCGTCCGACCGCCCCGCTCCCGACACCAACCGCCAAGAGCCGTTCCAGCCGTGCCATCAAGCCGCCATGCCGGTTCGTACACTCCCTACAAGCGGATTCTGGGGGGAGCTGTGTGGCGTACCGATCACAGAAAGGACACAATCCGCTTTTCGGTCTGTAGACTATAAATCAGGCATCATGCCTTTAAGAAGGATCACACCTTTAAGAAACTTGATCTGCAACATAGTTAAGCCCAGAGCGGGGGAGGAGCAGTCGAAGCTGTGGACTGATGAAAGGCAGTCGGACTTGGTGTAGTCTCTGACGCCATTTTTGTGTTCAACATGCAGTCTCAACAATTAAACCTTTTCTGTTGAACCTCTCCGAGTTCAGTATTTTTTGCTAGGAGTACGTAGACTCCTACAGCGTAATCTTTCAGGATCCGGCCCAATTACCCCATTCTCCACAACGCAACCAAGAATACACAAACGTGTAGTATTGAAGGTACACTTGTTTTCGTTGTAGGTCAGGTTTAACCTCTTTGCAGTCTCTAGGAACTTCGTGAGATTTTGATCATGCTCCCATTGGTCGCGCCCACAGATAGTAACATTGTCCAGGTACGGGAATGTTGCTTCCAATGCGTATTCATCCACCATACAATCCATCCCCCGTTGGAAGATGGATACCCCATTCGTCACTCCAAAGGGCGCCCTAAGGAATTGGTACAGGCGCCCATTAGCTTCGAAGGCCGTATAAGGTCGGTCTTCTATTTTAATGGGGAGTTGATGGTAGGCAGACTTTAAATCAATGGTGGAGAACACGCAGTACTGAGCAATCTGGTTCACCATCTCAGAAATACGAGGCAAAGGATAGGCGTCTAATTGGGTATACAAGTTTATAGTCCGGCTATAATCAACCACAAGTCTTTTCTTTTCATTAGTTTTAACCACCACCACCACCTGGGCACACCACGGGCTATTACTGTGTTCGATGATTCCCTCCCGTTGAAGCCTTTCCACTTCCTCTTTTATAAATTTTTTATCTTCTGAACGATACCGTCGACTCTTAGTCGCTATAGGTCTACAATTAGGAGCAAGGTTCATGAACAAAGAAGGCGGACTTATTTTTAAAGTAGAAAGGCCGCAGACTGTGAGCGGAGGCTGGGATCCACCATACTTAAGGGTGACGCTCTCATGCTGACACTGGAAGTCCAAGCCTAAAATTAAGTTCACACACAACTGAGGTAATATGAGGAGTTTAAAGTCCTTATACTCCGTATCCTTAACGGTCAATGTGACTTTACAATGTCCAGTTACCTCCGAAGTAAGGGACATAGACGCCATCACGATTTCACTTCGAGTAGGATACACCTTCAATGAACAGGAGTTAACAAGGTTGGGGTGTATAAAACTTTCAGTACTGCCACAGTTTATCAAACACCCAGTAGGACGACCATTAATCTTGATGTCCATCATAGATTTCGACAAGGAACTCGGTATGGGCTGGTCAACCGTAACCGAGGCAACAGCAGAGAAAACATCGGGTACAGGATTACCCTTACACACTTTACTAAAATGTCCCCGTTTCTTACATTTAAAACAGGTAGCCTCTCTGGCTGGGCATCTTTGCCTGGGATGTTTAGATTGGCCACAAAAATAACACTTAGACCCATGGGGTACAGCCGCAACAATAGGATTAAGTGGAGGCTCCTTTGGTGTTATGGATGCCTCCATACTCGGAGCACACGAGGCTGAAAGAGACGCATGGGCTGATGCATACACTTCTAAATTCTTCTGGGCTACCTCTAATGATCGAGCAGTAGCGACAACCGTTTTTAAAACTAACGAGTCATTCTCGAGAAATCTCTGTCTAATATAACTAGATCGGAGACCAGGTATGAAAGAATCGCGGATGGCTTCTTCCTGATACACTATGGCAGAGACAGCCTTGTAGTTGCAATCCTTAGCCAAAGCCTTAAGGTCCTGCAGGAAATCGTCCAGAGATTCCTCGGGTAATTGCCTGCGAGTAGACAAAAGATACCTGGCGTATACTTCGTTGACCGACTTAAGGTACTGGGCTTTAAGGGCTGCCAGGGCCTCTTCATAAGTAGTAATATCTTCAATTATGAAGTAAGTTTGATGACTTACCAAGTTGGTTAAAAGACCCAACTTGTTAACCGTCGGATCAGTGAATGATGCGATGAAGTGTTCAAAACATCGAAGCCAATGCGTAAATTTCTTCGACGCATCTGCCGAATGGGGATCGATATCCAAACGCTCTGGTTTCAATAATCGATCCATCTTCCAAAAGTTGTTACTTAATAAAATTGAAGTGCCGAACAATGGTCTGAATCCAAGAGGTTAAGGCTTAAAATTCAAGGCTTTTATTAAGTAAGAACAGAACATAATATTAACACAGGGCAACCATCATTCATCACCGACCCAGCCCTTATGAGTAAAACCCAGCTCTTATAAGTAAGACTCCCACCAATCCAAAGGATCCAGAGGGGCACTCTTTTGGTTGAACCAAACATAAACAAATACACTGTAACTAATAAAACTTTAAATAAACCTTAACAAATCAAATTAAAATTTGGTTGTCCAAATCAATTATGCACTCCAGTCCCCGCGGCGCCCACCGGTCGCGGAAATAGTCGAGCGTGCGGGCGGACACCGCGTGCTCCATCTCCAGGGCCACCCGGGCGCGAACATGGCCGCGGAAGAGAGGCAGGCAATCCGGCTGGACGACCCCTTCGACCGCCCGCTGCCAGGACCAATTGATGGCTTTTTTAACCAGGCCCAGGAGCAGACCCACGAGGAGGTCCTCCAACCTGCCCGCTCCCCTCCGCACCGGGTGACCGTAGATCAAGAGCGTGGGACTGAAGTGCAACCAAAAATCGAGGAGCAGCCCCTTCAAGTAATGGAAGAGGGGCTGCAACCTCTCACACTCTGTATATATATGAAAAACGGACTCCTCCTGGCCGCAGAAAAAACAGGCGGCCTGGGAGTCCGTGAACCTATTAAAAAATACATTGCACGGGACTGCTCCGTGCAACACCCTCCAGGCCAAGTCCCCAATAGAACAAGGGAGGACTCCCGCATAGAGAGCCCTCCACTGGGGACCTCCGCCTCCGCCGGAAGGCAAGACGGCGTGTCCGGACGGCAGGCGAAGATGGCAAAGTGGAGAGTGTGCAGGAGCAGCCCGTACAGGAAACACCTCCGTGTGGAATGAAAAGGCACGGAGGGTATTTCCTCGAGGCAGCTCAAGTTGTGAGGCGCCAGTTCCCAAGGGGGTTTCGGGGCCGGGCGCCGATGAGGAATTCCGTCCGAACGGGGGAAAGCTCGGACGGGATTGCCCCATGTGCTTCAGCCGCCTCGATATACCTTGTGGCGCCGGGGCGCAGTGTCGCTTTCATCGACTCGATGGCTTTGACCGCGAGCTGGACGTTGGCCCAAGACATGCGCCGCGCCAACTTCTCCGGCGCCATCCAGCCCGCTCCTCCACCATCGAGCAGGTCCCCGACTCTGGTCACCTTGCCAGGCACAGCCCTGCCCTCCGCCAGCTGCCTGAACCCGCGGTCGTGGAGGTGTGGATTCCTGAGCAGCGGCTCCCGAAGGACAGCCGCCATTCCTGACGGGGGAGAGCTCCGCCTGGAAGCGACGTAGTTCCAAACCCATAGCAGTTTCTGGTAAAAGACAGGCAGCTCCTGCAGGCTGGCACGCGTGCCGCCCACTTTCACAAACAGGAGCTGCATGTTGTAATTGAGGCCGTGCAGCTGGCGGAAAAAATACATCGCCAGCGCACACCATCTCGGAGGATTCTCGACGTACAGGTATCTCTGCAGCGTCTGAAGATGGAAAGTCGCAGCCTGGGTGCGAAGGCACACCAGCGCCTGACCGCCCTCCCTAAGCGGGAGACTCAGAACCGCGGCAGAGACCCAGTGCTTCCTTTTGTCCCAGAAGAAGTCGATGAGCTTCTTCTGCATCTTGGCGACAAACGCAGGCGGAGGGATCAAAGTGACCAACCGGTACCACAACATGGCAGCCACCAGCTGGTTTATGACCAGCGCTCGACCCCTGTAGGACAACACTCGGAGCAGTCCTGTCTAGCGTCCTAAGCGAGTGGCGACTTTGGCCTCCAACTCTTGCCAGTTCGCCGGCCAGGCGTCCTCGACAGGGCAAAGGTTCGGATCAGCCACAATCCTATTGAATGGCGGAGCAGGCCCGAGGGGCCGTAGGGTCTACTTCTGCTCCTACTTCTTATGTTCTTATGTTCTTTTTCTCTTCACATATCTATAAAAGCTTTTACAGCCAGTTTTTATGTTCCCTGCAAGCTTACTCTCATATTCTATTTTCCCCTTCTTAATTAATCCCTTTGTACTCCTTTGTTGAATCCTAAACTGCTCCCAATCCTCAGGTTTACTGCTTTTTCTGGCCAATTTATATGTCCTCTCCTTGGATCTTATGCTATCCCTAATTTCCCTTGTTAGCCACGGTTGAGTCACCTTTTTTGTTTTATTTTTATGCCAAACTGGGATGAATAAATTCTGTAGTTCATCCATGCGGTCTTTGAATGTTTGCCATTGCCTATCCACCGTCAACCCTTTGAGTGACATTCCCCAATCAATGCTACCCAACTCGTTCCTCAGATCATCGTAGTTTCCTTTATTTAAATTTAGGACCCGAGTCTCTGAGTCAACAATTTCATTCTCCATCTTAATTAAGAATTCGATCATATTATGATCACTCCGACCCAAGGGGCCTCGTACAACAAGATTGCTAATTAATCCTTTCTCGTTACATAATACCCAGTCTAAGATGGCCTGATCTCTGGTTGGTTCCTCGACATATTGGTCCAGGAAACCATCCCGTAAACATAAGAACATAAGAAATAGGAGCAGGAGTAGGCCATACGGCCCCTCGGGCCTGCTCCGCCATTCAATAGGATCATGGCTGATCTGAATCTAGACTCACGTCCACTTCCCTGCCCTCTCCCCGTAACCCCTAATTCCCTTATCTGCTAGGAAAATGTCTACCTCCATTTTAAATTTATTTAATGTTGCAGCTTCCACAGCTCTCTGGGGTAGCAAATTCCATAGATTTATTACCCTCTGAGTGAAGAAGTTTCTCCTCATCTCAGTTTTGAAAGGGCAGCCCCTTATTCTAAGATTATGCCCCCTAGTTCTAGTCTCACCCATCAGTGGAAACATCCTCACCGTATCCACCCGATCAAGCCCCCTCACAATCTTATATGTTTCGATAAGATCGCCTCTCATTCTTCTGAACTCCAATGAGTAGAGTCCCAACCTACTCAACCTTTCCTCATACGTCAACCCCCTCATCTCTGGAATCAACCGAGTGAACCTTCTCTGAACCGCATCGAGAGCAAGTATATCTTTTCTTAAATATGGAAACCAAAACTGCATGCAGTATTCCAGATGTGGCCTCACCAATACCCTGTATAACTGCAGCAAGACTTACCTGCTTTTATACTCCATCCCCCTTGCAATAAAAGCCAAGATTCCATTGGCCTTCCTGATCACCTGCTGCACCTGCATACTAACCTTCTGTGTTTCATGCACCAGGACCCCCAGATCCCTTTGTACTGTAGCACTTTGCAGTTTCTCTCCATTTAGATAATAACTTGCTCTTTGATTTTTCCTGCCAAAGTGCATAACCTCACACTTTCCAACATTATATTCCATCTGCCAAATCTCTGCCCACTCACTTAGCCTGTCTATGTCCTTTTGCAGGTTTTTTATGACCTCCTCACTCACTGCTTTCCCTCCCATCTTTGTATCGTCGGCAAACTTGGATATGTTGCACTCGGTCCCTTCCTCCAAATCGTTAATATAGATTGTAAAGAGTTGGGGTCCCAGCACTGACCCCTGTGGAACACCACTAGTTACTGATTGCTAGCCCGAGAACGAACCATTTATCCCAACTCTCTGTTTTCTGTTAGATAGCCAATCTTCCACCCATGCCAGCATATTACCCCCAATCCTGTAATTTTTTATCTTGGTCAGTAATCTTTTGTGTGGCACCTTGTCAAATGCCTTTTGGAAGTCCAAATACACCACATCCACTGGTTCCCCTTTATCCACCCTGTATGTTACATCCTCAAAGAATTCGAGCAAATTTGTCAAACATGACTTCCCCTTCGTAAAACCATGCTGACTCTGTCCTATTAAATTATGTTTATCCAAATGCTCTGTTACTGTTTCCTTAATAATGGACTCCAACATTTTGCCAACCACAGATGTTAGGCTAACTGGTCTATAGTTTCCAGCTTTTTGTCTACTTCCCTTCTTAAGTAAGGCTGTTACATTAGCAGTTTTCCAATCTGCCGGGACCTTTCCTGAGTCCAGGGAGTTCTGGAAAATGATCACTAATGCATCCACAATCCCTACCGCCACTTATCTCAAGACCCTAGGATGTAGGCCATCAGGTCCGGGGGATTTATTCGCCTTACGTCCCATTATTTTACTGAGTACCATCTCCTTAGTGATTTTAATCGTGTTTAGCTCCTCCGCCCCCACCCCCCCATTGCCCCCTGTTTGTCCAGTCTTGGGATATTTTTAGTGTCCTCTACTGTAAAGACTGATACAAAATATTTGTTCAGCATCTTTGCCATCTCCATGTTCCCCACCACTAGTTTCCCGGTCCCATCCTCTAAGGGACCAACGTTCACTTTAGCCACCCTTTTTCTTTTTATATAGCTGTAGAAACTCTTGCTATCTGTTTATATATTTTTTGCTAGTTTACTTTCGCAATCTATCTTCCCTTTCTTAATTAATCTTTTAGTTATTGTTTGCTGGCTTTTAAATGTTTCCCAATCTTCTATCCTCTAACTAGATTTGGCTACTTTATATGCCCTTGTTTTCAGTCGAATACTATCCTTTATTACTTTACTAAGCCACGGATGGCTGTCTTTTCTTTTACTCCCCTTTTTCCTCAGTGGAATATATTTATCTTGAAAGATGTGAAATAGCTCCTTGAATGTAGACCACTGCTCTTGTACCGTCTTACACTTTAATCTGTTTTCCCAGTCCACTTCAGTCAATTCTACTCTCATACCTTCATAGTCTCCTTTATTTAAGCTTAGTACGCTGGTTTGAGATCCAACTCTCTCACCCTCAAACTGAATTTGGAATTCAACCATATTATGGTCACTCAGTCCAAGGGGATCCTTTACTAGGACATTTTTTATTAATCCTGTCTCATTACACAGGACCACATCTAAGATTGCCTGCCCCCTGGTTGGTTCAGTTACATACTGCTCAGGGAACCCGTCCCTAACACACTCTATGAACTCTTCCTCAATGCTGCCCTGCCCAATTTGATTAGTCCAGTCAATATGAAAGTTAAAATCCCCCATGATTATAGCTGTTCCCTTATTACAAGCCCCAACTATTTCCTGATTTATCCTCCGACCAACAGAGTTGCAGCTGTTAGGAGGCCTATAGACTACGCCCACAAGTGACTTTTTCCCCTTATTATTCCTTATCTCCACCCAAACTGTTTCACTATCCTGATCCTTTGACCCAATATCATTTCTGACTATTGCAGTGATTCCATCCTTGATTAACATAGCAACCCCACCTCCCTTTCCTTCCTGTCTGTCCTTCCTAATTGTCAAATACCCTTGTATGTTTAGTTCCCAGTCATGATTATCTTGCAGCCATGTTTCCGTAATGGCCACCAGATCATACCCATGTGTAGTTATTTGCACCGTCAACTCGTCAATTTTGTTACAAATGCTGCGTGCATTCAGATAAAGAACTTTCAAATATGTTTTCTGACAATTTATTCCTGCTTTTACCACTTTTACTACTTTACCTTTATCATTATTCATTCTGTCCCTTCCTGACACGCTCTGGTTTTTAATTCCCCCACTGCTACCTTGCTCTATTGCCTTCTCCACTGTCATTTTTATTTTTCGCTCTCTTAAAACCTCCCCCCCACTAATTAGTTTAAAGCCCTCTCTACAGCCCTAGTTATTCGATTCACCAGGACTCTAGTCCCAGCACTGGCCAAGTGAAGTCCGTCCCAACGGAACAGCTCTCTCCTGTCCCAGTACTGATGCCAGTGTCCCAGGAAGCAAAACCCATTTCTCCCACACCAGTCTTTGAGCCACGCATTTAACTCTCTAATTTTATTTACCCTAGCCAAATTTGCACGTGGCTCAGGTAGTAATCCAGAGATTATTACCCTTGTGGTTCTGCTTTTTAATTTGGCCCCAAGCTGCTCAAACTCCCTCAGCAGAACCTCCTTCCTTGTCCTATCTATGTCGTTGGTACCAACATGGACGACGAAAACTGGATCCTCCCCCTCCCACTCCAAGTTTCTCTCCAGCCCAGAGGAGATGTCCTTAACCCTGGCACCGGGCAGGCAACACAGCCTTCGGGACTCTCGCTCTCAGCTGCAAAGAACTCTATCTATCCCCCTAACGATACTATCCCCTACCACTACAACATTTCTTTTAACTCCCCCCACTTGAATGGCCCCCCGCTCCATGGTGCTGTGGCCAGGTTGCTCATCCTCCCCGCAGTCCCTGTTCCCATCCCCACAGGGAGTAAGAGCCTCAAACCTGTTGGGCAAGAGCAAGGGCTGCGGCTCCTCCAACACTACCTCCTGGATCCCCGTACCTGCCTCACTTCTAGTCACACCATCCTGACCCTGGCCACGGACTACATCTGAATTAATTAATCTAATTGGTGTGACTACCTCCTGATACACAGAGTCCAGGTAACTCTCCCCCTCCCTGATTTGTCTCAGTGTTTGAAGCTCGGACTCCAGCTCTTCAACACGGAGCCGGAATTCCTCGAGCAGCCAACACTTACTGCAAATGTGATCACCGTGAGCATCAATGGTGTCCACCAGCTCCCACATATTGCAGCAGCAACACATCACCTGATCTCCCATTCTATGTAATTAATTACATTTATTAATATTATTTTTAAATACCTTCTGCCCCGATTCTAGATGATGAATATCGCACCTTAGAAACTATAAACCACAGAGTTTAAGCTTAAAAAAGAGAGAAATACTTACCAACCAATCACTTACCCGCTTTCTGGTGACGTCACACTTGGATTACTTTTTACCTCTCTCCTTCTCTCCGAGTTCCGAGTTCGGAGACTGGTAAACCTTACCTGGTCTCTGGGGCCTTTTATAGTCCCGCTCTGCCGCTCGAGATTCCCGCCGACACTGTGAGGCCTTACCTGGGTCTCTGGGGCATTTTATAGCCCCGCTCTGCCGCTCGAGATTCCCGCCGACACTGTGAGGCCTTACCTGGTCTCTGGGGCCTTTTATAGCCCCGCTCTGCCGCTCGAGATTCCCGCCGATGCTGTGAGGCCTTACCTGGTCTCTGGGGCCTTTTATAGCCCCGCTCTGCCGCTGAAATTCCCGCCGACGCTGTGAGGCCTTACCTGGTCTCTGGGCCTTTTATAGCCCCGCTCTGCCGCTCGAGATTCCCCCCGATGCTGTGAGGCCTTACCTGGTCTCTGGGCCTTTTATAGCCCCGCTCTGCCGCTCGAGATTCCCCCCGATGCTGTGAGGCCTTACCTGGTCTCTGGGGCCTTTTATAGCCCCGCCCTGCCGCTCGAGATTCCCGCCAACGCTCTGAGGCCTTACCTGGTCTCTGGGGCCTTTTATAGCCCCGCTCTGCCGCTCGAGATTCCCGCCGACACTGTGAGGCCTTACCTGGTCTCTGGGCCTTTTATAGCCCCGCTCTGCCGCTCGAGATTCCCCCCGATGCTGTGAGGCCTTACCTGGTCTCTGGGGCCTTTTATAGCCCCGCTCTGCCGCTCGAGATTCCCCCCGATGCTGTGAGGCCTTACCTGGTCTCTGGGGCCTTTTATAGTCCCGCTCTGCCGCTCGAGATTCCCGCCAACGCTCTGAGGCCTTACCTGGTCTCTGGGGCCTTTTATAGCCCCGCTCTGCCGCTCGAGATTCCCGCCGACACTGTGAGGCCTTACCTGGGTCTCTGGGGCCTTTTATAGCCCGCTCTGCCGCTCGAGATTCCCGCCGACACTGTGAGACCTTACCTGGTCTCTGGGGCCTTTTATAGCCCCGCTCTGCCGCTCGAGATTCCCGCCGACGCTGTGAGGCCTTACCTGGTCTCTGGGGCCTTTTATAGCCCCGCTCTGCCGCTCGAGATTCCCGCCGACACTGTGAGACCTTACCTGGTCTCTGGGGCCTTTTATAGTCCCGCTCTGCCGCTCGAGATTCCCGCCGACGCTCTGAGGCCTTACCTGGGTCTCTGGGGCCTTTTATAGCCCCGCTCTGCCGCTCGAGATTCCCGCTGACGCTGTGAGGCCTTACCTGGTCTCTGGGGCCTTTTATACCCCGCTCTGCCGCTCAGGTTTCCCACCGACGCTGTGAGGCCTTACCTGGTCTCTGGGTCCTTTTATAGTCCCGCTCTGCCGCTCAGGATTCCCACCGACGCTGTGAGGCCTTACCTGGTCTCTGGGGCCTTTTATACCCCGCTCTGCCGCTCAGGATTCCCGCCGACACTGTGAGGCCTTACCTGGTCTCTGGGGCCTTTTATACCCCGCTCTGCCGCTCGAGATTCCCGCCGACACTGTGAGGCCTTACCTGGTCTCTGGGGCCTTTTATAGCCCCGCTCTGCCGCTCGAGATTCCCGCCGACACTGTGAGGCCTTCCCTGGTCTCTGGGACTTTTATAGCCCCGCTCTGCCGCTCGAGATTCCCACCGACACTGTGAGGCCTTACCTGGTCTCTGGGGCCTTTTATAGCCCCGCTCTGCCGCTCGAGATTCCCGCCGACGCTCTGAGGCCTCACCTGGGTCTCTGGGGACTATTATAGCCCCGCTCTGCCGCTCAGGATTCCCGCCGACACTGTGAGGCCTTACCTGGTCTCTGGGGACTTGTATAGCCTCGCTCTGCCGCTCGAGATTCCCGCCGACACTGTGAGGCCTTACCTGGTCTCTGGGGCCTTTTATAGCCCCGCTCTGCCGCTCGAGATTCCTGCCGACGCTGTGAGGCCTTACCTGGTCTCTGGGGCCTTTTATAGCCTCGCTCTGCCGCTCGAGATTCCCCCCGACACTGTGAGGCCTTACCTGGTCTCTGGGGCCTTTTATAGCCTCGCTCTGCCGCTCGAGATTCCCGCCGACACTGTGAGGCCTTACCTGGTCTCTGGGGACTTTTATAGCCCCGCTCTGCCGCTCGAGATTCTCGCCGATGCTGTGAGGCCTTACCTGGTCTCTGGGGCCTTTTATAGCCCCGCTCTGCCGCTCGAGATTCCCGCCAACACTGTGAGGCCTTACCTGGTCTCTGGGGCCTTTTATAGCCCCGCTCTGCCGCTCGAGATTCTCGCCGATGCTGTGAGGCCTTACCTGGTCTCTGGGGCCTTTTATAGCCCCGCTCTGCCGCTCGAGATTCCCGCCGACACTGTGAGGCCTTACCTGGTCTCTGGGGCCTTTTATAGCCCCGCTCTGCCGCTCGAGATTCCTGCCGACACTGTGAGGCCTTACCTGGTCTCTGGGGCCTTTTATAGCCTCGCTCTGCCGCTCGAGATTCCCCCCGACACTGTGAGGCCTTACCTGGTCTCTGGGGACTTTTATAGCCCCGCTCTGCCGCTCGAGTTTCCCGCCAACGCTGTGAGGCCTCACTTGGTCTCTGGGGCCTTTTATAGCCCCGCTCTGCCGCTCGAGATTCCCGCCGACGCTGTGAGGCCTCACCTGGTCTCTGGGGCCTTTTATAGCCCCGCTCTGCCACTCGAGATTCCCGCCGACACTGTGAGGCCTCACCTGGTCTCTGGGGCCTTTTATAGCCCCGCTCTGCCGCTCAAGATTCCCCCCGACGCTGTGAGGCCTTACCTGGTCTCTGGGTCCTTTTATAGCCCCGCTCTGCCGCTCGAGATTCCCGCCGACACTGTGATGCCTTACCTGGGTCTCTGGGGCCTTTTATAGCCCCGCTCTGCCGCTCGAGATTCCCACCGACGCTGTGAGGCCTTACCTGGTCTCTGGGTCCTTTTATAGCCCCGCTCTGCCGCTCGAGATTCCCGCCGATGCTGTGAGGCCTTACCTGGTCTCTGGGTCCTTTTATAGCCCCGCTCTGCCGCTCGAGATTCCCGCCGACGGTGTGAGGCCTCACCTGGTCTCTGGGGCCTTTTATAGCCCCGCTCTGCCGCTTGAGATTCCCACCGACACTGTGAGGCCTTACCTGGCCTCTGGGGCCTTTTATACCCCGCTCTGCCGCTCGAGATTCCCGCCGACGCTGTGAGGCCTTACCTGGGTCTCTGGGGCCTTTTATACCCCGCTCTGCCGCTCGAGATTCCCGCCGACGCTGTGAGGCCTTACCTGGTCTCTGGGGCCATTTATACCCCGCTCTGCCGCTCGAGATTCCCGCCGACGCTGTGAGGCCTTACCTGGTCTCTGGGGCCTTTTATACCCCGCTCTGCCGCTCGAGATTCCCGCCGACACTGTGAGGCCTTACCTGGTCTCTGGGGCCTTTTATAGCCCCGCTCTGCCGCTCAGGTTTCCCACCGACGCTGTGAGGCCTTACCTGGTCTCTGGGGCCTTTTATAGCCCCGCTCTGCCGCTCAGGTTTCCCACCGACGCTGTGAGGCCTTACCTGGTCTCTGGGGCATTTTATAGCCCCACTCTGCCGCTCGAGTTTCCCGCCGACACTGTGAGGCCTTACCTGGTCTCTGGGGCCTTTTATAGCCCCGCTCTGCCGCTCGAGATTCCCACCGACACTGTGAGGCCTTACCTGGTCTCTGGGGCCTTTTATAGCCCCGCTCTGCCGCTCGAGATTCCCGCCGACACTGTGAGACCTTACCTGGTCTCTGGGGCCTTTTATAGCCCCGCTCTGCCGCTCGAGATTCCCACCGACACTGTGAGGCCTTACCTGGTCTCTGGGGCCTTTTATAGCCCCGCTCTGCCGCTCGAGATTCCCGCCGATGCTGTGAGGCCTTACCTGGGTCTCTGGGGCCTTTTATAGCCCGCTCTGCCGCTCGAGATTCCCGCCGACACTGTGAGGCCTTACCTGGGTCTCTGGGGCCTTTTATAGCCCGCTCTGCCGCTCGAGATTCCCGCCGACACTGTGAGGCCTCACCTGGTCTCTGGGGCCTTTTATAGCCCCGCTCTGCCGCTCGAGATTCCCGCCGACACTGTGAGGCCTTACCTGGTCTCTGGGGCCTTTTATAGCCCCGCTCTGCCACTCGAGATTCCCGCCGACACTGTGAGGCCTTACCTGGTCTCTGGGGCCTTTTATAGCCCCGCTCTGCCGCTCGAGATTCCCGCCGACACTGTGAGGCCTTACCTGGTCTCTGGGGCCTTTTATAGCCCCGCTCTGCCGCTCGAGATTCCCGCCGACACTGTGAGGCCTTACCTGGTCTCTGGGGCCTTTTATAGCCCCGCTCTGCCGCTCAGGATTCCCACCGACACTGTGAGGCCTTACCTGGTCTCTGGGGACTTTTATACCCCGCTCTGCCACTCAGGATTCCCGCCGACGCTGTGAGGCCTTACCTGGTCTCTGGGGCCTTTTATACCCCGCTCTGCCGCTCGAGGTTCCCGCCGACGCACTGAGGCCTTACCTGGTCTCTGGGGCCTTTTATACCCCGCTCTGCCGCTCAGGTTTCCCACCGACGCTGTGAGGCCTTACCTGGTATCTGGGCCTTTTATAGCCCCGCTCTGCCGCTCGAGATTCCCGCCGACACTGTGAGGCCTTACCTGGTCTCTGGGGCCTTTTATAGCCCCGCTCTGCCGCTCGAGATTCCCGCCGACGCACTGAGGCCTTACCTGGTCTCTGGGGCCTTTTATACCCCGCTCTGCCGCTCAGGTTTCCCACCGACGCTGTGAGGCCTTACCTGGTCTCTGGGGCCTTTTATAGCCCCGCTCTGCCGCTCAGGATTCCCGCCGACACTGTGAGGCCTTACCTGGTCTCTGGGGACTTTTATAGCCCCGCTCTGCCGCTCGAGATTCCCACCGACACTGTGAGGCCTTACCTGGTCTCTGGGGCCTTTTATAGCCCCGCTCTGCCGCTCGAGATTCCCGCCAACACTGTGAGGCCTTACCTGGTCTCTGGGTCCTTTTATAGCCCCGCTCTGCCGCTCGAGATTCCCGCCGACGCTGTGAGGCCTCACCTGGTCTCTGGGTCCTTTTATAGCCCCGCTCTGCCGCTCGAGATTCCCACCGACACTGTGAGGCCTTACCTGGTCTCTGGGGCCTTTTATAGCCCCGCTCTGCCGCTCGAGATTCCCGCCGACGCTCTGAGGCCTCACCTGGGTCTCTGGGGACTTTTATACCCCGCTCTGCCGCTCAGGATTCCCGCCGACACTGTGAGGCCTTACCTGGTCTCTGGGGCCTTTTATAGCCCCGCTCTGCCGCTCGAGATTCCCCCCGACACTGTGAGGCCTTACCTGGTCTCTGGGGACTTGTATAGCCCCGCTCTGCCGCTCGAGATTCCCCCCGACACTGTGAGGCCTTACCTGGTCTCTGGGTCCTTTTATACCCCGCTCTGCCGCTCGAGATTCCCGCCAACACTGTGAGGCCTTAGCTGGTCTCTGGGGCCTTTTATAGCACCGCTCTGCCGCTCGAGATTCCTGCCGACGCTGTGAGGCCTTACCTGGTCTCTGGGGCCTTTTATAGCCCCGCTCTGCCGCTCGAGTTTCCCGCCGACGCTGTGAGGCCTTACCTGGTCTCTGGGGCCTTTTATAGCCCCGCTCTGCCGCTCGAGATTCCCACCGACACTGTGAGGCCTTACCTGGTCTCTGGGGCCTTTTATAGCCCCGCTCTGCCGCTCGAGATTCCTGCCGACACTGTGAGGCCTTACCTGGTCTCTGGGGCCTTTTATAGCCTCGCTCTGCCGCTCGAGATTCCCACCGACACTGTGAGGCCTTACCTGGTCTCTGGGGCCTTTTATAGCCCCGCTCTGCCGCTCGAGTTTCCCGCCAACGCTGTGAGGCCTCACCTGGTCTCTGGGGCCTTTTATAGCCCCGCTCTGCCGCTCGAGATTCCCGCCGACACTGTGAGGCCTTACCTGGTCTCTGGGGCCTTTTATAGCCCCGCTCTGCCGCTCGAGATTCCCACCGACACTGTGAGGCCTTACCTGGTCTCTGGGTCCTTTTATAGCCCCGCTCTGCCGCTCGAGATTCCCACCGACACTGTGAGGCCTTACCTGGTCTCTGGGGCCTTTTATAGCCCCGCTCTGCCGCTCGAGATTCCCGCCGACACTGTGAGGCCTTACCTGGTCTCTGGGGCCTTTTATAGCCCCGCTCTGCCACTCGAGATTCCCGCCGACGCTGTGAGGCCTTACCTGGGTCTCTGGGGCCTTTTATAGCCCGGCTCTGCCGCTCGAGATTCCCGCCGACGCTCTGAGGCCTTACCTGGTCTCTGGGGCCTTTTATAGCCCCGCTCTGCCACTCGAGATTCCCGCCGACACTGTGAGGCCTCACCTGGTCTCTGGGGCCTTTTATAGCCCCGCTCTGCCGCTCGAGATTCCCGCCGACGCTGTGATGCCTTACCTGGTCTCTGGGTCCTTTTATAGCCCCGCTCTGCCGCTCGAGATTCCCGCCGACGCTGTGAGGCCTTACCTGGTCTCTGGGGCCTTTTATAGCCCCGCTATGCCGCTCGAGATTCCCGCCGACACTGTGAGGCCTTACCTGGTCTCTGGGTCCTTTTATAGCCCCGCTCTGCCGCTCAAGATTCCCGCCGACGCTGTGAGGCCTCACCTGGTCTCTGGGGCCTTTTATAGCCCCGCTCTGCCGCTCGAGATTCCCGCCGGCGCTGTGAGGCCTTACCTGGTCTCTGGGGCCTTTTATAGCCCCGCTCTGCCACTCGAGATTCCCGCCGACGCTGTGAGGCCTTACCTGGTCTCTGGGGCCTTTTATAGCCCCGCTCTGCCGCTCGAGATTCCCGCCGACACTGTGAGGCCTTACCTGGTCTCTGGGGCCTTTTATAGCCCCGCTCTGCCGCTCGAGATTCCCGCCGACGCTGTGAGGCCTTACCTGGGTCTCTGGGTCCTTTTATAGCCCCGCTCTGGCGCTCAAGATTCCCGCTGACACTGTGAGGCCTTACCTGGTCTCTGGGACTTTTATAGCCCCGCTCTGCCGCTCGAGATTCCCGCCGACACTGTGAGGCGTTACCTGGTCTCTGGGGCCTTTTATAGCCCCGCTCTGCCGCTCGAGATTCCCGCCGACGCTGTGAGGCCTTACCTGGTCTCTGGGGCCTTTTATAGCCCCGCTCTGCCGCTCGAGATTCCCGCCGACGCTCTGAGGCCTTACCTGGTCTCTGGGGTCTTTTATAGCCCCGCTCTGCCGCTCAGGATTCCCGCCGACGCTGTGAGGCCTTACCTGGTCTCTGGGGCCTTTTATAGCCCCGCTCTGCCGCTCGAGATTCCCGCCGACGCTGTGAGGCCTTACCTGGTCTCTGGGGCCTTTTATAGCCCCGCTCTGCTGCTCGAGTTTCCCACCGACGCTGTGATATACACTGGTCCTGGAGATGGACTGGGGAGAAAGGTCGGAGAGAGTCCCATTGACTCAGATACACACTGGTCCTGGAGATGGACTGGGGAGAAAGGTCAGAGAGAGACCCATTGACTCAGATACACACTGGTCCTGGAGATGGACTGGGGAGAAAGGTCAGAGAGAGTCCCATTGACTCAGATACACACTGGTCCTGGAGATGGACTGGGGAGAAAGGTCAGAGAGAGTCTCATTGACTCAGATACTCACTGGTCCTGGAGATGGACTGGGGAGAAAGGTCAGAGAGAGTCTCATTGACTCAGATACACACTGGTCCTGGAGATGGACTGGGGAGAAAGGTCAGAGAGAGTCCCATTGACTCAGATACACACTGGTCCTGGAGATGGACTGGGGAGAAAGGTCAGAGAGAGTCCCATTGACTCAGATACACACTGGTCCTGGAGATGGACTGAGGAGAAAGCTCAGAGAGAGTCCCATTGACTCAGATACACACTGGTCCTGGAGATGGACTGGGGAGAAAGGTCAGAGAGAGTCTCATTGACTCAGATACTCACTGGTCCTGGAGATGGACTGGGGAGAAAGGTCAGAGAGAGTCTCATTGACTCAGATACACACTGGTCCTGGAGATGGACTGGGGAGAAAGGTCAGAGAGAGTCCCATTGACTCAGATACACACTGGTCCTGGAGATGGACTGGGGAGAAAGGTCAGAGAGAGTCCCATTGACTCAGATACACACTGGTCCTGGAGATGGACTGAGGAGAAAGCTCAGAGAGAGTCCCATTGACTCAGATACACTCTGGTCCCAGAGATGGACTGGGGAGAAAGGTCAGAGAGAGTCCCATTGACTCAGATACACACTGGTCCTGGAGATAGACTGGGGAGAAAGGTCAGAGAGAGTCCCATTGACTCAGATACACACTGGTCCTGGAGATGGACTGGGGAGAAAGGTCAGAGAGAGTCCCATTGACTCAGATACACACTGGTCCTGGAGATGGACTGGGGAGAAAGGTCAGAGAGAGTCCGATTGACTCCGATACACACTGGTCCTGGAGATGGTGGCATAGTGGTTAGCACTGTTGCCTCACAGCACCAGGGACCCGGGTTCGAATCTGGCCTCGGGTGACTGTCTGTGTGGAGTTTGCACATTCTCCCCGTGTTTGCGTGGGTTTCCTCCGGGTGCTCCGGTTTCCTCCCACAGTCCAAAGATGTGCGGGTTAGGTTGATTGGCTATGATAAATTGACCCTTAGTGTTAGGGGGATTAAATATGTGGGGTTACGGGGATCGGGTGGGATATGTGTTGGTGCAGGCTCGATGGGCCGAAATGGCCTCCATCTGCACTGTGGGGTTTCTATGATCTGTGATTCTGTGACTCAGATACACACTGGTCCTGGAGATGGACTGGGGAGAAAGGTCAGAGAGAGTCCCATTGACTCAGATACACACTGGTCCTGGAGATAGACTGGGGAGAAAGGTCAGAGAGTCCCATTGACTCAGATACACACTGGTCCTGGAGATGGACTGGGGAGAAAGGTCAGAGAGAGTCCCATTGACTCCGATACACACTGGTCCTGGAGATGGACTGGGGAGAAAGGTCAGAGAGTCCCATTGACTCAGATACACACTGGTCCTGGAGATAGACTGGGGAGAAAGGTCAGCGAGTCCCATTGACTCAGATACACACTGGTCCTGGAGATGGACTGGGGAGAAAGGTCAGAGAGAGTCCCATTGACTCAGATACACACTGGCCCTGGAGATGGACTGGGGAGAAAGGTCAGAGAGAGTCCCATTGACTCAGATACACACTGGTCCTGGAGATGGACTGGGGAGAAAGGTCAGAGAGTCCCATTGACTCAGATACACGCTGGTCCTGGAGATAGACTGGGGAGAAAGGTCAGAGAGAGTCCCATTGACTCAGATACACACTGGTCCTGGAGATGGACTGGGGAGAAAGGTCAGAGAGAGTCCCATTGACTCAGATACACACTGGCCCTGGAGATGGACTGGGGAGAAAGGTCAGAGAGAGTCCCATTGACTCAGATACACACTGGTCCTGGAGATGGACTGGGGAGAAAGGTCAGAGGGAGTCCCATTGACTCAGATACACACTGGTCCTAGAGATGGACTGGGGAGAAAGGTCAGAGAGAGTCCCATTGACTGAGATACACACTGGTCCTGGAGATGGACTGGGGAGAAAGGTCAGAGAGAGTCCCATTGACTCAGATACACACTGGTCCTGGAGATGGACTGGGGAGAAAGGTCAGAGAGAGTCCCATTGACTCAGATACACACTGGTCCTGGAGATAGACTGGGGAGAAAGGTCAGAGAGAGACCCATTGACTCAGATACACACTGGTCCTGGAGATGGACTGGGGAGAAAGGTCAGAGAGAGTCCCATTGACTCAGATACACACTGATCCTGGAGATGGACTGGGGAGAAAGGTCAGAGAGAGTCCCATTGACTCAGATACACACTGGTCCTGGAGATGGACTGGGGAGAAAGGTCAGAGAGAGTCCCATTGACTCAGATACACACTGGTCCTGGAGATGGACTGGGGAGAAAGGTCAGAGAGAGTCCCATTGACTCAGATACACACTGGTCCTGGAGATAGACTGGGGAGAAAGGTCAGAGACAGTCCCATTGACTCAGATACACACTGGTCCTGGAGATGGACTGGGGAGAAAGGTCAGAGAGAGTCCCATTGACTCAGATACACACTGGTCCTGGAGATGGACTGGGGAGAAAGGTCAGAGAGAGTCCCATTGACTCAGATACACACTGGTCCTGGAGATGGACTGGGGAGAAAGGTCAGAGAGAGTCCCATTGACTCAGATACACACTGGTCCTGGAGATATACTGGGGAGAAAGGTCAGAGAGAGTCCCATTGACTCAGATACACACTGGTCCTGGAGATGGACTGGGGAGAAAGGTCAGAGAGAGTCCCATTGACTCAGATACACACTGGTCCTGGAGGTGGACTGGGGAGAAAGGTCAGAGAGTCCCATTGACTCAGATACACACTGGTCCTGGAGATAGACTGGGGAGAAAGGTCAGAGAGAGTCCCATTGACTCAGATACACACTGGTCCTGGAGATGGACTGGGGAGAAAGGTCAGAGAGAGTCCCATTGACTCCGATACACACTGGTCCTGGAGATAGACTGGGGAGAAAGGTCAGAGAGTCCCATTGACTCAGATACACACTGGCCCTGGAGATAGACTGGGGAGAACGGTCAGAGAGTCCCATTGACTCAGATACACACTGGTCCTGGAGAAGGACTGTGGAGAAAGGTCAGAGAGAGTCCCATTGACTCAGATACACACTGGTCCTGGAGATGGACTGGGGAGAAAGGTCAGAGAGAGTCCCATTGACTCAGATACACACTGGTCCTGGAGATAGACTGGGGAGAAAGGTCAGAGATTCCCATTGACTCAGATACACACTGGTCCTGGAGATAGACTGTGGAGAAAGGTCAGAGAGAGTCCCATTGACTCAGATACACACTGGTCCTGGAGATAGACTGGGGAGAAAGGTCAGAGAGAGTCCCATTGACTCAGATACACACTGGTCCTGGAGATGGACTGGGGAGAAAGGTCAGAGAGAGTCCCATTGACTCAGATACACACTGGTCCTGGAGATGGACTGGGGAGAAAGGTCAGAGAGAGTCCCATTGACTCAGATACTCACTGGTCCTGGAGATGGACTGGGGAGAAAGGTCAGAGAGAGTCCCATTGACTCAGATACACACTGGTCCTGGAGATAGACTGGGGAGAAAGGTCAGAGAGAGTCCCATTGACTCAGATACACACTGGTCCTGGAGATGGACTGGGGAGAAAGGTCAGAGAGAGTCCCATTGACTCAGATACACACTGGTCCTGGAGATGGACTGGGGAGAAAGGTCAGAGAGAGTCCCATTGACTCAGATACTCACTGGTCCTGGAGATGGACTGGGGAGAAAGGTCAGAGAGAGTCCCATTGACTCAGATACACACTGGTCCTGGAGATGGACTGGGGAGAAAGGTCAGAGAGAGTCCCATTGACTCAGATACACACTGGTCCTGGAGATGGACTGGGGAGAAAGGTCAGAGAGAGTCCCATAGACTCAGATACACACTGGTCCTGGAGATAGACTGGGGAGAAAGGTCAGAGAGTCCCATTGACTCAGATACACACTGGTCCTGGAGATAGACTGTGGAGAAAGGTCAGAGAGAGTCCCATTGACTCAGATACACACTGGTCCTGGAGATGGACTGGGGAGAAAGGTCAGAGAGAGTCCCATTGACTCCGATACACACTGGCCCTGGAGATAGACTGGGGAGAAAGGTCAGAGAGAGTCCCATTGACTCAGATACACACTGGTCCTGGAGATGGACTGGGGAGAAAGGTCAGAGAGTCCCATTGACTCAGATACTCACTGGTCCTGGAGGTGGACTGGGGAGAAAGGTCAGAGAGAGTCCCATTGACTCAGATACACACTGGTCCTGGAGATGGACTGGGGAGAAAGGTCAGAGAGAGTCCCATTGACTCAGACACACACTGGTCCTGGAGATGGACTGGGGAGAAAGGTCAGAGAGTCTCATTGACTCAGATACACACTGGTCCTGGAGATGGACTGGGGAGAAAGGTCAGAGAGAGTCCCATTGACTCAGATACACACTGGTCCTGGAGAAGGACTGGGGAGAAAGGTCAGAGAGAGTCCCATTGACTCAGATACACACTGGTCCTGGAGATGGACTGGGGAGAAAGGTCAGAGAGAGTCCCATTGACTCAGATACACACTGGTCCTGGAGATAGACTGGGGAGAAAGGTCAGAGAGAGTCCCATTGACTCAGATACACACTGGTCCTGGAGATGGACTGGGGAGAAAGGTCAGAGAGAGTCCCATTGACTCAGATACACACTGGTCCTGGAGATGGACTGGGGAGAAAGGTCAGAGAGAGTCCCATTGACTCAGATACACACTGGTCCTGGAGATAGACTGGGGAGAAAGGTCAGAGAGAGTCCCATTGACTCAGATACACACTGGTCCTGGAGATGGACTGGGGAGAAAGGTCAGAGAGAGTCCCATTGACTCAGATACACACTGGTCCTGGAGATGGACTGGGGAGAAAGGTCAGAGAGAGTCCCATTGACTCAGATACACACTGGTCCTGGAGATGGACTGGGGAGAAAAGTCAGAGAGAGTCCCATTGACTCAGATACACACTGGTCCTGGAGATGAACTGGGGAGAAAGGTCAGAGAGAGTCCCATTGACTCAGATACACACTGGTCCTGGAGATGGACTGGGGAGAAAGGTCAGAGAGTCCCATTGACTCAGATACACACTGGTCCTGGAGATGGACTGGGGAGAAAGGTCAGAGAGTCCCATTGACTCAGATACACACTGGTCCTGGAGATGGACTGGGGAGAAAGGTCAGAGAGAGTCCCATTGACTCAGATACACATTGGTCCTGGAGATGGACTGGGGAGAAAGGTCAGAGAGAGTCCCATTGATTCAGATACACACTGGTCCTGGAGATGGACTGGGGAGAAAGGTCAGAGAGTCCCATTGACTCAGATACACACTGGTCCTGGAGATGGACTGGGGAGAAAGGTCAGAGAGAGTCCCATTGACTCAGATACACACTGGTCCTGGAGATAGACTGGGGAGAAAGGTCAGAGAGAGTTCCATTGACTCAGATACACACTGGTCCTGGAGATGGACTGGGGAGAAAGGTCAGAGAGTCCCATTGACTCAGATACACACTGGTCCTGGAGATGGACTGGGGAGAAAGGTCAGAGAGAGTCCCATTGACTCAGATACACACTGGCCCTGGAGATGGACTGGGGAGAAAGGTCAGGGAGAGTCCCATTGACTCAGATACACACTGGTCCTGGAGATGGACTGGGGAGAAAGGTCAGAGAGAGTCCCATTGACTCAGATACACACTGGTCCTGGAGGTGGACTGGGGAGAAAGGTCAGAGTGAGTCCCATTGACTCAGATACACACTGGTCCTGGAGATAGACTGGGGAGAAAGGTCAGAGAGAGTCCCATTGACTCAGATACACACTGGTCCTGGAGTTGGACTGGGGAGAAAGGTCAGAGAGTCCCATTGACTCAGATACACACTGGTCCTGAAGATGGACTGGGGAGAAAGGTCAGAGAGTCCCAT
Organism: Somniosus microcephalus; assembly: GCF_052327205.1. NCBI lineage: Eukaryota > Metazoa > Chordata > Chondrichthyes > Squaliformes > Somniosidae > Somniosus > Somniosus microcephalus. The sequence goes on along the minus strand of NW_028225335.1, from coordinate 186,042 downwards.
TGACTCAGATACACACTGGTCCTGGAGATGGACTGGGGAGAAAGATCAGAGAGAATCCCATTGACTCAGATACACACTGGTCCTGGAGATGGACTGGGGAGAAAGATCAGAGAGAATCCCATTGACTCAGATACACACTGGTCCTGGAGATGGACTGGGGAGAAAGATCAGAGAGAATCCCATTGACTCAGATACACACTGGTCCTGGAGATGGACTGGGGAGAAAGGTCAGAGAGAGTCCCATTGACTCAGATACACACTGGTCCTGGAGATGGACTGGGGAGAAAGGTCAGAGAGAGTCCCATTGACTCAGATAAACACTGGTCCTAGAGATGGACTGGGGAGAAAGGTCAGAGAGAGTCCCATTGACTCAGATACACACTGGTCCTGGAGATAGACTGGGGAGAAAGGTCAGAGAGTCCCATTGACTCAGATACACACTGGTCCTGGAGATGGACTGGGGAGAAAGGTCAGAGAGAGTCCCATTGACCCAGATACACACTGGTCCTGGAGATGGACTGGGGAGAAAGGTGAGAGAGAGACCCATTGACTCAGATACACACTGGTCCTGGAGATGGACTGGGGAGAAAGGTCAGAGAGAGTCCCATTGACTCAGATACACACTGGACCTGGAGATAGACTGGGGAGAAAGGTCAGAGAGAGTCCCAGTGACTCAGATACACACTGGTCCTGGAGATGGACTGGGGAGAAAGGTCAGAGAGAGTCCCATTGACTCAGATACACACTGGTCCTGGAGATAGACTGGGGAGAAAGGTCAGAGAGAGTCCCATTGACTCAGATACACACTGGTCCTGGAGGTAGACTGGGGAGAAAGGTCAGAGAGTCCCATTGACTCAGATACACACTGGCCCTGGAGATGGACTGGGGAGGAAGGTCAGAGAGAGTCCCATTGACTCAGATACACACTGGTCCTGGAGATGGACTGGGGAGAAAGGTCAGAGAGAGACCCATTGACTCAGATACACACTGGTCCTGGAGATGGACTGGGGAGAAAGGTCAGAGAGTCCCATTGACTCAGATACACACTGGTCCTGGAGATAGACTGGGGAGAAAGGTCAGAGAGAGTCCCATTGACTCAGATACACACTGGTCCTGGAGATAGACTGGGGAGAAAGGTCAGAGAGTCCCATTGACTCAGATACACACTGGTCCTGGAGATGGACTGGGGAGAAAGGTCAGAGAGTCCCATTGACTCAGATACACACTGGTCCTGGAGATGGACTGGGGAGAAAGGTCAGAGAGAGTCCCATTGACTCAGATACACACTGGTCCTGGAGATGGACTGGGGAGAAAGGTCAGAGAGAGTCCCATTGACTCAGATACACACTGGTCCTGGAGATGGACTGGGGAGAAAGGTTAGAGTCCCATTGACTCAGATACACACTGGTCCTGGAGATAGACTGGGGAGAAAGGTCAGAGAGAGTCCCAGTGACTCAGATACACACTGGTCCTGGAGATAGACCGGGGAGAAAGGTCAGAGAGTCCCATTGACTCAGATACACACTGGTCCTGGAGATGGACTGGGGAGAAAGGTCAGAGAGTCCCATTGACTCAGATACACACTGGTCCTGGAGATAGACTGGGGAGAAAGGTCAGAGAGAGTCCCATTGACTCAGATACACACTGGTCCTGGAGCTGGACTGGGGAGAAAGGTCAGAGAGAGTCCCATTGACTCAGATACACACTGGTCCTGGAGATGGACTGGGGAGAAAGGTCAGAGAGAGTCCCATTGACTCAGATACACACTGGTCCTGGAGATGGACTGGGGAGAAAGGTCAGAGAGAGTCCCATTGACTCAGATACACACTGGTTCTGGAGATGGACTGGGGAGAAAGGTCAGAGAGAGTCCCATTGACTCAGATACACACTGGTCCTGGAGATGGACTGGGGAGAAAGGTCAGAGAGAGTCCCATTGACTCAGATACACACTGGTCCTGGAGATGGACTGGGGAGAATGGTCAGAGTCCCATTGACTCAGATACACACTGGTCCTGGAGATGGACTGGGGAGAAAGGTCAGAGAGTCCCATTGACTCAGATACACACTGGTCCTGGAGATAGACTGTGGAGAAAGGTCAGAGCGAGTCCCATTGACTCAGATACACACTGGTCCTGGAGATGGACTGGGGAGAAAGGTCAGAGAGAGTCCCATTGACTCAGATACTCACTGGTCCTGGAGATGGACCAGGGAGAATAGTCAGAGAGAGACCCATTGACTCAGATACACACTGGTCCTGGAGATGGACTGGGGAGAAAGGTCAGAGAGTCCCATTGACTCAGATACACACTGGTCCTGGAGATGGACTGGGGAGAAAGGTCAGAGAGAGTCCCATTGACTCAGATACTGGGATAGTCAGAGTGTGAAAGGCTTAGAGGGTGCAGAATTCTTAAAGTGCATCCAGGAGAGCTTTTTGAGCCAGCATGTAGAAAGTCCTACAAGAGAGGGGGCGGTACTGGATCTAATTCTAGGGAATGTGGCCGGCCAAGTGGAAGAAGTGTTAGTAGGAGAGCACTTTGGTGACAGTGACCATAATTCAGTGAGATTTAAGGTAGTCATGGAAAAGGACAGAGATGGACCGGAAATAAAGGTTCTAAATTGGGGGAAGGCCGATTTTAATAGGATAAGGCAGGATCTGGACAAAGTGGACTGGGATCAGCTACTTGCAGGAAAATCCGCATCGGAGCAATGGGAGTCTTTCAGAAGGGAAATTGAGATCATACAATGGCAACATGTTCGTGTAAAGGTCAAGGGTGGGTCCAAAAACCCCAGGTAACCTTGGATGTCAGGGGATATACGAGAATGGATTCGGAAAAAAAGGGGGGCTTTTGGCGGATACAAAAGGCTAAAGACAGAGGAAGCCCTAGAGGAGTATAAAAAGTGCAGGGGGATACTTAAACAAGAAATTAGGAGAGCGAGGAGGGGCCATGAAATAACACTGGCGAGCAAAATAAAGGAAAATCCTAAGGTGTTTTATAAGTATATTAAGGGTAAGAGGATAACTAGGGAAAGAGTAGGGCCCATTAGGGACCAAAGTGGCAATCTGTGTGTGGAGCCGGAAGATGTAGGTGGGGTTCTAAATGAATTTTTTGCATCTGTGTTCACTATGGAGAAGGACGATGCAGACATAGAAATCGGGCAGGGGGACTGTGATATACTTGAACATATTAGCATCGAGAGGGAGGAGGTACTGGTGGTTTTAGCAGGCTTAAAAGTGGAGAAATCCCCAGGCCCGGGCGAGATGTATCCCAGGCTGCTGTGTGAGGCAAAGGAGGAGATTGCAGGGGCTCTGACACAAATTTTCAGAACCTCTCTGGCCACAGGGATGTGCCAGAGGACTGGAGAACAGCTAACGTAGTACCATTATTCAAGAAGGGTAGTAGGGATAAACCAGGGAACTACAGGCCAGTGAGCCTAACATCAGTGGTAGGGAAATTATTGGAAAAAATTCTGAGGGACAGAATTAGTCTCCACTTGGAGAGGCAGGGATTAATCAGGGATAGTCAGCATGTCTTTGTCAAGGGAAGATCATGTCTGACCAATTTGATTGAATTTTTCGAGGGGGTGACGAGGTGTGTGGATGAGGGTAGTGCAGTGGATGTGGTATACATGGATTTCAGTAAGGCTTTCGATAAAGTCCCACATAGGAGACTGGTCAGGAAGGTAAGAGCCCATGGGATCCAGGGTGCCTTGGCACATTGGATCCAAAACTGGCTTAGTGGCAGAAGGCAGAGGGTGATGGTGGAAGGTTGTTTTTGTGACTGGAAGCCTGTGTCCAGTGGGGTACCGCAGGAATCGGTGCTGGGTCCCTTGCTGTTTGTGGTCTACATTAATGATTTGGATGTGAATGTAAAAGGTATGATCAGTAAGTTCGCAGATGACATGAAAATTGGTGGGGTGGTAAATATCGAGGAGGGTAGCCTCAGTCTGCAGGACGATATAGATGGGTTGGTCAGATGGGCGGAACAGTGGCAAATGGAATTTAACCCTGAAAAGTGTGAGGTGATGCATTTTGGAGGGACTAACAAGGCAAGGGAATACACAATGAATGTTAAGACCCTAGGTAAGACAGAGGATCAGAGGGACCTTGGTGTGCATGTACATAGATCCCTGAAGGCAGCAGAACAGGTGGATAAGGTGGTTAAAAAGGCATATGGGATACTTGCCTTCATTAGCCGAGGCATAGAATATAAGAGCAGGGAGGTTATGATGGAGCTGTATAAAACGCTAGTTAGGCCACAGCTGGAGTACTGTGTGCAGTTCTGGTCGCCACACTGTAGGAAGGATGTGATTGCTTTGGAGAGGGTGCAGAGGAGATTCACCAGGATGTTACCTGGGCTGGAGCGCTTCAGCTATGAAGAGAGACTGGGCAGGCTGGGTTTGTTTTCCTTGGAGCAGAGAAGGCTGAGGGGGGACCTGATTGAGGTGTACAAAATTATGAGGGGCATAGATAGGGTAGATAGAAAGGAGCTTTTTCCCTTAGTAGAGGGGTCAGTAACCAGGGGGCATAGTTTCAAGGTAAGGGGCAGGAGGTTTAGAGGGGATTTGAGGAAGAGCTTTTTCACCCAGAGGGTGGTTGGAATCTGGAACTCACTGTCTGAAAGGGTGGTGGAGGCAGAAACCCTCGCAACATTCAAGAAGCATTTGGATGAGCACTTGAAATGCCAGAGCATACAAGGCTACGGACCAAACGCTGGAAAATGGGATTAGGTTAGACAGGGCTTGATGGCCGGCACCGACGCGATGGGCCGAAGGGCCTCTTTCCGTGCTGTATAACTCTATGACTCTATGACTACAGTTCATTCTATGACACCCACAAGTCGTGTACTCAAACGGATCAAGCTTGGGGTTTGATGTGGTAGAAGGCGAACGAGATGAGAATGGAAATAATCTCGAGTAAGAAAAGGCCCAAAAATTAAACAGTCTGGAGCAGAACATCAATTCGTCTTCTCTTATCATGGAGAAATCAAATATTTGACACACTGTGTTTTTGAAACAAAGCTTATTTATTCACTGAAATAACAACAGAAAATGCTGGAAATACTCAGCAGGCCAGGCAGGATCCGTGGAGAGAGAAACAGGGTTAACGTTTCAGGTCTGGGACCCTTCATCAGAACTGGAAAAAGCTGGAGATGTAACAGATATTGCTAAGGTAAGAGGCAGGAAAGTTATCCTGGGTGGATCTGAAACACGAAGGGTGGAAGTTCAGTTGGAATCCACGTGGAATAAGTTGGAACCGGAGACAGTTGCTGAGGAAAGAGATATGGCTGTGAAACCGAGTCTTGGAAAATGTTGCAAATGGGGATGGCAAAATCATACAGCATGAAAAATGGGAGTAAGGGTTAAAGTCTGAAATTGTTGAACTCAATGTTGAGTCCAGAAGGCTGTAAAGTGCCGAATCGAAAGATGAGGTGCTGTTCCTCGAGCTTTATTTATTCACTATTTAAACAGAATATTAATCTCCAGCGCAGATACAGGGGTTAAGATCAGCAGAAACAAACCATGACTACTAGAATGAACATGGTTCAGTCCTCAATCTGATCACAGTAAATCATGTTCCATTCACTAATCTGGTCTTTTACCCAGCATTCCCTGCAGTGGACCACGTGCCGCACCCAGACTACAAGAGCCCAGTGCGCAGGCGCGGGAGGGGCCGGTATATTGAGCATGCGCAGTGCGTTACTGGAGATGGAGAGGAGCTGAAGCCGGGAGGGCGATGGTGCAGCGGGTAAGAATCGCGACGGAGGGAGTAATGGACCGGTAGGTGGGTGGGGAGGCTTCATAAACAACTCGTGCAGGAGGCAAGCCCCCGAATAATAACCTGAAGATCCCGTGTTTGCAGTTGCGGGGATTTCTTCCCCTTACAGGCCCAGGTTAACGGCAGCCATCTTTGTAAAGGAGGACGGAAAGTTTCAGTGCGATGTCACCCTGTGCCTGAGACAAAGAGCCATCTTTGTAAAGGAGAGTGGAAAGTTCCAGTGCGATGTCACCCTGTGCCTGAGACAAAGAGCCATCTTTGTAAAGGAGAGCGGAAAGTTCCAGTGCGACGTCACCCTATGCCTGAGACAAAGAGCCATCTTTGTAAAGGAGGACGGAAAGTTTCAGTGCGATGTCACCCTGTGCCTGAGACAAAGAGCCATCTTTGTAAAGGAGAGTGGAAAGTTCCAGTGCGATGTCACCCTGTGCCTGAGACAAAGAGCCATCTTTGTAAAGGAGAGCGGAAAGTTCCAGTGCGACGTCACCCTATGCCTGAGACAAAGAGCCATCTTTGTAAAGGAGGACGGAAAGTTTCAGTGCGACGTCACCCTGTGCCTGAGACAAAGAGCCATCTTTGTAAAGGAGAGCGGAAAGTTTCAGTGCGACGTCACCCTGTGCCTGAGCCAAAGAGCCTTGTGTCCAATGCGGGGAATAAAGGCCCACAGCCTCCCCGGGCCCCGGGCCCTGAACAAGGGACTGGAGAAACTCGCTGCCCTGCGGATCAGACAATCAGCCGGCGCTAGTCCCGCCCCTCGGACTCCCCGATTGGTTGGAGGACACGCCGCCGGCTCGCTCCTCCAGCCCCGCCCCGCTCGCTCCCTATTGGTGGGAAGCTGCCGTCAATCAGGCCGCGGGCCCGGGTGACGTGTCCCCGAGGAGATCACGTGCACCGTCCAGGTGCCGCCGCTCGGTCCGGGGCCTCGCAGACTCTCAGGTTTTTCTATTTCTCTCGATTCTCTCCCGATCCACCCCGCGCCATTCTCCACCCAATCGGAGCGGAGAAAACTCACTTCGCGTCACCGATCGCGACTCTGGAACCGACACCAAGGCCTTTCCCCGGAATGGCCCCGCGCCGACTCCGTCCGGCAGGATCCGAGTGCGCAGGTGCAGCTCCGAGTGGGGGAGGGGGGTTGGTCTCCTCTGGGCATGCGCGGTTGTTACCCTTGGTGACCGGGAGGGGTCGCTGTGCTGGACTCGGCCCAAACCGCTGCTCCCTGTGCGCATGCGCGGACTCTCGGCTGTCAATCCAGCAACCGCCAGAAGAGGTTGCTGGTGAGACCAGTGAAGGAAGAAAGACTTGCATTTATATAGCGCCTTTCACCACCACCGGACGTCCCAAAGTACTTTACAGCTAATGAAGTACTTTTGCAGTGTAGTCACTGTTGTAATGTAGGAAATGTGGAAGTAAATTAGCGCAGAGCAAGATCCCACAAACAGCAATGTGATAATGACCAGATAATCTATCTTTTTTTATGTTGATTGAGGGATAAACATTGGCTCGGACACTGGGGATAATTCCCCTGCTCTTTCCCACATTACTACAGTGACTACTTCATTGCAGTACTTCATTGGCTGTAAAGAACTTTAGGATATCTGGTGGCACTATATAAATGCAAGTCTTTCTTTCCTGAAATAATGCCATGGGATCTTTTACATCCACCTGAGAGAGCAAACAGGACCTCAATTTAACATCTCATCCGAAAGACGGCACCTCCGACAGTGCCGCACTCCCTCAGCACTGCACTGGAGTGTCAGCCTGGATTCTTGTGCTCAAGTCTCTGGAGTGGGACTATGAACCCACAACTTTCTGACTCAGAGGCGCGAGTGCTACCCACTGAGCCACTGGCTGACACTAAAGAGCAAGCAGTTCTGACGAAAGGTCATCGACCTGAAACGTTAACTCTGTTTCTCTCTCCACAGATGCTGCCTGACCTGCTGAGTATTTCCAGCATTTTCTGTTTTTATTAAAGAAACGAGGGAGTGATTGCTGACGGGAAGAATGTTGGGTCGTCCTGCGCATACGCACCTCCCTGTGGCTGAGGCGAAACACCGACTCGCCCCCACCTGAGCCGCTCACGCGTACCAGATGTTGCGGCTCCGCATGCACGCCCGATGTTCCAACCGCGGGGTTTTGTGTGCTGAGCATGCGTGTTGTGGACCGATCGGGACGGGCAATTGTGGAGCAGGAAGGAGAGCGCGGGGGCCATGAGCACATGCGCGGGACTCGGAGTCAACAGAGTGCTTTCTGGAGCGCGGGGGCTTGTGGGTATTACAGCCGCCTTTACTGCTGATCCTTTCAACCAACCTGGGGCCTGAAAATCAGCTTCACTGCCCCTAGGTTCGGAAAGGGGAAAATTAAACAACAGTTTGCCTCTGATCCTTTTCTGATCTCAATTTACAGGGTTATAGAAGTGGAGCAGTTACAGGCGGGAAGCTCAGACCAAACATCACGTCAAGATCTGACAGAGTCGCTGGATTCATCAGGACCTGAATATCATCAGCCTTTGCACATGGAAGGAGAGAGCAGGGATCGCAACGCAGACAAACCGCACACGTGTTCAGTGTGTGGATGCGGATTCAGCCGATCGCTTGACCTGGTGAGACACGTGCACCGTCACACCAGGGAGAAACCGGGTAAAGGTGGGGACGGCGGGAAGGGCTTCAGTTCCCCGTCAGCATTGGAAGTTCAACGGCACAGTCACACCAGGGACAGTCTGTTCACCTGCTCCGTGTGTGGAAAGGGATTTGTTTGTTCATCCCACCTGCAAACACACCAGGGAGTTCACACTGGGGAGAGACCATTTCAGTGTCCTGACTGTGGGAAGAGTTTTAAAAACCCCAGGGAACTAAAGCAGCACCAACTTGTCCACACTGATGAGAGACCATTTCAATGTTCTGACTGTGGGAAGAGCTTTAAAAGCGCTCAGTATCTGAAGAGACACTGGCTCCTACACACTGGGGAGAGGCCGTTCACCTGCTCCGTGTGTGGGAAGGGATTCACTCAGTCATCCAACCTGCTGACACATCAGCGAGTTCACACTGACGAGAGGCCCTTTAAATGTTCTGACTGTGGGAAGAGCTTTAAAAGCTCCGGGGAGCTGAAGGGACACCAGCGAGTTCACACTGGGGAGAGACTCTTTCAATGTTCTGAGTGTGGGAAGAGTTTTAAAAGCTCCGGGGAGCTCAAGAGACACCAACACCTACACACGGGGGAGAGGCCGTTCAGATGCTCTGTGTGTGGGAAGGGATTCGCTCATTCATCCCACCTGCTGGTACATCAGCGAGTTCACACTGGGGAGAGTCCATTCACCTGCTCCGTGTGTGGGAAGGGATTCGCTCATTCATCCCACCTGCTGCTACATCAGCGAGTTCACACTGGGGAGAGACCGTTCACCTGCTCCGTGTGTGGGAAGGGATTCACTCAGTCATCCAACCTGCTGATACATCAGCGAGTTCACACTGACGAGAGGCCCTTTAAATGTTCTGACTGTGGGAAGAGCTTTAAAAGCTCCGGGGAGCTGAAGGGACACCAGCGAGTTCACACTGGGGAGAGACTCTTTCAATGTTCTGAGTGTGGGAAGAGTTTTAAAAGCTCCGGGGAGCTCAAGAAACACCAACACCGAAACACTGGGGAGAGGCCGTTCACCTGCTCCGTGTGTGGGAAGGGATTCGCTAATTCATCCCACCTGCTGCTACATCAGCGAGTTCACACTGGGGAGAGACCGTTCACCTGCTCCGTGTGTGGGAAGGGATTCACTCAGTCATCCCACCTGCTGACACATCAGCGAGTTCACACTGGGGAGAGACCGTTCACCTGCTCAGTGTGTGGGAAGGGATTCACTCTGTCATCCAACCTGCTGACACACCAGCGACTTCACACTGATCATAGAATCTAACAGCACAGAAGGAGGTGATTCGGCCCATCGTGTCTGTGCCCATCGTGTCTTTGGAAGAGCTGTCCAATTTAGTCCCACACCCCAGCTTTATCACCAGAACTCTGCAAACTAGTCCTCTTCAAGGACTCATCCAATTACTGTTTGAAAATTCCTGTGGAACCTGATTCCAGCATCCTTTCAGATGGTGCGTTCCAGATCTGAACAACCCTCTGTACGAAAACAATTCTCCTCATTTCACCTATAGTTCTTTTAGTAACTATTTTAAATCTGTGACCTTTGGTTACCGACCCACTTGCCAGAGTGAACAGTTTCTCCCTACTTGCTCGATCAAAACCCCTCATCATTTTGAACACCTCTATTAGGTCTCTTAACCTTCTCTGCTCTAAGGGGAACAATCCCAGCTTCTCCAGTCTCTCCACATAACTGAAGTCCCTCATCCCTGGTACCATCCTGGTCAACCTCCTCTGCACCCTCTCCAAGGCCTTGACATCCTTCCTAAAGTGTGGTGCCCAGAACTGTACACAAGACTCCAGCTGAGGCCAAAACCCTGCAGCTGTACAAAACCCTGGTTAGACCACACCTGGAGCACTGTGAGCAGTTCTGGGCATCACACCTTAGGAAGGATATATTGGCCTTGGAGGGAGTGCAGCGTAGGTTTACCAGAATGATACCCGGACTTCAAGGGTTAAGTTACGAGGAGGGATTACACAAATTAGGGTTGTATTCCCTGGAATTTAGAAAGTTAAGGGGTGATCTGATCGATGTTTTCAGGATATTAAGGGGAACAGATAGGATAGATAGAGAGAAACTATTTCTGCTGGTTGGGGATTCTAGGACTGGGGGCATAGTCTAAAAATTAGAGCCAGACCTTTCAGGAGTGAAATTAGGAAACACTTCTACACACAAAGGGTGGTAGAAGTTTGGAACTCTCTTCCGCAAACAGCAATTGATGCTCGGTCAATTGTTAATTTTCAATCTGAGATTGATAGGTTTTTGTTAACCAAAGGTATTAAGGGATATGGGCCAAAGGCGGGTGTATGGAGTTAGGTCGCAGATCAGCCATGATCTCATAGAATGGTGGAACAGGCTCGAGGGGCTGAATGGCCTCCTCCTGTCCTATGTTACTAACTAGTGATTTGTAAAGGTTTAGTGTAACTTCCTTGTTTTTGTATTCAATGGCACTATTTACAAAGCCAAGTATCCCATACGCTTTCTGAACCGCCTCACCAACTTGCCGCGGCACTTTCAAAGACTTGTGAATATGGGCCCCCAGGTCCCTCTGCTCTTGCACCCCCTCAAACTAGTCCCATTTAGATTATGTGGCCTCTCCCTGTTGTTTCTCCCAAAGTGCATCACTTCACACTTATCCTCATTTAATTTCATCTGCCTTGTGTCTGCTCATTTCACAGTCTGTCTCTGTCCTTCTGAAGTCTGCTACTACTACACTCACAAAACTTGGCAACATAGTAAATAGTATCATCCGTAAACTTTGAAATTGTACACCTATACCCAAGTCCAGGTCAGTTATATCTAACAAGAAAAGCAATGGTCCTAATCCCGACCCCTGGGGGAGCCCACTGCATACTTCCCTCCAGTCAGAAAAACATCCCTCAGCACTGCTCACTGCCTCCTCTCCCTTAGCCAATTATATACCCAAATTACCATCAGCCCTTTAATTCCCTCTGCTGCTATTTTCAGAGTAAGTCTCTTATGTGGTACTTTATCAAATGCCTTTTGAAAGTCCATATATACAACATCTGCTGCACTACCTTCATCAACCCTCTGTTACTTCATCAGAGAACTCAAATCAGGTTAATCAGACACGATTTACCTTTAACAAATCCATACTGGCTGCCCCTTATTAATCCATGCTTCTCCAAGTGAGAATTAAATTTGTCCTTGACAATGGTCTCTAGTCGTTCACCCACCACTGTAGGGGTCGCAAAATCCCCTCAGCCCCCGAAGATCGGGAAATATTAATCCACATCATGGATGAAGACTTGTGTGATTTAAATTGTCTCTGGGTTGGACAATGTTTTAAAACATACCCAGAACCGCAAAAGGCTGCGTTAAAAAGCTCGTAAGCTCGGCAGCACTTGGACACCGGAATCAAAGAACTTTGTGAAAATCGCACACTTTAAGATTATACATTTTATTAAAAGCTGTAATCTTGAGTTTTGGACTGTTTAAATTGCCCAGGGCATAAAAATGGCTGAACAGACCTCATGGAAACAGAATTTTAAAAGGCAGCAGAAAAGGACAGACAGGCTGTTAGCATATGAAAAGCTCAGCGCTGCCCTGTAGTAAGTTTGAATGGAGCCCGAACTGTCAGTCACCCTGTGGTATTGGGCGGGTCCGGTAACCTACAAGCTGCTTGTTTACACTGGGGAGTAGCCCATTTGAATCAGCCAATCATCGGACAGCAAGCACAATGGGTTGTTTACACACATCCATTCACTGAAATTGACTACTACGTGATGTCTCCATGTATGAATGGAGGAAGTTAAAAGCCCTTCTCTTGTGTATTCAGACTTTTTGGCACGAAATTGCGCACGGATCTTTTCGGCGCGAAAACAGCAGGGACTCCCAGGGTATAAAGATTAAGCCCAGGAAGTCCTCTGCCCCCTTTTTTGTCTCTTTTACTCTTTGGACTGCAGGTGAGCAAGGCTTCTGACCCACTAGCAAGACAATCTAGTGAGAAGTAAAGGGGTGGTAATTTAAGGGAAATGTTGCTAAGATTGTAAGGTTAACATTGTAGCCATTTATCCCTCGTTTTTGCCGTCTGCCTTCCCCTGTTAAGCAATTTTACCGTGATTACTTTGGTCGTGTGGTGTAGTTTCTTTAGTTTTAATAAAATTTGACTTTCTTGCATCCAGACTATTTGTCCGTTTTTAATATATCATTAATTATAAGTTCCTCCAGTCAGAACTGGAGGGGGGGGGCGAGGTTTAGCGATTCAAAACCGCTGATTGGAATTGGCCACCGTGCACTGGCAAAGGCTGCCTGACCAGGTAACTTACCGTAAACCAGGTAAAGGATGCTCAGCTACACCACTGACATTAGACTGATTGGCCTGTAGTTACCAGATTTATCCTTCTTCCCTTTTTTTAAACAGGGTGTAACATTTGCAATCCTCCAGTCATCTGGCACCACTCCCATATATCTGAGGGAGATTGAAAGATTGTGGTCGGAGCTTCTGCTATCTCCACCCTAGCTTCCCTCTGCAATCTAGGATGCATCCACCTGGACTCGGTGACTTGTTAACTTTGAGTGATGACAACCTATTTAGCACCTCCTTTCTATCCATTTTTATCCAATTTCTCTACTCCCCCCTCCTCTACTGCGACATTAACTTCATCCTCTTCTTTTGTGAAGACAGATGCTAAGTACTCATTCAGTACCTCAGCCACGCCCTCTGCCTCCGTATGATGAGCTCCTATTTGGTCCCTAATCGGCCCCACCATTCCTTTAACTATCCTTTTACTATTCATATGTTTATAAAAGATTTTTGGGTTCCCTTTTACATTACCCACTAATCTTTTCTTGTATTCTCTCCCTTGTGCCAGCTGGGGCTCAGTGGGTAGCACTCTCTAGGTGCGAGGGGCTAGGAGTGAGCCAAGTGTGACTGGTTGCCTAATTGCAGCTGGGAGTTGGAGGAAGTTTTGTAAAAAGCTGGTGGAGGGTTTTGGGGTTTTGTTTTCAGGTTTTAGGGCCTTTTTGGCCCACAAAAAACAGCCAGATGGCTGCTGAGGGGTCCGGAGTGCTGGGCCCCTCAGCGGACAATATTCCCGAGAGGAATTTTATTCGGGAAGAAACTGTGGTGGGAAGGGGAAAAAAAAGGTCCAAAGATTTGGGCCGGGACCTCAGGAGGTTTGGTAAAGAAAATACGGTGGTGGTGCAATGTGAAGATAAGAAGATTCGAGCCTGGGATATAATCCAGGCGGTTCATGAGGACTGTGGTGAGGGAAGCTGTTTTGCCTCCCGACCAAAACCAAATGTGGGATTTGAGGTGACGGTCAGTGGCCGTGAGGAGGTGGAAAAACTGCTGCTCAGCCTGAAAGTTGGGGAGAAATTTTTGGAGGTGACTCTGCTATATTCAGAGGAGGTGGTGGTTTCATTTTTGAACTTGCCTGTGTACATCGAGGACGAAGTGCTGAGCAAAAAGTTGGAGTTGTGGGACATTAAAATCTGTTCCGAAATAAAGAGGAGGTACTATCCGGGAACACGGGTAGCAGACGGAACCCGGTATGTAAAGGTGCGGTTTCCAGAGGGGGTGAGGTCTTTGCCTTACAGTATGAAGTTCGAGACACTGGAAGGAGTACAGTACTTTCGTGTGCTGCACGATAACCAAGTAAAGGTGTGTTACTATTGTCTGGGACATGACCATCTCGTAAGAAACTGTCCTGATTTGTATTGTTACAATTGCGGTGAGTCGGGACATATCGCGCAGAGCTGCAAGGCGGAGAGCTGTGGGGTGTGTTGTAAAGGCCCCACCTGCTGTGAGTGTGTGGCAGAAGGGAGCGAAATGAGTGATGAGGAGATGGGAGAAGGAGCAGGAGAGGAGTGTGGAACGGCCGGAGGTGCGGTGCAGTCGGAGGACACAGCCGGTAAAATGAAGGAAAAAGGAGCACAGGAAGAGGCAGAGGTTGGCGGAGCGGAGATCGAGATGGAGATGGCGGAAAACATGGCGAGTGCTATGGAGGGGAACAAAGACAGCAGCGGGCAGCAAGGGTCGAGTGCAGACTCGAGCCTTAGTGCAGTTCGGCTCCCCCTGGGGAGTCTGGTGTCTGCGAGGGGAGAGGAGGCAGGAGCGGGGTGTGTGCTGGAATTGAGTGCTCCGGGGAGAGGCGGGGAGTCGGATATTTTGGTGAGTGGGAGGGGGCAGGGCGGGGAGAGGGTGCAAGAGGCAGGAGCCTTAAAGGGACAGCAGAATGGGATTGGCGAGATAGAGACGTCAGAAGGGAACAATTTAGGTGCGCCATTGTCCCATGGAGTGAGGGAACAAGGTGCAAGGGTCAGGTGTAGAGATGTGGTCGAAGGGGGCAGCACGGGAGAAACTGCGATAGTAGGAAGACTCTCTATGGGAGATGAAGTATCTGACGGGGAGCAGGATTATGTATCTGACGGGGAGCAGGCACAGGGGGTTGCAGAAGAGCTTGAGTGTGAGGAATTAGAGGGGGACAGAGACATGGAAGTCGGGGATGGGGTGGCATCATGTGGAAAGGGAAAGGTTAGTGAGGGGCAGAAGGAGGGAGAAAGGGTAGCTCCTGGGCCCAAAGTTAAGGCAAGGAAGAGGCTGAAACAGCAGGGAGGGGTCAAACAGGAGGGGAAAAAGAGCCGGAGGCTGCAGGAAAAAGCAACAGCTGCCCGAAAAGTTGAGAAGGAGCATGAGAGGAGGGAAGAGCCAGAGATTAAATGATGGGGAGATTATTGAGCATACTTCCCTTCTTTGGAGCCATGATTACATTGGTCTCGATCAATGTGAACGGACTGAGGGGTGAGAAGAAATTGCAGCAGTTGTTGCAGGGTTTTAAAGGCACGGACTTGAGTCTGCAAGAAACCTTTTGGGATGAGGATATTCTAGAAAGAGTTCAGAAGGTTTGGAAGGGAGAGGTGTTTGCAAGTTGTGTAAACAATAACCGTAGAGGGGTGGCTGTTTTGGTGAGTCCGTCCATTGAAGAGAACGTTGCCTTGGTGGACAAGGACACTGAGGGGAGGTTTTTACGGCTAAGGGTAAAATTGGAGGGATTTAATTGTGATCTTTTTAATATCGATGCACCGAACGACCATTGCAAGCATCGCGAGTTTTTTCAGGGGTTATTCACTGAAGTGGCAGAGGTGGAAAATCCTTGTATAGTGGGGGATTTTAATGTATTTTTATCTTGGATGGACATTTCAGCCCAGATGACCTTTAAAGATGATAACTCCAGAGGGATGATTATAAAAATGATGACAAATTTAAATTTGAGAGACTTATGGAGGGACCGGAACCCCATAAAAAGGGAGTTCTCCAGAGCAGGTTGGGTGGGTGATGTTTTAAAACAGAGCTGAATAGAGTTTGTGTTAATGCGGGATGGGTTAAGTTCGGAGGTGGTGGAGATTTATTATAAAAAAGTATTTTTTAGTGATCACTCGGCTTTGGTTCTTAGAATTAGGAACAGCAGAGTTAAGATCGGTTCAGGGGTGTGGATTTTAAACAATCAATACCTGAAGGAAAGTGCTTATAAAGAAGGGATTATAAATATAATAAAGAATGCTCAGAAGGAACTTTTGTTCTTGAAAGAAAGAAGAGTTTGGTGGGACAATTTCAAATATGAGGTAAAAGTTTTTTCGGTACGTTATGGGAAAAAGAGGGCGGCAGCTAACCGGCATCGAGAAGAGAATATAAACAAAAGGTTTACGGATGTCTGTAAAGCAGTTGACGGAGGGGATAAGGGAGCTGAGACTAAGTTCCGGGTGCTAAAGGAAGAGTGCACTAGATATTTTCTAGAGCAAGAGAAGCTGTGACAGAGATTATCGTTAATTGAAGAGTTGAAGGTTGGGGAGAAGATCATTCATGAAAGTGAGGAGATTTTGGAGGCAGCTAGCAGCTTTTATCAAGAGCTATATACAAAAGAAGACATTTCCAATTTGGAGATGGAGAAGGTTACTGCTTTTATTGAAAAGGGTTTAAAGGAGGATGAGAGAAGCATGTGTGATAAAGAAGTAGGATTAGCGGAAATAAAAATAGCAATAAGTGGAATGAAGGGGGGGAAAAGCCCAGGGTCCGATGGACTAAGTGCAGAATTTTATAAGGAATTTTTCGAGATTTTAAGTTCATTGCTCTTAGAAGTTTTTAAGGAAATTAAAATTGAGGGAAGCCTGGCCCCATCTATGAGGAGAGGTATCATAAGCTTAGCTTATAAAAATAAAGGGGATAGACAGGATCTGAAGAATTGGAGGCCCATCACACTATTAAATGTGGATTATAAGATCTTGGCGAGGGTTATGGCAAATCGTTTGAAGGAGGTGTTACCGGAGATAGTTTGGCCCTCTCAGTCCTATGGAGTCATAGGCCGGGACATCGCAGACTCTGTGGTCTCAATCCGAGATGCGATAAAGCTCATGGAAGAGAGTGGGAGGGAGGCTTATGTATTAAAGATAGATCAAGAGAAAGCCTTTGATAGGGTCTCTCATGAGTTTTTATTGAAGGTTTTGGAAGCATTTGGTTTCAAGGAAAATTTCATTCAGCGGATAAGGATTTTTTATTCAAACATATTTAGCTGTGTTAAATGTAATGGTTTTTTATCTAAGTATTTTCCGATACAGAGATCAGTGAGACAGGGTTGTCCCCTGTCCCCACTGCTGTACACATTGGTAGCAGAACCATTAGGTTACATGATGCGAAAGAAACAAGGTGTAGTTGGGATTGTGGTCCCCAGTTCTGGGCTGGTGTCGGTGATGCACCAATATGCAGATGACACAACCTTAACATTGAGAAATGGGGAGTCAGTGAGGAAAGCTATGGAGGTAGTGGAGGAATATTGTAGAGCTTCAGGTGCCAGAGTGAATTATAGTAAGTCCCAATGCCTGGTTGCAGGGAGGGGTAGGGGGGAATGGTTGGGGGAATGTCCCTTTAAGGTGGTGGAGGTTTTGGAAGTTCTGCGGGTGCATATGGGGTGCAAGAAAGACAGGGAAGAAGTGGATCGATTAAATTGGGAACCAAAGGTTATGAAAATTAAAAAGATTTTGGGAAGATGGGAAAGAAGGTGGTTGAAAGTGCAAGGAAGAGCGACAGTGGTGTCTGCTCTCCTGCTATCTAAGCTATGGTACTTATTGACGGTGGAGGATATTCCTGAGTGGGCAGAAAAGTCCATCCGAGAGGCTTGTGTGAGGTTTTTATGAGAAGGGAAACCAGCCTTGGTGGCTTACAATACCATCATTGGACGGAGAAATCAGGGAAGTCTCAACTTCCCAGATATTGATTTGAAGAAAAAATCCTTTAGAATCAAATGGGTGGAGAGATTTCTTCAGAAGTCAAATTCAAGTTTTTGGAAGAGTTGTTTTGAGCATTTTTTAAAACGAAGTGGCATAGGAGGGTAGGGGATATTGTATATGGAATACAATAATAGGTTTTTGAAATCGATTAAACTTCTCCCTAGGTTTTATCAGGGGGTTGTAGAGACTTGGGCTCAATTTTTAAAAAGTGTGCAGTTTACGCCCAAGGGGGCTGAGGAATTTTTAGAACAGCCCTTATTTTTGAACAGGTGGGTCAACATCGAAGGAGAGGTTTTATTTAATCAAGCTTTTATAAAAGCTGGGATTATATCGGTGAAAGATGTATTATACAAGGTGATTCCAGGTTGGTTGCCGGAAGTGATAGTAAGAACATAAGAACATAAGAAATAGGAGCAGGAGTAGGCCATTCGGCCCCTCGAGCCTGCTCCACCATTCAATAAGATCATGGCTGATCTGATCCTAACCGCCAATCTACTATCACAGAACCATCTCCTGAACCTAACAGAATTAGACACACGAAATAGGAGCAGGATCAGGCTACATGGCCCCTGGGCCCGCTCCGCTACCCACAGGGCCATGACCGATCCGAACCTAGACTCATGTCCAAATTCCTGCCCGCTCCCCGTAACCCTTAATTCCCTTTACTTCTAGGAAACTGTCTATTTCTGTTTTAAATTTATGTAATGATGTAGCTTCTACAGCTTTTTGGGGCAGCATATTCCATGGACCTACCACCCTCTGAGTGAAGTAGTTCCTCCTCATCTCAGTTTTGAAAGAGCAGCCCCTTATTCTAAGACTATGCCCCCTAGTTCTAGTTTCATCCATCATCGGGAACATCCTCCCCACATCCACCCGATCCAACCCCTTCACAATCTTATATGTTTCAATAAGATCACCTCTCATTCTTCTGAACTCCAATGAGTAGAGTCCCAATCTACTCAACCTCTCCTCATATGTCCATCCCCTCATCCCCGGGATTAACCGAGTGAACCTTCTTTGTACTGACTCGAGAGCAAGTATGTCTTTTCTTAAGTATGGACACCAAAACTGTATGCAGTATTCTGTGGTGTATGTGCCTTTAAGAGCCCCTGTGTACTGTATTGCCGGTAGTGGCCACTTGGGCTATATAAGCCTGTATAGTGTCTTGTATCTTTTAGTTCACCTCCAGACTTTGTTCAGTAAACACCTGTTAAACCAACTCCTGCATTCCGTGTCTCCATTAACACACAGATACAACAGTGGCGACGAATTGGAAGCGGACTTACCTGCAATTCGGCGATCGATTCCTCAGACGAAGGCTGAAGAAAAAAAAAAAGAAAAAACTCTCGTTTCACCAGCTAGCCGGGCTGGTGGCAGGTACTGCACTAATCCTTCCTGGGCGGCGGGCTGGGGCTCAATCGGCTGGCTCTGCAGCGGGGCCGAGCAGCGAAGGCGGAGGCAAACAGAGACGGAGGGTGGAGCACTCGGGAGACGGCCGGCGCTGCAAAGCAGGTCGGCGTTCGGACCAAGCAGAGGGAGGGAAAAGTCCCAGAGAGTCCGGCGGGAACGAGTCTCCAACTATTAAAAATATCTGTGTAAATAAAAACCACGGAGAACAGCGTTGTCAGCAGCGGCGGGAAAGCGCGGGAGGAGCCATTTTTTTCAGCAGGGAAGAAAGGAAAGCGCGGGAGGCGCCATTTTTTTTTCAGGATGCCTAAGACTGGCAATATTACTGCTTTCGATAGTGATGTGGAAGATTGGACCAAATATGTGGAAAGAGTGGAGGTATATTGCACAGCGAATGAAATAGAGGATGATAAAAAGGCATCAGTACTTCTAAATCTAATGGGCGCAAGGACATACGGGCTGTTACGATACTTAATCACTCCATCCAAACCGATGGACAAGAATTTTAAGGATATTGTTGATACCCTACAGGAGCACTTAAACCCAACAGCGCTGCTGATAGCGGAACGATTCAAATTCTTCAGGAGGAATCAGCACAAGAATGAAAGTAACGCTGATTACCTCACCGAATTAAGGAAGTTGTCAAAGCCCTGCCAATTCGGGGCAGGACTGGCAGATTCTCTTCGAGACAAATTCGTCTGCGGTCTCCTAAGTGAAGGAACACAGAAAAGGCTACTTTCTGAGAAAGATTTAACACTGGACAAGGCTTTCAATGTGGCTGTATCATATGAAGCAGCAGCAAGAGGAGCTGCAGAGATACAGCAAAAGCCACAGGACTTTGGCACCCATGAAATGACACAGGGTTTCGAGAGATGTTATCGCTGCGGCAGATCCACCCATGACCAGAGGGACTGTTGGTTCAACGACAAAGCATGCAGGCAATGTGGAAAGATGGGACACATTGCACGTGTATGCCAATCTGGAAACAAAAAATCCACTGACAGAAAAAAAATCAATAAGGAAAAGTACAGAAAGGTACAAATGATGACGGACAGTAGCTCCGAAGACCAGAAGAGCGATAGCGACTCCGGAAACAAGAGACTAAGCTGTCTCAAATTACATAATGTAATTGCCAAAGAAGATTACCAGACCATTTGGGTTACCCTCACGATAGCGGGGTTCCCAGTTAAAATGGAGCTAGATACAGGATCAGCTCTGACCATCATAAGTCGACGGGATTACGAGCGGCTATTTCCGCATATACCTTTAAAAGACACATCCATTATCTTGAAAACATATACGGGGCAGAAAGTATACCCCAGAGGGAAAATAAGGGTGCCTGTTTTATACAACGGCAAGGAAATACAGAAGTTGTATTTATACGTTCTGCAAGATGGTGGTCCAGCACTGTTGGGACGTGAATGGATCAGGAAGATACGTTTAGACTGGCACTCCATTCAGGCACTGACGGTGACCAGTAAGAAAAAAAATGATGATGACGTCATACCTGAACGATTAAAAGACATCTTGGCCAATGCCAAAGAAGTGTTTCAACAGGAACTAGGAACCTTGAAAGGCGTCACCGCCTCAATAAAAGTGGAAGGTGCGGCAATTCCCAAGTTTTTTAAGGCAAGGCCGGTGCCATACGCAATTCATCCAGCAGTCGAGGCAGAGCTGGAGAATTTGGAAAAGGCAGGCGTGTTATCCAAGATAGATTGGAGCAAGTGGGCAACACCCATCGTCCTGGTCATGAAGAAAACGTTGAATAATGATAAATCTGAAGAACAGAGAAAAATTCGCATCTGTGGGGACTTCAAGGTGACTGTAAACCCGGTCCTTCACACAGTACAGTATCCTCTTCCGAGGATAGAAGATATTTTCACCTCACTATCCGGAGGGAAACGTTTCACCAAAATTGACTTGGCACAGGCATATCTACAGATGGAGGTTGAGGAGGCCTCTAAAAAGTATCTCACGATAAACACACACAAAGGCCTGTACCAGTACAATCGACTGGTTTTCAGAGTAGCATCAGCTCCAGCTATCTGGCAAAGACCTATGGAGCAAGTCCTGCAAGGGATTCCGGGAACTCAATGCTACCTAGATGACATCCTTGTAACAGGAGAAAACGACAACGAGCACCTTGCCAATTTGGAGCAGGTGCTCACTAGGCTGAGAGAATGGGGCCTACGAGCAAATTGCCCCAAGTGCGAATTTTTCCAGAAACAAATATCATATTGTGGCCATATAATTAATGAAGAAGGGTTGCATAAGTCACCTGAAAAAATTGAAGCGGTCATAAAAGCCCCAGCACCTGAAAATGTCTCACAATTAAGGTCGTTCCTGGGATTGATAAATTACTATCATAAATTTTTACCGAAGTTGTCAACTGTTCTGCAGCCTCTTAATGAACTGCTACAAACGGGAGTAATTTGGAAATGGAGCGAAGACTGTAAACGTGCCTTCCATAAATGCAAAGGCTTGATCACGTCCAAGGAAGTTTTGGCTCATTACAACCCATCACTGCCAATCAGACTGGCGTGCGATGCATTCCCTTACGGCGTAGGAGCGGTATTATCGCATAGATTCCCTGATGGCTCAGAGCGGCCGATAGTATTTGCGTCACGCTCATTGAACTCAGCTGAGCGTAACTATGCCCAGATCGACAGGGAAGCACTCAGCCTGGTATGGGGAGTGAAGAAATTCAACCATTACCTACACGGACAAAAATTTACCTCATCTCCATATTCAACCCTAAAAAGGGCATTCCCATTATGACAGTGCAAAGGCTACAAAGGTGGTCCCTTTTCCTAGGGGCACACCAATATGGCATAGAATACAAAGGATCAAAACAGCATGGAAATGCTGACGGGTTATCGCGCCTACCGTTGCCAACGGTAGAAGAGGCTCCTACAGTGGACCCAGTGGAGATGTTCCACTCAACCATAGTGGAATGTCTACCTGTAACAAATTCTACCATTGAAAAGGAAACGAGAAATGACCTGACTCTCTCATGAGTCTACGATTTAATGGTGAAGGGATGGCCAGCACATGGCGAACCACTGTTGCCAGCATTCTTGCAAAGAAGGGAACAGCTGTCAGTGTGCCGAGGAACCTTGATGTGTGGATCCAGAGTGGTGATTCCACCCAAACTCCAGGATAAAGTGCTAAAGGAGCTTCACGAGGGGCATCTGGGTGGAGTGAAAATGAAGAACCTAGCCAGAGCGTTTGTGTGGTGGCCAGGTATCGATGGAGACATCGAAGAAATGACCAAGGGCTGTCTAGGATGCCAGAAGGTCCAAAACGCCCCACCACAAGCCCCTCTACATCCACGGGAGTGGCCCTCATCTCCATGGCAAAGGGTACACATCGACTTTGCTTGTCCATTTATGGACTCAATGTTCTTAATCGCGGTTGATGCACACTCCAAGTGGCTGGAGGTAATAAAGATGTCCTCCACCACCACGGAAAAAACCATCACAGTATTAAGGACCATATTTGCCAGGAATGGGCTGCCTGAACAGATCTGTTCTGATAATGGACCGCAATTTTTGTCCGAAGAATTCAGGAGTTCTTAAAAAACAATGGGGTTAAGCACTACACGTCCGCCCCATACCATCCCGCCACCAATGGATTGGCTGAAAGGTTTGCCCAGACCTTCAAGAAGGCCATAAAGGCCATGGGTAATGTAAAGTCTGTGGGTTGTTTAGTTAATTAATGCACAGACTACCAGAGTAACTTAAAACAGGACTTTACTATTCGAAGGTCAGGGCGAATCTGCCCCATAAATCCTGACACAGCACTTATATACCGGTGTGGTCACCGTCGGTATTACAGTATACAGAAGCCAACAAAGTAGTGCAACACCTAAAGTAGTTCTCTTAAAGGTGGACGGTTACATACAATAGTTCTCTTAAAGGTAGACGGGTACATACACTACAATCCTCCCTTTTTAGCTTACAACATACTGATTCCCCATTAAACATACATTATAACATATATACAACTTTATGCAAGACAGTTCACAGATTCAGTCTCTCTGGAGGTTTCCGGACTCTGTCCGGATAACGCCTCGGTGGTGTCGTAATTCCCGGCGGGGTAGTAGGTGCTTCTGGCAAAGTCGATTCAGCTTGAATGACAGTGTCAGGTTCCTCTGATTCCAGTATTACCAGATCGGAGGTAGGTGTTCTGGGTATCTCTGTCTCAACATTAACCGTGTAAGGTGGTGGAGTAGGTTGGCCATTTGTGGCTGACCCTATGATCTGGTCAACATGGCGCCTTATTATACTGTCCCCAATGTCCACCGTATACATCAACGGCCCTAGCCTTTTTCCAATAGTCCCAGGCTGCCATTTCTCGGTACGGTAGTCCCGGGCCAAAACTTGTTGACCTATCTGAAAAGATCTAGTGGGCCTTTCATTCATGCCCTGGAATTGCCGGTTCTCTACGTCCCTTCTGACGCTTGGCTTAAGCAAATCCAGCCGGCATCTTAGTCGTCTATTACAAAACATCATGGCGGGAGTTTGATTTGTGACCGCATGTGTTGCATTCCTGTACGCCAACAAGAAGCTATCCACCTTATGTTGTAAGTTAATGGCTTCATTACCCATGGCCTTTATGGCCTTCTTGAAGGTCTGGACAAACCTTTCAGCCAATCCATTGGAGGCGGGATGGTATGGGGCTGACGTGTAGTGCTTAACCCCATTGCTCTTTAAGAATTTCTTGAATTCTTCGGACACAAATTGCGGTCCATTATCAGAACAGATCTGTTCCGGCAGGCCATTCCTAGCAAACATAGTCCTTAACACTGTGATGGTTTTTTCCGTGGTGGTGGTGGTCATCTTTATTACCTCCGGCCACTTGGAGTGTGCATCCACCGCTATTAGAAACATTGAGTCCATAAATGGACCAGCAAAGTCGATGTGTACCCTTTGCCAAGGAGATGAGGGCCACTCCCATGGATGCAGAGGAGCCTGTGGTGGCGCGTTTTGGACCTTCTGACATCCTAGGCAGTTCTTAGTGATTTCTTCGATGTCTCCATCAATGCCTGGCCACCATACAAACGCTCTTGCTAGGTTCTTCATCTTCACTCCACCCAGATGTCCCTCGTGCAGCTCCTTTAACACCTTCTGTTGAAGTTTGGGTGGAATCACCACTCTAGATCCACACATCAGGGTTCCTCGACACGCTGACAGCTGTTCTTTTCTCTGTGAAAATGCTTGCAGCGTTGGTTCTCCCTGTGCTGGCCATCCCTCCACCGTTAAATCATAGACTCGTGAGAGAGTCGGGTCATTTCTTGTTTCGTTTTCGATCATCGAATTTGTTACTGGTAGACACTCCACTATGGATGAGTGGAACATCTCTACCGGGTCCACTGTAGTCGCTTCTTCTACTATCGGCAATGGCAAGCGCGATAACCCATCAGCATTTCCATGCTGTTTGGACCTTTTGTATTCGATGTCATATTGGTGTGCCCCAAGTAACACGGACCACCTTTGTAACCTTTGTGCTGTCATGGTGGAAACGGCCTTGTTTGGGTTGAATATGGACACCAACGGCTGGTGGTCTGTCAGTAATGTGAACTTCTTGCCTTGCAGGTAATGATTGAATTTCTTCACGCCCCACACAAGGCTGAGGGCCTCCCTATCTATTTGAGCATAATTTCGCTCCGCGGAGGTCAATGACCGGGACGCGAATGCCACTGGCCTTTCCGAGCCATTTGGTAACTTGTGTGAAAGTACTGCTCCAATTCCATAAGGGGAAGCATCACAAGCTAGATGAAGAGGTAATGTTGGGTTGAAATGAGCCAACACTTCTTCCGAGGTAATCAACTCCTTGCTTCTGCGAAAAGCCTTTTTACATTCCTCACTCCACTTCCATGGTATTTCTTTCCGCAACAGAGCATTCAGCGGATGCAACACCGTGGATAGATTTGGCAGAAACTTGTGATAATAATTAATCAACCCCAAGAATGATCTTAACTGTGATACGTTTTCCGGAGCGGGGGCCTTCACGACAGCTTCTATCTTGTCAGGTGACTTGTGCAGCCCCTCTCGGTCAATGACATGACCGCAGTACGAGATCCGTTTTTGGAAGAACTCACATTTCTTGCGATTAACTCGAAGGCCATATTCCCTCAACCTGGTGAGCACCAGTTTCAAATTTGTGAGGTGTTCTTCCTCGTCTTCTCCCGTAATCAGGATATCGTCTAAGTAACACTGCGTGCTTGGAATTCCTTGTAATACCTGCTCCATGGCCCTCTGCCAAATTGCTGGGGCCGAAGCTACCCCAAAAACCAGTCTATTATAACGATACAAGCCTCTGTGTGTGTTGATGGTGAGGTACTGGCGCGACTCTTCCTCGACTTCCATTTGTAAGTATGCCTGTGCCAGGTCTATCTTGGTGAAGTGTTTCCCTCCAGCCAACGAAGCAAAGATATCTTCGATCCGCGGAAGCGGGTATTGTACCGTGTGAAGCACCGGATTCACTGTGATCTTGAAGTCTTCGCAGATGCGGACCTTCCCCGGTCCCCCTGGCTTATTACTTGAAGACTTCATGACGGGAACAATGGGCGTGGCCCACTCACTCCAGTCCACTTTTGACAGTACCCCTGATCGTTCAAGTTCTTCCAGTTCTGCCTCCACAGCAGGTCGTATCGCGTAAGGTACCGATCTGGCTTTGAAAAATTTTGGGCTTGCATGTTCTGCAATCTTAACCTTTGCTTTAATTCCTCGCAGTGTTCCCAGTCCTTGCTGGAATACCTCTTTAGCTTCGTCCAATATTCTGGACAACCGTTCAGGTTTGACATCTTCCTTTCCGGAATCCACCGTCATGGTGTTTAGTGAATGCCAGTCTATCTTTATTTTCCTGATCCACTCCCATCCCAGAAGTGGTGGACCTCCCTCAGGCAACACATACAGGTCCATCCTTTGGTGATCTTTGTCCTTGTATCTCACCTTGACTTCTATCTTTCCGATGGGGTATACTTTGTGCCCCGTGTATGTCTGCAATACTAGTTCCGTATCCCGTAGGGGAATATGCTTGAAAAACTTTTTATAGTCATGCTTATTCATGACCGTCAACGCCGATCCGGTGTCCACTTCCATTTTCACTTGGACTTTTGCAATCTGTAGTGTGATCCAGATAGTTTGTCGGTCAGCTTCATTACTCACATTGTGAATTCTCAGACTATCCAGTCCCTTGCAGTTGGAGTGTGAGTCCGACTTCTGTTCCTCCGGACTCTTCCTAGTCACCTCATGTACCTTTCTGTACCTCTTTTGTGGTGACTCATTATTGTTGGTCTTCTTTCCTGACCGGCATACCTTAGCTGTGTGACCGAGCTTGCCACATTTCCTACATTCCTGGTTTTTAAACCAGCATTGGTTCTGGTCGTGTGTTGTCTTCCCACAACGATAGCATTTCGTTGTACCCGAAGTAATTTGTTGCACCCTGAGTGCCGCTGCCTTTAGCTGCATTTCCGCAGTTCCCTTCACTGCGGCTTCGTTCGATGCTGCAATAAGGACAGCCTTATCAAGTGTAAGATCGTTCTCTTCGAGCAGTCGTTTTTGTGTTTCTTCCTTCAACATTCCGCACACGAATTTGTCTCTCAGTGCCTCTGCCAGATTGTCCCTAAACTGACAGTGTTTCGCTAGCCTACGCAGTTCAAGCAGGTACTCCGCGTTGCTTTCCTCTTTCCGTTGCGTTCTCGCATAGAATTTGAATCGTTCAGCCAACATCAACGGTGCGGGGTTCAAGTGATCCTTCAGAACAGCCACAATATCATCGAAAGTCTGATCCGCTGGTTTAGCTGGTGATAGTAGATGCTTCAAGAGCCCGTATGTCTTTGCGCCCATCGAGTTTAGCATGGTTATAGCTTTGTCATCTTCTTCTATTTTATTGGCCTCACAATAGATCTCAATGCGTTCCACGTACGTGGCCCAATCTTCTATCTCGGAATTAAAATCGTTGATGTTACCACGCTTAGGCATCTTCCTCTCTTTCTGATAAACACCACGAATTATCTCTTTAAATTATTTTTTTTTTCCCCTAAGATGGCGGTTTTCCCGCGCTTATCTTCTTTCCCCGCCCACTTCAATGGCGGTTTCCTGCTTCTGTCTTCTTCCCCGCCTAATGGCGGCTTCCCGCGTTTCTTCCCTGGCGGGAGGGGTACACTTTCCCCACGGGCAACGGCGGCTGGCTTTCAGGTTCACAGCCTGCGCGTCGGCTTCAGGGCTTTCCCTTTTCTCGGCAGGGCAACCGGCGCTGGGTACACCCCGTTGACGGCGAACAGGTTCAGCCGCTGGGCTGGCTCTCGCACAGTTCCCCTTGCTCGGGCTCTGTCTCTCTCCCGCTCGCTCGACTCTATCGGCGCTGGGTACACCCCGTTGACAGAGAACAGTTTCAGCCGCTGGACTGGCTCTCGCGCAGTCTCCCTTGGTCGGCTCTGCCTCTCCTGCTCGCTCGGCTCCCAATCGCGCCTCCCAGCCCTCTCGCAGTCCGGTGCTTCCCTCCCCGGCTGCGGCTGAGTTTATCTCTTCCCGCGCCTACGCTCCCGGTCGCAGCGCTTCGTGGCTTCGGTCGCTGCCCGGCTTTTCCCGCCGGTCGCGGTCTAGCTGTCTCTCGATGCCGTTGCGTCCCCCAGCCTATTAGTACCGCGGCTTCCTTGCTCCACGCTGCCCCAGTCTCAGCGCCTCTGGACCCGACTTTTGTCCGGCTCCTTTCCTCCTCGACCGTGGTCGAGTGCACAGCCCTTATCCTCCGGTTATTCTTTTCACTTTCCCTTACTCACAGTCACCGTGGCTGCCTTGCTTCTCTTGCTGATCAGCTCACTCCTCACCGTGGCAGAGGGGACAGTCAGTGCCTGTTGCTGATGGAAGTTTTTGTCGCTAAATTCTTCCTCCTTTCTATTGCTGCAGCCTCGAGTTTTATCCCAGCAGAACGACGAGGGCGGTTGCCTCTTTTCGACGCTCGTTAGTTGCTTCGGTAGTATTGTTGCCGCAGGGTATGATCGGACTCGTCGCCACTGTAAAGTCTGTGGGTTGTTCAGTTAATTAATACACAGACTACCAGAGTAACTTAAAACAGGACTTTACTATTCGAAGGTAGGGGCGAATCTGCCCCATAAATCCTGACACAGCACTTATATACCGGTGTGGTCACCGTCGGTATTACAGTATACAGAAGCCAACAAAGTAGTGCAACACCTAAAGTAGTTCTCTTAAAGGTGGACGGTTACATACAATAGTTCTCTTAAAGGTAGACGGGTACATACACTACAGGTAATGAAGACATAAATCTACAGCATAAGGTAGATAACTTCTTGTTTGCATACAGGAATGCAACACATGTGGATCCAAACCAAACCCCCGCCATGATGTTTTTCAATAGAAACCTAAGATGCCGGCTGGATTTGGTCAACCCCAACATCAGAAGGGACGTGGAGAACCGGCAATTTCAAGGCATGAATGAAAGGCCAACTAGAACCTTCCAGATAGGTCAACAAGCTTTGGCCCGGGACTACCGTACCGAGAAATGGCAGCCTGGAACTATTTGCACACGACTAGGACTGCTGATGTATACCGTGGACATTGGAGAAAGCATAATAAGGCGCCATGCTGACCAGATCATAGAGTCATCCGAAAAGGGACAACCTACCCCACAACTCTATACGCCTAATGATGAAGCAGAGATACCCATTGTATCTACCTCCGATCCGGTGATATTGGACCCAGATGAACCCGACACTGGCATTCAAGCCGAATCGACCTTGCCAAAAGAACCTACTACACCACTGAAAACTACTACACCACCGAGGCGCTTTCCGGACCGAGTCAGGAAGCCTCCAGAGAGACTGACTTATAATTGATTAAATTCAGCAAATGTGTAGATTATTGTTCTTGTAAACATGTTAATTAATGATTACTTAAAATGTTATGTACTGGTTGTCTAAAAGGGGAGGAATTGTGGTGTATGTGCCTTTAAGAGCCCCTGTGTACTGTAATGCCGGTAGTGGCCACTTGGGCTATATAAGCCTGTATCGTGTCTTGTATCTTTTAGTTCACCTCCAGACTTTGTTCAGTAAACACCTGTTAAACCAACTCCTGCATTCCATGTCTCCATTAACACACGGATACAACATATTCCAGGTGCGGTCTCACCAATACCTTGTACAACTGAAGCAATACCTCCCTATTTTTATATTCTATCCCCCTAGCAATGAAAGCCAACATTCCATTGGCCTTCTTAATCACTTGCTGCACCTGCATACTAACCTTTTGAGTTTCGTGCACCAGGACCCCCAGATCCCTTTGTATTTCAGTACTTTCCAGTTTCTTGCCATTAAGATAATAACTTGCTCTACGATTTTTCCTGCCAAAGTGCATAACCTCACACTTTCCAGTATTTTCCAGTATAGTGAGGGACATGGTGTGGGAGGAGGATCAGGAGGTAGAAGGAAAAGCAATAGGAATCATGTATGAGAAGATTGTGAGGGCAATGCCACAGGATTGGATGGAAGAAATAAATGTGGAAATCTCCAAAGGAAGTAAAATGCGTCCTGCTTTTCCAAGCTTTGTACTGGAGAAAGGGGGAGAGTTAGTCCAATTTGACAACTGTAATACTCGAGATTTCTGTGAGGTATTCAGAGAATGGAGATTCAAGACACCTGCTGGTCAGGAGTTTTGGCAGAGTATATACCCACAGCTGGACTTCAACAGGATTTGGAAGGGAGTGTGGGCGAATTTTAAATGTCCAGAGTGGATTGAACTGGATTTCAAATTGGCTCATAACCGGATTTTTACCATGACAGCCTTGTGCAAGATTGGACGAGTGGAGGCGGCAACTTGCCCAATGTGTGGGACACAGGATGAGATTCTGTCCCATTTACTGGTGCTATGTCTGCAGGTAAATGACTTTAAGCACTATGTTCGACAGTTGTGTGAAGCTTTTTTGCTGGGTGGGGACCGAAGAGCGAGAATGGGAATCCCGTGGGACTCAATTTTGAGATGGGGATTGCAGGAGAGTCTGCCCGAGTCTAGCGGAGCGGCAATTAATTTAATGTTCAGTTTGGCTAGATTCGTGATTGTGCAAAGAAGGAATGCTCCATTTTTTAAGGGGAGGAGAATCAATCGAAAAGACTATTTTAAATATAAGCTAAAAGACCATTATATGGCTCTGTGGATGTTTTATTCAGAAAGGAATTTAAGGATAGTATTTTACAACCAATTTTTAAAGTACAATCGATTAATATATGTTACAGGTGACAAATTAAACTTCAGGTTTTGATGTTAAAATGTGGTGGCGGAATGGCTGTGCAGAGCGGCGGAATTGATTTGTATCACACAGTGAAATGATCAAGATGTTGTAAATCTTCTTAATGTTCAATAAAGTATAATAAAAAAAAAGTGGATAGCAGAGTCAGAAGGTTGTGGGTTCAAGTCCCGCTCCAGGGACTTGAGCACATAAAGCGAGGCTCACACTCCAGTGCGGTGCTGAGGGAGCGCCGCACTGTCGGAGGGGCAGTACTGAGGGAGCGCCGGACTGTCGGAGGGACAGTACTGAGGGAGCGCCGGACTGTCGGAGGGACAGTACTGAGGGAGTGCCGCACTGTCGGAGGGGCAGTACTGAGGGAGTGCCGCACTGTCGGAGGGGCAGTACTGAGGGAGTGCCGCACTGTCAGAGGGGCAGTACTGAGAGAGCGCTGCACTGTCGGAGGGGCAGTAATGAGGGAGCGCTGCACTGTCGGAGGGGCAGTACTGAGGGAGCACCGCACTGTCGGAGGGGCAGTACTCAGGGAGCACCGCACTGTGGGAGGGGCAGTACTGAGGGAGCGCCGCACTGTCGGAGGGACACTACTGAGGGAGCGCCGCATTGTCGGAGGGGCAGTACTGAGGGAGCGCCGCACTGTCGGAGGGGCAGTACTGAGGGAGCACCGCACTGTCGGAGGGGCAGTACTCAGGGAGCACCGCACTGTGGGAGGGGCAGCACTGTCGGAGGGGCAGTACTGAGGGAGCACCGCACAGAGGGAGCACCGCACTGTCGGAGGGGCAATACTGAGGGAGCGCCGCACTGTCGGAGGGGCAGTACTGAGGGAGCGCCGCACTGTCGGAGGGGCAGTACTGAGGGAGCGCCGCACTATCAGAGGGGCAGTACTGAGGGAGCGCCGCACTGTCGGAGGGGCAGTACTGAGGGAGCACCGCACTGTGGGAGGGGCAGCACTGAGGGAGCGCCGCACTGTCGGAGGGGCAGTACTGAGGGAGTGCTGCGCTGTGGGAGGGGCAGCACTGAGGGAGCACCGCACTGTCGGAGGGGCAATACGAAGGGTGTGCTGCACTGTCAGAGGGGCTGTACTGAGGGAGCACCGCACTGTCGGAGGGACAGTGCTCAGGGAGCGCTGCTCCATTGGAGGGGCAGTACTGCGGGAGCACCGCACTGTCAGGGGAAGCAATGCTGTGGGAGTGCTGCATTGTCGGAGGGGCAGTAATGAGGGAGCGCTGCAGTGTCGGAGGTGCTGTCTTATGGATGCGATGTTAAACTGAGGCCCCCGTCTGCCCCGTCAGGTGGACGTAAAAGATCCCGTGGTGCTATTTCGGGGAAGTTATCCCCGGTGTTTTGAGCCCAATATTTATCCCTCAATCAACATGACGAAAAAACAGATTATCTGGTCATAATTGTAGTGTATGTGCCTTTAAGAGCCCCATATGTGCTGTAATGCCGGTAATGGCCACTCGGGCTATATAAGCCTGTATATTGTGTTATATCCGTTAGTACCCCTCCAGACTTTGCTTAATAAACACCTATGAACCAACTCCTGTCTTCAGTGTCTCTATCAACACATGGACACTACAATTATCACATTGCTGTTTGTGGGAGCTTGCTGTGCGCAAATTGGCTGCCGCGTTTCCCACATTACAACAGTGACTACACTTCAAAAGTACTTCATTGGCTGTAAAGTGCTTTGGGACGTCCGGTGGTCGTGAAAGGCGGTTAAGAAGGCAAATGGAATGCTGGCCTTCATGACAAGAGGAGTTGAGTACAGGAGTAAAGAAGTCTTACTCCAATTGTATCTTCTTCTTTCTTCTTAGGCAGTCCCTCAGAGCCGAGGATGACTTGCTTTCACATTAAAAATGAGTTTTCAGGTGACTGATGAGACCACACAGGTGGGGCAGATGGTGGTTGAAGGGGCAGGTGGGTGGGGTGCTTGGATTGACATGCGCTCCTTGCACTTGGCTTCCGCTTGCTCCCGGTGAAGAGACTCGAGGTGTTCGGCGCCTTCCCGGATGCTACTCCACTTTGTGCGGTCTTGGGCCAGGGATTCCCAGCTATCAGTGGGTATGCTGTACTTTTTCAAGGAGGCTTTGAGGGTGTCCTTGAAGCGTTTCCTCTGCCCACCTGGGGCTCTCTTGCCGTGCCGGAGCTCCGAGTAGAGCGCTTGTTTCGGGAGTCTCGTATCGGGCATGCGGACAATGTGACCCGTCCATCGGAGCTAATTGAGCGTGGTCAAAGCTTCGATGCTGGGGATGTTGGCCTGAGCGAGAACACTGGCGTTGGTGCGTCTATCCTGCCAATGAATTTGCAGGATCTTGCGGAGGCAGCGTTGGTGGTATCTCTCCAGTGCACCTCAAATCACTGGAGAGGTACCACCAACGCTGCCTCCAATTATATAGGGCCTTGGTGAGACCACACCTGGAGTACTGTGTACAATTGTGGTCTCCTTACCTAAGGAAGGATAAACTTGCCATAGAGGGAGTGCAACGAAGGTTCACAAGATTAATTCTTGGGATAGCGGGACTGTCATATGAGGAGAGATTGAGTAAACTAGACCTGTATTCTCTTGAATTCAGAAGAATGAGAGGGGATCTCATTGAAGCAGACACAATTATTACAGGGCTTGATAGGGTGGATGCTGGGAGAATGTTTCCCTTGGCTGGGGAGTCTAGAACCAGGGGCCACAGCCTCAGGATAAAGGGTCGGCCATTCAGGACTGAGATGAGAAGAAATTTCTTCACACAGAGGGCGGTGAATCTTTGGAATTCTCTACCCCAGAGGGCTGTGGAGGCTCAGTCATTGGGTATATTCAAAACAGAAGTCGATAGATTTCTGACTAGTAAGGGCATCAAGGGATATTGCGATAGGGCCGGTGAATGGAGTTGAGGCAGAAGATCAGCCATGATCTCATTGAATGGCGGAGCAGGCTCGAAGGGCCGAATGGCTGACTCCTGCTCCTATTTCTTATGTTCTTATAAATACAAGTCTTTCTTTCTTATTGTGTCCAATTCTGGGCACCGCGCTTTAGGAAGGATGTGAAGGCCTTAGAGAGGTTGCAGAAAAGATTTACCAGAATGGTACCAGGAATGAGGGAATTCAGTTATGTGGAGAGACTGGAGAACTGGGATTGTTCTCCTTGGAGCAGAGAAGGTTAAGGGGAGATTAACCAGAATGGTACCAGGGATGAGGGGCTTCAGTTACGTGGAGAGACTGGAGAAGCTGGGGTTGTTCTCCTTAGAGCAGAGAAGGTTAGGGGGAGATTGACCACAATGGTACCAGGGATGAAGGACTTCAGTTATGTGGAGAGACTGGAGAAGCTGGGGTTGTTCTCCTTGGAGCAGAGAAGGTTAAGGGAGAGATTGACCACAATGGTACCAGGGATGAAGGACTTCAGTTATGTGGAGAGACTGGAGAAGCTGGGGTTGTTCTCCTTAGAGCAGAGAAGGTTAAGGGGAGATTGACCAGAATGGTACCAGGGATGAGGGGCTTCAGTGATGTGGAGAGACTGGAGAAGCTGGGGTTGTTCTCCTTAGAGCAGAGAAGGTTAGGGGAAGATTGACCAGAATGGTACCAGGGATGAGGGGCTTCAGTGATGTGGAGAGACTGGAGAAGCTGGAGTTGTTCTCCTTAGAGCAGAGAAGGTTAGGGGGAGATTGACCACAATGGTACCAGGGATGAAGGACTTCAGTGATGTGGAGAGACTGGAGAAGCTGGGCTTGTTCTCCTTAGAGCAGAGAAGGTTGAGAGGAGATTAGATGGAGGTGTTCAAAATCATGAGGGTGTCTGGACAGAGTAGATGGAGAGAAACTGTTCCCATTGGCGGAAGGCTCGAGAACCAGAGGACACAGGATTAAGGTGATTGTCAGAAGGTCCAAAGGCTCCTCACAGCTTACTGTCCCACCCAGCTTTGTATCATCAGCAAACTTGGATACATTACACTCGGTCCCTTCATCTGGGTCATTAATGTAGATTGTAAATAGCAGAGGCCCCAACACTGATCCACGCGGCACCCCACGAGATACAGCCTGCCAACCTGAAAAAGATCCGTTTATCCCTACTCTCTGTTTTCTGTCCGTTAACCAATCCTCTATCCATGCTACTATATTACCCCCAACCCCATGAGCCCTAATCTTGTGTAATAACCTTTTATGTGGCACCTTATCGAATGCCTTTTGGAAATCCAAATATACTACATCCACTGGTTCCCCTCTATCTACCCTGTTAGTTACATTCTCAAAAAACTCGAATAAATTTGTCAAACACGATTTCCTTTTCATAAAACCATGTTGACTCTGCCGAATCATGTTATGATTTTCGAAGTGACTTGATACCACTTCCTTAACAATGGATTGCAGCATTTTCCCAATGACTGATGTAGCTTTCAAAAGCTCTTATAATAATGTGTCCGTGACCACACAAACCGCTCTGGGTCCAGGTATACTGTGTATCAGTAAAACAGTCCGTGACTACACAAACCACTCTGGGTACAGGTATATTGTGTATCAGTAAAACAGTCCGTGACTACACAAACCACTCTGGGTACAGGTATATTGTGTATCAGTAAAACAGTCCGTGACTACACAAACCACTCTGGGTCCAGGTATATTGTGTATCAGTAAAACAGTCCGTGACTACACAAACCACTCTGGGTACAGGTATATTGTGTATCAGTAAAACAGTCCGTGACTACACAAACCACTCTGGGTACAGGTATATTGTGTATCAGTAAAACAGTCCGTGACTACACAAACCACTCTGGGTCCAGGTATACTGTGTATCAGTAAAACAGTCCATGACTACACAAACCACTCTGGGTACAGGTATATTGTGTATCAGTAAAACAGTCCGTGACTACACAAACCACTCTGGGTACAGGTATATTGTGTATCAGTAAAACAGTCCGTGACTACACAAACCACTCTGGGTACAGGTATATTGTGTATCAGTAAAACAGTCCGTGACTACACAAACCACTCTGGGTCCAGGTATATTGTGTATCAGTAAAACAGTCCGTGACTACACAAACCACTCTGGGTACAGGTATATTGTGTATCAGTAAAACAGTCCGTGACTACACAAACCACTCTGGGTCCAGGTATATTGTGTATCAGTAAAACAGTCCGTGACTACACAAACCACTCTGGGTCCAGGTATACTGTGTATCAGTAAAACAGTCCGTGACTACACAAACCACTCTGGGTACAGGTATATTGTGTATCAGTAAAACAGTCCGTGACTACACAAACCACTCTGGGTACAGGTATATTGTGTATCAGTAAAACAGTCCGTGACTACACAAACCACTCTGGGTCCAGGTATATTGTGTATCAGTAAAACAGTCCGTGACTACACAAACCACTCTGGGTCCAGGTATATTGTGTATCAGTAAAACAGTCCGTGACTACACAAACCACTCTGGGTCCAGGTATATTGTGTATCAGTAAAACAGTCCGTGACTACACAAACCGCTCTGGGTACAGGTATATTGTGTATCAGTAAAACAGTCTGTGACTACACAAACCACTCTGGGTACAGGTATATTGTGTATCAGTAAAACAGTCCGTGACTACACAAACCACTCTGGGTACAGGTATATTGTGTATCAGTAAAACAGTCCGTGACTACACAAACCACTCTGGGTCCAGGTATATTGTGTATCAGTAAAACAGTCCGTGACTACACAAACCACTCTGGGTACAGGTATATTGTGTATCAGTAAAACAGTCCGTGACTACACAAACCACCCTGGGTACAGGTATACTGTGTATCAGTAAAACAGTCCGTGACTACACAAACCACTCTGGGTACAGGTATACTGTGTATCAGCAAAACAGGTTTATTAAGCATTAAACATCCGGTACAAAGAAGTAGTACTTAACAAGAAGATAGTCACAGTCTGTTCGTTCAAACCCCGGCGTTCCTTCCGAGTGAGCGTGGCGCAAGTCTCCTGATGTATCTTGCTGTGTTCCGTTGACCCATGCGCGCTTACTTGGGATCTTGCTGTGTTCTGTTGACCGAAGCTCCTATCAATCTCTGGTTACACGGTACGCTGCTTTCGATGTTCAAAAACTGTATCTTTATACCCTTTTCCCTCTCGTTCTGCCTACGTGGCAGTAATTAACCCTCTAACACCTGGTAAAAAGTCTTGTTCCCCTCTTTACCCATCTTATGACCTTGTTTGATCCTTCTGACTTTTTCTCCATGCATAACAAAGTACCCTTATCTCAGATCTTCACTTTTCACAGAACACTTCCTAGAATGTTGACAAAACAGTCGGTCCATCCGATAGCTGGACCAATGAAGGACGTCTCCAACTCTTATCTATCTCTCTAGTTTTTATCTCTTTAAGCATAATATTGCTGAATTCCTCGTCTCCATAAACTTAGCACAACATTCCATTACTTCAGTAATTTTAAACAGAGCTTTTTAGTCAGGTTGGCATAATCCCATCCTGCTTTGCTCTCAGCCATTCTCCATTTTATACAGGCTTTTAGGCTCTTAACATACAATTTCACATATTATAGTTATATTAGAGTGGTTATTGAATCTTAATAATGTTTACTAAATCCTACAGGTACACCCTATCCTACACTGATGTCATGCTAACTGGCCTGTAGTTCCCTGTTTTTCCTCTCCCTCCTTTCTTGAATAGCGGTGTTACATTTGCGACCTTCCAATCCGCTGGGACCATTCTACAATCTCGGGCATTTTGGAAGATCAAAACCAATGCATCCACTATCTCTTCAGCCACCTCTTTTACAACCCTAGGATGTAGGCCGTCCGGTCCAGGGGATTTGTCGGCTTTTAGTCCCATTAGTTTTCCTAGTATCTTTTCTCTACTTATATTAATGACGTTAAGTTCCTCACCCTCATTACACCCTTGGTTCCCCACCATTGTTGCTGTGCTTTTTGCGTCTTCTACTGTGAAGACATTTTTTTAATGTTTCTGCTATTTTCTTATTCCCCATAATAATTTCTGCTGCCTCAGCCTCTAACATAGAAACATAGAAGATAGGAGCAGGAGTAGGCCATTCGGCCCCTCGAGCCTGCTCCGCCATTCAATGAGATCATGGCTGATCATCCAAACTCAGTACCCTGTCCCTATAGAAACATAGGCTAAACCTATTACAACACAGTCCAAGCAGAATCTATTACCTGTGAACCAACAGCTTCAAATATCTGATTAATCATTCCAGTAAAATATTTGAATTCACAGCGGAAGATAAGCTGTTTTACCTCTACGATAGATGGGTTCATGTTCCGGAATATGCAGAGCCAGTATACGCACGCCTGCCTTGTACTGAAGGGTCTGCAATGTTAAAAACAATGTTTGGCAGGTTTTCTCAATTACAAAAATGAATCTGACCAGCACAAGTCAAATGAGGAATATCCGGGGGCAGTAGATGACACACGGTCCAACCACCCAGTCCCCAGGTTTGACACATACCGTACACTACTCTGCCCATCTTACCTTCAGCCGCCTGTTCAGCCATTCATTACACACCACATTCAGTGTTCTTGCAGCTCTGTACATGTGTACGTATGTTGGAAAGTACAGGGGCTGCACTGTGGTACAAAGCAGTAACATAGTGAGGGATTGAGATGACAACACAAAAAAAACAGGTTTTAGCTGTTTATTGATATCTTCTCAACCCTGAGATAAGACAGATCCTGACTACACACTCCAGCCTGTTGGTCTTACTATTACATACAGGACTTACATGGGCAGCTTTATTCCTTTTCATCAGCATCGTGGCATACAACTCAAAGTACAGTGAGATAAGGTAGCGGCTGGTGTGAATGGGGGGGCTAGAGGGAGGACAATGATGAGGAGGAGATAGGTTCTTGTGACCAATTCCCCACATGGTCAGCTCTCAATCATACAGAGGCTAGCTGCTTCCCTGCATTTATATAGTGCCTTTCACGACCACCGGACTTCTCAAAGCACTTTACAGCCAATTAAGTACTTTTTTTTTTGAAGTGGAGTCACTGTTGCAATGTAGGAAAGGGACCAACGTTGACTTTTGCTACTCTTTTCCTTTTTACATACTTGTAGAAACTCTTACAATCTGCTTTTATATTTCTTACTCGTTTTCTCTCATTCTATTTTTTCCCTTTTTATCAACTTTTTGGTCAACCTTTACTGGTTTCTGAAACTCTCCCAATCCTCAGGCTTACTATTATTCTTTGCAACATTATAAGCTTCTTCTTTCAATCTAATGTTATCCTTAACTTCTTTAGTTAGCCACGGTTGGATCACTTTTCCTGTGGAGTTTTTGTTTCTCAATGGAATGTATTTTTGTTGAGAATGATGAAATATTTCTTTAAATGCTAGCCACTGCTTATCTACCACCATATCTTTTAATCTATTTTTCCAATCTACCTTAGCCAACTCGCCCCTCATACCTATGCAATAGGCTTTATTTAAGTTTAAGACTCTAGTTTTGGACTGAGGCAAGTGCCTCTCAAAATTAACATAAAATTCTATCATATTATGATCACTCTGCCCCAGAGGATCCTTTACTATGAGATTGCTAATTAACCCTGTCTCATTACACAACATATGATCTAAAATAGCCTGTTCCCTGGTTGGTTCCATGAAATATTGTTTTAGGAAACTGTCCCAAATGCATCCCATGAACTCATCCTCCAGACTACCTTTGCCAATTTGATTTGTCCATTCTATATGAAGATTAAAGTTCCCCAAGATTATTGCATTATTTTTGTAGCAAGCTCCTGCTATTTCTTGATTAATATTCTGTCCAACGGTTTAGCTATGGTTAGGGGGCCTATATACTACTACCAGTGTTTTCTACCCCTTGTTATTCCTTAGCTCCTTATTCTACTTCCTGATCTTCCGAGTCGAGATCCTTTCTCGCTTCCGTTTTTCAAAATGACGGCCACGGGATCTTTTACGCCCCCCTGCGATGGCAGACGGGGCCTTGGTTTAACGTTGCATCCGAAAGATGTCACCGCTGACAGAGCAGCTCTCCCTCAGTACTGCCCTGGAGTGTCAGCCTAGATTATGTGCTCAAGTCTCCAGAGTGGGACTCAAACCCACGACCTTCTGACTCTAGATGTGAGAGTGTCATCCACTGAGCTGAGGCTGACCCCTCTTAAACTCCAGCCTAGTTACTTGGGTTGTCAGCATCTTCAAACCGCCCCCGACCCCCCCAACCCCGTAATTGCCATTATTAACACAGAACAGTCCTTCATGTGATTAACAGCAGAATGGGACCAGTGCGCTCAGGTGTGAACTCGCTGGTGTCTCAGCAGGCGAGTTGAACTGGTGAATTCCTTTTCACACACTGAGCAGGTGAACAGCCTCTCCCCGGTGTGCAGTCGCTGGTGTCTCACCAGGTGCGATAACTGACCAAACCTCTTCCCGCAGTGAGAGCAGCTGAACGGCCTCTCCCTGGTGTGGATGCATCGATGCTTCTTCAAGCCCTTGGAGCATTTGAAACTCTTGTCGCAGTCGGAACATTTAAACGGCCTCTCGTCAGTGTGAACCAGATGGTGTTCCCGCAGAGAGGTGAGACGAGTGAATCCTTTCCCGCACTCGGAGCAGGAGAACGGCCTCTCGTCAGTGTGAACCAGCTGGTGTTTCCGCAGAGTGGAGGGACGATTGAATCCTTTCCCGCACTCGGAGCAGGTGAACAGCCTTTCGTCAGTGTGAACTCGCTGGTGCAGCCGCAGAGAGGAGGGACGAGTGTATCCTTTCCCGCACTCGGAGCAGGAGAACGGCCTCTCGTCAGTGTGAACCAGCTGGTGTATCAGCAGGGTGGAGGAGAGAGTGAATCCCTTCCCACACACGGAACAGGTGAACGGCCTCTCCCCGGTGTGAACACGCTTGTGTGTCAACAGCTGGCAAGACTGGTTAAACCTCTTCTCACAGTGAGAGCAGGCAAACGGCTTCTCCCCGGCGTGAACTTGCCGGTGTCTCAGCAGAACGGATTGTGTAGTGAATCCCTTCCCGCACACTGAGCAGGTGAACGGCCTCTCCCCGGTGTGAACTCGCCGGTGTCTCAGCAGAACGGATTGTGTAGTGAATCCCTTCCCGCACACAGAGCAGGTGAACGGCCATTTCACAGAGTGACTGCGTTGATGAGTCTCCAGCTCGGAAAGGCAACTGAATCCTATCCCGCATTCCCGACATTTGCACGGACTCTCCTCGCTTTGGTTACACTTGTGCCTCCCCAGGCTGCACCTTCGGTTGAATCCACGTCCACACACAAGACACGTGTGCAGTTTGCCCGCACTCTGATTGCTGCTTTCCGCTTCCATATGTCGATGATATTCAGGTCCTGATGAATCGAGTGACTCTGTCAGATCTTCGTGTGAAGTTTGCGTTAAGCTGCCCGTCTGTAATTCCTCCCCTTGCAGGAGACGGTAAAAGAGGTTTATATAAGTAATTAATGCAAATACAGGAAAGAAAATAAAGAAAGACTGGCCTTTAGATAGCGCCTTTCACGACCAACGGTTTTACAGTCAATGAAGTACTTTCTGAAGTGTAGTCGCTGTTGTAATGTGGGAAACACTGCAGCCAATTTGCATGATCAATAATGGCCAGGACACCGGGGATAACTTTCCTGCCCTTCTTCGAAATAATGGGAGCTTTTATGTCCACCTGAACGTCTCTTCCGAAAGACGGCCCTCCGACAGTGCGGCACTCCCTCAGTACTGCTCCTCTGACAGTGTGGCGCTCCCCTAGTACTGACCCTCCGACAGTGCGGCGCTCCCTCAGTACTGACCCTCCGACAGTGTGGCGCTCCCCCAGTACTGCCCCTCCGGCAGTGCAGCGCTCCCTCAGTACTGCCCCTCCAACAGTGCGGCGCTCCCTCAGTATTGCCCCTCCGAGAGTGCGGCGCTCCCTCAGTACTGCCCCTCCGACAGTGCGGCGCTCCCTCAGTACTGCCCCTCCGACAGTGCGGCGCTCCCTCAGTACTGCCCCTCTGACAGTGCGGCGCTCCCTCAGTACTGCCCCTCCGACAGTGCGGCGCACCCTCAGTACTGCCCCTCCGACAGTGCAGCGCTCCCTCAGTACTGCCCCTCCCACAGTGCAGCACTCCCTCAGTACTGCCCCTCCGACAGTGCGGCGCTCCCTCAGTACTGCCCCTCCCACAGTGCAGCACTCCCTCAGTACTGCCCCTCTGACAGTGCAGCACTCCCTCAGTACTGCCCCTCCGACAGTGCAGCGCTCCCTCAGTACTGACCCTCCAACAGTGCGGCGCTCCCTCAGCACTGCCCCTCCGACAGTGCGGCGCTCCCTCAGTACTGCCCCTCCGACAGTGCGGCGCCCCCTCAGTACTGCCCCTCTGACAGTGTGGCGCTCCCCCAGCACCACACCGGAGTGTCAGCCTCGCTTTATGTGCTCAAGTCCCTGGAGCGGGATTTGAACACACATCCCTGGAGCGGGACTTGAACCCACAACCTTCTGACTCTGCTACCCACTGAGCCACAGCTGGCTCCAGTCTTTTACACAGTTTCATCATAACTTCCTTGCTTTTGCACTCTATGCCTCTCCTAAAGCAGGGGAGTTATGATGAATTGTTAAACAGTTTTTTTTTTGCAGAGTGACCAAGGCTGTCTGTAGGAAACAATTTTACATTTCAAAGAAGCTTGTATTGTGAAGCTTCTGCCCCTTTGCCAGGCCCGCTGCCTGCGGCCCCTCTCCCAGATTCCAGCCCCAGCTCTGTGCTGCCTGCGGCCCCTCTCCCAGATTCCAGCCCCAGCTCTGTGCTGCCTGCGGCCCCTCTCCCAGATTCCAGCCCCAGCTCTGTGCTGCCTGCGGCCCCTCTCCCAGATTCCAGCCCCAGCTCTGTGCTGCCTGCGGCCCCTCTCCCAGATTCCAGCCCCAGCTCTGTGCTGCCTGCGGCCCCTCTCCCAGATTCCAGCCCCAGCTCTGTGCTGCCTGCGGCCCCTCTCCCAGATTCCAGCCCCGGCTCTGTGCTGCCTGCGGCCCCTCTCCCAGATTCCAGCCCCAGCTCTGTGCTGCCTGCGGCCCCTCTCCCAGATTCGAGCCCCAGCTCTGTGCTGACTGCGGCCCCTCTCCCAGATTCCAGCCCCAGCTCTGTGCTGCCTGCGGCCCCTCTCCCAGATTCCAGCCCCAGCTCTGTGCTGCCTGCGGTCCCTCTCCCAGATTCCAGCCCCAGCTCTGTGCTGCCTGCGGCCCCTCTCCCAGATTCCAGCCCCAGCTCTGTGCTGCCTGCGGCCCCTCTCCCAGATTCCAGCCCCAGCTCTGTGCTGCCTGCGGCCCCTCTCCCAGATTCCAGCCCCAGCTCTGTGCTGACTGAGCTGCTCTCACCTCGGGACAGCGCGTCACAATCGGCCCCAGCGCAC
The DNA here is from genome assembly GCF_052327205.1 of Somniosus microcephalus. Taxonomy (NCBI): domain Eukaryota; kingdom Metazoa; phylum Chordata; class Chondrichthyes; order Squaliformes; family Somniosidae; genus Somniosus; species Somniosus microcephalus. The sequence continues at coordinate 143,383 of NW_028225335.1, read as the reverse complement.
CTGAGCTGGAGAGGAGGCCCCGCCCCCTTGCCGCGCCACCATTGGTTGGAGGACCAGGCCACCCAGTTCAGTCCTCCCACCTCAGCCGTCTTCCTATTGGTCAGAGCTCCCGTCAGTCACAGGCCGGATCGGGCCTCCATCCACTTGATTGGGCCTCTTCCTCTGATGACGTCACAATCGGGCCCCAGCCTCAGCGCCGGAGAGGAGGCCCTGCCCCCTTGCCGCGCCGCCATTGGTTGGAGGACCAGGCCGCCCAGTTCAGTCCTCCCAGCTCAGCCCTCTTCCTATTGGTCCGCGCTCCCGTCAGTCAGAAACACGTTGCTCCGGCTCACTCCGCCCCCCCGAGCGGCTCAATCCGCTCCGTTCGGGCTCCGCGGAGGTCCCGCCCGACTCTCAGGTTTGGTTTTTCCCGTATTTTACTTTATAATCTCGCTCTCCGCTCCCCGCTCACCTCAATTTAAATCGATTCCCCAACACTTTACTTTACCCCGGCCGCTGATTCCGCCTCTTCCACGGGCCCGGCCTTCAGGCTGCTGCCCGGAGGCCCCGCGCAGGCGCACTGGCAGCCTCGTGTTGTGGTGGGGCCGAATAAGCATGCGCGGCCCCCCCTCTCCACATTTAAAGGGACATCCACCCCCTCCACATTTAAAGGGACATCCACCCCCTCCACATTTAAAGGGACATCCACCCCCTCCACATTTAAAGGGACACCCACCCCCCTCCGCATTTCAAGGGACACCCACCCCCCCTCCGCATTTAAAGGGACACCCACCCCCCTCCGCATTTAAAGGGACACCCACCCCTCTCTGCATTTCAAGGGACACCCTCCCCCCTCCGCATTTCAAGGGACACCCTCCCCCCTCCGCATTTCAAGGGACACCCTCCCCCCTCCGCATTTCAAGGGACACCCACCCCCCTCCGTATTTAAAGGGATATCCACCCCCTCCACATTTAAAGGGACACCCACCCCCCTCCGCATTTCAAGGGACACCCACCCCCCCTCCGCATTTCAAGGGACACCCACCCCCCTCCGCATTTAAAGGGACACCCACCCCCCTCCGCATTTCAAGGGACACCCTCCCCCCTCCGCATTTCAAGGGACACCCTCCCCCCTCCGCATTTCAAGGGACACCCACCCCCTCCGTATTTAAAGGGATATCCACCCCCTCCACATTTAAAGGGACACCCACCCCCCTCCGCATTTCAAGGGACACCCACCCCCCCTCCGCATTTAAAGGGACACCCACCCCCCTCCGCATTTAAAGGGACACCCACCCCCTCCGCAGTTAAAGGGACACCCACCCCCCTCCGCATTTCAAGGGACACCCTCCCCCCTCCGCATTTAAAGGGACACCCTCCCCCCTCCGCATTTAAAGGGACACCCACCCCCCTCCGCATTTCAAGGGACACCCTCCCCCCTCCGCATTTAAAGGGACACCCTCCCCCCTCCGCATTTCAAGGGACACCCTCCCCCCTCCGCATTTCAAGGGACACCCCCCTCCGCATTTCAAGGGACACCCTCCCCCCTCCGCATTTCAAGGGACACCCACCCCCCTCCGTATTTAAAGGGATATCCACCCCCTCCACATTTAAAGGGACACCCACCCCCCCTCCGCATTTAAAGGGACACCCACCCCCCTCCGCATTTAAAGGGACACCCACCCCCCTCCGCATTTCAAGGGACACCCTCCCCCCTCCGCATTTCAAGGGACACCCTCCCCCCTCCGCATTTCAAGGGACACCCAGCCCCTCCGTATTTAAAGGGAGATCCACCCCCTCCACATTTAAAGGGACACCCACCCCCCTCCGCATTTCAAGGGACACCCACCCCCCCTCCGCATTTAAAGGGACACCCACCCCCCTCCGCATTTAAAGGGACACCCACCACCTCCGCAGTTAATGGGACACCCACCCCCCTCCGCATTTCAAGGGACACCCTCCCCCCTCCGCAATTAAAGGGACACCCACCCCCTCCGCAGTTAAAGGGACGCCCACCCCCCTCCGCATTTCAAGGGACACCCTCCCCCCTCCGCATTTAAAGGGACACCCACCCCCTCCGCATTTCAAGGGACACCCTCCCCCCTCCGCATTTCAAGGGACATCCTCCCCCCTCCGCATTTCAAGGGACACCCTCCCCCCTCCGCATTTCAAGGGACACCCTCCCCCCTCCGCATTTCAAGGGACACCCTCCCCCCTCCGCATTTCAAGGGACGCCCACCCCCCTCCGTATTTAAAGGGATATCCACCCCCTCCACATTTAAAGGGACACCCACCCCTCTCCACATTTCAAGGGACACCCACCCCCCCTCCGCATTTAAAGGGACACCCACCCCCCTCCGCATTTAAAGGGACACCCACCCCCTCCGCATTTCAAGGGACACCCTCCCCCCTCCGCATTTCAAGGGACACCCTCCCCCCTCCGCATTTCAAGGGACACCCAGCCCCTCCGTATTTAAAGGGAGATCCACCCCCTCCACATTTAAAGGGACACCCACCCCCCTCCGCATTTCAAGGGACACCCACCCCCCCTCCGCATTTAAAGGGACACCCACCCCCTCCGCGGTTAAAGGGACACCCACCCCCCCTCCGCATTTCAAGGGACACCCTCCCCCCTCCGCAATTAAAGGGACACCCACCCCCTCCGCAGTTAAAGGGACGCCCACCCCCCCGCATTTCAAGGGACACCCTCCCCCCTCCGCATTTAAAGGGACACCCACCCCCTCCGCATTTAAAGGGACACCCACCCAATACAATAATACAATACAAATCGCTTTATTGGCATGATAAGGTACATCTTATGTTGCCAAAGCATCAAAATACATTTATGGTTGAACACATAAACGCGGTTCCATTCATACAGTGTATAAACAGGTATATCCCTGAGTGTATAAATATACATTCGCGTTGTTTATATATATTCTTTTCTTAGTTTACTGGTTGTCCCTCTGTTCATGGCAAGCTGTAACATAGTGTGCCGCCAGTGTTATACAGCTTCTCTCCTCTCCCAGTAGGAATGGGAGTTTTTGGTTGTCATTCAGATTTCTGAAATCAGGGCATATTTGTGAGAATTTTTGGTAGAAATTCTCCCTGATGCCCTGATATTTTCCACAAGCTGTGAGGAAGTGCATCTCTGTCTCCACCACTCCCTGACTGCAGTGAGAGCATATCCTGTCCTCTCTTGGCAGCCTGGTCTGCCTGTGTCTGCCTTTTTCGATCGCTAGGCTATGTTCGCTAAGTCTGTACCTTGTCAAGGTTCTTCTCAGTTTGTTATCCTTTACCATGGTCAGGTAATCAGCTATGTTGTATTGTCTGTTTAGGGCCAAGTAGCAATTGAGTTTGCTTTGGGTTTTTGTTGTTTCTGCCCAATATGTCAGATATTTTTCCTTTTGCTTAGCGACGATTGTGTTGGGTCGAATTCTTTGTGTTACCCTGTCACTGTCCTGGAGCTGGGTATTGTTAGTAGTTACTTCACTGAGTCCCAGGACTAGTTGACTGAGGGTATTCTTCTTTATGGTCAGCTCTTGGCATTTCAGGGCGTCGTAGTGATAGCATTGGGGATTGCTCATTTGTAGGTGATTCCAAAATTTGGTGGCTCTTTTTTGGATAGTGATTATTAATGGATATTGGCCTAGTTCCGCCCTGCATGCATTGTTTACTGTTTTCCTTTGAGTCCGGAGGATACTTTTACAGAATTCTGCATGTAGGATCTCAATTGGGTGTTTGTCCCATTTTGCAAATTCTTGTTGAGTTAGCGGTCCCCATACCTCACTGCCATAGAGTGCAATTGGTTCAATTACTGATTTGAAAATTTTGAGCCAAATGCTAATTGGGATTTCTATTTGGATTGATTTTTTGATGGCATAGAAAGCCCTTCTTGCTTTCTCTTTCAGTTCATTCACAGCCAGTTTGAAGTTTCCCGTAGAACTGATTTTTAAGCCCAAGTATGTGTAGTTAGTGGTTTGTTCAATTTTGGTTGTTCCTACTGTGAAATTTATTTTGGGTCCCTGATGTTTGGATCTTTGCTGGAACACAAGGACTTTGGTTTTTTGGGGATTTATTGTCAGGGCCCAAGTCTGGCAGTACGACTCCAGCAGGTCCAGGTTTTGCTGTAGCCCCTCTTTAGTAGGTGACAGCAGAACCAGGTCGTCTGCATAGAGGAGGAATTTAACCTTGGATTCATATAGGGTGAGGCCGGGTGCTGTAGATTGTTCAAGTAGTTTTGCCAATCCATTTATGTAAATATTAAAGAGTGTCGGTGAGATTGGCGAGCCCTGCGTCACCCCCCGCCCCTGTGGGAAGTATTTTGTTTGTTTGTCTCCAATTTTAACTGCACATTTGTTGTTTGTATACATTGATTTAATTACATCATATGTTTTCCCTCCTACCCCACTTTCGATAAGTTTCAGGAATAAACCGTCATGCCAGATGGAGTCGAAAGCCTTCTGGAAATCTACAAAGCATGCGTAGATTTTGCTTTTGTTATTGTGAACGTGTTTGTCAATTAGGGTCTGTAGGGTGAAGATATGATCGGATGTTCTATAGTTTGGCAGGAATCCAATTTGGCTTTTACTCAAGACATTGTGCTCCTCAAGGAAGTTTATAAGTCTTTTGTTTATGATGCTACAGAATACCTTCCCCAGGTTACTGTTTACACAGATGCCTCGATAGTTGTTTGGGTCGATTTTGTCCCCACTTTTGTATATGGGCGTTATGAGTCCTTTGTTCCAGATATCAGGGAACCCCCTCCGCAGTTAAAGGGACACCCACCCCCCTCCGCAGTTAAAGGGACACCCACCCCCCTCCGCATTTCAAGGGACACCCTCCCCCCTCCGCATTTCAAGGGACACCCTCCCCCCTCCGCATTTCAAGGGACACCCTCCCCCCTCCGCATTTCAAGGGACACCCTCCCCCCTCCGCATTTCAAGGGACACCCACCCCCCTCCGTATTTAAAGGGATATCCACCCCCTCCACATTTAAAGGGACACCCACCCCCTCCACATTTCAAGGGACACCCACCCCCCCCTCCGCATTTAAAGGGACACCCACCCCCCTCCGCATTTAAAGGGACACCCACCCCCCTCCGCATTTAAAGGGACACCCACCCCCCCTCCGCATTTCAAGGGACACCCTCCCCCCTCCGCATTTCAAGGGACACCCTCCCCCCTCCGCATTTCAAGGGACACCCACCCCCTCCGTATTTAAAGGGATATCCACCCCCTCCGCATTTCAAGGGACACCCACCCCCCCTCCGCATTTAAAGGGACACCCACCCCCTCCGCAGTTAAAGGGACACCCACCCCCCTCCGCATTTCAAGGGACACCCTCCCCCCTCCGCAATTATTGGGACACCCACCCCCTCCGCAGTTAAAGGGACGCCCACCCCCCTCCGCATTTCAAGGGACACCCTCCCCCCTCCACATTTCAAGGGACACCCTCCCCCCTCCGCATTTCAAGGGACACCCACCCCCCTCCGCATTTAAAGGGACACCCACCCCCCTCTGCATTTAAAGGGACACCCACCCCCCGCCACATTTGAAAGGACTCCCTCCCCCCTCCGCATTTAAAGGGACACCCTCCCCCCTCCGCATTTAAAGGGACACCCACCCCCTCCACATTTGAAGGGACTCCCTCTCCCCCCTCTCATGTCCTTTACTGTGGAGGAGTAATTCCTGGAGTGTTTACGGGATGGTTTCCTGGACCAATATGTCGAGGAACCAACCAGAGATCAGGCCATCTTAGACTGGGTATTGTGTAACGAGAAAGGATTAATTAGCAATGTTGTTGTACGAGGCCCCTTGGGTTACATAGAAGATAGGAGCAGGCGTAGGCCATTCGGCCCTTCGAGCCTGCTCCGCCATTCAATGAGATCATGGCTAATCATTGAAATTCAGTACCCTGTCCCTGCCTTCTCCCCATATCCCTTGATCCCTTTAGCCTTAAGAAATATATCCAAATCTTTCTTGAATATATTTAATGAACTGGCCTCCACCGGCCTCTGTGGCAGAGAATTCCACAGGTTCACCACTCTCTGGGTGAAGAAATTCCTCCTCATTTCAGTCCTAAATGTCCTACCCCTTATCCTTAGACTATGACCCCTGGTTCTGGACTCCCTGACCATTGGGAACATCCTTCCAGCATCTAGTCTGTCCAGGCAATTAGATCCGTGATTCTTAGGGTATGATGTTTCCCAATAACTACACGGAGGCTGTAACTTAACAATCAACAGGTGTTTACTGGAGTAGGGTAGTCTCAAGACTGCAGTACAGAGGCATGCTCAAAGCTTATATACAGGTGTGGTCACTGCCGGTACTACAGTATACAGGAGCTGTAAAAGTAGTTCTCTCTTAAAGGTACATACACTACACAGGCCTGACAGAATTTTAAAGGTTTCGATGAGAGCCCCTCTCAATCTTCTAAACTCCAGTGAGTATAAGCCCAATCGACACAATCTCTCCTCATACGTCATTCCTGCCATCCCAGGTATCAGCCTGGTGAATCTTCGCTGCACTCCTTGCATAGCAAGAACGTCCTTCCTCAGATAAGGCAACCAAAACTGCACACAATACTCAAGATGTGGTCTCACCAAGGCCCTGTACAACTGCAGCAAGACATCCTTGTTCCTGTACTCAAACCCTCTCGCTACGAAGCCCAACATACCATTTGCCTTCTTAACCGCCTGCTGCACCTGCATGCTTACCTTCAGTGACTGGTGCACAAGGACACCCAGGTTTCGTTGCACTTCCCCTTCTCCCAATCTATTGCCATTTAGATAATAATCTGCCTTCCTGTTTTTGCCACCGAAGTGGATAAGCTCACATTTATCCACGTTATATTGCACCTGCCATGTTTCTGCCCAATTACCCAACATGTCCAAATCATCCTGGAGTTTCTCGGCATCCTCCTCACAGCACACACACCCACCCAGCTTTGTCTCATCTGCAAATTTGGAGAAATTACATCTAATTCCCTTGTCCAGATCATCTATCTCTATCTATATATATAAAAGCGGCTCTTCTGTCTGTCCCGATGTCTGTCCCGATGTCTGTCTGTCTGTCCATTCTCTATACGTTTGAAAGTTACAGAGCGTACCAACGCGCGCGTCGCCTCAAAAGAAAGCTTGCGATTCCGGACCGGTCATAGGCGTATTTACGTTTCGGCCGGACAAAAATCCCGCCCGCGGTATCCCAAAAACGTTCAGCGTTCCGCTCATTAGCATCTCATTAGCGACCGTGTGACGTCGAGGTCCACCAATCGGACGGCGAGTTCCTTCCTACAGTTGAGTGTCGAGTGACTCGACGATTGACCAATCCTACGCTTCGGTGACCTGACCGGTCGACCAATGCGTGTGTGGGCGGGCCTTATCCTTCTGAACCGAGGTGAGTGGCCGCCATCTTGATTTTTCACAATTTTTCCCCCCACACTTTGTGTGTTAGGGAACTAAGGTAAATATTTTAATGATGTGTTAGGGAATTAAATAACAATTTAATAGGGGGGGGGAGAGCCTCAGGAAATCGCGGGGGGGGGAGAGCCTCGGGAAATCGCGGGGGGGGGGAGAGCCTCGGGAAATCGCGGGGGGGGAGAGCCTCGGGAAATCGCGGGGGGGGGGAGAGCCTCGGGAAATCACGGGGGGGGGGAGAGCCTCGGGAAATCGCGGGGGGGGCGAGCCTCGGGAAATCGCGGGGGGCTCGCGCTGCCCGCACTGACCGTGCATGCACTGACCGCGCATGCACCGCCCGCCCGCCCACAGCGGCCGTCCATCAGCCGCACGATACGCGGGGGACCTCAGCTCCGGACCTCAGGCGCTAGGCAGGGGGAGGGGCCGGAGAGAGGGACAGAGGGGAGTGGGGGAGCGGGGGAGTGGGGGACGGGAGGGAGTGGGGGAGGGGTGGGGGAGTGGGGGAGGGGAGGGGGTGGGGGAGGGTAGGGGTGGGGGAGGGAGGGAGGAAGACAGGGGAGGGGAGGGGAGGGAGGGAGAGGAGGGGAGGGGAGGGAGAGAGGGGAGGGGAGGGAGGGATAGGACAGGGAGAGGACATGACCGGGAGAGGGGGGACACACAGGGGCAGGGAGACCAAGCGCCCCAAAATTGCCCTCGCAACGCGGGGCTCCCCAGCTAGTCTATATATATAAACGAGTCGATCTGTCTGTCCTTCTGACCTCGGGTGTGCGTCTGTCCGGCTATGTGCTCGAAAGTTATAGAGCGTACCTACGCGCGCGTTACCTCCGAAGAAAGCTTATGGTTCCGGGACGGTCGTAAGCATATTTACTTTTCGGTCGGACCAAAATTGTTCGCGCCTTATGCAAAACACCTTCAAAATTAAACTAATTATCTGCTACTTAGCATTGATTGACTGATGTCAAGGTTCGACCAATCCTGTGCCGTCACGATTGACCAATCCTACAGTACGGTCCCCTGATGGTTGGCCAATCGGTGTGTGTGTGTGTGTGTGCGGGACTAATCGTTTTCATCTCAGGGATCTGGCAGCCATTGTTTCACTGCCATTATTTCAGCTTCCAGCTCAAACTACTTTGATCATCCAGCTTTGAAAAAGTTAGTATCTCTTTTAAAAATAACATAAGATTTACCAAAAACGTTTTATAAGTACTTTCACTTTCATCTTTCAAGGTATTAAAAGGTAGAAATGTTGCCCGGCAGCAGATTGAGAGAGGGACACAGAGACAGGGCCCAAAAGCCTGGGACTCCATTTAAAATGTTGCCCGGCACCAGATTCACAGAGGGACACAGAGAGGCCCCAAAGCCTGGGACTCGATTTAAACCGCCCGGCCCAAAACAGCTCTGGCAAAGCCAGGCTCCCCCAGCTAGTTTATATATATTGTGAATAGCTGGGGTCCAAGGACCGATCCCTGCGGTACCCCACTAGTCGCTGCCATTCAGAAAAAGACCCGTTTATTCCAACTCTTTGCTTTCTGTCTGCCAACCAGTTCTCTATCCAAGTCAATACCTTGCCCCCGATCCCATGTGCCCAAACTTTACACGCCAATCTCTTATGTGGGACCTTATCGAAGGCCCCCTGAAAGTCCAGATACACCACATCCACTGGTTCTCCCTTATCTATTTTACCAGTTACATCCTCAAAATATTCCAGTAGATTCGTCAAGCACGATTTACCTTTTGTGAATCCATGTTGACTTTGTCCAATCCTGTCACAGTTTACCAAGTGCTCTGCTATTGCATCTTTTATAATGGACTCTAGCATTTTCCCCACTACCGATGTCAGGCTTACCGGTCTGTAATTCCCCGTTTTCTCTCTACCACCTTTTTTGAATAGTGGGGTAGCATTAGCTACCCTCCAATCCATGGGTACTGTTCCAGATTCCATCGAATGTTGGAAGATGATCAGCAATGCATCTACTATTTCTAGGGCCACTTCCTTAAGTACCCTAGGATGTAGATTATCAGGCCCTGGGGATTTATCGGCCTTCAGTCCCATCAATTTCCCTAACAATTTCCCTACAAATACTGATTTCTTTCAGTTCCTCATTTTCATCAGACCCTATGTTCCCCGGCATTTCTGGGAGGTTATTTGTGTCCTCCTTTGTGAAGACAGAACCAAAATATGTATTTAGTTGGTCTGCCATTTCTTTGTTCCCCATTATAAATTCCCCTGATTCTGACTGCAAGGGACCTACATTTGACTTCACCAATCCTTTTCTCTTCACATATCTACAAAAGCTTTTACAGTCAGTTTTTATGTTCCCTGAAAGCTTACTCTCATATTCTATTTCCCCTTCTTAATTAATCCCTTTGTCCTCCTTTGTTGAATCCTAAACTGCTCCCAATCCTCAGGATTATTGTTTTTTCTGGCAAATTTATATGTCCTCTCCTTGGATCTTATGCTATCCCTAATTTCCCTTGTTAGCCACAGTTGAGTCACCTTTTTTGTTTTATTTTTATGCCAAACTGGGATGAACAAATTCTGTAGTTCATCCATGCGGTCTTTGAATGTTTGCCATTGCCTATCCACCGTCAACCCTTTGAGAGACATTCCCCAATCAATTCTACCCAACTCGCGCCTCAGACCATCGTAGTTTCCTTTATTTAAATTCAGGACCCCAGTCTCTGAGTCAACTACTTCATTCTCCATCTTAATGAAGAATTCAATCATATTATGATTGCTCCAACCCAAGGGGCCTCGTACAACAGGATTGCTAATTTATCCTTTCTCGTTATATAATACCCAGTCTAAGATGGCCTGATCTCTGGTTGGTTCCTCAATATATTGGTCCAGCAAACCATCCCGTAAACACTCTAGGAATTCCTCCTCCACAGTATTGTTACTAATTTGGTTAGCCCAATCTATATGTAGATTAAAGTCACCCATGATAGCTGCTGTACCCTTATTGCACGCTTCTCTAATTTCCCTTTTAATGCCATCTCCAACCTCCGCATTACTGTTTGGAGGTCTATATACCACTCCCACTAACGTTTTCTGCCCCTTGGTATTTCTCAGTTCTACACATACAGATTCCACATCATCAGAGCTAATATCCTTCCTTAGCATTGTGTTAATCCCCTCTTTAGCCAGCAATGCTACCCCACCTCCCTTTCCTTTTTGTCTGTCTTTCCTGAATATTGAATACCCCTGGATGTTGAGTTCCCTGCCTTGGCCACCCTGGAGCCATGTTTCCGTAATCCGAATCAAATCATATTAGTTTACCTCTATTTGCGCAGCTAATTCATCCACCTTATTACGAATGCTCCTCGCATTAAGACACAAAGACTTCAGGCTTGTTTTTTAACACACTTAGACCTTTTAGCATGATGTACGATAGCAAAATACTGCAGGTGCTGTAAATCCGAAATAACAACAGAAAATGCTGGAAAAACTCAGCAGGCCAGGCAACATCCGTGGAGAGAAATTAGAGTCAACGTTTCGGGTCAAAACCCTTTATCAAGACTAAAGAGGCACAGGGAATGAAACAGATTGAGAGGCCAGGCTGGGAGAGAACAAAAGAGAAGAGACATTAAGAGGTATTCAAAACGAGACAGATGGTGATAGGACTAGTGGAGACAAAAGACAGCTCTAGATTAGGAGTGAAATGCGCTGGCAGAATGGGAGACAGCTGCCATGTGGGAGAGAGAAAAAAAAGAAAAAGGGGGGGGGGAAAGGCCAAAACAAAGGTGTGGATAAAACATATAAAATATATCAGTAAAAATGTAATAGGGGCCGAGGTTATGATCTGAAATTGTTGAACTCGATATTGAGTCCGGAAGGCTGTAAAGTGTCTAATCGGAAGATGAGGTGCTGTTGCTCGAGTTTACGTTGAGCTTCCGTGGAACAATGCAAGAGCCCGAGTACGGTGAGGTCCGAGTGGGAATGGGGCGGTGAATTAAAATGACAGGCGACCAGAAGCTCGGGGTCCCCCTTACGGACTGAACGGAGGTGTTCTGCAAAGCGGTCACCCAATCTGCGTTTGGTCTCCCCAATGTAGAGGAGACCGCACCATGAGCAGCGAATACAGTATACTAGATTGCAAGAAGTACAAGTAAATCGCTGTTTCACCTGGAAGGGGTGTTTGGGGCCCTGGACAGTGGGAAGGTATAAGGGCAGGTGTTACATCTCCTCCGCTTGCATGGGAAGGTGCCAGGAGAAGGGGAAGAGTTGTTGGGGGTGATAGAGGAGTGGACTAGGGTGTCTCGGAGGGAGCGGTCCCTACGGAATGCTGAAAGGGCAGGGGAGGGGAAGATGTGTTTGGTGGTGGGATCACGTTGGAGGTGGCGGAAATGGTGGAGGATGATCCGTTGAATGTGGAGGCTGGTGGGGTGAAAGGTGAGGACAAGGGGAACCCTATCGTGGTTTTGGGAGGGAGGGGCAGGGGTGAGGGCAGAAGTGCGGGAGATAGAACGGACACGGTCGAGGGCCGTGTCGACCACGGTAGAGGGGAATCCTCGGTTGAGGAATAAGGAAGACATGTCGGAAGCACTGGTGTGGAAGGTGGCATCGTTGGAGCAGATACGGCGGAGACGGAGAAACTGGGAGAATGGAATAGAGTCCTTGCAGGAGGCGGGGTGGGAGTCCTATCACCATCTCGTCTGGTTTTGAATAGCTCTTAATGTATCTTCTCTTTGGTTCTCTCCCAGGCGGCCTTTCAATCTATTTCATTCCCTGTGTCTCTTTAGTCATGATAAAGGGTTAGACCTGAAACAATGACTCAAATTTCCATTCACGGATGTTGCCTGGCCTGCTGAGTTTTGCAGCATTGTCTGTGGTGATTTTAGACTCTTTAACACCATTGTTCACTGTGGCCATGGAGAGGCCTGCCTGGCCTGCTGAGTTTTGCAGCATTGTCTGTGGTGATTTTAGACTCTTTAACACCATTGTTCACTGTGGCCATGGAGAGGCCTGCCTGGCCTGCTGAGTTTTGCAGCATTGTCTGTGGTGATTTTAGACCCTTTCACATCATTGTTCACTGTGGCCATGGAGAGGCCTGCCTGGCCTGCTGAGTTTTGCAGCATTGTCTGTGGTGATTTTAGACCGTTTAACACCATTGTTCACTGTGGCCATGGAGAGGCCTGCCTGCCATGCTGAGTTTTGCAGCATTGTCTGTGGTGATTTTAGACCATTTAACACCATTGTTCACTGTGGCCATGGACAGGCCTGCCTGGCCTGCTGAGTTTCCCAGCATTGTCTGTGGTGATTTTAGGCCGTTTAACATCATTGTTCACTGTGGCCATGGAGAGGCCTGCCTGGCCTGCTGAGTTTTGCAGCATTGTCTGTGGTGATTTTAGACCCTTTAACACCATTGTTCACTGTGGCCACGGAGAGGCCTGCCTGGCCTGCTGAGATTTGCAGCATTGTCTGTGGTGATTTTAGACCTTTAACACCATTGTTCACTGTGGCCATGGAGAGGCCTGCCTGGCCTGCTGAGTTTTGCAGCATTGTCTGTGGTGATTTTACAACGTTTAATGCCATTGTTCACTGTGGCCATGGAGAGGTCTGCCTGGCCTGCTGAGTTTCCCAGCATTGTCTGTGGTGATTTTAGACCTTTAACACCATTGTTCACTGTGGCCATGGAGAGGCCTGCCTGGCCTGCTGAGTTTTGCAGCATTGTCTGTGGTGATTTTAGACCCTTTAGCACCATTGTTCACTGTGACCATGGAGAGGCCTGCCTGGCCTGCTGAGTTTTGCAGCATTGTCTGTGGTGATTTTAGACCCTTTAACACCATTGTTCACTGTGGCCATGGAGAGGCCTGCCTGGCCTGCTGAGTTTTGCAGCATTGTCTGTGGTGATTTTAGACCCTTTAACACCATTGTTCACTGTGGCCATGGACAGGCCTGCCTGGCCTGCTGAGTTTCCCAGCATTGTCTGTGGTGATTTTAGGCCATTTAACATCATTGTTCACTGTGGCCATGGAGAGGCCTGCCTGGCCTGCTGAGTTTTGCAGCATTGTCTGTGGTGATTTTAGGCTGTTTAACATCATTGTTCACTGTGGCCATGGAGAGGCCTGCCTGGCCTGCTGAGTTTTGCAGCATTGTCTGTGGTGATTTTAGACCCTTTAACACCATTGTTCACTGTGTCCACGGAGAGGCCTGCCTGGCCTGCTGAGATTTGCAGCATTGTCTGTGGTGATTTTAGACCGTTTAACACCATTGTTCACTGTGGCCATGGAGAGGCCTGCCTGGCCTGCTGAGTTTTGCAGCATTGTCTGTGGTGATTTTAGACCCTTTAACACCATTGTTCACTGTGGCCATGGACAGGCCTGCCTGGCCTGCTGAGTTTCCCAGCATTGTCTGTGGTGATTTTAGGCCGTTTAACATCATTGTTCACTGTGGCCATGGAGAGGCCTGCCTGGCCTGCTGAGTTTTGCAGCATTGTCTGTGGTGATTTTAGACCCTTTAACACCATTGTTCACTGTGGCCATGGAGAGGCCTGCCTGGCCTGCTGAGATTTGCAGCATTGTCTGTGGTGATTTTAGACCTTTAACACCATTGTTCACTGTGGCCATGGAGAGGCCTGCCTGGCCTGCTGAGTTTTGCAGCATTTTCTGTGGTGATTTTACAACCTTTAACGCCATTGTTCACTGTGTCCATGGAGAGGCCTGCCTGGCCTGCTGAGTTTTGCAGCATTGTCTGTGGTGATTTTAGACCCTTTAACACCATTGTTCACTGTGTCCATGGAGAGGCCTGCCTGGCCTGCTGAGATTTGCAGCATTGTCTGTGGTGATTTTAGACCTTTAACACCATTGTTCACTGTGGCCATGGAGAGGCCTGCCTGGCCTGCTGAGTTTTGCAGCATTGTCTGTGGTGATTTTACAACCTTTAACGCCATTGTTCACTGTGGCCATGGAGAGGCCTGCCTGGCCTGCTGAGTTTTGCAGCATTGTCTGTGGTGATTTTAGACCCTTTAACACCATTGTTCACTGTGGCCATGGAGAGGCCTGCCTGGCCTGCGGAGTTCTGCTCCATTGTCTGTGGTGATTATAGACCCTTTAACACCATTGTTCACTGTGGCCATGGAGAGGCCTGCATGGCCTGCTGAGTTTTGCAGCATTGTCTGTGGTGATTTTAGACCCTTTAACGCCATTGTTCACTGTGGCCATGGAGAGACAATGTCTGGCCTGCTGAGTTTTGCAGCATTGTCTGTGGTGATTTTAGACCCTTTAACACCATTGTTCACTGTGACCATGGAGAGGCCTGCCTGACCTGCTGAGTTTCCCAGCATTGTCTGTGGTGGTTTTAGACCCTTTAACACCATTGTTCACTGTGGCCATGGAGAGGTCTGCCTGGCCTGCTGAGATTTGCAGCATTGTCTGTGGTGATTTTAGACCTTTAACACCATTGTTCACTGTGGCCATGGAGAGGCCTGCCTGGCCTGCTGAGTTTTGCAGCATTGTCTGTGGTGATTTTAGACCCTTTAACACCATTGTTCACTGTGGCCATGGAGAGGCCTGCCTGGCCTGCTGAGTTTTGCAGCATTGTCTGTGGTAATTTTAGACCCTTTAACACCATTGTTCACTGTGGCCATGGAGAGGCCTGCCTGGCCTGCTGAGTTTTGCAGCATTGTCTGTGGTGATTTTAGACCCTTTAACACCATTATTCACTGGGTCCATGGAGAGGCCTGCCTGGCCTGCTGAGTTTTGCAGCATTGTCTGTGGTGATTTTAGACACTTTAACACCATTGTTCACTGTGGCCATGGAGAGGCCTGCCTGGCCTGCTGAGTTTTGCAGCATTGTCTGTGGTGATTTTAGACCCTTTAACACCATTGTTCACTGTGGCCATGGAGAGGCCTGCCTGGCCTGCTGAGTTTTGCAGCATTGTCTGTGGTGATTTTAGACCCTTTAACACCATTGTTCACTGTGGCCATGGACAGGCCTGACTGGCCTGCTGAGTTTTGCAACATTGTCTGTGGTGATTTTAGACCATTTAACACCATTGTTCACTATGGCCATGGAGAGGCCTGCCTGGCCTGCTGAGTTTTGCAGCATTGTCTGTGGTGATTTTAGACCCTTTAACACCATTGTTCACTGTGGCCATGGAGAGGCCTGCCTGGCCTGCTGAGTTTTGCAGCATTGTCTGTGGTGATTTTAGACCCTTTAACACCATTGTTCACTGTGACCATGGAGAGGCCTGCCTGGCCTGCTGAGTTTCCCAGCATTGTCTGCGGTGATTTTAGAGCCTTTAACACCATTGCTCACTGTGGCCATGGAGAGGCCTGCCTGGCCTGCTGAGTTTTGCAGCATTGTCTGTGGTGATTTTAGACCCTTTAACACCATTGTTCACTGGGGCCATGGAGAGGCCTGCCTGGCCTGCTGAGTTTTGCAGCATTGTCTGTGGTGATTTTAGACCCTTTAACACCATTGTTCACTGGGGCCATGGAGAGGCCTGCCTGGCCTGCTGAGTTTCCCAGCATTGTCTGTGGTGATTTTAGACCCTTTAACACCATTGTTCACTGTGACCATGGAGAGGCCTGCCTGGCCTGCTGAGTTTCCCAGCAGTGTCTGTGGTGATCTTAGACCCTTTAACACCATTGTTCACTATGGCCATGGAGAGGCCTGCCTGGCCTGATGAGTTTTGCTCCATTGTCTGTGGTGATTTTAGACCTTTAACACCATTGTTCACTGTGGCCATGGAGAGGCCTGCCTGGCCTGCTGAGTTTTGCAGCATTGTCTGTGGTGATTTTAGACCCTTTAACACCATTGTTCACTGTGGCCATGGAGAGGCCTGCCTGGCCTGCTGAGTTTCCCAGCATTGTCTGTGGTGATTTTAGACCCTTTAACATCATTGTTCACTGTGGCCATGGAGAGGCCTGCCTGGCCTGCTGAGTTTTGCAGCATTGTCTGTGGTGATTTTAGACCCTTTAACACCATTGTTCACTGTGGCCATGGAGAGGTCTGCCTGGCCTGCTGAGATTTGCAGCATTGTCTGTGGTGATTTTAGACCTTTAACACCATTGTTCACTGTGGCCATGGAGAGGCCTGCCTGGCCTGCTGAGTTTTGCAGCATTGTCTGTGGTGATTTTAGACCCTTTAACACCATTGTTCACTGTGGCCATGGAGAGGCCTGCCTGGCCTGCTGAGTTTTGCAGCATTGTCTGTGGTGATTTTAGACCCTTTAACACCATTGTTCACTGTGGCCATGGAGAGGCCTGCCTGGCCTGCTGAGTTTTGCAGCATTGTCTGTGGTGATTTTAGACCCTTTAACACCATTGTTCACTGTGTCCATGGAGAGGCCTGCCTGGCCTGCTGAGTTTTGCAGCATTGTCTGTGGTGATTTTAGACCCTTTAACATCATTGCTCACTGTGGCCATGGAGAGGCCTGCCTGGCCTGCTGAGTTTCCCAGCATTGTCTGTGGTGATTTTAGACCCTTGAACACCATTGTTCACTGTGGCCATGGACAGGCCTGCCTGGCCTGCTGAGTTTCCCAGCATTGTCTGTGGTGATTTTAGACCCTTTAACACCATTGTTCACTGTGGCCATGGAGAGCCTGCCTGGCCTGCTGAGTTTTGCAGCATTGTCTGTGGTGATTTTAGACCCTTTAACACCATTGTTCACTGTGGCCATGGAGAAACCTGCCTGGCCTACTGAGTTTTTCAGCATTGTCTGTGGTGATTTTAGACCCTTTAACACCATTGTTCACTGTGGCCATGGAGAGGTCTGCCTGGGCTGCTGAGTTTTGCAGCATTGTCTGTGGTGATTTTAGACCCTTTAACATCATTGTTCACTGTGACCATGGAGAGGCCTGCCTGGCCTGCTGAGTTTTGCAGCATTGTCTGTGGTGATTTTGGACCCTTTAAGATCATTGTTCACTGTGGCCATGGAGAGGCCTGCCTGGCCTGCTGAGTTTTGCAGCATTGTCTGTGGTGATTTTAGACCCTTTAACACCATTGTTCACTGTGACCATGGAGAGGCCTGCCTGGCCTGCTGAGTTTTGCAGCATTGTCTGTGGTGATTTTAGACCCTTTAACATCATTGTTCACTGTGGCCATGGAGAGGCCTGCCTGGCCTGCTGAGTTTCCCAGCATTGTCTGTGGTGATTTTAGACCCTTTAACACCATTGTTCACTGTGACCATGGAGAGGCCTGCCTGGCCTGCTGAGTTTCCCAGCATTGTCTGTGGTGATTTTAGACCCTTTAACACCATTGTTCACTGTGGCCATGGAGAGGCCTGCCTGACCTGCTGAGTTTTGCAGCATTGTCTGTGGTGGTTTTAGACCCTTTAACACCATTGTTCACTGAGGCCATGGAGAGGCCTGCCTGGCCTGCTGAGTTTTGCAGCATTGTCTGTGGTGATTTTAGACCCTTTAACACCATTGTTCACTGTGGCCATGGAGAGGCCTGCCTGGCCTGCTGAGTTTTGCTCCATTGTCTGTGGTGATTTTAGACCCTTTAACACCATTGTTCACTGTGGCCATGGAGAGGCCTGCCTGGCCTGCTGAATTTTGCAGCATTGTCTGTGGTGATTTTAGACCCTTTAACACCATTGTTCACTGTGGCCATGGAGAGGCCTGCCTGGCCTGCTGAGTTTTGCAGCATTGTCTGTGGTGATTTTAGACCCTTTAACACCATTGTTCACTGTGGCCATCGACAGGCCTGACTGGCCTGCTGAGTTTTGCAGCATTGTCTGTGGTGATTTTAGAATCTTTAACACCATTGTTCACTGTGGCCATGGAGAGGCCTGCCTGGCCTGCTGAGTTTCCCAGCATTGTCTGTGGTGATTTTTGACCCTTTTACATCATTGTTCACTGTGTCCATGGAGAGGCATGCCTGGCCTGCTGAGTTTTGCAGCATTGTCTGTAGAGATTTTAGACCCTTTAACACCATTGTTCACTGTGGCCATGGAGAGGCCTGCCTGGCCTGCTGAGTTTTGCAGCATTGTCTATGGTGATTTTAGACCCTTTAACATCATTGTTCACTGTGGCCATGGAGAGTCCTGCCTGGCCTGCTGAGTTTTGCAGCATTGTCTGTGGTGATTTTAGACCCTTTAACACCATTGTTCACTGTGTCCATGGAGAGGCCTGCCTGGCCTGCTGAGTTTTGCAGCATTGTCTGTGGTGATTTTAGACCCTTTAACACCATTGTTCACTGTGTCCATGGACAGGCCTGCCCGGCCTGCTGAGTTTTGCAGCATTGTCTGTGGTGATTTTAGACCCTTTAACACCATTGTTCACTGTGTCCATGGAGAGGCCTGCCTGGCCTGCTGAGATTTGCAGCATTGTCTGTGGTGATTTTAGACTTTCAACACCATTGTTCACTGTGGCCATGGAGAGGCCTGCCTGACCTGCTGAGTTTTGCAGCATTGTCTGTGGTGATTTTACAACATTTAACACCATTGTTCACTGTGGCCATGGAGAGGCCTGCCTGGCCTGCTGAGTTTTGCAGCATTGTCTGCGGTGATTTTAGGCCCTTTAACACCATTGTTCTCTGTGACCATGGAGAGGCCCGCCTGGCCTGCTGAGTTTTGCAGCATTGTCTGTGTTGATTTTAGACCCTTTAACACCATTGTTCACTGTGGCCATGGAGAGGTCTGCCTGGGCTGCTGAGTTTTGCAGCATTGTCTGTGGTGATTTTAGACCCTTTAACATCATTGTTCACTGTGGCCATGGAGAGGCCTGCCTGGCCTGCTGAGTTTTGCAGCATTGTCTGTGGTGATTTTAGACCCTTTAACACCATTGTTCACTGTGGCCATGGAGAGGCCTGCCTGGCCTGCTGAGTTTTGCAACATTGTCTGTGGTGATTTTAGACCCTTTAACATCATTGTTCACTGTGGCCATGGAGTGGCCTGCCTGGCCTGCTGAGTTTTGCAGCATTGTCTGTGGTGATTTTAGACCCTTTAACACCATTGTTCACTGTGGCCATGGAGAGGCCTGCCTGGCCTGCTGAGTTTCCCAGCATTCTCTGTGGTGATTTTAGACCCTTTAACACCATTGTTCACTGTGTCCATGGAGAGGCCTGCCTGGCCTGCTGAGATTTGCAGCATTGTCTGTGGTGATTTTAGACCCTTTAACACCATCGTTCACTGTGGCCATGGAGAGGCCTGCCTGGCCTGCTGAGTTTCCCAGCATTCTCTGTGGTGATTTTAGACCCTTTAACACCATTGTTCACTGTGTCCATGGAGAGGCCTGCCTGGCCTGCTGAGTTTTGCAGCATTGTCTGTGGTGATTTTAGACCCTTTAACATCATTGTTCACTGTGGCCATGGAGAGGCCTGCCTGGCATGCTGAGTTTCCCAGCATTGTCTGTGGTGATTTTAGACCCTTTAACACCATTGTTCACTGTGGCCATGGAGAGGCCTGCCTGGGCTGCTGAGTTTCCCAGCATTGTCTGTGGTGATTTTAGACCATTTAACACCATTGTTCACTGTGGCCATGGAGAAACCTGCCTGGCCTGCTGAGTTTTGCAGCATTGTCTGTGGTGATTTTAGACCCTTTAACACTATTGTTCACTGTGACCATGGAGAGGCCTGCCTGGCCTGCTGAGTTTTGCAGCGTTGTCTGTGGTGATTTTAGACCCTTTAACATCATTGTTCACTGTGGCCATGGAGAGGCCTGCCTGGCCTGCTGAGTTTTGCAGCATTGTCTGTGGTGATTTTAGACCCTTTAACATCATTGTTCACTGTGGCCATGGAGAGGCCTGCCTGGCCTGCTGAGTTTTGCAGCATTGTCTATGGTGATTTTAGACCCTTTAACATCATTGTTCACTGTGGCCATGGAGAGTCCTGCCTGGCCTGCTGAGTTTTGCAGCATTGTCTGTGGTGATTTTAGACCCTTTAACACCATTGTTCACTGTGTCCATGGAGAGGCCTGCCTGGCCTGCTGAGTTTTGCAGCATTGTCTGTGGTGATTTTAGACCCTTTAACACCATTGTTCACTGTGTCCATGGACAGGCCTGCCCGGCCTGCTGAGTTTTGCAGCATTGTCTGTGGTGATTTTAGACCCTTTAACACCATTGTTCACTGTGTCCATGGAGAGGCCTGCCTGGCCTGCTGAGATTTGCAGCATTGTCTGTGGTGATTTTAGACTTTCAACACCATTGTTCACTGTGGCCATGGAGAGGCCTGCCTGACCTGCTGAGTTTTGCAGCATTGTCTGTGGTGATTTTACAACATTTAACACCATTGTTCACTGTGGCCATGGAGAGGCCTGCCTGGCCTGCTGAGTTTTGCAGCATTGTCTGCGGTGATTTTAGGCCCTTTAACACCATTGTTCTCTGTGACCATGGAGAGGCCCGCCTGGCCTGCTGAGTTTTGCAGCATTGTCTGTGTTGATTTTAGACCCTTTAACACCATTGTTCACTGTGGCCATGGAGAGGTCTGCCTGGGCTGCTGAGTTTTGCAGCATTGTCTGTGGTGATTTTAGACCCTTTAACATCATTGTTCACTGTGGCCATGGAGAGGCCTGCCTGGCCTGCTGAGTTTTGCAGCATTGTCTGTGGTGATTTTAGACCCTTTAACACCATTGTTCACTGTGGCCATGGAGAGGCCTGCCTGGCCTGCTGAGTTTTGCAACATTGTCTGTGGTGATTTTAGACCCTTTAACATCATTGTTCACTGTGGCCATGGAGTGGCCTGCCTGGCCTGCTGAGTTTTGCAGCATTGTCTGTGGTGATTTTAGACCCTTTAACACCATTGTTCACTGTGGCCATGGAGAGGCCTGCCTGGCCTGCTGAGTTTCCCAGCATTCTCTGTGGTGATTTTAGACCCTTTAACACCATTGTTCACTGTGTCCATGGAGAGGCCTGCCTGGCCTGCTGAGATTTGCAGCATTGTCTGTGGTGATTTTAGACCCTTTAACACCATCGTTCACTGTGGCCATGGAGAGGCCTGCCTGGCCTGCTGAGTTTCCCAGCATTCTCTGTGGTGATTTTAGACCCTTTAACACCATTGTTCACTGTGTCCATGGAGAGGCCTGCCTGGCCTGCTGAGTTTTGCAGCATTGTCTGTGGTGATTTTAGACCCTTTAACATCATTGTTCACTGTGGCCATGGAGAGGCCTGCCTGGCATGCTGAGTTTCCCAGCATTGTCTGTGGTGATTTTAGACCCTTTAACACCATTGTTCACTGTGGCCATGGAGAGGCCTGCCTGGGCTGCTGAGTTTCCCAGCATTGTCTGTGGTGATTTTAGACCATTTAACACCATTGTTCACTGTGGCCATGGAGAAACCTGCCTGGCCTGCTGAGTTTTGCAGCATTGTCTGTGGTGATTTTAGACCCTTTAACACCATTGTTCACTGTGACCATGGAGAGGCCTGCCTGGCCTGCTGAGTTTTGCAGCGTTGTCTGTGGTGATTTTAGACCCTTTAACATCATTGTTCACTGTGGCCATGGAGAGGCCTGCCTGGCCTGCTGAGTTTTGCAGCATTGTCTGTGGTGATTTTAGACCCTTTAACATCATTGTTCACTGTGGCCATGGAGAGGCCTGCCTGGCCTGCTGAGATTTGCAGCATTGTCTGTGGTGCTTTTAGACCTTCAACACCATTGTTCACTGTGGCCATGGAGAGGCCTGCCTGACCTGCTGAGTTTTGCAGCATTGTCTGTGGTGATTTTACAACATTTAACACCATTGTTCACTGTGGCCATGGAGAGGCCTGCCTGGCCTGCTGAGTTTTGCAGCATTGTCTGTGGTGATTTTAGGCCCTTTAACACCATTGTTCTCTGTGACCATGGAGAGGCCTGCCTGGCCTGCTGAGTTTTGCAGCATTGTCTGTGGTGATTTTAGACCCTTTAACATCATTGTTCACTGTGACCATGGAGAGGCCTGCCTGGCCTGCTGAGTTTTGCAGCATTGTCTGTGGTGATTTTAGACCCTTTAACATCATTGTTCACTGTGGCCATGGAGAGGCCTGCCTGGCCTGCTGAGTTTCCCAGCATTGTCTGTGGTGATTTTAGACACTTTAACATCATTGTTCACTGTGGCCATGGAGTGGCCTGCCTGGCCTGCTGAGTTTTGCAGCGTTGTCTGTGGTGATTTTAGACCCTTTAACACCATTGTTCACTGTGACCATGGAGAGGCCTGCCTGGCCTGCTGAGTTTTGCAGCATTGTCTGTGGTGATTTTAGACCCTTTAACATCATTGTTCACTGTGGCCATGGAGAGGCCTGCCTGGCCTGCTGAGTTTCCCAGCATTGTCTGTGGTGATTTTAGACCCTTTAACACCATTGTTCACTGTGGCCATGGAGAGGCCTGCCTGGCCTGCTGAATTTTGCAGCATTGTCTGTGGTGATTTTAGACCCTTTAACACCATCGTTCACTGTGTCCATGGAGAGGCCTGCCTGGCCTGCTGAGTTTTGCAGCATTGTCTGTGGTGATTTTACAACCTTTAACACCATTGTTCACTGTGACCATGGAGAGGCCTGCCTGGCCTGCTGAGTTTTGCAGCATTGTCTGTGGTGATTTTAGACCCTTTAACACCATTGTTCACTGTGTCCATGGAGAGGCCTGCCTGGCCTGCTGAGTTTTGCAGCATTGTCTGTGGTGATTTTAGACCCTTTAACATCATTGTTCACTGTGGCCATGGAGAGGCCTGCCTGGCCTGCTGAGTTTCCCAGCATTGTCTGTGGTGATTTTAGACCCTTTAACACCATTGTTCACTGTGGCCATGGAGAGGCCTGCCTGGCCTGCTGAGTTTCCCAGCATTGTCTGTGGTGATTTTAGACCATTTAACACCATTGTTCACTGTGGCCATGGAGAAACCTGCCTGGCCTGCTGAGTTTTGCAGCATTGTCTGTGGTGATTTTAGACCCTTTAACACCATTGTTCACTGTGACCATGGAGAGGCCTGCCTGGCCTGCTGAGTTTTGCTGCATTGTCTGTGGTGATTTTAGACCCTTTAACACCATTGTTCACTGTGGCCATGGAGAGGCCTGCCTGGCCTGCTGAGTTTTGCAGCATTGTCTGTGGTGATTTTAGCCCCTTTAACACCATTGTTCACTGTGGCCATGGAGGGGCCTGCCCGGCCTGCTGAGTTTCCCAGCATTGTCTGTGGTGATTTTAGACCCTTTAACACCATTGTTCACTGTGGCCATGGAGAGGCCTGCCTGGCCTGCTGAGTTTTGCAGCATTGTCTGTGGTGATTTTAGACCCTTTAACACCATTGTTCACTGTGGCCATGGAGAGGCCTGCCTGGCCTGCTGAGATTTGCAGCATTGTCTGTGGTGATTTTAGACCTTTAACACCATTGTTCACTGTGGCCATGGCGAGGCCTGCCTGGCCTGCTGAGTTTTGCTCCATTGTCTGTGGTGATTTTAGACCCTTTAACACCATTGTTCACTGTGGCCATGGAGAGGCCTGCCTGGCCTGCTGAGTTTCCCAGCATTGTCTGTGGTGATTTTAGACCCTTTAACACCATTGTTCACTGTGGCCATGGAGAGGCCTGCCTGGCCTGCTGAGTTTCCCAGCATTGTCTGTGGTGATTTTAGACCCTTTAACACCATTGTTCACTGTTGCCATGGAGAGACCTGCCTGGGCTGCTGAGTTTTGCAGCTTTGTCTGTGGTGATTTTAGACCCTTTAACATCATTGTTCACTGTGGCCATGGAGAGGCCTGCCTGGCCTGCTGAGTTTTGCAGCATTGTCTGTGGTGATTTTAGACCCTTTAACATCATTGTTCACTGTGGCCATGGAGAGGCCTGCCTGGCCTGCTGAGTTTTGCAGCATTGTCTGTTGTGATTTTAGACCCTTTAACACCATTGTTCACTGTGGCCATGGAGAGGCCTGTCTGGCCTGCTGAGATTTGCAGCATTGTCTGTGGTGATTTTAGACCCTTTAACATCATTGTTCACTGTGGCCATGGAGAGGCCTGCCTGGCCTGCTGAGTTTCCCAGCATTGTCTGTGGTGATTTTAGACCCTTTATCATCATTGTTCACTGTGGCCATGGAGAGGTCTGCCTGGCCTGCTGAGTTTTGTAGCATTGTCTGTGGTGATTTTAGACCCTTTAACACCATTGTTCACTGTGGCCATGGAGAGGCCTGCCTGGCCTGCTGTGTTTTGCAGCATTGTCTGTGGTGATTTTAGACCCTTTAACATCATTGTTCACTGTGGCCATGGAGAGGCCTGTGATGAAATATTCCATTCACCACTGCCTGTGACTGAGATCGGTTTCAATGTCATTTCCCTTCCCCCAGACCTCATTGTATTGTGTACTGGAATGTGCTGTATTGTATACTGGAATGTGCTGCGTGTAGGGCTCTGCCCATACCTGGCCCCGTTTGTAAGCTAGCTTCAGTCTAGCACCAGTCTCCAGAAGGAAGACATCTCTCTCTTTTACGTGTTACTTTCTAAGCTAATAAAAGCCTTGTTTTTGTTCTGCTAACTTCGAGTCTCGGAATTATTGAGGCACATCAATTTTATTAGCTTAATTTTCAACACTATGGATCAACTCCTGAAACCCGAACGTTTGGATTTGGATCAACATGCTCCGGACGCATCAGCACGCTTCGGACACTGGTTTGAGTGTATGGAATTCTTCCTGGACAATTCCGCAGCCGTCAAAGACGCTACGGACGCTGCGAGGATGAGACTCGGAATTCTGCGGAATTGGGTAAGCCACCGGGTTTACCCCCTCATCCAAGACGCCGAGACGTACCTGGCCACCTGCGACATCTTAAAGGCGCATTACCAGCAGCCTACGAATGAGGTGTATGCTAGGCACCTGCTCGCTACCCGCGCACAGCGACCTGGGGAATCGGTGGAGGAGTTCCTAAGCACCCTGAAAATGCTTGGCAAAGACTGCAAGTGCCGAGATGTAAAAGCCGCAGTGTACACTGACGAGCTTGTTCGCGATGCCTTCATCACAGGCCTCAGCTCCACTTACATCCGGCAAAGACTGCTGGAAAAAACGGGGTTGGACCTGAAACAGGCTGCGGACACCGCGCGATCCTTGGATGTGGCCGAGAGAAACTCGGACGCCTACTCTTCAGCCCGCGCCGTCCACGCCGCCACGTGTGCGCCGAGGGCGCCGCCATCTTGGAAGGCATCTTCCCCGCCCGACAGCCCGACACCGGCTGGGCCCCGCTCTCCCCCCAGAAGCCCTACGACAGCCGCGACGCATCAGGGACCCAACTGCTACTTCTGCGGGCAGCCAAAACACACCAGAAACCTGTGCCCGGCGAAAGGCACCACCTGCTTTAAGTGCGGTAAGAAGGGGCACTTCGGCAAGGTGTGCAGAGGGAACCCCGCCGGAAAACCAACCGCCGGAAAACCCACCACCGCCGCGTGTGCGCCGTGGGAGCGGCCATCTTGGACGCCATCTTGCCCGTCCTCGTGGGGTCCGCCATCTTGTGAGCAGACAGCATGGACGCCATCTTGTATCGATCAGGGCCCTACAGTGGCATTGGTCACAGTGGACCAGACCAGGCCGCACCCGCTATCCAGATCAATGGTGGACATCGAGGTAAACGGGTGCCGGGTTAAATGCTTAATTGACAGTGGAAGCACGGAGAGCTTTATCCACCCAGAACTGGCACAACAACTCTCCCTAAAGGTGGTCCCTACTCAGGGTACCATCTCTATGGCTGATAAAACCCAGACATCGACCATTCTGGGTTACTGCACGGTACAATTGTGCGTTAACGGAACTGTATATGATAATTTTAAAGTATTAATCATGAAGAACCTATGTGCGAGCGTGATCTTGGGCCTGGATTTCCAGTGCAACCACCAAAGCATCACGCTCAAGTACGGTGGGTCCCAGCCGCCCCTCACAGTGTGCGGTCTGGCTACCCTGAAGGCAAAGCCGCCTTCGCTATTCGCGAACCTTACCCCTAACTGCCGGCCAATAGCGACCAAAAGCAGGAGGTACAGCTGGGAGAACAGGCGGTTTATCGCGACCGAGGTAGACAGGCTCCTGAAAGAGCACATTATTGAACGCAGCAACAGCCCATGGCGCGCCCAAGTGGTAGTGGTAAGGGGTAGCGAGAAGAAACGGATGGTGATCGACTATAGTCAAACGATCAACAGGTACACCCTACTAGACGCCTACCCGCTACCCCGGATATCAGAAATGGTGAACCAAATCGCCCAATACCGGGTGTTCTCCACCATCGACCTCAAGTCAGCGTACCACCAGCTCCCTATCAGACCAGAGGACCGCCCGTACACCGCCTTCGAGGCGAACGGACGCCTCTACCAATTCCTCAGAGTCCCCTTTGGGGTGACGAATGGGGTCTCGGTCTTCCAGAGGGAGATGGACCGCATGGTCGATGACCACCACTTGCAGGCAACCTTCCCCTACCTCGACAACGTCACCATCTGCGGTCACAACCAGCAGGATCACGACTCGAACCTCGAGAGGTTCCTGGAAACCGCACAAAAACTCAACCTCACCTACAACGAGGACAAGTGCGTTTACAACACCACGCGCCTCTGCATACTAGGCAGCGTGGTGGAGAATGGGGAAATCGGACCAGACCCCGACCGATTGCGCCCCCTACGGGAGCTGCCCCTGCCCAACACTCCCAAAGCCCTGAAAAGGTGCCTGGGGTTATTTTCTTATTATTCCCAATGGGTCCCCAACTACTCCGACAAAGCCCGCCCCCTCTTGAAAGCATCCTCTTTTCCGCTCTCTGCTGAGGCCCACGCCGCCTTCAAAAGCATTAAGCAGGATATTGAGCGGGCCACGCTACAGGCAGTGGACGAGAACACTCCATTTCAAGTGGAAAGTGATGCGTCTGACTTCGCCTTGGCGGCCACCCTCAACCAGGCGGGGCGGCCCGTAGCTTTCTTCTCGAGGACCCTCCAAGGGCCCGAGATCAGACACTCCTCCGTGGAAAAGGAGGCCCAAGCCATCGTGGAGGCAGTGCGCCACTGGCGCCACTACCTAGCCGGCAAACGCTTCACCCTACTTACCGACCAGCGGTCGGTAGCGTTTATGTTCAATAATAAACAGAGGGGGAAGATTAAAAATGATAAGTTTCTTAGGTGGCGGATCGAGCTCTCCACCTTCGAGTACGACATCATTTACCGGCCAGGGGCCCTTAACGAATCCCCTGACGCCCTCTCACGAGGGATGTGTGCCGGCGCCACCGGGGATCGGCTACAGACCCTCCACAACGACCTCTGCCACCCAGGGGTCACGCGGCTGTTCCACTTCATAAAGTCCCGTAACTTACCCTACTCAATTGAGGAAGTTCGGTCCCTGACCAGGAACTGCCGCACTTGCGCTGAGTGCAAGCCTCGGTTCTACCGCCCAGATAGAGCCCACTTAATCAAAGCTACACGGCCCTTTGAGCGGCTCAGCTTAGATTTCAAGGGCCCCCTCCCGTCCGTCGACCGCAATGTTTACTTCCTGAACATTGTGGACGAATACTCCCGGTTCCCATTCGCCTTCCCCTGCCCAGACATGACCAGCGCCACGGTCATTAAATGCCTCAACAGCCTGTTCTGCCTGTTCGGTATGCCGAGCTACATCCATACGGATAGGGGGGCGTCCTTCATGAGTGAAGAGCTACGCCAGTACATGCTGTCCAAGGGGATCGCCACGAGCCATACCACCAGCTACAACCCCCGGGGTAACGGCCAAGTGGAGCGAGAGAACGGGACAGTATGGAAAGCAGTCACTCTAGCTCTAAGGACCAAGGGCCTCCCTATCTCCCGCTGGCAGGAAGTCCTCTCGGATGTGCTCCATTCGATACGGTCGCTATTGTGTACGGCCACTAATACCACGCCTCATGAACGAATGTTTGTCTTTCCCCGGAAATCCACCTCAGGCGTATCCATGCCGTCATGGCTCTCCACCCCAGGTCCGGTACTCGTGCGAAGGCATGTGAGGGGCCACAAGACGGACCCTCTCGTGGAGCCAGTACACCTACTCCACGCCAACCCCCAATACGCATATGTCCGGCACGCCGACGGAAGGGAGGACACCGTGTCCATAAAAGACGTCGCCACAGCCGGCATCGACAATAACCACGGCAATAGCGGCAACGACGATCACAGCAACTCTTACCCACCCACTACTCTTTCATCACCCCCGGAAGAACACCGACCAATGGCACCCCCACCAACTACCCCTCCAACAACCCTGGCGGCACCCCCGGCAGAGACCCAGGGGGCTACCGGGGACACCCAGCCGACACCCGCGGCACCGCAACAGCCACGTCGGCCGCAGAGGACTATCAAACCCCCGAACAGACTAAATCTATAGAAGGGGTGAATGTGATGAAATATTCCATTCACCACTGCCTGTGACTGAGATCGGTTTCAGTGTCATTTCCCTTCCCCCAGACCTCATTGTATTGTGTACTGGAATGTGCTGTATTGTATACTGGAATGTGCTGGAATGTGCTGTGTGTAGGGCTCTGCCCATACCTGGCCCCGTTTGTAAGCTAGCTTCAGTCTAGCCCCAGTCTCCAGAAGGAAGACATCTCTCTCTTTTACGTGTTACTTTCTAAGCTAATAAAAGCCTTGTTTTTGTTCTGCTAACCTCGAGTCTCGGAATTATTGAGGCACATCAAGGCCTGGCTGGCCTGCTGAGTTTCCCAGCATTGTCTGTGGTGATTTTAGACATTTAACACCATTGTTCACTGTGGCCATGGAGAGGCCTGCCTGGCCTGCTGAGTTTCCCAGCATTGTCTGTGGTGATTTTAGACCCTTTAACACCATTGTTCACTGTGGCCATGGAGAGGCCTGCCTGGCCTGCTGAGTTTTGCAGCATTGTCTGTGGTGATTTTAGCCCCTTTAACACCATTGTTCACTGTGGCCATGGAGGGGCCTGCCCGGCCTGCTGAGTTTCCCAGCATTGTCTGTGGTGATTTTAGACCCTTTAACACCATTGTTCACTGTGGCCATGGAGAGGCCTGCCTGGCCTGCTGAGTTTTGCAGCATTGTCTGTGGTGATTTTAGACCCTTTAACACCATTGTTCACTGTGGCCATGGAGAGGCCTGCCTGGCCTGCTGAGATTTGCAGCATTGTCTGTGGTGATTTTAGACCTTTAACACCATTGTTCACTGTGGCCATGGCGAGGCCTGCCTGGCCTGCTGAGTTTTGCTCCATTGTCTGTGGTGATTTTAGACCCTTTAACACCATTGTTCACTGTGGCCATGGAGAGGCCTGCCTGGCCTGCTGAGTTTCCCAGCATTGTCTGTGGTGATTTTAGACCCTTTAACACCATTGTTCACTGTGGCCATGGAGAGGCCTGCCTGGCCTGCTGAGTTTCCCAGCATTGTCTGTGGTGATTTTAGACCCTTTAACACCATTGTTCACTGTTGCCATGGAGAGACCTGCCTGGGCTGCTGAGTTTTGCAGCTTTGTCTGTGGTGATTTTAGACCCTTTAACATCATTGTTCACTGTGGCCATGGAGAGGCCTGTCTGGCCTGCTGAGATTTGCAGCATTGTCTGTGGTGATTTTAGACCCTTTAACATCATTGTTCACTGTGGCCATGGAGAGGCCTGCCTGGCCTGCTGAGTTTCCCAGCATTGTCTGTGGTGATTTTAGACCCTTTATCATCATTGTTCACTGTGGCCATGGAGAGGTCTGCCTGGCCTGCTGAGTTTTGTAGCATTGTCTGTGGTGATTTTAGACCCTTTAACACCATTGTTCACTGTGGCCATGGAGAGGCCTGCCTGGCCTGCTGTGTTTTGCAGCATTGTCTGTGGTGATTTTAGACCCTTTAACATCATTGTTCACTGTGGCCATGGAGAGGCCTGTGATGAAATATTCCATTCACCACTGCCTGTGACTGAGATCGGTTTCAATGTCATTTCCCTTCCCCCAGACCTCATTGTATTGTGTACTGGAATGTGCTGTATTGTATACTGGAATGTGCTGCATGTAGGGCTCTGCCCATACCTGGCCCCGTTTGTAAGCTAGCTTCAGTCTAGCACCAGTCTCCAGAAGGAAGACATCTCTCTCTTTTACGTGTTACTTTCTAAGCTAATAAAAGCCTTGTTTTTGTTCTGCTAACTTCGAGTCTCGGAATTATTGAGGCACATCAATTTTATTAGCTTAATTTTCAACACTATGGATCAACTCCTGAAACCCGAACGTTTGGATTTGGATCAACATGCTCCGGACGCATCAGCACGCTTCGGACACTGGTTTGAGTGTATGGAATTCTTCCTGGACAATTCCGCAGCCGTCAAAGACGCTACGGACGCTGCGAGGATGAGACTCGGAATTCTGCGGAATTGGGTAAGCCACCGGGTTTACCCCCTCATCCAAGACGCCGAGACGTACCTGGCCACCTGCGACATCTTAAAGGCGCATTACCAGCAGCCTACGAATGAGGTGTATGCTAGGCACCTGCTCGCTACCCGCGCACAGCGACCTGGGGAATCGGTGGAGGAGTTCCTAAGCACCCTGAAAATGCTTGGCAAAGACTGCAAGTGCCGAGATGTAAAAGCCGCAGTGTACACTGACGAGCTTGTTCGCGATGCCTTCATCACAGGCCTCAGCTCCACTTACATCCGGCAAAGACTGCTGGAAAAAACGGGGTTGGACCTGAAACAGGCTGCGGACACCGCGCGATCCTTGGATGTGGCCCAGAGAAACTCGGACGCCTACTCTTCAGCCCGCGCCGTCCACGCCGCCACGTGTGCACCGAGGGCGCCGCCATCTTGGAAGGCATCTTCCCCGCCCGACAGCCCGACACCGGCTGGGCCCCGCTCTCCCCCCAGAAGCCCTACGACAGCCGCGACGCATCAGGGACCCAACTGCTACTTCTGCGGGCAGCCAAAACACACCAGAAACCTGTGCCCGGCGAAAGGCACCACCTGCTTTAAGTGCGGTAAGAAGGGGCACTTCGGCAAGGTGTGCAGAGGGAACCCCGCCGGAAAACCAACCGCCGGAAAACCCACCACCGCCGCGTGTGCGCCGTGGGAGCGGCCATCTTGGACGCCATCTTGCCCGTCCTCGTGGGGTCCGCCATCTTGTGAGCAGACAGCATGGACGCCATCTTGTATCGATCAGGGCCCTACA
This sequence comes from Somniosus microcephalus, assembly GCF_052327205.1. Classification (NCBI taxonomy): domain Eukaryota; kingdom Metazoa; phylum Chordata; class Chondrichthyes; order Squaliformes; family Somniosidae; genus Somniosus; species Somniosus microcephalus. The sequence continues at coordinate 112,012 of NW_028225335.1, read as the reverse complement.
GTGGCATTGGTCACAGTGGACCAGACCAGGCCGCACCCGCTATCCAGATCAATGGTGGACATCGAGGTAAACGGGTGCCGGGTTAAATGCTTAATTGACAGTGGAAGCACGGAGAGCTTTATCCACCCAGAACTGGCACAACAACTCTCCCTAAAGGTGGTCCCTACTCAGGGTACCATCTCTATGGCTGATAAAACCCAGACATCGACCATTCTGGGTTACTGCACGGTACAATTGTGCGTTAACGGAACTGTATATGATAATTTTAAAGTATTAATCATGAAGAACCTATGTGCGAGCGTGATCTTGGGCCTGGATTTCCAGTGCAACCACCAAAGCATCACGCTCAAGTACGGTGGGTCCCAGCCGCCCCTCACAGTGTGCGGTCTGGCTACCCTGAAGGCAAAGCCGCCTTCGCTATTCGCGAACCTTACCCCTAACTGCCGGCCAATAGCGACCAAAAGCAGGAGGTACAGCTGGGAGAACAGGCGGTTTATCGCGACCGAGGTAGACAGGCTCCTGAAAGAGCACATTATTGAACGCAGCAACAGCCCATGGCGCGCCCAAGTGGTAGTGGTAAGGGGTAGCGAGAAGAAACGGATGGTGATCGACTATAGTCAAACGATCAACAGGTACACCCTACTAGACGCCTACCCGCTACCCCGCATATCAGAAATGGTGAACCAAATCGCCCAATACCGGGTGTTCTCCACCATCGACCTCAAGTCAGCGTACCACCAGCTCCCTATCAGACCAGAGGACCGCCCGTACACCGCCTTCGAGGCGAACGGACGCCTCTACCAATTCCTCAGAGTCCCCTTTGGGGTGACGAATGGGGTCTCGGTCTTCCAGAGGGAGATGGACCGCATGGTCGATGACCACCACTTGCAGGCAACCTTCCCCTACCTCGACAACGTCACCATCTGCGGTCACAACCAGCAGGATCACGACTCGAACCTCGAGAGGTTCCTGGAAACCGCACAAAAACTCAACCTCACCTACAACGAGGACAAGTGCGTTTACAACACCACGCGCCTCTGCATACTAGGCAGCGTGGTGGAGAATGGGGAAATCGGACCAGACCCCGACCGATTGCGCCCCCTACGGGAGCTGCCCCTGCCCAACACTCCCAAAGCCCTGAAAAGGTGCCTGGGGTTATTTTCTTATTATTCCCAATGGGTCCCCAACTACTCCGACAAAGCCCGCCCCCTCTTGAAAGCATCCTCTTTTCCGCTCTCTGCTGAGGTCCACGCCGCCTTCAAAAGCATTAAGCAGGATATTGAGCGGGCCACGCTACAGGCAGTGGACGAGAACACTCCATTTCAAGTGGAAAGTGATGCGTCTGACTTCGCCTTGGCGGCCACCCTCAACCAGGCGGGGCGGCCCGTAGCTTTCTTCTCGAGGACCCTCCAAGGGCCCGAGATCAGACACTCCTCCGTGGAAAAGGAGGCCCAAGCCATCGTGGAGGCAGTGCGCCACTGGCGCCACTACCTAGCCGGCAAACGCTTCATCCTACTTACCGACCAGCGGTCGGTAGTGTTTATGTTCAATAATAAACAGAGGGGGAAGATTAAAAATGATAAGTTTCTTAGGTGGCGGATCGAGCTCTCCACCTTCGAGTACGACATCATTTACCGGCCAGGGGCCCTTAACGAATCCCCTGACGCCCTCTCACGAGGGATGTGTGCCGGCGCCACCGGGGATCGGCTACAGACCCTCCACAACGACCTCTGCCACCCAGGGGTCACGCGGCTGTTCCACTTCATAAAGTCCCGTAACTTACCCTACTCAATTGAGGAAGTTCGGTCCCTGACCAGGAACTGCCGCACTTGCGCTGAGTGCAAGCCTCGGTTCTACCGCCCAGATAGAGCCCACTTAATCAAAGCTACACGGCCCTTTGAGCGGCTCAGCTTAGATTTCAAGGGCCCCCTCCCGTCCGTCGACCGCAATGTTTACTTCCTGAACATTGTGGACGAATACTCCCGGTTCCCATTCGCCTTCCCCTGCCCAGACATGACCAGCGCCACGGTCATTAAATGCCTCAACAGCCTGTTCTGCCTGTTCGGTATGCCGAGCTACATCCATACGGATAGGGGGGCGTCCTTCATGAGTGAAGAGCTACGCCAGTACATGCTGTCCAAGGGGATCGCCACGAGCCGTACCACCAGCTACAACCCCCGGGGTAACGGCCAAGTGGAGCGAGAGAACGGGACAGTATGGAAAGCAGTCACTCTAGCTCTAAGGACCAAGGGCCTCCCTATCTCCCGCTGGCAGGAAGTCCTCTCGGATGTGCTCCATTCGATACGGTCGCTATTGTGTATGGCCACTAATACCACGCCTCATGAACGAATGTTTGTCTTTCCCCGGAAATCCACCTCAGGCGTATCCATGCCGTCATGGCTCTCCACCCCAGGTCCGGTACTCGTGCGAAGGCATGTGAGGGGCCACAAGACGGACCCTCTCGTGGAGCCAGTACACCTACTCCACGCCAACCCCCAATACGCATATGTCCGGCACGCCGACGGAAGGGAGGACACCGTGTCCATAAAAGACGTCGCCACAGCCGGCATCGACAATAACCACGGCAATAGCGGCAACGACGATCACAGCAACTCTTACCCACCCACTACTCTTTCATCACCCCCGGAAGAACACCGACCAATGGCACCCCCACCAACTACCCCTCCAACAACCCTGGCGGCACCCCCGGCAGAGACCCAGGGGGCTACCGGGGACACCCAGCCGACACCCGCGGCACCGCAACAGCCACGTCGGCCGCAGAGGACTATCAAACCCCCGAACAGACTAAATCTATAGAAGGGGTGAATGTGATGAAATATTCCATTCACCACTGCCTGTGACTGAGATCGGTTTCAGTGTCATTTCCCTTCCCCCAGACCTCATTGTATTGTGTACTGGAATGTGCTGTATTGTATACTGGAATGTGCTGGAATGTGCTGTGTGTAGGGCTCTGCCCATACCTGGCCCCGTTTGTAAGCTAGCTTCAGTCTAGCCCCAGTCTCCAGAAGGAAGACATCTCTCTCTTTTACGTGTTACTTTCTAAGCTAATAAAAGCCTTGTTTTTGTTCTGCTAACCTCGAGTCTCGGAATTATTGAGGCACATCAAGGCCTGGCTGGCCTGCTGAGTTTCCCAGCATTGTCTGTGGTGATTTTAGACATTTAACACCATTGTTCACTGTGGCCATGGAGAGGCCTGCCTGGCCTGCTGAGTTTCCCAGCATTGTCTGTGGTGATTTTAGACCCTTTAACACCATTGTTCACTGTGGCCATGGAGAGGCCTGCCTGGCCTGCTGAGTTTTGCAGCATTGTCTGTGGTGATTTTAGCCCCTTTAACACCATTGTTCACTGTGGCCATGGAGGGGCCTGCCCGGCCTGCTGAGTTTCCCAGCATTGTCTGTGGTGATTTTAGACCCTTTAACACCATTGTTCACTGTGGCCATGGAGAGGCCTGCCTGGCCTGCTGAGTTTTGCAGCATTGTCTGTGGTGATTTTAGACCCTTTAACACCATTGTTCACTGTGGCCATGGAGAGGCCTGCCTGGCCTGCTGAGATTTGCAGCATTGTCTGTGGTGATTTTAGACCTTTAACACCATTGTTCACTGTGGCCATGGCGAGGCCTGCCTGGCCTGCTGAGTTTTGCTCCATTGTCTGTGGTGATTTTAGACCCTTTAACACCATTGTTCACTGTGGCCATGGAGAGGCCTGCCTGGCCTGCTGAGTTTCCCAGCATTGTCTGTGGTGATTTTAGACCCTTTAACACCATTGTTCACTGTGGCCATGGAGAGGCCTGCCTGGCCTGCTGAGTTTCCCAGCATTGTCTGTGGTGATTTTAGACCCTTTAACACCATTGTTCACTGTTGCCATGGAGAGACCTGCCTGGGCTGCTGAGTTTTGCAGCTTTGTCTGTGGTGATTTTAGACCCTTTAACATCATTGTTCACTGTGGCCATGGAGAGGCCTGCCTGGCCTGCTGAGTTTTGCAGCATTGTCTGTGGTGATTTTAGACCCTTTAACATCATTGTTCACTGTGGCCATGGAGAGGCCTGCCTGGCCTGCTGAGTTTTGCAGCATTGTCTGTTGTGATTTTAGACCCTTTAACACCATTGTTCACTGTGGCCATGGAGAGGCCTGTCTGGCCTGCTGAGATTTGCAGCATTGTCTGTGGTGATTTTAGACCCTTTAACATCATTGTTCACTGTGGCCATGGAGAGGCCTGCCTGGCCTGCTGAGTTTCCCAGCATTGTCTGTGGTGATTTTAGACCCTTTATCATCATTGTTCACTGTGGCCATGGAGAGGTCTGCCTGGCCTGCTGAGTTTTGTAGCATTGTCTGTGGTGATTTTAGACCCTTTAACACCATTGTTCACTGTGGCCATGGAGAGGCCTGCCTGGCCTGCTGTGTTTTGCAGCATTGTCTGTGGTGATTTTAGACCCTTTAACATCATTGTTCACTGTGGCCATGGAGAGGCCTGTGATGAAATATTCCATTCACCACTGCCTGTGACTGAGATCGGTTTCAATGTCATTTCCCTTCCCCCAGACCTCATTGTATTGTGTACTGGAATGTGCTGTATTGTATACTGGAATGTGCTGCGTGTAGGGCTCTGCCCATACCTGGCCCCGTTTGTAAGCTAGCTTCAGTCTAGCACCAGTCTCCAGAAGGAAGACATCTCTCTCTTTTACGTGTTACTTTCTAAGCTAATAAAAGCCTTGTTTTTGTTCTGCTAACTTCGAGTCTCGGAATTATTGAGGCACATCAATTTTATTAGCTTAATTTTCAACACTATGGATCAACTCCTGAAACCCGAACGTTTGGATTTGGATCAACATGCTCCGGACGCATCAGCACGCTTCGGACACTGGTTTGAGTGTATGGAATTCTTCCTGGACAATTCCGCAGCCGTCAAAGACGCTACGGACGCTGCGAGGATGAGACTCGGAATTCTGCGGAATTGGGTAAGCCACCGGGTTTACCCCCTCATCCAAGACGCCGAGACGTACCTGGCCGCCTGCGACATCTTAAAGGCGCATTACCAGCAGCCTACGAATGAGGTGTATGCTAGGCACCTGCTCGCTACCCGCGCACAGCGACCTGGGGAATCGGTGGAGGAGTTCCTAAGCACCCTGAAAATGCTTGGCAAAGACTGCAAGTGCCGAGATGTAAAAGCCGCAGTGTACACTGACGAGCTTGTTTGCGATGCCTTCATCACAGGCCTCAGCTCCACTTACATCCGGCAAAGACTGCTGGAAAAAACGGGGTTGGACCTGAAACAGGCTGCGGACACCGCGCGATCCTTGGATGTGGCCCAGAGAAACTCGGACGCCTACTCTTCAGCCCGCGCCGTCCACGCCGCCACGTGTGCACCGAGGGCGCCGCCATCTTGGAAGGCATCTTCCCCGCCCGACAGCCCGACACCGGCTGGGCCCCGCTCTCCCCCCAGAAGCCCTACGACAGCCGCGACGCATCAGGGACCCAACTGCTACTTCTGCGGGCAGCCAAAACACACCAGAAACCTGTGCCCGGCGAAAGGCACCACCTGCTTTAAGTGCGGTAAGAAGGGGCACTTCGGCAAGGTGTGCAGAGGGAACCCCGCCGGAAAACCAACCGCCGGAAAACCCACCACCGCCGCGTGTGCGCCGTGGGAGCGGCCATCTTGGACGCCATCTTGCCCGTCCTCGTGGGGTCCGCCATCTTGTGAGCAGACAGCATGGACGCCATCTTGTATCGATCAGGGCCCTACAGTGGCATTGGTCACAGTGGACCAGACCAGGCCGCACCCGCTATCCAGATCAATGGTGGACATCGAGGTAAACGGGTGCCGGGTTAAATGCTTAATTGACAGTGGAAGCACGGAGAGCTTTATCCACCCAGAACTGGCACAACAACTCTCCCTAAAGGTGGTCCCTACTCAGGGTACCATCTCTATGGCTGATAAAACCCAGACATCGACCATTCTGGGTTACTGCACGGTACAATTGTGCGTTAACGGAACTGTATATGATAATTTTAAAGTATTAATCATGAAGAACCTATGTGCGAGCGTGATCTTGGGCCTGGATTTCCAGTGCAACCACCAAAGCATCACGCTCAAGTACGGTGGGTCCCAGCCGCCCCTCACAGTGTGCGGTCTGGCTACCCTGAAGGCAAAGCCGCCTTCGCTATTCGCGAACCTTACCCCTAACTGCCGGCCAATAGCGACCAAAAGCAGGAGGTACAGCTGGGAGAACAGGCGGTTTATCGCGACCGAGGTAGACAGGCTCCTGAAAGAGCACATTATTGAACGCAGCAACAGCCCATGGCGCGCCCAAGTGGTAGTGGTAAGGGGTAGCGAGAAGAAACGGATGGTGATCGACTATAGTCAAACGATCAACAGGTACACCCTACTAGACGCCTACCCGCTACCCCGCATATCAGAAATGGTGAACCAAATCGCCCAATACCGGGTGTTCTCCACCATCGACCTCAAGTCAGCGTACCACCAGCTCCCTATCAGACCAGAGGACCGCCCGTACACCGCCTTCGAGGCGAACGGACGCCTCTACCAATTCCTCAGAGTCCCCTTTGGGGTGACGAATGGGGTCTCGGTCTTCCAGAGGGAGATGGACCGCATGGTCGATGACCACCACTTGCAGGCAACCTTCCCCTACCTCGACAACGTCACCATCTGCGGTCACAACCAGCAGGATCACGACTCGAACCTCGAGAGGTTCCTGGAAACCGCACAAAAACTCAACCTCACCTACAACGAGGACAAGTGCGTTTACAACACCACGCGCCTCTGCATACTAGGCAGCGTGGTGGAGAATGGGGAAATCGGACCAGACCCCGACCGATTGCGCCCCCTACGGGAGCTGCCCCTGCCCAACACTCCCAAAGCCCTGAAAAGGTGCCTGGGGTTATTTTCTTATTATTCCCAATGGGTCCCCAACTACTCCGACAAAGCCCGCCCCCTCTTGAAAGCATCCTCTTTTCCGCTCTCTGCTGAGGCCCACGCCGCCTTCAAAAGCATTAAGCAGGATATTGAGCGGGCCACGCTACAGGCAGTGGACGAGAACACTCCATTTCAAGTGGAAAGTGATGCGTCTGACTTCGCCTTGGCGGCCACCCTCAACCAGGCGGGGCGGCCCGTAGCTTTCTTCTCGAGGACCCTCCAAGGGCCCGAGATCAGACACTCCTCCGTGGAAAAGGAGGCCCAAGCCATCGTGGAGGCAGTGCGCCACTGGCGCCACTACCTAGCCGGCAAACGCTTCACCCTACTTACCGACCAGCGGTCGGTAGCGTTTATGTTCAATAATAAACAGAGGGGGAAGATTAAAAATGATAAGTTTCTTAGGTGGCGGATCGAGCTCTCCACCTTCGAGTACGACATCATTTACCGGCCAGGGGCCCTTAACGAATCCCCTGACGCCCTCTCACGAGGGATGTGTGCCGGCGCCACCGGGGATCGGCTACAGACTCTCCACAACGACCTCTGCCACCCAGGGGTCACGCAGCTGTTCCACTTCATAAAGTCCCGTAACTTACCCTACTCAATTGAGGAAGTTCGGTCCCTGACCAGGAACTGCCGCACTTGCGCTGAGTGCAAGCCTCGGTTCTACCGCCCAGATAGAGCCCACTTAATCAAAGCTACACGGCCCTTTGAGCGGCTCAGCTTAGATTTCAAGGGCCCCCTCCCGTCCGTCGACCGCAATGTTTACTTCCTGAACATTGTGGACGAATACTCCCGGTTCCCATTCGCCTTCCCCTGCCCAGACATGACCAGCGCCACGGTCATTAAATGCCTCAACAGCCTGTTCTGCCTGTTCGGTATGCCGAGCTACATCCATACGGATAGGGGGGCGTCCTTCATGAGTGAAGAGCTACGCCAGTACATGCTGTCCAAGGGGATCGCCACGAGCCGTACCACCAGCTACAACCCCCGGGGTAACGGCCAAGTGGAGCGAGAGAACGGGACAGTATGGAAAGCAGTCACTCTAGCTCTAAGGACCAAGGGCCTCCCTATCTCCCGCTGGCAGGAAGTCCTCTCGGATGTGCTCCATTCGATACGGTCGCTATTGTGTACGGCCACTAATACCACGCCTCATGAACGAATGTTTGTCTTTCCCCGGAAATCCACCTCAGGCGTATCCATGCCGTCATGGCTCTCCACCCCAGGTCCGGTACTCGTGCGAAGGCATGTGAGGGGCCACAAGACGGACCCTCTCGTGGAGCCAGTACACCTACTCCACGCCAACCCCCAATACGCATATGTCCGGCACGCCGACGGAAGGGAGGACACCGTGTCCATAAAAGACGTCGCCACAGCCGGCATCGACAATAACCACGGCAATAGCGGCAACGACGATCACAGCAACTCTTACCCACCCACTACTCTTTCATCACCCCCGGAAGAACACCGACCAATGGCACCCCCACCAACTACCCCTCCAACAACCCTGGCGGCACCCCCGGCAGAGACCCAGGGGGCTACCGGGGACACCCAGCCGACACCCGCGGCACCGCAACAGCCACGTCGGCCGCAGAGGACTATCAAACCCCCGAACAGACTAAATCTATAGAAGGGGTGAATGTGATGAAATATTCCATTCACCACTGCCTGTGACTGAGATCGGTTTCAGTGTCATTTCCCTTCCCCCAGACCTCATTGTATTGTGTACTGGAATGTGCTGTATTGTATACTGGAATGTGCTGGAATGTGCTGTGTGTAGGGCTCTGCCCATACCTGGCCCCGTTTGTAAGCTAGCTTCAGTCTAGCCCCAGTCTCCAGAAGGAAGACATCTCTCTCTTTTACGTGTTACTTTCTAAGCTAATAAAAGCCTTGTTTTTGTTCTGCTAACCTCGAGTCTCGGAATTATTGAGGCACATCAAGGCCTGGCTGGCCTGCTGAGTTTCCCAGCATTGTCTGTGGTGATTTTAGACATTTAACACCATTGTTCACTGTGGCCATGGAGAGGCCTGCCTGGCCTGCTGAGTTTCCCAGCATTGTCTGTGGTGATTTTAGACCCTTTAACACCATTGTTCACTGTGGCCATGGAGAGGCCTGCCTGGCCTGCTGAGTTTTGCAGCATTGTCTGTGGTGATTTTAGACCCTTTAACACCATTGTTCACTGTGGCCATGGAGAGGCCTGCCTGGCCTGCTGAGTTTTGCAGCATTGTCTGTGGTGATTTTAGACCCTTTAACACCATTGTTCACTGTGGCCATGGAGAGGCCTGCCTGGCGTGCTGAGTTTTGCAGCATTGTCTGTGGTGATTTTAGACCCTTTAACATCATTGTTCACTGTGGCCATGGAGAGGCCTGCCTGGCCTGCTGAGATTTGCAGCATTGTCTGTGGTGATTTTAGACCTTTAACACCATTGTTCACTGTGGCCATGGCGAGGCCTGCCTGGCCTGCTGAGTTTTGCTCCATTGTCTGTGGTGATTTTAGACCCTTTAACACCATTGTTCACTGTGGCCATGGAGAGGCCTGCCTGGCCTGCTGAGTTTCCCAGCATTGTCTGTGGTGATTTTAGACCCTTTAACACCATTGTTCACTGTGGCCATGGAGAGGCCTGCCTGGCCTGCTGAGTTTCCCAGCATTGTCTGTGGTGATTTTAGACCCTTTAACACCATTGTTCACTGTTGCCATGGAGAGACCTGCCTGGGCTGCTGAGTTTTGCAGCTTTGTCTGTGGTGATTTTAGACCCTTTAACATCATTGTTCACTGTGGCCATGGAGAGGCCTGCCTGGCCTGCTGAGTTTTGCAGCATTGTCTGTGGTGATTTTAGACCCTTTAACATCATTGTTCACTGTGGCCATGGAGAGGCCTGCCTGGCCTGCTGAGTTTTGCAGCATTGTCTGTTGTGATTTTAGACCCTTTAACACCATTGTTCACTGTGGCCATGGAGAGGCCTGTCTGGCCTGCTGAGATTTGCAGCATTGTCTGTGGTGATTTTAGACCCTTTAACATCATTGTTCACTGTGGCCATGGAGAGGCCTGCCTGGCCTGCTGAGTTTCCCAGCATTGTCTGTGGTGATTTTAGACCCTTTATCATCATTGTTCACTGTGGCCATGGAGAGGTCTGCCTGGCCTGCTGAGTTTTGTAGCATTGTCTGTGGTGATTTTAGACCCTTTAACACCATTGTTCACTGTGGCCATGGAGAGGCCTGCCTGGCCTGCTGTGTTTTGCAGCATTGTCTGTGGTGATTTTAGACCCTTTAACATCATTGTTCACTGTGGCCATGGAGAGGCCTGTGATGAAATATTCCATTCACCACTGCCTGTGACTGAGATCGGTTTCAATGTCATTTCCCTTCCCCCAGACCTCATTGTATTGTGTACTGGAATGTGCTGTATTGTATACTGGAATGTGCTGCGTGTAGGGCTCTGCCCATACCTGGCCCCGTTTGTAAGCTAGCTTCAGTCTAGCACCAGTCTCCAGAAGGAAGACATCTCTCTCTTTTACGTGTTACTTTCTAAGCTAATAAAAGCCTTGTTTTTGTTCTGCTAACTTCGAGTCTCGGAATTATTGAGGCACATCAATTTTATTAGCTTAATTTTCAACACTATGGATCAACTCCTGAAACCCGAACGTTTGGATTTGGATCAACATGCTCCGGACGCATCAGCACGCTTCGGACACTGGTTTGAGTGTATGGAATTCTTCCTGGACAATTCCGCAGCCGTCAAAGACGCTACGGACGCTGCGAGGATGAGACTCGGAATTCTGCGGAATTGGGTAAGCCACCGGGTTTACCCCCTCATCCAAGACGCCGAGACGTACCTGGCCGCCTGCGACATCTTAAAGGCGCATTACCAGCAGCCTACGAATGAGGTGTATGCTAGGCACCTGCTCGCTACCCGCGCACAGCGACCTGGGGAATCGGTGGAGGAGTTCCTAAGCACCCTGAAAATGCTTGGCAAAGACTGCAAGTGCCGAGATGTAAAAGCCGCAGTGTACACTGACGAGCTTGTTCGCGATGCCTTCATCACAGGCCTCAGCTCCACTTACATCCGGCAAAGACTGCTGGAAAAAACGGGGTTGGACCTGAAACAGGCTGCGGACACCGCGCGATCCTTGGATGTGGCCCAGAGAAACTCGGACGCCTACTCTTCAGCCCGCGCCGTCCACGCCGCCACGTGTGCACCGAGGGCGCCGCCATCTTGGAAGGCATCTTCCCCGCCCGACAGCCCGACACCGGCTGGGCCCCGCTCTCCCCCCAGAAGCCCTACGACAGCCGCGACGCATCAGGGACCCAACTGCTACTTCTGCGGGCAGCCAAAACACACCAGAAACCTGTGCCCGGCGAAAGGCACCACCTGCTTTAAGTGCGGTAAGAAGGGGCACTTCGGCAAGGTGTGCAGAGGGAACCCCGCCGGAAAACCAACCGCCGGAAAACCCACCACCGCCGCGTGTGCGCCGTGGGAGCGGCCATCTTGGACGCCATCTTGCCCGTCCTCGTGGGGTCCGCCATCTTGTGAGCAGACAGCATGGACGCCATCTTGTATCGATCAGGGCCCTACAGTGGCATTGGTCACAGTGGACCAGACCAGGCCGCACCCGCTATCCAGATCAATGGTGGACATCGAGGTAAACGGGTGCCGGGTTAAATGCTTAATTGACAGTGGAAGCACGGAGAGCTTTATCCACCCAGAACTGGCACAACAACTCTCCCTAAAGGTGGTCCCTACTCAGGGTACCATCTCTATGGCTGATAAAACCCAGACATCGACCATTCTGGGTTACTGCACGGTACAATTGTGCGTTAACGGAACTGTATATGATAATTTTAAAGTATTAATCATGAAGAACCTATGTGCGAGCGTGATCTTGGGCCTGGATTTCCAGTGCAACCACCAAAGCATCACGCTCAAGTACGGTGGGTCCCAGCCGCCCCTCACAGTGTGCGGTCTGGCTACCCTGAAGGCAAAGCCGCCTTCGCTATTCGCGAACCTTACCCCTAACTGCCGGCCAATAGCGACCAAAAGCAGGAGGTACAGCTGGGAGAACAGGCGGTTTATCGCGACCGAGGTAGACAGGCTCCTGAAAGAGCACATTATTGAACGCAGCAACAGCCCATGGCGCGCCCAAGTGGTAGTGGTAAGGGGTAGCGAGAAGAAACGGATGGTGATCGACTATAGTCAAACGATCAACAGGTACACCCTACTAGACGCCTACCCGCTACCCCGCATATCAGAAATGGTGAACCAAATCGCCCAATACCGGGTGTTCTCCACCATTGACCTCAAGTCAGCGTACCACCAGCTCCCTATCAGACCAGAGGACCGCCCGTACACCGCCTTCGAGGCGAACGGACGCCTCTACCAATTCCTCAGAGTCCCCTTTGGGGTGACGAATGGGGTCTCGGTCTTCCAGAGGGAGATGGACCGCATGGTCGATGACCACCACTTGCAGGCAACCTTCCCCTACCTCGACAACGTCACCATCTGCGGTCACAACCAGCAGGATCACGACTCGAACCTCGAGAGGTTCCTGGAAACCGCACAAAAACTCAACCTCACCTACAACGAGGACAAGTGCGTTTACAACACCACGCGCCTCTGCATACTAGGCAGCGTGGTGGAGAATGGGGAAATCGGACCAGACCCCGACCGATTGCGCCCCCTACGGGAGCTGCCCCTGCCCAACACTCCCAAAGCCCTGAAAAGGTGCCTGGGGTTATTTTCTTATTATTCCCAATGGGTCCCCAACTACTCCGACAAAGCCCGCCCCCTCTTGAAAGCATCCTCTTTTCCGCTCTCTGCTGAGGCCCACGCCGCCTTCAAAAGCATTAAGCAGGATATTGAGCGGGCCACGCTACAGGCAGTGGACGAGAACACTCCATTTCAAGTGGAAAGTGATGCGTCTGACTTCGCCTTGGCGGCCACCCTCAACCAGGCGGGGCGGCCCGTAGCTTTCTTCTCGAGGACCCTCCAAGGGCCCGAGATCAGACACTCCTCCATGGAAAAGGAGGCCCAAGCCATCGTGGAGGCAGTGCGCCACTGGCGCCACTACCTAGCCGGCAAACGCTTCACCCTACTTACCGACCAGCGGTCGGTAGCGTTTATGTTCAATAATAAACAGAGGGGGAAGATTAAAAATGATAAGTTTCTTAGGTGGCGGATCGAGCTCTCCACCTTCGAGTACGACATCATTTACCGGCCAGGGGCCCTTAACGAATCCCCTGACGCCCTCTCACGAGGGATGTGTGCCGGCGCCACCGGGGATCGGCTACAGACCCTCCACAACGACCTCTGCCACCCAGGGGTCACGCGGCTGTTCCACTTCATAAAGTCCCGTAACTTACCCTACTCAATTGAGGAAGTTCGGTCCCTGACCAGGAACTGCCGCACTTGCGCTGAGTGCAAGCCTCGGTTCTACCGCCCAGATAGAGCCCACTTAATCAAAGCTACACGGCCCTTTGAGCGGCTCAGCTTAGATTTCAAGGGCCCCCTCCCGTCCGTCGACCGCAATGTTTACTTCCTGAACATTGTGGACGAATACTCCCGGTTCCCATTCGCCTTCCCCTGCCCAGACATGACCAGCGCCACGGTCATTAAATGCCTCAACAGCCTGTTCTGCCTGTTCGGTATGCCGAGCTACATCCATACGGATAGGGGGGCGTCCTTCATGAGTGAAGAGCTACGCCAGTACATGCTGTCCAAGGGGATCGCCACGAGCCGTACCACCAGCTACAACCCCCGGGGTAACGGCCAAGTGGAGCGAGAGAACGGGACAGTATGGAAAGCAGTCACTCTAGCTCTAAGGACCAAGGGCCTCCCTATCTCCCGCTGGCAGGAAGTCCTCTCGGATGTGCTCCATTCGATACGGTCGCTATTGTGTACGGCCACTAATACCACGCCTCATGAACGAATGTTTGTCTTTCCCCGGAAATCCACCTCAGGCGTATCCATGCCGTCATGGCTCTCCACCCCAGGTCCGGTACTCGTGCGAAGGCATGTGAGGGGCCACAAGACGGACCCTCTCGTGGAGCCAGTACACCTACTCCACGCCAACCCCCAATACGCATATGTCCGGCACGCCGACGGAAGGGAGGACACCGTGTCCATAAAAGACGTCGCCACAGCCGGCATCGACAATAACCACGGCAATAGCGGCAACGACGATCACAGCAACTCTTACCCACCCACTACTCTTTCATCACCCCCGGAAGAACACCGACCAATGGCACCCCCACCAACTACCCCTCCAACAACCCTGGCGGCACCCCCGGCAGAGACCCAGGGGGCTACCGGGGACACCCAGCCGACACCCGCGGCAACGCAACAGCCACGTCGGCCGCAGAGGACTATCAAACCCCCGAACAGACTAAATCTATAGAAGGGGTGAATGTGATGAAATATTCCATTCACCACTGCCTGTGACTGAGATCGGTTTCAGTGTCATTTCCCTTCCCCCAGACCTCATTGTATTGTGTACTGGAATGTGCTGTATTGTATACTGGAATGTGCTGGAATGTGCTGTGTGTAGGGCTCTGCCCATACCTGGCCCCGTTTGTAAGCTAGCTTCAGTCTAGCCCCAGTCTCCAGAAGGAAGACATCTCTCTCTTTTACGTGTTACTTTCTAAGCTAATAAAAGCCTTGTTTTTGTTCTGCTAACCTCGAGTCTCGGAATTATTGAGGCACATCAAGGCCTGGCTGGCCTGCTGAGTTTCCCAGCATTGTCTGTGGTGATTTTAGACATTTAACACCATTGTTCACTGTGGCCATGGAGAGGCCTGCCTGGCCTGCTGAGTTTCCCAGCATTGTCTGTGGTGATTTTAGACCCTTTAACACCATTGTTCACTGTGGCCATGGAGAGGCCTGCCCGGCCTGCTGAGTTTTGCAGCATTGTCTGTGGTGATTTTAGACCCTTTAACACCATTGTTCACTGTGGCCATGGCGAGGTCTGCCTGGCCTACTGAGTTTTGCAGCATTGTCTGTGGCGATTTTAGACCCTTTAACACCAGTGTTCACTGTGGCCATGGAGAGGCCTGCCTGGCCTGCTGAGTTTTGCAGCATTGTCTGTGGTGATTTTAGACCTTTAAACACCATTGTTCACTGTGGCCATGGAGAGGTCTGCCTGGCCTGCTGAGTTTTGCAGCATTGTCTGTGGTGATTTTAGACACTTTAACACCATTGTTCACTGTGGCCATGGAGAGGCCTGCCTGGCCTGCTGAGTTTTGCAGCATTGTCTGTTGTGATTTTAGACCCTTTAACACCATTGTTCACTGTGGCCATGGAGAGGCCTGTCTGGCCTGCTGAGATTTGCAGCATTGTCTGTGGTGATTTTAGACCCTTTAACATCATTGTTCACTGTGGCCATGGAGAGGCCTGCCTGGCCTGCTGAGTTTCCCAGCATTGTCTGTGGTGATTTTAGACCCTTTATCATCATTGTTCACTGTGGCCATGGAGAGGTCTGCCTGGCCTGCTGAGTTTTGTAGCATTGTCTGTGGTGATTTTAGACCCTTTAACACCATTGTTCACTGTGGCCATGGAGAGGCCTGCCTGGCCTGCTGTGTTTTGCAGCATTGTCTGTGGTGATTTTAGACCCTTTAACATCATTGTTCACTGTGGCCATGGAGAGGCCTGTGATGAAATATTCCATTCACCACTGCCTGTGACTGAGATCGGTTTCAATGTCATTTCCCTTCCCCCAGACCTCATTGTATTGTGTACTGGAATGTGCTGTATTGTATACTGGAATGTGCTGCGTGTAGGGCTCTGCCCATACCTGGCCCCGTTTGTAAGCTAGCTTCAGTCTAGCACCAGTCTCCAGAAGGAAGACATCTCTCTCTTTTACGTGTTACTTTCTAAGCTAATAAAAGCCTTGTTTTTGTTCTGCTAACTTCGAGTCTCGGAATTATTGAGGCACATCAATTTTATTAGCTTAATTTTCAACACTATGGATCAACTCCTGAAACCCGAACGTTTGGATTTGGATCAACATGCTCCGGACGCATCAGCACGCTTCGGACACTGGTTTGAGTGTATGGAATTCTTCCTGGACAATTCCGCAGCCGTCAAAGACGCTACGGACGCTGCGAGGATGAGACTCGGAATTCTGCGGAATTGGGTAAGCCACCGGGTTTACCCCCTCATCCAAGACGCCGAGACGTACCTGGCCGCCTGCGACATCTTAAAGGCGCATTACCAGCAGCCTACGAATGAGGTGTATGCTAGGCACCTGCTCGCTACCCGCGCACAGCGACCTGGGGAATCGGTGGAGGAGTTCCTAAGCACCCTGAAAATGCTTGGCAAAGACTGCAAGTGCCGAGATGTAAAAGCCGCAGTGTACACTGACGAGCTTGTTCGCGATGCCTTCATCACAGGCCTCAGCTCCACTTACATCCGGCAAAGACTGCTGGAAAAAACGGGGTTGGACCTGAAACAGGCTGCGGACACCGCGCAATCCTTGGATGTGGCCCAGAGAAACTCGGACGCCTACTCTTCAGCCTGCGCCGTCCACGCCGCCACGTGTGCACCGAGGGCGCCGCCATCTTGGAAGGCATCTTCCCCGCCCGACAGCCCGACACCGGCTGGGCCCCGCTCTCCCCCCAGAAGCCCTACGACAGCCGCGACGCATCAGGGACCCAACTGCTACTTCTGCGGGCAGCCAAAACACACCAGAAACCTGTGCCCGGCGAAAGGCACCACCTGCTTTAAGTGCGGTAAGAAGGGGCACTTCGGCAAGGTGTGCAGAGGGAACCCCGCCGGAAAACCAACCGCCGGAAAACCCACCACCGCCGCGTGTGCGCCGTGGGAGCGGCCATCTTGGACGCCATCTTGCCCGTCCTCGTGGGGTCCGCCATCTTGTGAGCAGACAGCATGGACGCCATCTTGTATCGATCAGGGCCCTACAGTGGCATTGGTCACAGTGGACCAGACCAGGCCGCACCCGCTATCCAGATCAATGGTGGACATCGAGGTAAACGGGTGCCGGGTTAAATGCTTAATTGACAGTGGAAGCACGGAGAGCTTTATCCACCCAGAACTGGCACAACAACTCTCCCTAAAGGTGGTCCCTACTCAGGGTACCATCTCTATGGCTGATAAAACCCAGACATCGACCATTCTGGGTTACTGCACGGTACAATTGTGCGTTAACGGAACTGTATATGATAATTTTAAAGTATTAATCATGAAGAACCTATGTGCGAGCGTGATCTTGGGCCTGGATTTCCAGTGCAACCACCAAAGCATCACGCTCAAGTACGGTGGGTCCCAGCCGCCCCTCACAGTGTGCGGTCTGGCTACCCTGAAGGCAAAGCCGCCTTCGCTATTCGCGAACCTTACCCCTAACTGCCGGCCAATAGCGACCAAAAGCAGGAGGTACAGCTGGGAGAACAGGCGGTTTATCGCGACCGAGGTAGACAGGCTCCTGAAAGAGCACATTATTGAACGCAGCAACAGCCCATGGCGCGCCCAAGTGGTAGTGGTAAGGGGTAGCGAGAAGAAACGGATGGTGATCGACTATAGTCAAACGATCAACAGGTACACCCTACTAGACGCCTACCCGCTACCCCGCATATCAGAAATGGTGAACCAAATCGCCCAATACCGGGTGTTCTCCACCATCGACCTCAAGTCAGCGTACCACCAGCTCCCTATCAGACCAGAGGACCGCCCGTACACCGCCTTCGAGGCGAACGGACGCCTCTACCAATTCCTCAGAGTCCCCTTTGGGGTGACGAATGGGGTCTCGGTCTTCCAGAGGGAGATGGACCGCATGGTCGATGACCACCACTTGCAGGCAACCTTCCCCTACCTCGACAACGTCACCATCTGCGGTCACAACCAGCAGGATCACGACTCGAACCTCGAGAGGTTCCTGGAAACCGCACAAAAACTCAACCTCACCTACAACGAGGACAAGTGCATTTACAACACCACGCGCCTCTGCATACTAGGCAGCGTGGTGGAGAATGGGGAAATCGGACCAGACCCCGACCGATTGCGCCCCCTACGGGAGCTGCCCCTGCCCAACACTCCCAAAGCCCTGAAAAGGTGCCTGGGGTTATTTTCTTATTATTCCCAATGGGTCCCCAACTACTCCGACAAAGCCCGCCCCCTCTTGAAAGCATCCTCTTTTCCGCTCTCTGCTGAGGCCCACGCTGCCTTCAAAAGCATTAAGCAGGATATTGAGCGGGCCACGCTACAGGCAGTGGACGAGAACACTCCATTTCAAGTGGAAAGTGATGCGTCTGACTTCGCCTTGGCGGCCACCCTCAACCAGGCGGGGCGGCCCGTAGCTTTCTTCTCGAGGACCCTCCAAGGGCCCGAGATCAGACACTCCTCCGTGGAAAAGGAGGCCCAAGCCATCGTGGAGGCAGTGCGCCACTGGCGCCACTACCTAGCCGGCAAACGCTTCACCCTACTTACCGACCAGCGGTCGGTAGCGTTTATGTTCAATAATAAACAGAGGGGGAAGATTAAAAATGATAAGTTTCTTAGGTGGCGGATCGAGCTCTCCACCTTCGAGTACGACATCATTTACCGGCCAGGGGCCCTTAACGAATCCCCTGACGCCCTCTCACGAGGGATGTGTGCCAGTGCCACCGGGGATCGGCTACAGACCCTCCACAACGACCTCTGCCACCCAGGGGTCACGCGGCTGTTCCACTTCATAAAGTCCCGTAACTTACCCTACTCAATTGAGGAAGTTCGGTCCCTGACCAGGAACTGCCGCACTTGCGCTGAGTGCAAGCCTCGGTTCTACCGCCCAGATAGAGCCCACTTAATCAAAGCTACACGGCCCTTTGAGCGGCTCAGCTTAGATTTCAAGGGCCCCCTCCCGTCCGTCGACCGCAATGTTTACTTCCTGAACATTGTGGACGAATACTCCCGGTTCCCATTCGCCTTCCCCTGCCCAGACATGACCAGCGCCATGGTCATTAAATGCCTCAACAGCCTGTTCTGCCTGTTCGGTATGCCGAGCTACATCCATACGGATAGGGGGGCGTCCTTCATGAGTGAAGAGCTACGCCAGTACATGCTGTCCAAGGGGATCGCCACGAGCCGTACCACCAGCTACAACCCCCGGGGTAACGGCCAAGTGGAGCGAGAGAACGGGACAGTATGGAAAGCAGTCACTCTAGCTCTAAGGACCAAGGGCCTCCCTATCTCCCGCTGGCAGGAAGTCCTCTCGGATGTGCTCCATTCGATACGGTCGCTATTGTGTACGGCCACTAATACCACGCCTCATGAACGAATGTTTGTCTTTCCCCGGAAATCCACCTCAGGCGTATCCATGCCGTCATGGCTCTCCACCCCAGGTCCGGTACTCGTGCGAAGGCATGTGAGGGGCCACAAGACGGACCCTCTCGTGGAGCCAGTACACCTACTCCACGCCAACCCCCAATACGCATATGTCCGGCACGCCGACGGAAGGGAGGACACCGTGTCCATAAAAGACGTCGCCACAGCCGGCATCGACAATAACCACGGCAATAGCGGCAACGACGATCACAGCAACTCTTACCCACCCACTACTCTTTCATCACCCCCGGAAGAACACCGACCAATGGCACCCCCACCAACTACCCCTCCAACAACCCTGGCGGCACCCCCGGCAGAGACCCAGGGGGCTACCGGGGACACCCAGCCGACACCCGCGGCACCGCAACAGCCACGTCGGCCGCAGAGGACTATCAAACCCCCGAACAGACTAAATCTATAGAAGGGGTGAATGTGATGAAATATTCCATTCACCACTGCCTGTGACTGAGATCGGTTTCAGTGTCATTTCCCTTCCCCCAGACCTCATTGTATTGTGTACTGGAATGTGCTGTATTGTATACTGGAATGTGCTGGAATGTGCTGTGTGTAGGGCTCTGCCCATACCTGGCCCCGTTTGTAAGCTAGCTTCAGTCTAGCCCCAGTCTCCAGAAGGAAGACATCTCTCTCTTTTACGTGTTACTTTCTAAGCTAATAAAAGCCTTGTTTTTGTTCTGCTAACCTCGAGTCTCGGAATTATTGAGGCACATCAAGGCCTGGCTGGCCTGCTGAGTTTCCCAGCATTGTCTGTGGTGATTTTAGACATTTAACACCATTGTTCACTGTGGCCATGGAGAGGCCTGCCTGGCCTGCTGAGTTTCCCAGCATTGTCTGTGGTGATTTTAGACCCTTTAACACCATTGTTCACTGTGGCCATGGAGAGGCCTGCCCGGCCTGCTGAGTTTTGCAGCATTGTCTGTGGTGATTTTAGACCCTTTAACACCATTGTTCACTGTGGCCATGGCGAGGTCTGCCTGGCCTACTGAGTTTTGCAGCATTGTCTGTGGCGATTTTAGACCCTTTAACACCAGTGTTCACTGTGGCCATGGAGAGGCCTGCCTGGCCTGCTGAGTTTTGCAGCATTGTCTGTGGTGATTTTAGACCTTTAAACACCATTGTTCACTGTGGCCATGGAGAGGTCTGCCTGGCCTGCTGAGTTTTGCAGCATTGTCTGTGGTGATTTTAGACACTTTAACACCATTGTTCACTGTGGCCATGGAGAGGCCTGCCTGGCCTGCTGAGTTTTGCAGCATTGTCTGTGGTGATTTTAGACCCATTAACACCATTGTTCACTGTGGCCATGGAGAGGCCTACCTGGCCTGCTGAGTTTTGCAGCATTGTCTGTGGTGATTTTAGACACTTTAACACCATTGTTCACTGTGGCCATGGAGAGGCCTGCCTGGCCTGCTGAGTTTTGCAGCATTGTCTGTGGTGATTTTAGACCCATTAACACCATTGTTCACTGTGGCCATGGAGAGGCCTACCTGGCCTGCTGAGTTTTGCAGCATTGTCTGTTGTGATTTTAGACACTTTAACACCATTGTTCACTGTGGCCATGGAGAGGCCTGCTGAGTTTCCCAGCATTGTCTGTGGTGATTTTAGACCCTTTAACACCATTGTTCACTGTGACCATGGAGAGGCCTGCCTGGCCTGCTGAGTTTCCCAGCATTGTCTGTGGTGATTTTAGACACTTTAACACCATTGTTCACTGTGGCCATGGAGAGGCCTGCCTGGCCTGCTGAGTTTCCCAGCATTGTCTGTGGTGATTTTAGATCCTTTAACACCATTGTTCACTGTGGCCATGGAGAGGTCTGCCTGGCCTGCTGAGTTTTGCAGCATTGTCTGTGGTGATTTTAGACCCTTTAACACCATTGTTCACTGTGGCCATGGAGAGGCCTGCCTGACCTGCTGAGTTTTGCAGCATTGTCTGTGGTGATTTTAGACCCTTTAACACCATTGTTCACTGTGGCCATGGAGAGGCCTGCCTGGCCTGCAGAGTTTCCCAGCATTGTCTGTGGTGATTTTAGACACTTTAACACCATTGTTCACTGTGGCCATGGAGAGGCCTGCCTGGCCTGCTGAGTTTCCCAGCATTGTCTGTGGTGATTTTAGACACTTTAACACCATTGTTCACTGTGGCCATGGAGAGGCCTGCCTGGCCTGCTGAGTTTCCCAGCATTGTCTGTGGTGATTTTAGACCCATTAACACCATTGTTCACTGTGGCCATGGAGAGGCCTGCCTGGCCTGCTGAGTTTTGCAGCATTGTCTGTGGTGATTTTAGACCCTTTAACACCATTGTTCACTGTGTCCATGGAGAGGCCTGCCTCACCTGCTGAGTTTTGCAGCATTGTCTGTGGTGATTTTAGACCCTTTAACACCATTGTTCACTGTGGCCATGGAGAGGCCTGCCTGGCCTGCTGAGTTTCCCAGCATTGTCTGTGGTGATTTTAGACCCTTTAAAACCATTGTGGCCATGGAGAGGCCTGCCTGGCCTGCTGAGTTTTGCAGCATTGTCTGTGGTGATTTTAGACGTTTTAACACCATTGTTCACTGTGGCCATGGAGAGGCCTGCATGGCCTGCTGAGTTTTGCAGCATTGTCTGTGGTGATTTTAGACCCTTTAACACCATTGTTCACTGTGGCCATGGAGAGACCTGCCTGGCCTGCTGAGTTTCCCAGCATTGTCTGTGGTGATTTTAGACCCTTTAACACCATTGTTCACTGTGGCCATGGAGAGGCCTGCCTGGCCTGCTGAGTTTTGCAGCATTGTCTGTGGTGATTTTAGACCCTTTAACACCATTGTTCACTGTGGCCATGGAGAGGCCCGCCTGGCCTGCTGAGTTTTGCAGCATTGTCTGTGGTGATTTTAGACCCTTTAACACCATTGTTCACTGTGGCCATGGAGAGGCCTGCCTGGCCTGCTGAGTTTTGCAGCATTGTCTGTGGTGATTTTAGACCCTTTAACACCATTGTTCACTGTGGCCATGGAGAGGCCTGCCTGGCCTGCTGAGTTTTGCAGCATTGTCTGTGGTGATTTTAGACCCTTTAACACCATTGTTCACTGTGGGCATGGAGAGGCCTGCCTGGCGTGCTGAGTTTTGCAGCATTGTCTGTGGTGATTTTAGACCCTTTAACATCATTGTTCACTGTGGCCATGGAGAGGCCTGCCTGGCCTGCTGAGTTTTGCAGCATTGTCTGTGGTGATTTTAGACACTTTAACATCATTGTTCACTGTGGCCATGGAGAGGCCTGCCTGGCCTGCTGAGTTTTGCAGCGTTGTCTGTGGTGATTTTAGACCCTTTAACACCATTGTTCACTGTGACCATGGAGAGGCTTGCCTGGCCTGCTGAGTTTCCCAGCATTCTCTGTGGTGATTTTAGACCCTTTAACACCATTGTTCACTGTGTCCATGGAGAGGCCTGCCTGGCCTGCTGAGTTTTGCAGCATTGTCTGTGGTGATTTTAGACCCTTTAACATCATTGTTCACTGTGGCCATGGAGAGGCCTGCCTGGCCTGCTGAGTTTCCCAGCATTGTCTGTGGTGATTTTAGGCCCTTTAACACCATTGTTCACTGTGGCCATGGAGAGGCCTGCCTGGGCTGCTGAGTTTCCCAGCATTGTCTGTGGTGATTTTAGACCATTTAACACCATTGTTCACTGTGGCCATGGAGAAACCTGCCTGGCCTGCTGAGTTTTGCAGCATTGTCTGTGGTGATTTTAGACCCTTTAACACCATTGTTCACTGTGACCATGGAGAGGCCTGCCTGGCCTGCTGAGTTTTGCAGCATTGTCTGTGGTGATTTTAGACCCTTTAACACCATTGTTCACTGTGGCCATGGAGGGGCCTGCCCGGCCTGCTGAGTTTCCCAGCATTGTCTGTGGTGATTTTAGACCCTTTAACACCATTGTTCACTGTGGCCATGGAGAGGCCTGCCTGGCCTGCTGAGTTTCCCAGCATTGTCTGTGGTGATTTTAGACCCTTTAACACCATTGTTCACTGTGGCCATGGAGAGGCCTGCCTGGCCTGCTGAGTTTTGCAGCATTGTCTGTGGTGATTTTAGACCCTTTAACACCATTGTTCACTGTGGCCATGGAGAAACCTGCCTGGCCTGCTGAGTTTTGCAGCATTGTCTGTGGTGATTTTAGACCCTTTAACACCATTGTTCACTGTGACCATGGAGAGGCCTGCCTGGCCTGCTGAGTTTTGCAGCATTGTCTGTGGTGATTTTAGACCCTTTAACACCATTGTTCACTGTGGCCATGGAGAGGCCTGCCTGGCCTGCTGAGTTTTGCAGCATTGTCTGTGGTGATTTTAGACCCTTTAACACCATTGTTCACTGTGGCCATGGAGGGGCCTGCCCGGCCTGCTGAGTTTTGCAGCATTGTCTGTGATGATTTTAGACCCTTTAACACCATTGATCACTGTGGCCATGGACAGGCCTGACTGGCCTGCTGAGTTTTGCAGCATTGTCTGGTGATTTTAGAATCTTTAACACCATTGTTCACTGTGGCCATGGAGAGGCCTGCCTGGCCTGCTGAGTTTCCCAGCATTGTCTGTGGTGATTTTTGACCCTTTAACACCATTGTTCACTGTGGCCATGGAGAGGCATGCCTGGCCTGCTGAGTTTTGCAGCATTGTCTATGGTGATTTTAGACCCTTTAACATCATTGTTCACTGTGGCCATGGAGAGTCCTGCCTGGCCTGCTGAGTTTTGCAGCATTGTCTGTGGTGATTTTAGACCCTTTAACACCATTGTTCACTGTGTCCATGGAGAGGCCTGCCTGGCCTGCTGAGTTTTGCAGCATTGTCTGTGGTGATTTTAGACCCTTTAACACCATTGTTCACTGTGGCCATGGAGAGGTCTGCCTGGCCTGCTGAGTTTTGCAGCATTGTCTGTGGTGATTTTAGACCCTTTAACATCATTGTTCACTGTGTCCATGGACAGGCCTGCCAGGCCTGCTGAGTTTTGCAGCATTGTCTGTGGTGATTTTAGACTCTTTAACACCATTGTTCACTGTGTCCATGGAGAGGCCTGCCTGGCCTGCTGAGATTTGCAGCATTGTCTGTGGTGATTTTAGACCTTCAACACCATTGTTCACTGTGGCCATGGAGAGGCCTGCCTGACCTGCTGAGTTTTGCAGCATTGTCTGTGGTGATTTTACAACATTTAACACCATTCTTCACTGTGGCCATGGAGAGGCCTGCCTGGCCTGCTGAGTTTTGCAGCATTGTCTGTGGTGATTTTAGGCCCTTTAACACCATTGTTCTCTGTGACCATGGAGAGGCCTGCCTGGCCTGCTGAGTTTTGCAGCATTGTCTGTGGTGATTTTAGACCCTTTAACACCATTGTTCACTGTGGCCATGGAGAGGTCTGCCTGGGCTGCTGAGTTTTGCAGCATTGTCTGTGGTGATTTTAGACCATTTAACATCATTGTTCACTGTGGCCATGGAGAGGCCTGCCTGGCCTGCTGAGTTTTGCAGCATTGTCTGTGGTGATATTAGACACTTTAACATCATTGTTCACTGTGGCCATGGAGAGGCCTGCCTGGCCTGCTGAGTTTAGCAGCATTGTCTGTGGTGATTTTAGACCCTTTAACACCATTGTTCACTGTGACCATGGAGAGGCCTGCCTGGCCTGCTGAGTTTAGCAGCATTGTCTGTGGTGATTTTAGACCCTTTAACATCATTGTTCACTGTAGCCATGGAGAGGCCTGCCTGGCCTGCTGAGTTTCCCAGCATTGTCTGTGGTGATTTTAGACCCTTTAACACCATTGTTCACTGTGACCATGGAGAGGCCTGCCTGGCCTGCTGAGTTTTGCAGCATTGTCTGTGGTGATTTTCGACCCTTTAACACCATTGTTCACTGTGACCATGGAGAGGCCTGCCTGGCCTGCTGAGTTTTGCAGCATTGTCTGTGGTGATTTTAGACCCTTTAACACCATTGTTCACTGTGTCCATGGAGAGGCCTGCCTGGCCTGCTGAGTTTTGCAGCATTGTCTGTGGTGATTTTAGACCCTTTAACATCATTGTTCACTGTGGCCATGGAGAGGCCTGCCTGGCCTGCTGAGTTTCCCAGCATTGTCTGTGGTGATTTTAGACCCTTTAACACCATTGTTCACTGTGGCCATGGAGAGGCATGCCTGGCCTGCTGAGTTTTGCAGCATTGTCTATGGTGATTTTAGACCCTTTAACATCATTGTTCACTGTGGCCATGGAGAGTCCTGCCTGGCCTGCTGAGTTTTGCAGCATTGTCTGTGGTGATTTTAGACCCTTTAACACCATTGTTCACTGTGTCCATGGAGAGGCCTGCCTGGCCTGCTGAGTTTCCCAGCATTGTCTGTGGTGATTTTTGACCCTTTAACACCATTGTTCACTGTGGCCATGGAGAGGCATGCCTGGCCTGCTGAGTTTTGCAGCATTGTCTATGGTGATTTTAGACCCTTTAACATCATTGTTCACTGTGGCCATGGAGAGTCCTGCCTGGCCTGCTGAGTTTTGCAGCATTGTCTGTGGTGATTTTAGACCCTTTAACACCATTGTTCACTGTGTCCATGGAGAGGCCTGCCTGGCCTGCTGAGTTTTGCAGCATTGTCTGTGGTGATTTTAGACCCTTTAACACCATTGTTCACTGTGGCCATGGAGAGGTCTGCCTGGCCTGCTGAGTTTTGCAGCATTGTCTGTGGTGATTTTAGACCCTTTAACATCATTGTTCACTGTGTCCATGGACAGGCCTGCCAGGCCTGCTGAGTTTTGCAGCATTGTCTGTGGTGATTTTAGACTCTTTAACACCATTGTTCACTGTGTCCATGGAGAGGCCTGCCTGGCCTGCTGAGATTTGCAGCATTGTCTGTGGTGATTTTAGACCTTCAACACCATTGTTCACTGTGGCCATGGAGAGGCCTGCCTGACCTGCTGAGTTTTGCAGCATTGTCTGTGGTGATTTTACAACATTTAACACCATTGTTCACTGTGGCCATGGAGAGGCCTGCCTGGCCTGCTGAGTTTTGCAGCATTGTCTGTGGTGATTTTAGGCCCTTTAACACCATTGTTCTCTGTGACCATGGAGAGGCCTGCCTGGCCTGCTGAGTTTTGCAGCATTGTCTGTGGTGATTTTAGACCCTTTAACACCATTGTTCACTGTGGCCATGGAGAGGTCTGCCTGGGCTGCTGAGTTTTGCAGCATTGTCTGTGGTGATTTTAGACCATTTAACATCATTGTTCACTGTGGCCATGGAGAGGCCTGCCTGGCCTGCTGAGTTTTGCAGCATTGTCTGTGGTGATATTAGACACTTTAACATCATTGTTCACTGTGGCCATGGAGAGGCCTGCCTGGCCTGCTGAGTTTAGCAGCATTGTCTGTGGTGATTTTAGACCCTTTAACACCATTGTTCACTGTGACCATGGAGAGGCCTGCCTGGCCTGCTGAGTTTAGCAGCATTGTCTGTGGTGATTTTAGACCCTTTAACATCATTGTTCACTGTAGCCATGGAGAGGCCTGCCTGGCCTGCTGAGTTTCCCAGCATTGTCTGTGGTGATTTTAGACCCTTTAACACCATTGTTCACTGTGACCATGGAGAGGCCTGCCTGGCCTGCTGAGTTTTGCAGCATTGTCTGTGGTGATTTTCGACCCTTTAACACCATTGTTCACTGTGACCATGGAGAGGCCTGCCTGGCCTGCTGAGTTTTGCAGCATTGTCTGTGGTGATTTTAGACCCTTTAACACCATTGTTCACTGTGTCCATGGAGAGGCCTGCCTGGCCTGCTGAGTTTTGCAGCATTGTCTGTGGTGATTTTAGACCCTTTAACATCATTGTTCACTGTGGCCATGGAGAGGCCTGCCTGGCCTGCTGAGTTTCCCAGCATTGTCTGTGGTGATTTTAGACCCTTTAACACCATTGTTCACTGTGGCCATGGAGAGGCCTGCCTGGCCTGCTGAGTTTCCCAGCATTGTCTGTGGTGATTTTAGACCCTTTAACACCATTGTTCACTGTGACCATGGAGAGGCCTGCCTGGCCTGCTGAGTTTTGCAGCATTGTCTGTGGTGATTTTAGACCCTTTAACACCATTGTTCACTGTGACCATGGAGAGGCCTGCCTGGCCTGTTGAGTTTTGCAGCATTCTCTGTGGTGATTTTAGACCCTTTAACACCATTGTTCACTGTGACCATGGAGAGGCCTGCCTGGCCTGCTGAGTTTTGCAGCATTGTCTGTGGTGATTTTAGACCCTTTAACACCATTGTTCACTGTGGCCATGGAAGGGCCTGCCCGGCCTGCTGAGTTTCCCAGCATTGTCTGTGGTGATTTTAGACCCTTTAACACCATTGTTCACTGTGGCCATGGAGAGGCCTGCCTGGCCTGCAGAGTTTTGCAGCATTGTCTGTGGTGATTTTAGACCCTTTAACACCATTGTTCACTGTGGCCATGGAGAGGCCTGCCTGGCCTGCTGAGATTTGCAGCATTGTCTGTGGTGATTTTAGACCTTTAACACCATTGTTCACTGTGGCCATGGCGAGGCCTGCCTGGCCTGCTGAGTTTTGCTCCATTGTCTGTGGTGATTTTAGACCCTTTAACACCATTGTTCACTGTGGCCATGGAGAGGCCTGCCTGGCCTGCTGAGTTTCCCAGCATTGTCTGTGGTGATTTTAGACCCTTTAACACCATTGTTCACTGTGGCCATGGAGAGGCCTGCCTGGCCTGCTGAGTTTCCCAGCATTGTCTGTGGTGATTTTAGACCCTTTAACACCATTGTTCACTGTGGCCATGGAGAGACCTGCCTGGCCTGCTGAGTTTTGCAGCATTGTCTGTGGTGATTTTAGACCCTTTAACACCATTGTTCACTGTGGCCATGGAGAGGTCTCCCTGGGCTGCTGAGTTTTGCAGCGTTGTCTGTGGTGATTTTAGACCCTTTAACATCATTGTTCACTGTGGCCATGGAGAGGCCTGCCTGGCCTGCTGAGTTTTGCAGCATTGTCTGTGGTGATTTTAGACCCTTTAACATCATTGTTCACTGTGGCCATGGAGAGGCCTGCCTGGCCTGCTGAGTTTTGCAGCATTGTCTGTTGTGATTTTAGACCCTTTAACACCATTGTTCACTGTGGCCATGGAGAGGCCTGTCTGGCCTGCTGAGATTTGCAGCATTGTCTGTGGTGATTTTAGACCCTTTAACATCATTGTTCACTGTGGCCATGGAGAGGCCTGCCTGGCCTGCTGAGTTTCCCAGCATTGTCTGTGGTGATTTTAGACCCTTTATCATCATTGTTCACTGTGGCCATGGAGAGGTCTGCCTGGCCTGCTGAGTTTTGTAGCATTGTCTTGTGGTGATTTTAGACCCTTTAACACCATTGTTCACTGTGGCCATGGAGAGGCCTGCCTGGCCTGCTGTGTTTTGCAGCATTGTCTGTGGTGATTTTAGACCCTTTAACATCATTGTTCACTGTGGCCATGGAGAGGCCTGTGATGAAATATTCCATTCACCACTGCCTGTGACTGAGATCGGTTTCAGTGTCATTTCCCTTCCCCCAGACCTCATTGTATTGTGTACTGGAATGTGCTGTATTGTATACTGGAATGTGCTGCGTGTAGGGCTCTGCCCATACCTGGCCCCGTTTGTAAGCTAGCTTCAGTCTAGCACCAGTCTCCAGAAGGAAGACATCTCTCTCTTTTACGTGTTACTTTCTAAGCTAATAAAAGCCTTGTTTTTGTTCTGCTAACTTCGAGTCTCGGAATTATTGAGGCACATCAATTTTATTAGCTTAATTTTCAACACTATGGATCAACTCCTGAAACCCGAACGTTTGGATTTGGATCAACATGCTCCAGACGCATCAGCACGCTTCGGACACTGGTTTGAGTGTATGGAATTCTTCCTGGACAATTCCGCAGCCGTCAAAGACGCTACGGACGCTGCGAGGATGAGACTCGGAATTCTGCGGAATTGGGTAAGCCACCGGGTTTACCCCCTCATCCAAGACGCCGAGACGTACCTGGCCGCCTGCGACATCTTAAAGGCGCATTACCAGCAGCCTACGAATGAGGTGTATGCTAGGCACCTGCTCGCTACCCGCGCACAGCCAACTGGGGAATCGGTGGAGGAGTTCCTTAGCACCCTGAAAATGCTTGGCAAAGACTGCAAGTGCCGAGATGTAAAAGCCGCAGTGTACACTGATGAGCTTGTTCGCGATGCCTTCATCACAGGCCTCAGCTCCACTTACATCCGGCAAAGACTGCTGGAAAAAACGGGGTTGGACCTGAAACAGGCTGCGGACACCGCGCGATCCTTGGATGTGGCCCAGAGAAACTCGGACGCCTACTCTTCAGCCCGCGCCGACCACGCCGCCACGTGTGCACCGAGGGCGCCGCCATCTTGGAAGGCATCTTCCCCGCCCGACAGCCCGACACCGGCTGGGCCCCGCTCTCCCCCCAGAAGCCCTACGACAGCCGCGACGCGTCAGGGACCCAACTGCTACTTCTGCGGGCAGCCAAAACACACCAGAAACCTGTGCCCGGCGAAAGGCACCACCTGCTTTAAGTGCGGTAAGAAGGGGCACTTCGGCAAGGTGTGCCGAGGGAACCCCGCCGGAAAACCAACCGCCGGAAAACCCGCCACCGCCGCGTGTGCGCCGTGGGAGCGGCCATCTTGGACGCCATCTTGCCCGTCCTCGTGTGGTCCGCCATCTTGTGAGCAGACAGCATGGACGCCATCTTGTATCGATCAGGGCCCTACAGTGGCATTGGTCACAGTGGACCAGACCAGGCCGCACCCGCTATCCAGATCAATGGTGGACATCGAGGTAAACGGGTGCCGGGTTAAATGCTTAATTGACAGTGGAAGCACGGAGAGCTTTATCCACCCAGAACTGGCACAACAACTCTCCCTAAAGGTGGTCCCTACTCAGGGTACCATCTCTATGGCTGATAAAACCCAGACATCGACCATTCTGGGTTACTGCACGGTACAATTGTGCGTTAACGGAACTGTATATGATAATTTTAAAGTATTAATCATGAAGAACCTATGTGCGAGCGTGATCTTGGGCCTGGATTTCCAGTGCAACCACCAAAGCATCACGCTCAAGTACGGTGGGTCCCAGCCGCCCCTCACAGTGTGCGGTCTGGCTACCCTGAAGGCAAAGCCGCCTTCGCTATTCGCAAACCTTACCCCTAACTGCCGGCCAATAGCGACCAAAAGCAGGAGGTACAGCTGGGAGAACAGGCGGTTTATCGCGACCGAGGTAGACAGGCTCCTGAAAGAGCACATTATTGAACGCAGCAACAGCCCATGGCGCGCCCAAGTGGTAGTGGTAAGGAGTAGCGAGAAGAAACGGATGGTGATCGACTATAGTCAAACGATCAACAGGTACACCCTACTAGACGCCTACCCGCTACCCCGCATATCAGAAATGGTGAACCAAATCGCCCAATACCGGGTGTTCTCCACCATCGACCTCAAGTCAGCGTACCACCAGCTCCCTATCAGACCAGAGGACCGCCCGTACACCGCCTTCGAGGCGAACGGACGCCTCTACCAATTCCTCAGAGTCCCCTTTGGGGTGACGAATGGGGTCTCGGTCTTCCAGAGGGAGATGGACCGCATGGTCGATGACCACCACTTGCAGGCAACCTTCCCCTACCTCGACAACGTCACCATCTGCGGTCACAACCAGCAGGATCACGACTCGAACCTCGAGAGGTTCCTGGAAACCGCACAAAAACTCAACCTCACCTACAACGAGGACAAGTGCGTTTACAACACCACGCGCCTCTGCATACTAGGCAGCGTGGTGGAGAATGGGGAAATCGGACCAGACCCCGACCGATTGCGCCCCCTACGGGAGCTGCCCCTGCCCAACACTCCCAAAGCCCTGAAAAGGTGCCTGGGGTTATTTTCTTATTATTCCCAATGGGTCCCCAACTACTCCGACAAAGCCCGCCCCCTCTTGAAAGCATCCTCTTTTCCGCTCTCTGCTGAGGCCCACGCCGCCTTCAAAAGCATTAAGCAGGATATTGAGCGGGCCACGCTACAGGCAGTGGACGAGAACACTCCATTTCAAGTGGAAAGTGATGCGTCTGACTTCGCCTTGGCGGCCACCCTCAACCAGGCGGGGCGGCCCGTAGCTTTCTTCTCGAGGACCCTCCAAGGGCCCGAGATCAGACACTCCTCCGTGGAAAAGGAGGCCCAAGCCATCGTGGAGGCAGTGCGCCACTGGCGCCACTACCTAGCCGGCAAACGCTTCACCCTACTTACCGACCAGCGGTCGGTAGCGTTTATGTTCAATAATAAAGAGGGGGAAGATTAAAAATGATAAGTTTCTTAGGTGGCGGATCGAGCTCTCCACCTTCGAGTATGACATCATTTACCGGCCAGGGGCCCTTAACGAATCCCCTGATGCCCTCTCACGAGGGATGTGTGCCAGCGCCACCGAGGATCGGCTACAGACCCTCCACAACGACCTCTGCCACCCAGGGGTCACGCGGCTATTCCACTTCATAAAGTCCCGTAACTTACCCTACTCGATTGAGGAAGTTCGGTCTCTGACCAGGAACTGCCGCACTTGCGCTGAGTGCAAGCCTCGGTTCTACCGCCCAGATAGAGCCCACTTAATCAAAGCTACACGGCCCTTTGAGTGGCTCAGCTTAGATTTCAAGGGCCCCCTCCCGTCCGTCGACCGCAATGTTTACTTCCTGAACATTGTGGACGAATACTCCCGGTTCCCATTCACCTTCCCCTGCCCAGACATGACCAGCGCCACGGTCATTAAATGCCTCAACAGCCTGTTCTGCCTGTTCGGTATGCTGAGCTACATCCATACGGATAGGGGGGCGTCCTTCATGAGTGAAGAGCTACGCCAGTACATGCTGTCCAGGGGGATCGCCACGAGCCGTACCACCAGCTACAACCCCCGGGGTAACGGTCAAGTGGAGCGAGAGAACGGGACAGTATGGAAAGCAGTCACTCTAGCTCTAAGGACCAAGGGCCTCCCTATCTCCCACTGGCAGGAAGTCCTCCCAGATGTGCTCCATTCGATACGGTCACTATTGTGTACTGCCACTAATGCCACGCCTCATGAACGAATGTTTGTCTTTCCCCGGAAATCCACCTCAGGCGTATCCATGCCGTCATGGCTCTCCACCCCAGGTCCGGTATTCGTGCGAAGGCATGTGAGGGGCCACAAGACGGACCCTCTCATGGAGCCAGTGCACCTACTCCACGCCAACCCCCAATACGCGTATGTCCGGCACGCCGACGGAAGGGAGGACACCGTGTCCATAAAAGACGTCGCCCCAGCCGGTAATGACAACAACCATGGCAATAGCAGCAACAACGATCACAGCAACTCTTACCCACCCACTACTCTTTCATCACCCCCGGAAGAACATCGACCAATGGCACCCCCACCAACTACCCCTTCAACAACCCTGGCGGCACCCCCGGCAGAGACCCAGGAGGCTACCGGGGACACCCAGCCGACACCCGCGGCACCACAACAGCCACGCCGGTCGCAGAGGACTATCAAATCCCCGAACAGACTAAATCTATAGAAGGGGTGAATGTGATGAAATATTCCATTCATCACTGCCTGTGACTGTGGTTGGTTTCAGTTTCATTTCCCTTACCTCAGTTCCGTTTCCTCACCATTGTATTGTATATTGTAATGTATTGTGTGTAGGGCTCTGCCCATACCTGGCCCCTATGTAAGCAAGCTCAGCCTGCATCATATCCAGTACTGCAGGCCTCCGGATGGAAGATACCTCTCTCCACTCTGTGTTACCTTCTAAGTTAATAAAAGCCTTGTTTTGTTTCGCTAACATCGAGTCTCGGAATTATTGAGGCACATCATCCTGTAATGGAGACCAGTTGGGGAAACAGTGATGGAATGGCTTCCCTTTGTTGTTAGCTCTGGTCTGGTCTCCTGGTCTCTCCTCTCCTCTCCTCTGGCACCCCAATAGTAGCTGCAGCAGCAACAGATGTGGTCTCTCCTCCTGGACACAGAGAGAGAGAGACCTCACCTGTCCTGTCCTCTCCTCTCCTCTCTTCTCTTCTGGCACAGCAGCAGCACAAGATTCCTGGCTGGCTATCAGGGATCCCGAGGTTCATTTTTTCTCTGTTATTTAAATCTGGTAGTACTTGTTACAACTCATTAATTACATGATAAATCCATTATATTCATTAACCACAATAAGGCTAAGCCTTAAAAAACAGCTTTAAGATTAACAGTACAAATACAATAATACATTTTTCTAGACAAAACCAATGTCAACAATACAGGTACCCATAGTAAAAAACAATACATACCAGTCCTACTGGCAATCTAGTAACTCGTCATTTTTGCTTGGTATAACCTGTTGTCCTTTTTAAAATTTTAACATTCAAGTACAACAGTACTTATACAACTCATCAGTTACATAGTAAATCCATTACATTCACTGACCAATTATGGTCAACAATATAAATACAACAATAAATTTTACAGGTAAATCAATAATATTTACAGTACAAACTGCAACTATTTAATAAACCAAGAATCCGTACACACCAGTCCAACTGGCATCGTTCATTCATTCCTCCATTCGTCCGTTCGTTCGCTCAAGCGTAAGTTCCATTGTGCATGACTGTGTACATGTGTGCCATTTCTATCTGCGGCAATGCGTGCGTTCACTAGAGCATTCATTCATTCGATTAAGGAAGGCTTTAACACTAAATAACACCACAATATACAAAGTCCTACAACCATATCAAAAAATCACTTAAGACTTCAAGTAAACTACTTTTAACCAGAACCCGAAACTTCTTCAAAAAACAAGTAATACCAGTTCAACGCCAGTCCTATTGGCACTCTAATAACTCCTGGTCTTCACTTGATGTTATCCAACCATATAATGTCATAATCCTTATCCACAGTCTTCAACCTTTCCACAGAAAAGAAGCCGACCACTTTCTCAAATCCCGTAAAAGAGGAAAACGAGTACTCAAATTTCCTTCTTCTTGCTGCAATCACTCACAGGACCCAGCCATCAAGACATTGGTTATTCCTTGCCGATATACCTTGTTTTGTCTTTTATTTTCCTTTTTTCCTTTCACTTGTATCCCGTTCTCTTTTCCCATCTTATGGCTGTTCAAGCACCAGACTATAGATAGGAACAGTCTGTCTTTCCTCCACCAAAATGGCAGCGCACAAACCCGATCCCATCACCGAAACAAAGCCTCACAGCTGCCACCAGACGAAGCACAGGCGGGGCCGCTGGAACTCATTCGGGCCGGAGACCGTTCTTCAACTTTAGAAACCGTGCAGCATGCTCACCCACAGCATCTCCCGACTCCGCTTCTGTCGACCAGCCGCTCCGCCCTGGACCCCCCGCCTGGGGTCCTCCGCCCTGGGCCCCCCGCCTGGGGTCCTCCGCCCTGGGCCCCCCGCCTGGGGTCCTCCACCCTGGGTCTCCCGCCTGGGGTCCTCCGCGCTGTGCCCCCCACCTGGGGTCCTCCGTGCTGGGCCCCCCGCCTGGGGTCCTCCGCCCTGGGCCCCCCGCCTGGGGTCCTCCACCCTGGGCCCCCCACCTGGGGTCCTCCGTGCTGGGCCTCCCGCCTGGGGTCCTCCGTGCTGGGCCTCCCGCCTAGGACACGCTCCTCTGGGTCCTCCGTGCTGGGCCCCCCATCTGGGGTCCTCCGCCCTGGGCCACCTGCCTGGGGCCCTCCGTGGTGGGCCTCCCGCCTGGGGTCCTCCGTGCTGGGCCCCCTGCCTGGGGTCCTCCGTGCTGGGCCTCCCGCCTGGGGTCCTCCGTGCTGGGCCTCCCGCCTGGGGCCCTCCGTTCTGGGCCACCCGCCTGGAGCCCTCCGTGCTGGGCCTCCCGCCTGGGGTCCTCCGTGCTGGGCCTCCCGCCTGGGGCCCTCCGTTCTGGGCCACCCGCCTGGAGCCCTCCGTGGTGGGCCTCCCGCCTGGGGTCCTCCGTGCTGGGCTCCTCACCTGGGGTCCTCCGTGCTGGGCCTCCCGCCTAGGGTCCTCCGTGCTGGGCTCCCCGCCTGGGGTCCTCCATGCTGGGCCCCCCGCCTAGGGTCCTCCGTGCTGGGCCCCCCACCTGGGGTCCTCCATGCTGGGCCCCCCGCCTGGGGTCCTCTGTGCTGGGCCTCCCGCCTGGGGTCCTCCGCTCTGGGCCCCCTGCCTGGGGTCCTCCGTGCTGGGCCTCCCGCCTATGACACCCTCCTCTGGGTCTTCCACCCTGGGCCTTCTGCACTGGGCCCTCCACACTGACATTCCCCATGAGCAGCCGGGGTGTGGAGCAGCCCGTTCACACAGCACCGAGCAGAGCTGAGCTGCTGAGAATCTCGCAGCCTCCCCTGGGGTTCATTAACCCGCTCCCTGAGCTCTCTCACCTGATGTGTCAGCGGCAGCTGCCAAGGTCCGCGCATGCTCAGCTCGCACTGCCCGGGTGATTGACGGGAGCTTCTGACCAATAGGGAGTGAGCGGGGCAGGGCTGGAGGAGCAAGCCGGTGGCGGGCGCTCCACCCAATCGGGGAGCCCGAGGGGCGGGACTAGCGCCGGCTGATTGTCTGATCCGCAGGGCAGCGAGTTTCTCCAGTCCCTTGTTCAGGGCCCGGGGCCCGGGGAGGCTGTGGGCCTTTATTCCCCGCATTGGACACAAGGCTCTTTGTCTCACAACACACTGGCTCAGGTTTTAATAGAGACTTTTTAAATTCATCAATAAAAGCAGATAAATCTCGCGGAACAAAATATTTAATATTTGGGAGTAAAAATACTGTTACTTTTCCTCTGTGGAATTTGTTAGTTTCAGACAATAACAATGATTTGTATTTTCGAATGTATTTAATGTAGTAAAATGTCCCAACGTGCTTCACGGGAGCGTTATAAAACAAAATTTGACACCAGGTACAAACCAAGCATATTCCCATAAGGAGGAACGATGGGGCGTCCAAAGCTCAAGCTCTGTGGTGTATGTGCCTTTAAGACCCCAGGTGTGCGTAATGCCGGTAATTGCCATTTGGGCTATATAAGCCTGTGTATTGTGTATATCCTTTAGAACCCCCCCCCCCAGACTTGCTTAGTAAATACCTATGAACCAACTCCTGTCTTCAGTGTCTTTATCTACACACGGACACTACAGTGGCGACGAAGTGGAAACGGACTTACCTGCAATTCGGCAGCACCTCAAGGACATCGATTCCTCCAGCGTCCAGAAGACTCAAGGAAGTAAGAGAAACTGTGGTTTCACCAGCTGGCCAAGCTGGTGACAGGTACTGCGCTAATCCTTCCTGGGCGTCAGGCTGGAGCTCCAGCGGCGGGCTCTACAGCTGAGACAGGCAGCGAAATCGGAGGCAAGCAATAACGGACTGGGAGGGTGCACTCGAGAGACAGCCGGCGCGGCAAGCAGGTCAGCGTTTAGACCTCCGTCGGGAACGAGTCTCCAACAGTGAATAAACGGAAACCACAGTAAAACAGCGTTGTTATCGGTAGCAGCGGCGGGAAAGCGCGGGAAGCGCCATATCGTTGCTACAGAGAGAAAAAAAAAAGCGCGGGAAGCGCCATATCTTTTCTGAAATGCCTAACTCTGGTAATATTGAGGCTTTTGATGGCGAAATAGAAGATTGGACCACATACGTGGAAAGAGTAGAGGTTTATTGCACTGCAAATGGAATAACAGATGAAAAAAAAGCTTCAGTACTTCTGAACTTAATGGGTGCGAAGACATACGGGCTGTTACGAAATTTAATCACTCCAGCCAAACCAAAGGACAAAACTTTTAAAGAAATTGTTGATACCCTGCAGGAGCATTTAAACCCAACACCGCTGCTGATAGCAGAACGATTCAAGTTCTTCAAGAGAAATCAACACAAGAATGAAAGTAACGCTGATTACCTAACCGAATTAAGAAAGCTATCAAAGTACTGCCAATTCGGAGCAGGACTATCGGATTATCTTCGAGACAAATTTGTTTGCGGTCTCTTAAGTGAAGGAACACAAAAAAGACTGCTTTCTGAAAAAGATTTAACATTGGACAAAGCTTTCAGTATGGCTGTATCATACGAAGCAGCAGCAAAAGGAGCTGCAGAGATACAACAAGAGACACAGGACTTCGGCACCCATAAAATGACACCGGAGTTCGAAAGATGTTATCGCTGTGGCAGATCCACCCATAACCAGAGGGACTGCTGGTTCAAGGGCAAAGCATGCAGACAATGTGGTAAGATTGGACATATTGCATGGGTATGCCAATCTGGACAAATAAATCCACTGACAGAAAACAAAAAATCAATAAAGAAAAGTACAGGAAGGTACAAATGATGACGGACAATAGCTCCGAAGACCAGAATAGCGATAGCGACTCCGGAAACAAGAGACTAAGCTGTCTCAAATTACATAATGTACTTGCCAAAGAGGATTACCAAACCATTTGGGTTACCCTCACAATAGCAGGGTCCCCAGTTAAAATGGAGCTAGATACAGGATCAGCTCTAACCGTAATAAATCGACGAGATTACGAGAGGCTATTTTCGCATATACCTCTAAAAGACACATCCATTATCTTAAAAACATATACGGGGCAGAAAGTCTACCCCAAAGGAAAAATAAGGGTGCCTGTGGTATACAATGGCAAAGAAATACAAAAGTTGTATTTATACATTCTACAAGATGGTGGTCCACCGTTGTTGGGACGTGAATGGATAAGGAAGTTACGTTTAGACTGGCACTCCATTCAGGCACTGACGGTGACCAGTAAGGAAAAAAACAATGATGACATCATACTTGAACGATTAAAAGATATCTGGGCCAACGCCAAAGAAGTGTTTCAAGAGAAACTAGGAACCTTGAAAGGCATCACCGCCTCAATAAAAGTGGAAGATACAGCAATTCCAAAATTTTTTAAGGCAAGACCGGTGCCATACGCGATACGTCCGGCAGTCGAGGCAGAGCTGGAGAATTTGGAAAAGGCAGGCGTATTATCCAAAATAGATTGGAGCGAATGGGCAACACCCATCGTTCCAGTCATGAAAAAAACATTGAAAAATAACTCTGAGGAACAGAAAAAAATTCGCATCTGTGGGGACTTTAAGGTGACTGTAAACCCGGTCCTTCACACGGTACAGTATCCTCTTCCGAGGATAGAAGATATTTTCGCCTCACTATCCGGAGGGAAACGTTTCACAAAAATTGACTTGGCACAGGCATATCTACAGATGGAGGTTGAGGAGACCTCTAAAAAGTATCTCACAATAAACACACGCAAAGGCCTGTACCAGTACAATCGACTGGTTTTTGGAATAGCATCAGCTCCAGCTATCTGGCAAAGAGCTATGGAGCAAGTCCTGCAAGGGATTCCGGGGACTCAATGCTACCTAGACGACATCCTTATAACAGGAGAAAACGACAACGAGCACCTTGCCAATTTGGAGCAGGTGCTCACTAGGCTGAAAGAACGGGGCCTACGAGCAAATCGCCCCAAGTGCGAATTTTTCCAAAATCATATTGTGGCCACATAATTAATAAGGAAGGGTTGCATAAGTCACCTGAAAAAATTGAAGCAGTTATAAAAGCCCCAGCACCTGAAAATGTTTCACAATTAAGGTCATTCCTGGGATTAATAAATTACTATCATAAATTTTTACCGAACTTATCAACTATTCTACACCCTCTTAATGATCTTCTACAGACAGGAGTGATTTGGAAATGGAACGAAGACTGTAAACGTGCCTTCCATAAATGTAAAGACTTAATCACATCCGAGAAAATTTTGGCTCATTACAACCCATCACTACCAATCAGACTGGCGTGCGATGCATCCCCTTACGGCATAGGAGCAGTATTGTCCCATAGATTCCCTGATGGCTCGGAACGGCCGATAGCTTTTGCGTCACGCTCATTGAACTCAGCTGAGCCTAACTATGCCCAGATAGACAGGGAAGCACTCAGCCTGGTATGGGGAGTGAAGAAATTCAACCATTACCTACAGACAAAAATTTACCTTGCTGACTGACCATCAACCCCTCATCTCCCTGGCAAAGGGTGCACATCGACTTTGCTGGTCCATTTATGGACTCAATGTTCTTAATCGCAGTTGATGCACACTCCAAGTGGCCGGAGGTAATAAAGATGTCCTCCACCACCACGGAAAAAACCATCACAGTATTAAGGACCATATTTGCCAGGAATGGGCTGCCGGAACAGATATGTTCTGATAATGGACCGCAATTTGTGTCCGAAGAATTCAGAAAGTTCTTAAAGAACAATGGGGTAAAGCACTACACGTCCGCCCCATACCATCCCACCACCAATGGATTGGCTGAAAGGTTTGTCCAGACCTTCAAGAAAGCCATCAAGGCCATGGGTAATGAAGACATAAAACTTCAGCACAAGGTGGATAACTTCTTATTTGCATATAGGAATGCAACGCATATGGTTACTAACCAAACTCCCGCCATGATGTTCTACAATAGAAACCTAAGATGCCGGCTGGATTTGGTCAAGCCCAACATCCGAAGGGACGTGGAGAACCGGCAGTTTCAGGGCATGAATGAAAGGCCAACTAGGGCCTTCCAGATAGGCCAACCGGTTTTGGCCCGGGACTACCGTACCGAGAAATGGCAGCCTGGAACTATCTGCACACGATTAGGACCACTGATGTATACCATGGACATCGGAGACAGCATAATAAGGCGCCATGCTGACCAAATCATCAAGTCATCCGAAAAGGGACAACCTACACCACCACTCTATACATCTAACGATGAAGTAGAGATACCCATATCTACCTCCGATCCGGTGATACTGGAGCCCGATGAACCCGACACTGGCCTTCAAGCCGAATCAGCCTTGCCAGAAGAACCTACTACACCACCAGAAACTACTACACCCCC
Source organism: Somniosus microcephalus (assembly GCF_052327205.1). NCBI lineage: Eukaryota > Metazoa > Chordata > Chondrichthyes > Squaliformes > Somniosidae > Somniosus > Somniosus microcephalus. Next base: position 71,876 of record NW_028225335.1, on the reverse strand, counting down.
GAGGCGTTATCCGGACCGAGTCAGGAAGCCTCCTGAGAGACTAACTTATAATTAATTAATACAGCAATGTATATTATTTTATATATAACATGTAATTAATAATTACTTAAAATATGATGTACTAGTTAGCTAGAAGGGGAGGAATTGTGGTGTATGTGCCTTTAAGAGCAATTATGGTGTATGTGCCTTTAAGAGCCCCAGGTGTGCGTAATGCCGGTAATTGCCATTTGGGCTATATAAGCCTGTGTATTGTGTATATCCTTTAGAAACCCCCCCCCAGACTTGCTTAGTAAATACCTATGAACCAACTCCTGTCTTCAGTGTCTTTATCTACACACGGACACTACAAGCTCCCTGGATGACAAAGGATGTAGACGTTAGAATAAAACAGAAAAAGGAGGTTTATGACAAATGTCAGGTACAGAACACAGTCAAAAACCAGGAGAATACAGAGAGTGGGGGGAAATTGTATAAGGATATATGAAAGACTTGCATTTATATAGCGCCTTTCATGACCACCAGACATCTCAAAGCTCTTTACAGCCAATTAAGTACTTTTGAAGTGGAGTCATTGTTGTAATGTGGGAAACACGGCGGCCAATTTGTGCTCAGCAAGCTCCCACAAACAGCATTGTGATAATAACCAGGTAATCTGATTTTGTTATGTTGGTTGAGGGATAAATATTGGCCAGGACACCGGGGATAACTCCCCTACTCTTCTTCAAGAGTGCCATGGGATCTTTTACATCCACCTGAGAGAGCAGACGGGGCCTCAGTTTAAAGTCTCATCAGAAACAGTGCAGCACTCCCTCAGCACTGCACTGGAGTGTCAGCCTAGCTTTATGTGCTCAGGTCCCTGGAGTGGGACTAGAACCCACAACCTTCTGACTCAGAGAGCAAGTGTGCTGCCCACTGAGCCACAGCTGGCACAAGGGAGAGAATACAAGAAAAGATTAGTGGGTAATGTAAAAGGGAACCCAAAAATCTTTTATAAACATATGAAAAGTAAAAGGATAGTTAAAGGAATGGTGGGGCCGATTAGGGACCAAATAGGAGCTCATCATACGGAGGCAGAGGGCGTGGCTGAGGTACTGAATGAGTACTTAGCATCTGTCTTCACAAAAGAAGAGGATGAAGTTAATGTTGCAGTAGAGGAGGGGGAGTAGAGAAATTGGATAAAGATGGATAGAAAGGAGGTGCTAAATAGGTTGTCATCACTCAAAGTTAACAAGTCACCCAGTCCAGGTGGATGCATCCTAGATTGCAGAGGGAAGCTAGGGTGGAGATAGCAGAAGCTCCGACCACAATCTTTCAATCTCCCTCAGATATATGGGAGTGGTGCCAGATGACTGGAGGATTGCAAATGTTACACCCTGTTTAAAAAAAGGGGAAGAGGGACAAACCTGGTAACTACAGGCCAATCAGTCTAATGTCAGTGGTGTAGGTGGGCATCCTTTACCTGGTTTACGGTAATTTACCTGGTCAGGCAGCCTTTGCCACTGCACTGTGACCAATTCCAATCAGCGGTTTCGAATCGCTAAACCCCCCGCCCCTCCAGTTCTGACTGGAGGAACTTATAATTAATGATATATTAAAAATGGACAAATGGTCTGGATGCAAGAAAGTCAAATTTTATTAAAACTAAAGAAACTACACCACACCATCAAAGTAATCACGGTAAAATTGCTTAACAGGGGAAGGCAGATGGCCAAAACGAGGGATAAATGGCTACAATGTTAACTTTACAATCTTAGCAACATTTCCCTTAAATTACCACACCTTTACTTCTCACTAGATTGTCTTGCTAGTGGGTCAAAGCCTTGCTCACCTGCATTCCAAAGAGTAAAAGAGACAAAAAAGGGACAGAGGACTTCCTGGGCTTAAACTTTATACCCTGACAGTCCCTGCTGTTTTCGCACCGAAAAAGTCCGTGCGCAATTTTGCGCCGAAAAGTCCGAATACACAAGAGAAGGGCTTTTAACTTCCTCCATTCATATATGGAGACATCACGTAGTAGAGTCAATTTCAGTGAATGGATGTGTGTAAACAACCCATTGTGCTTGCTGTCCGATGATTGGCTGATTCAAACGGGCTACTCCCCAGTGTAAACAAGCAGCTTGTAGGTTACCGGACCCGCCCAATACCACAGGGTGACTGACAGCTCGGGCTCCATTCAAACTTACTACAGGGCAGCGCTGAGCTTTTCATATGCTAACAGCCTGTCTGTCCTTTTCTGCTGCCTTTTAAAATTCTGTTTCCATGAGGTCTGTTCAGCCATTTTTATGCCCTGGGCAATTTAAACAGTCCAAAACTCAAGAGTACATCTTTTAATAAAATGTATAATCTTAAAGTGTGCGATTTTCACAAAGTTCTTTGATTCCAGTGTCCAAGTGCTGCCCAGCTTACGAGCTTTTTAACGCAGCCTTTTGCGGTTCTGGGTATGTTTTAAAACATTGTCCAACCCAGAGACAATTTAAATCACACAAGTCTTCGTCCACGATGTGGATTAATATTTCCCCATCTTCGGGGGCTGAGGGGATTTTGCGACCCCTACAGTGGTGGGTGAACGACTAGAGACCATTGTCAAGGACAAAGTTAATTCTCACTTGGAGAAGCATGGGTTAATAAGGGGCAGCCAGTATGGATTTGTTAAAGGTAAATCGTGTCTGATTAACCTGATTGAGTTCTCTGATGAAGTAACAGAGGGTTGATGAAGGTAGTGCAGCAGATGTTGTATATATGGACTTTAAAAAGGCATTTGATAAAGTACCACAGAAGAGACTTACTCTGAAAATAGAAGCAGAGGGAATTAAAGGGCTGATGGTAATTTGGGTATATAATTGGCTAAGGGAGAGGAGGCAGTGAGCAGCGCTGAGGGATGTTTTTCTGACTGGAGGGAAGTATGCAGTGGGCTCCACCAGGGGTCGGGATTAGGACCATTGCTTTTCTTGTTATATATAACTGACCTGGACTTGGGTATAGGTGAACAATTTCAAAGTTTACAGATGATACTATTTACTATGTTGCCAAGTTTTGTGAGTGTAGTAGTAGCAGACTTCAGAAGGACAGAGACAGACTGTGAAATGAGCAGACACAAGGCAGATGAAATTAAATGAGGATAAGTGTGAAGTGATGCACTTTGGGAGAAACAACAGGGAGAGGCCGTATAATCTAAATGGGACTATTTTGAGGGGGTGCAAGAGCAGAGGGACCTGGGGGTCCATATTCACAAGTCTTTGAAAGTGCCACGGCAAGTTGGTGAGGCGGTTCAGGAAGCGTATGGGATACTTGGCTTTGTAAATAGGGCCATTGAATACAAAAACAAGGAAGTTACACTAAACCTTTACAAATCACTAGTTAGTAACATAGGACAGGAGGAGGCCATTCAGCCCCTCGAGCCTGTTCCGCCATTCAATGAGATCATGGCTGATCTGTGACCTAACTCCATACACCTGCCTTTGGCCCATATCCCTTAATACCTTTGGTTAACAAAAACCTATCAATCTCAGATTGAAAATTAACAATTGATCAAGCATCAATTGCTGTTTGTGGAAGAGAGTTCCAAACCTCTACCACCCTTTGTGTGTAGAAGTGTTTCCTAATTTCACTCCTGAAAGGTCTGGCTCTAATTTTTAGACTCTGCCCCCAGTCCTAGAATCCCCAACCAGCAGAAATAGTTTCTCTCTATCTACCCTATCTGTTCCCCTTAATATCCTGAAAACTTCGATCAGATCACCCCTTAACTTTCTAAATTCCAGGGAATACAACCCTAATTTGTGTAATCCCTCCTTGTAACTTAACCCTTGAAGTCCAGGTATCATTCTGGTAAACCTACGCTGCACTCCCTCCAAGGCCAATATATCCTTCCTAAGGTGTGATGCCCAGAACTGCTCCCAGTGCTCCAGGTGTGGTCTAACCAGGGTTTTGTACAGCTGCAGGGTTTTGGCCTCAGCTGGAGTCTTGTGTACAGTTCTGGGTGCCACACTTTAGGAAGGATGTCAAGGCCTTGGAGAGGGTGCAGAGGAGGTTGACCAGGATGGTACCAGGGATGAGGGACTTCAGTTATGTGGAGAGACTGGAGAAGCTGGGATTGTTCCCCTTAGAGCAGAGAAGGTTAAGAGGAGACCTAATAGAGATGTTCAAAATGATGAGGGGATTTGATCGAGCAAGTAGGGAGAAACTGTTCACTTTGGCAAGTGGGTCGGTAACCAAAGGTCACAGATTTAAAATAGTTGCTAAAAGAACTAGAGGGGAAATGAGGAGAATTGTTTTCATACAGAGGGTTGTTCAGATCTGGAATGCACCATCTGAAAGGATGCTGGAATCAGGTTCCACAGGAACTTTCAAACAGTAATAGACGAGTCCTTGAAGAGGACTAGTTTGCAGAGTTGTGGGGATAAAGCTGGGGTGTGGGACTAAATTGGACAGCTCTTTCAAAGACACGATGGGCCGAATCACCTCCTTCTGTGCTGTTAGATTCTATGATCAGTGTGAAGTCGCTGGTGTCTCTTCAACTCCCCGGAGCTTTTAAAGCTCTTCCCACAGTCAGAACATTTAAAGGGCTTCTCATCCGTGTGAACTCGCTGGTGCCCCTTCAGGTCCCCGGAGCTTTTAAAGCTCTTCCCACAGTCAGAACATTTAAAGGGTCTCTCGTTAGTGTGAACTCGTTGGTGCCCCTTCAGCTCCCCGGAGCTTTTAAAGCTCTTCCCACAGTCAGAACATTTAAAGGGCCTCTCGTCAGTGTGAACTCGCTGATGTGTCAGCAGGTTGGATGACTGAGTGAATCCCTTCCCACACACAGAGCAGGTGAATGGCCTCTCCCCAGTGTGAACTCGCTGGTGTACCAGCAGGCGGGATGACTGAGTGAATCCCTTCCCACACATGGAGCAGGTGAATGGCCTCTCCCCAGTGTGTAGGTGTTGGTGTGTCTTCAAACCCCTGGAGCTTTTAAAGCTCATCCCACAGTCAGAACATTTAAAGGGTCTCTCGTCACTGTGAACTCGCAGATGTACCAGCAGGTGGGATGAATCAGTGAATCCCTTCCCACACACGGAGCAGGTGAACAGCCTCTCCCCAGTGTGTAGGAGCCAGTGTCCCTTCAGCTCCTGGGGGCTTTTAAAGCTCTTCCCACAGTCAGAACATTTAAAGGGTCTCTCGTCAGTGTGAATAAGTTGGTGTCGCTTTAGTTCCCCGGGGCTTTTAAAGCTCTTCCCACAGTTAGGACACTGAAATGGTCTCCCATCAGTGTGAACTCCCTGGTGTCCCTTCAGATACCGAGCGCTTTTAAAGCTCTTCCCACAGTCAGAACATTGAAATGGTCTCTCGTCAGTGTGAGTAAGTTGGTGTCGCTTTAGTTCCCCGTGGCTTTTAAAGCTCTTCCCACAGTTAGGACACTGAAATGGTCTCCCATCAGTGTGAACTCCCTGGTGTCCCTTCAGATACTGAGCACTTTTAAAGCTCTTCCCACAGTCAGAACATTGAAATGGTCTCTCATCAGTGTGGACAAGTTGGTGTAGCTTTAGATCCCCGGGGCTTTTAAAGCTCTGCCCACAGTCAGAACATTGAAATGGTCTCTCATCAGTGTGGACAAGTTGGTGTTGCTTTAGTCCCTTGGGGCTTTTAAAGCTCTTCCCACAGTCAGAACATTGAAATGGTCTCTCCTCAGTGTGAACTCCCTGGTGTGTTTGCAGGTGGGATGAACAAACAAATCCCTTTCCACACACGGAGCAGGTGAACAGACTGTCCCTGGTGTGACTGCGCCGTTGAACTTTCAATGCAGACGGGGAACTGAAGCCCTTCCTGCCGTCCCCACCTTTACCCGGTTTCTCCCTGGTGTGATGGTGCACGTGTCTCACCAGGTCAGGCGATCGGCTGAATCCGCGTCCACACACCGAACACGTGTGCGGTTTGTCTGCGTTGCGATCCCTGCTCTCTCCTTCCATGTGCAAAGGCCGATGATATTCAGGTCCTGATGAATCGAGTGACTGTCAGATCTTGACGTGATGTTTGGTCTGAGCTTCCCGCCTATAACTGCTCCACTTCTATAACCCTGTAAATTGAGATCAGAAAAGGATCAGAGGCAAACTGTTGTTTAATTTTCCCCTTTCCGAACCTAGGGGCAGTGAAGCTGATTTTCAGGCCCCAGCTGCTGCACAGGTTGGTTGAAAGGATCAGCAGTAATGGCGGCGGTAATACCCACAAGGCCCCGGCTCTGCAGAAAGTGCTCTGTTGACTCTGAGTCCCGCGCATGTGCTCATGGCCCCCGTGCTCTCCCTCCTGCTCTAGTCGCCCGTCCCGATCAGTCTGCAACACGTATGCTCAGCACACAAAACCCCGCGGTTGGAACATCGGGCGTGCATGCGGAGCCGCAACATCTGGTACGCGTGAGCGGCTCAGGTGGAGGCGAGTCGGTGTTTCGTCTCAGCCGCCAGGGAGGTGCGCATGCGCAGGACGACCCAACATTCTTCCTGTCAGCAATCACTCCCTCGTTTCTTTAATAAAAACAGAAAATGCTGGAAATACTCAGCAGGTCAGGCAGCATCTGTGGAGAGAGAAACAGAGTTAACGTTTCGGGTCGATGACCTTTCGTCAGAGCTGCTTGCTCTTTAGTGTCAGCCAGTGGCTCAGTGGGCAGCACTCTCGCCTCGGAGTCAGAAAGTTGTGGGTTCATAGTCCCACTCCAGAGACTTGAGCACAAAAATCCAGGCTGACAGTCCAGTGCAGTGCTGAGGGAGTGCAGCACTGTCGGAGGTGCCGTCTTTCGGATGAGATGTTAAATTGAGGCCCTGTTTGCTCTCTCAGGTGGATGTAAAAGATCCCATGGCATTATTTCAGGAAAGAAAGACTTGCATTTATATAGTGCCACCAGATATCCTAAAGTGCTTTACAGCCAATGAAGTACTACAATGAAGTAGTCACTGTTGTAATGTGGGAAAGAGCAGGGGAATTATCCCCAGTGTCCGAGCCAATGTTTATCCCTCAATCAACATAAAAAATGATAGATTATCTGGTCATTATCACATTGCTGTTTGTGGGAGCTTGCTGTGCGCTAATTGACTGCCGCATTTCCTACATTACAACAGTGACTACACTGCAAAAGTACTTCATTAGCTGTAAAGTACTTTGGGACGTCCGGTGGTGGGGAAAGGCGCTATATAAATGCAAGTCCTTCTTTCTTCACTGGTCTCACCAGCGACCTCTTCTGGCGGTTGGTTGATTGACAGACGAGAGTCCGCGCATGCGCACAGGGAGCGGAGGTTTGGGCCGAGTCCGGCACAGCGACCCCTCCCGGTCACAAAGGGTAATGACCGCGCATGCCCAGAGGAGACCAACCCCCCTCCCCCCACTCGGATCCTGCCGGACGGAGTCGGCATGGGGCCATTCCGGGGAAAAGGCCTTGGTGTCAGTTCCAGAGTCACAATCGGTGACGCGAAGTGAGTTTTCTCCGCTCCGATTGGGTGGAGAATGGCGCGGGGTGGATCGGGAGAGAATCGAGAGAAATAGAAAAACCTCAGAGTCCGCGAGGCCCCGGACTGAGCGGCGGCACTTGGACGGTGCACGTGATCTCCTCGGGGACACGTCACCCGGGCCCGCGGCCTGATTGACGGCAGCTTCCGACCAATAGGGAGCGAGCGGGGCGGGGCTGGAGGAGCGAGCCGGCGGTGGGCTCTCCAACCAATCGGGGAGCCCGAGGGGCGGGACTAGCGGCACCCAGTGGGCGGGGCTGGAGGAGCAAGCCACCGGCGGGTCCTCCAACCAATCGGGTAGCCCGAGGGGCGGGGCTTGCGGCACACAGTGGGCGGGGCTGGAGGAGCGAGCCGGCGGCGGGTCCTCCAAGCAATCGGAGAGCCCGAGGGGCGGGACTAGCGCCGGCTGATTGTCTGATCCGCAGGGCAGCGAGTTTCTCCAGTCCCTTGTTCAGGGCCCGGGGCCCGGGGAGGCTGTGGGCCTTTATTCCCCGCATTGGACACAAGGCTCTTTGTCTCAGGCATAGGGTGACGTCGCACTGAAACTTTCCGCTCTCCTTTACAAAGATGGCTCTTTGTCTCAGGCACAGGGTGACGTCGCACTGAAACTTTCCGCTCTCCTTTACAAAGATGGCTCTTTATCTCAGGCACAGGGTGACGTCGCACTGAAACTTTCCACCCTCCTTTACAAAGATGGCTCTTTGTCTCAGGCATCGGGTGACGTCGCACTGAAACTTTCCGCTCTCCTTTACAAAGATGGCTCTTTGTCTCAGGCATAGGGCGACGTCGCACTGAAACTTTCCGCTCTCCTTTACAAAGATGGCTCTTTATCTCAGGCATAGGGCGACGTCGCACTGAAACTTTCCGCCCTCCTTTACAAAGGTGGCTCTTTGTCTCAGGCATAGGGTGACGTCGCACTGAAACTTTCCGCTATCCTTTAGAAAGATGGCTCTTTGTCTCAGGCATAGGGTGACGTCGCACTGAAACTTTCCGCTCTCCTTTACAAAGATGGCTGCCGTTATCCTGGGCCTGTAAGGGGAAGAAATCCCCACAACTGCAAACACGGGATCTTCAGGTTATTATTGGGGGCTTGCCTCCTGCACGAGTTGTTTATGAAGCCTCCCCACCCACCTACCGGTCCATTACTCTCTCCGTCGCGATTTTTACCCGCTGCACCATCGCGCTCCCGGCTTCAGCCCCTCTCCACTCCAGCAACGCACTGCCCATGCTCAATATACCGGCCCCTCCCGTGCCTGCGCGCTGGGCTCTTGTAGTCTGGGTGCGGCACGTGGTCCACTGCAGGGAATGCTGGGTAAAAGACCAGATTAGTGAATGGAACATGATTTACTGTGATCAGATTGAGGACTGAACCATGTTCATTCTAGTAGTCATGGTTTGTTTCTGCTGATCTTAATAACTCCTGTATCTGCGCTGGAGATTAATATTCTGTTTCAATAGTGAATAAATAAAGCTCGAGGAACAGCACCTCATCTTTCAATTAGGCACTTTACAGCCTTCTGGACTCAACATTGAGTTCAACAATTTCAGACTTTAACCCTTACTCCCATTTTTCATGCTGTATGATTTTGCCATCCCCATTTGCAACATTTTCCAAGACTCGGTTTCACAGCCACATCTCTTTCCTCAGCAACTGTCTCCGGTTCCAACTTATTCCACGTGGATTCCAACTGAACTTCCACCCTTCGTGTTTCAGATCCACCCAGGATAACTTTCCTGCCTCTTACCTTAGTAATATCTGTTACATCTCCAGCTTTTTCCAGTTCTGATGAAGGGTCCCAGACCTGAAACGTTAACTCTGTTTCTCTCTCCACGGATCCTGCCTGGCCTGCTGAGTATTTCCAGCATTTTCTGTTGTTATTTCAGGGAATAAATAAGCTTTGTTTCAAACACACAGTGTGTCAAATATTTGATTTCTCCATGATAAGAGAAGACGAATTGATGTTCTGTTCCAGACTGTTTAATTTTTGGGCCTTTTCTGACTCGAGATTATTTCCATTCTCATCTCGTTCGCCTTTTACCACATCAAACCCCAAGCTTGATCCGTTTGAGTACACAACTTGTGGGTGTCATAGACTGAACTGTAGTCATAGAGTCATAGAGTTATACAGCACGGAAAGAGGCCCTTCGGCCCATCGCGTCCATGCCGGCCATCAAGCCCTGTCTAACCTAATCCCATTTTCCAGCGTTTGGTCCGTAGCCTTGTATGCTATGGCATTTCAAGTGCTCATCCAAATGCTTCTTGAATGTTGCGAGGGTTTCTGCCTCCACCACCCTTTCAGACAGTGAGTTCCAGATTCCAACCACCCTCTGGGTGAAAAAGTTCTTCCTCAAATCCCCTCTAAACCTCCTGCCCCTTACCTTGAATCTATGCCCCCTTGTTATTGACCCCTCTACTAAGGGAAAAAGCTCCTTTCTATCTACCCTATCTATGCCCCTCATAATTTTGTACACCTCAATCAGGTCCCCCCTGAGCCTTCTCTGCTCCAAGGAAAACAAACCCAGCCTGTCCAGTCTCTCTTCATAGCTGAAGCGCTCCAGCCCAGGTAACATCCTGGTGAATCTCCTCTGCACCCTCTCCAAAGCAATCACATCCTTCCTATAGTGAGGTGACCAGCACTGCACACAGTATTCCAGCTGTGGCCTAACCAGCGTTTTATACAGCTCCACCATAACCTCCCTGCTCTTATATTCTATGCCTCGGCTAATGAAGGCAAGTATCCCATATGCCTTTTTAACCACCTTATCCACCTGTTCTGCTGCCTTCAGGGATCTATGTACATGCACACCAAGGTCCCTCTGACCCTCCGTCTTACCTAGGGTCTTACCATTCATTGTGTATTCCCTTGCCTTGTTAGTCCCTCCAAAGTGCATCACCTCACACTTTTCAGGGTTAAATTCCATTTGCCACTGTTCCGCCCATCTGACCAACCCATCTATATCGTCCTGCAGACTGAGGCTACCCTCTTCGCTATTTACCACCCCACCAATTTTCGTGTCATCTGCGAACTTACTGATCATACCTTTTACATTCACATCCAAATCATTAATGTAGACCACAAACAGCAAGGGACCCAGCACCGATCCCTGCGGTACCCCACTGGACACAGGCTTCCAGTCACAAAAACAACCTTCCACCATCACCCTCTGCCTTCTGCCACTAAGCCACATCCACTGCACTACCCTCATCCACACACCTAGTCACCCCCTCAAAAAATTCAATCAAATTAGTCAGACATGATCTTCCCTTGACAAAGCCATGCTGACTATCCCTGATTCTGCAAGTGGAGACTAATTTTGTCCCTCAGAATTTTTTCCAATAATTTCCCTACCACTGATGTTAGGCTCACTGGCCTGTAGTTCACTGGTTTATTCCTACTACTCTTCTTGAATAATGGTACTAGATTAGCTGTTCTCCAGTCCTCCGGCACATCCCCTGTGGCCAGAGAGGTTCTGAAAATTTGTGTTAGAGCCCCTGCAATCTCCTCTTTTGCCTCACACAGCAGCCTGGGATACATCTCGTCCGGGCCTGGGGATTTATCCACTTTTAAGCCTGCTAGAACCGCCAATACCTCCTCCTTCTCGATGCTAATATGTTCGAGTATATCACAGTCCCCCTGCCCTATATCTATGTTGACATCGTCCTTCTCCATAGTGAAAACAGATGCAAAAAATTCATTTAGAACCCCACCTACATCTTCCGGCTCCACACACAGATTGCCACTTTGGTCCCGAATGGGCCCTACTCTTTCCCTAGTTATCCTCTTTCCCTTAATATACTTATAAAACACCTTAGGATTTTCCTTGATTTTGCTCACCAGTGTTATTTCATGGCCCCTCCTCGCTCTCCTAATTTCTTTTTTAAGTATCCCCCTGCACTTTTTATACTCCTCTAGGGCTTCCTCTGTCTTTAGCCTTTTGTATCTGCCAAAAGCCCTCCTTTTTTTCCTAATCCATTCTCGTATATCCCTTGACATCCAAGGTTCCCTGGGGTTTTTGGACCCACCCTTGACCTTTACAGGAACATGTTGCCATTGTACGATCTCAATTTCCCTTCTGAAAGACTCCCATTGCTCCGATGCGGATTTTCCTACAAGTAGCTGATCCCAGTCCACTTTGGCCAGATCCTGCCTTATCCTATTAAAATCGGCCTTCCCCCAATTTAGAACCTTTATTTCCAGTCCATCTCTGTCCTTTTCCATGACTACCTTAAATCTCACTGAATTATGGTCACTGTCACCAAAGTGCTCAGCTACTAACACTTCTTCCACTTGGCCGGCCACATTCCCTAGAATTAGATCCAGTACCGCCCCCTCTCTTGTAGGACTTTCTACATGCTGGCTCAAAAAGCTCTCCTGGATGCACTTTAAGAATTCTGCACCCTCTAAGCCTTTCACACTCTGATTATCTGAGTCAATGGGACTCTCTCTGACCTTTCTCCCCAGTCCATCTCCAGGACCAGTGTGTATCTGAGTCAATGGGACTCTCTCTGACCTTTCTCCCCAGTCCATCTCCAGGACCAGTGTGTATCTGAGTCAATGGGACTCTCTCTGACCTTTCTCCCCAGTCCTTCTCCAGGACCAGTGTGTATCTGAGTCAATGGGACTCTCTGACCTTTCTCCCCAGTCCATCTCCAGGACCAGTGTATATCACAGCGTCGGCGGGAAACTCGAGCGGCAGAGCGGGGCTATAAAAGGCCCCAGAGACCAGGTGAGGCCTCACTGCGTCGGCGGGAATCTCGAGCGGCAGAGCGGGGCTATAAAAGGCCCCAGAGACCAGGTAAGGCCTCAGAGCGTTGGCGGGAATCTCGAGCGGCAGAGCGGGGCTATAAAAGGCCCCAGAGACCAGGTAAGGCCTTACAGCGTCGGCGGGAATCTCGAGCGGCAGAGCGGGGCTATAAAAGTACCCAGAGACCCAGGTAAGGCCTCACAGCGTCGGCGGGAATCTCGAGCGGCAGAGCGGGGCTATAAAATGCCCCAGAGACCCAGGTAAGGCCTTACAGCGTCGGCGGGAATCTCGAGCGGCAGAGCGGGGCTATAAAAGGCCCCAAGAGACCAGGTAAGGCCTCACAGCATCGGCGGGAATCTCGAGCGGCAGAGCGGGACTATAAAAGGCCCGAGAGACCAGGTAAGGCCTCACAGTGTCGGTGGGAAACTCGAGCGGCAGAGCGGGGCTATAAAAGGACCCAGAGACCCAGGTAAGGCCTCACAGCGTCGGCGGGAATCTCGAGCGGCAGAGCGGGGCTATAAAAGGCCCCAGAGACCAGGTAAGGCCTCACAGCGTCGGCGGGAATCTCGAGCGGCAGAGCGGGACTATAAAAGGCCCCAGAGACCAGGTAAGGCCTCACAGTGTCGGCGGGAATCTCGAGCGGTAGAGCGGGGCTATAAAAGGCCCCAGAGACCAGGTAAGGCATCACAGCGTCGGCGGGAATCTCGATCGGCAGAGCGGGGCCATAAAAGGCCTCAGAGACCCAGGTGAGGCCTCACAGCGTCGGCGGGAATTTCAGCGGCAGAGCGAGGCTATAAAAGGCCCCAGAGACCAGGTAAGGCCTCACAGCATCGGCGGGAATCTCGAGCGGCAGAGCGGGGCTATAAAAGGCCCCAGAGACCAGGTAAGGCCTCACAGCATCGGCGGGAATCTCGAGCGGCAGAGTGGGGCTATAAAAGGCCCCAGAGACCAGGTAAGGCCTCGCAGCGTCGGCGGGAAACTCGAGCGGCAGAGCGGGGCTATAAAAGGCCCCAGAGACCAGGTAAGGCCTCACAGCGTCGGCGGGAATCTCGAGCGGCAGAGCGGGGCTATAAAAGGCCCCAGAGACCAGGTAAGGCCTTACAGCGTCGGCGGGAATCTCGAGCGGCAGAGCGGGGCTATAAAAGGCCCCAGAGACCAGGTAAGGCCTCACAGTGTCGGCGGGAATCTCGAGCGGCAGAGCGGGGCTATAAAAGGCCCCAGAGACCAGGTAAGGTTTACCAGTCTCCGAACTCGGAACTCGGAGGGAAGGAGAGAGGTAAAAATTAATCCAAGTGTGATGTCACCAGAAAGCTGGTAAGTGATTGGTTGGTAAGTATTTCTCTTTTTTTTTAAGCTTAAACTCTGGTTTATAGTTTCTAAGGTGCGATATTCATCATCTAGAATCAGAGCAGAGGGTATTTAAAAATAATATTAATAAATGTAATTAATTACATAGAATGGGAGATCAGGTGATGTGTTGCTGCTGCAATATGTGGGAGCTGGTGAACACCATTGATGCTCACGGTGATCACATTTGCAGTAAGTGTTGGCTGCTCGAGGAATTCCGGCTCCGTGTTGAAGAGCTGGAGTCCGAGCTTCAAACACTGAGACACATCAGGGAGGGGGAGAGTTACCTGGACTCTGTGTATCAGGAGGTAGTCACACCAATTAGATTAATTCATTCAGATGTAGTCCGTGGCCAGGGTCAGGATGGTGTGACTAGAAGTGAGGCAGGTACGGGGATCCAGGAGGTAGTGTTGGAGGAGCCGCAGCCCTTGCTCTTGTCCAACAGGTTTGAGGCTCTTACTCCCTGTGAGGATGGGAACAGGGACTGCGGGGAGGATGAGCAACCTGGCAACAGCACCGTGGAGCGGGGGGCCATTCAAGTGGGGGGAGTTAAAAGAAATGTTGTAGTGGTAGGGGATAGTATCGTTAGGGGGATAGATAGAGTTCTTTGCAGCCGAGAGCGAGAGTCCCGAAGGCTGTGTTGCCTGCCCGGTGCCAGGGTTAAGGACATCTCCTCTGGGCTAGAGAGAAACTTGGAGTGGGAGGGGGAGGATCCAGTTGCCGTGGTCCATGTTGGTACCAACGACATAGATAGGACAAGGAAGGAGGTTCTGCTGAGGGAGTTTGAGCAGCTAGGGGCCAAATTAAAAAGCAGAACCACAAGGGTAATAATCTCTGGATTACTACCTGAGCCACGTGCAAATTTGGCTAGGGTAAATAAAATTAGAGAGTTAAATGCGTGGCTCAAAGACTGGTGTGGGAGAAATGGGTTTTGCTTCCTGGGACACTGGCATCAGTACTGGGACAGGAGAGAGCTGTTCCGTTGGGACGGACTTCACTTGGCCAGTGCTGGGACTAGAATCCTGGCGAATCGAATAACTAGGGCTGTAGAGAGGGCTTTAAACTAATTAGTGGGGGGGAGGTTTTAAGAGAGCGAAAAATAAAAATGACAGCGGAGAAGGCAATAGAGCAAGGTAGCAGTGGAGGAATTAAAAACCAGAGCGTGTCAGGAAGGGACAGAATGTATAATGAAAAAGGTAAAGTAGTAAAAGGGGTAAAAGCAGGAATAAATTGTCAGAAAACATATTTGAAAGTTCTTTATCTGAATGCATGCAGCATTCGTAACAAAATTGACGAGTTGTCGGTGCAAATAACTACACATGGGTATGATCTGGTGGCCATTACGGAAACATGGCTGCAAGATAATCATGACTGGGAACTAAACATACAAGGGTATTTGACAATTAGGAAGGACAGACAGGAAGGAAAGGGAGGTGGGGTTGCTATGTTAATCAAGGATGGAATCACTGCAATAGTCAGAAATGATATTGGGTCAAAGGATCAGGATAGTTGTGGTGTATGTGCCTTTAAGAGCAATTGTGGTGTATGTGCCTTTAAGAGCAATTGTGGTGTATGTGCCTTTAAGAGCCCCAGGTGTGCGTAATGCCGGTAATTGCCACTTGGGCTATATAAGCCTGTGTATTGTGTATATCCTTTAGAACCCCCCCCCCCCCAGACTTGCTTAGTAAATACCTATGAACCAACTCCTGTCTTCAGAGTCTTTATCTACACACGGACACTACAGTGGTGACGAGGACGGGAGACGGCCAGCGCGGCAAGCAGGTCAGCATTTAGACCTCCGTCGGGAACGAGTCTCCAACAGTGAATAAACGGAAACCACAGTAAAACAGCGTTGTTATCGGTAGCAGCGGCGGGAAAGCGCAGGAAGCGCCATATCGTTGCTGCAGAGGGAAAAAAAAGCGCGGGAAGCGCCATATTTTTTTTTTGAAATGCCTAAGTCTGGCAATATTGATGCTTTTGATAACGAAACAGAGCCTAACTTTGGCAATATTGATGTTTTTGATAACAAGATAGAGGATTGGACCACATATGTAGAAAGAGTGGAGGTGTTTTGCACCGCAAATGGAATAGAAGATGAAAAAAAAGCTTCAGTGCTTCTGGATCTAATGGGCGCAGAAACATACAAGCTGTTACGCAACTTAATCACTCCAGCCGAACCGATAGACAAGAATTTTGAGGAGATTGTTGATACCCTACACTGCCAATTCGAGGCAGGACTGGCAGATTCTCTGCAAGACAAATTCATCTGTGATCCCCTAAGTGTAGAAACACAAAAAAAGGTGTCTTCTGGAAAAGATTTAACACTGGACAAGGCTTTCAGTGCAATAGGAGCGGCAAAGATACAGCAAAGGCCACAGGACTTCGGCCCCCATGAAATGACACGGGGTTTCAAGAGATGTTATCGCTGCGGCAGATCCAACCATGACCAGAGGGATTGCTGGTTCAAAGAAAAAGCATGCAGGCGATGCGGGAAGATGGGACACATTCCACGTGTATGCCGATCTGAAAATAAAAAATCCACTAACGGGAAGAGAATCAATAAGGAAAAACACAGAAAGGTACAAATGATGACGGACAGTAGCTCCAAAGACCAGAAGAGCGATAGTGACTCCGGGAACAAGAGACTAAGCTCGCTCAAATTACATAATGTAATTGCCAATGAAGATTACCAGACCATTTGGGTTACCCTCATAATAGCAGGGTCCCCAGTTAAAATGGAGCTAGATACAGGATCAGCTCTAACCGTAATAAATCGACGAGATTACGAGAGGCTATTTTCACATATACCTCTAAAAGACACATCCATTATCTTAAAAACATATACGGGGCAGAAAGTATACCCCAAAGGAAAAATAAAGGTGCCTGTGGTATACAACGGCAAAGAAATACAAAAGTTGTATTTATACATTCTACAAGATGGTGGTCCACCGTTGTTGGGACGTGAATGGATAAGGAAGATACGTTTAGACTGGCACTCCATTCAGGCACTGACGGTGACCAGTAAGGAAAAAAACAATGATGACATCATACCTGAATGATTAAAAGACATCTTGGCCAACGCCAAAGAAGTGTTTCAAGAGAAACTAGGAACCTTGAAAGGCATCACCGCCTCAATAAAAGTGGAAGATGCAGCAATTCCAAAATTTTTTAAGGCAAGACCAGTGCCATACGCAATACGTCCGGCAGTCGAGGCAGAGCTGGAGAATTTGGAAAAGGCAGGCGTATTATCCAAAATAGATTGGAGCGAATGGGCAACACCCATCGTTCCAGTCATGAAAAAAGCATTGAAAAATAACTCTGAGGAACAGAGAAAAATTCGCATCTGTGGGGACTTTAAGGTGACTGTAAACCCGGTCCTTCACACGGTACAGCATCCTCTTCCGAGGATAGAAGATATTTTCGCCTCACTATCCGGAGGAAAACGTTTCACAAAAATTGACTTGGCACAGGCATATCTACAGATGGAGGTTGAGGAGACCTCTAAAAAGTATCTCACAATAAACACACACAAAGGCCTGTACCAGTACAATCGACTGGTTTTTGGAGTAGCATCAGCTCCAGCTATCTGGCAAAGAGCTATGGAGCAAGTCCTGCAAGGGATTCCGGGGACTCAGTGCTACCTAGACGACATCCTTATAACAGGAGAAAACGACAACGAGCACCTTGCCAATTTGGAGCAGGTGCTCACTAGGCTGAAAGAACGGGGCCTACGAGCAAATCGCCCCAAGTGCGAATTTTTCCAAAATCAGATATATTGTGGCCACATAATTAATAAGGAAGGGTTGCATAAGTCACCTGAAAAAATTGAAGCAGTTATAAAAGCCCCAGCACCTGAAAATGTTTCACAATTAAGGTCATTCCTGGGATTAATAAATTACTATCATAAATTTTTACCGAACTTATCAACTATTCTACACCCTCTTAATGATCTTCTACGCACAGGAGTGATTTGGAAATGGAACGAAGACTGTAAACGTGCCTTCCATAAATGTAAAGACTTAATCACATCCGAGAAAGTTTTGGCTCATTACAACCCATCACTACCAATCAGACTGGCGTGCGATGCATCCCCTTACGGTATTGGAGCGGTATTGTCCCATAGATTCCCTGATGGCTCGGAACGGCCGATAGCTTTTGCGTCACGCTCATTGAACTCAGCTGAGCGTAACTATTCCCAGATAGACAGGGAAGCACTCAGCCTGGTATGGGGAGTGAAGAAATTCAACCATTACCTACACGGACAAAAATTTACCTTGCTGACTGACCATCAACCCCTCATCTCCATATTCAACCCTAAGAAAGGTGTCCCCATTATGACGGCACAAAGACTACAGAGGTGGTCCCTTTTTCTAGGGGCACACCAATACAACATTGAATACAAAGGGTCAAAACAGCATGGGAATGCTGACAGTTTATCGCGCCTGCCGTTGCCAACGATAGAAGAGGCACCTACAGTAGACCCAGTAGAGATATTCCACTCTACCATAGTGGAATGTCTACCGGTGACAAATTCTGCCATTGAAAGGGAGACAAGAAATGACCCTACTCTCTCACGGGTCTACGATTTAACAATGAAGGGATGGCCAGCACATGGCGAACCACTGTTGCCAGCATTCTCGCAAAGAAGAGGGCAGCTGTCAGTGTGCCGAGGAACCTTGATGTGTGGATCCAGAGTGGTGATTCCACCCAAACTCCAGGATAAAGTGCTAAAGGAGCTTCACGAAGGGCATCTGGGTGGAGTGAAAATGAAGAACCTAGCTAGGGCGTTTGTATGGTGGCCAGGTATCGATGGAGACATCGAAGACATGACCAAGAGCTGCCTAGGATGCCAGAAGGTCCAAAATGCTCCACCACAGGCCCCTCTACATCCATGGGAGTGGCCCTCATCTCCCTGGCAAAGGGTGCACATCGACTTTGCTGGTCCATTTATGGACTCAATGTTCTTAATCGCAGTTGATGCACACTCCAAGTGGCCGGAGGTAATAAAGATGTCCTCCACCACCACGGAAAAAACCATCACAGTATTAAGGACCATATTTGCCAGGAATGGGCTGCCGGAACAGATATGTTCTGATAATGGACCGCAATTTGTGTCCGAAGAATTCAGAAAGTTCTTAAAGAACAATGGGGTAAAGCACTACACGTCCGCCCCATACCATCCTGCCACCAATGGATTGGCTGAAAGGTTTGTCCAGACCTTTAAGAAGGCCATAAAGGCCATGGGTAATGAAGACATAAAACTTCAGCACAAGGTGGATAACTTCTTATTTGCATATAGGAATGCAACACATGTGGTTACAAAACAAACTCCCGCCATGATGTTCTACAATAGAAACCTAAGATGCCGGCTGGATTTGGTCAAGCCCAACATCCGAAGGGACGTGGAGAACCGGCAGTTTCAGGGCATGAATGAAAGGCCAACTAGGGCCTTCCAGATAGGCCAACCGGTTTTGGCCCGGGACTACCGT
Source organism: Somniosus microcephalus (assembly GCF_052327205.1). NCBI lineage: Eukaryota > Metazoa > Chordata > Chondrichthyes > Squaliformes > Somniosidae > Somniosus > Somniosus microcephalus. The sequence goes on along the minus strand of NW_028225335.1, from coordinate 52,828 downwards.
ACCGAGAAATGGCAGCCTGGAACTATCTGCACACGACTAGGACCACTGATGTATACCGTGGACATCGGAGAAAGCATAATAAGGCGCCATGCTGACCAAATCATCAAGTCATCCGAAAAAGGACAACCTACACCACCACGCTATACATCTAACGATGAAGTAGAGATACCCATATCTACCTCCAATCCGGTGATACTGGAACCCGATGAACCCGACACTGGCCTTCAAGCCGAATCAGCCTTGCCAGAAGAACCTACTACACCACCAGAAACTACTACACCCCTGAGGCGTTATCCGGACCGAGTCAGGAAGCCTCCTGAGAGACTAACTTATAATTAATTAATACAGCAATGTATATTATTTTGCATATAACATGTAATTAATAATTACTTAAAATATGATGTACTAGTTAGCTAGAAGGGGAGGAATTGTGGTGTATGTGCCTTTAAGAGCAATTGTGGTGTATGTGCCTTTAAGAGCAATTGTGGTGTATGTGCCTTTAAGAGCCCCAGGTGTGCGTAATGCCGGTAATTGCCACTTGGGCTATATAAGCCTGTGTATTGTGTATATCCTTTAGAACCCCCCCCCAGACTTGCTTAGTAAATACCTATGAACCAACTCCTGTCTTCAGAGTCTTTATCTACACACGGACACTACAATAGTGAAACAGTTTGGGTGGAGATAAGGAATAATAAGAGGAAAAAGTCACTAGTGGGCGTAGTCTATAGGCCTCCTAACAGTTGCAACTCTGTTGGTCGGAGTATAAATCAGGAAATAGTTGGGGCTTGTAATAAGGGAACAGCTATAATCATGGGGGATTTTAACTTTCATATTGACTGGACTAATCAAATTGGGCATGGCAGCATTGAGGAAGAGTTCATAGAGTGTATTAGGGACAGGTTCCTTGAGCAGTATGTAACTGAACCAACCAGGGGGCAGGCAATCTTAGATCTGGTCCTGTGTAATGAGACAGGATTAATAAAAAATGTCCTAGTAAAGGATCCCCTTGGAATGAGTGACGATAATATGGTTGAATTCCAAATTCAGTTTGAGGGTGAGAGAGTTGGAACTCAAACCAGCGTACTAAGCTTAAATAAAGAAGACTATGAAGGTATGAGAGTAGAATTGACTAAAGTGGACTGGGAAAACAGATTAAAGTGCAAGACGGTACAAGAGCAGTGGTCTACATTCAAGGGGACATTTCACATCTTTCAAGATAAATATATTCCACTGAGGAAAAAGGGGAGTAAAAGAAAAGACAGCCATCCGTGGCTTAGTAAAGTAATAAAGGATAGTATCCGACTGAAAACAAGGGCATATAAAGTAGCCAAATCTAGTGGGAGGATAGAAGATTGGGAAGCATTTAAAAGCCAGCAAACAATAACTAAAAGATTAATTAAGAAAGGGAAGATAGATTACGAAAGTAAACTAGCAAAAAATATAAAAACAGATAGCAAGAGTTTCTACAGCTATATAAAAAGAAAAAGGGTGGCTAAAGTGAACGTTGGTCCCTTAGAGGATGGGACCGGGAAACTAGTGGTGGGGAACATGGAGATGGCAAAGACGCTAAACAAATATTTTGTATCAGTCTTTACAGTAGAGGACACTAAAAATATCCCAACACTGGACAAACAGGGGGCAGGAGCTAAACACGATTAAAATCACTAAGGAGATGGTACTCAGTAAAATAATGGGACTTAAGGCGGATAAATCCCCCGGACCTGATGGCCTACATCCTAGGGTCTTGAGAGAAGTGGCGGTAGGGATTGTGGATGCATTGGTGATCATTTTCCAGAACTCCCTGGACTCAGGAAAGGTCCCGGCAGATTGGAAAACTGCTAATGTAACACCCTTATTTAAAGGAGGGAAGTAGACAAAAAGCTGGAAACTATAGACCAGTTAGCCTAACATCTGTGGTTGGCAAAATGTTGGAGTCCATTATTAAGGAAACAGTAACAGAGCATTTGGATAAACATAATTTAATAGGACAGAGTCAGCATGGTTTTACGAAGGGGAAGTCATGTTTGACAAATTTGCTCAAATTCTTTGAGGATGTAACATACAGGGTGGATAAAGGGGAACCAGTGGATGTAGTGTATTTGGACTTCCAAAAGGCATTTGACAAGGTTCCACACAAAAGATTACTGATCAAGATAAAAAATCACAGGATTGGGGGTAATATATTGGCATGGCTGGAAGATTGGCTATCTAACAGAAAACAAAGAGTTGGGATAAATGGTTCGTTCTCGGGCTGGCAATCAGTAACTAGTGGTGTTCTGCAGGGGTCAGTGCTGGGACCCCAACTCTTTACAATCTATATTAACGATTTGGAGGAAGGGACCGAGTGCAACATATCCAAGTTTGCCGACTATACAAAGATGGGAGGGAAAGCAGTGAGTGAGGCGGACATAAAAAACCTGCAAAAGGACATAGACAGGCTAAGTGAGTGGGCAGAGATTTGGCAGATGCAATATAATGTTGGAAAGTGTGAGGTTATGCACTTTGGCAGAAAAAATCAAAGAGCAAGTTATTATCTAAATGGAGAGAAACTGCAAAGTACTACAGTACAAAGGGATCTGGGGGTCCTGGTGCATGAAACACAAAAAGTTAGTATGCAGGTGCAGCAGGTGATCAGGAAGGCCAATGGAATCTTGGCTTTTATTGCAAGGGGGATGGAGTATAAAAACAGGGAAGTCTTGCTGCAGTTATACAGGGTATTGGTGAGGCCACACCTGGAATACTGCGTGCAGTTTTGGTTTCCATATTTAAGAAAAGATATACTTGCTCTTGAGGCGGTTCAGAGAAGGTTCACTCGGTTGATTCCGGAGATGAGGGGGTTGACTTATGAGGAAAGGTTGAATAGATTGGGACTCTACTCATTGGAGTTCAGAAGAATGAGAGGCGATCTTATCGAAACATATAAGATTGTGAGGGGGCTTGATCGGGTGGATGCGGTGAGGATGTTTCCACTGATGGGTGAGACTAGAACTAGGGGGCATAATCTTAGAATAAGGGGCTGCCCTTTCAAAACTGAGATGAGGAGAAACTTCTTCACTGAGAGGGTAGTAAATCCATGGAATTTGCTACCCCAGAGAGCTGTGGAAGCTGCGACATTAAATAAATTTCAAACGGAGATAGACATTTTCCTAGCAGATAAGGGAATTAGAGGTTACGGGGAGAGGGCAGGGAAGTGGACGTGAGTCTAGGTTCGGATCAGCCATGATCCTATTGAATGGCGGAGCAGGCCCGAGGGGCCATATGGCCTACTCCTGCTTCTTATGTTCTTAATAGGACTCTCTCTGACCTTTCTCCCCAGTCCATCTCCAGGACCAGTGTGTATCTGAGTCAATGGGACTCTCTCTGACCTTTCTCCCCAGTCCATCTCCAAGACCAGTGTGTATCTGAGTCAATGGGACATTCTCTGACCTTTCTCCCCAGTCCATCTCCAGGACCAGTGTGTATCTGAGTCAATGAGACTCTCTCTGACCTTTCTCCCCAGTCCATCTCCAGGACCAGTGTGTATCTGAGTCAATGGGACTCTCTCTGACCTTTCTCCCCAGTCCATCTCCAGGACTAGTGTGTATCTGAGTGTGGTAAACCACTGTATTGTATATTGCCACCTCTGGGTGGCGCTGTGTATGGAGGCATGCCTCAGCTGACTCCACCCACCACTGTGTGGGTTTCGTTCAGACTTGTTCAGTCACTCACGAAGAAGCATGGTCTCTTCTTAGCTAATAAAAGCCTTATTCATCTCTTCTTTCGACTCATCATCTCTTCTTCGACTCATCACCTTTTATGAAGTAATTGATAAGCGTATCAATTTTATTAGCTAAAAGTTAAATGGCGACACCTGAGGAGCAACAACAGCAACGGATACAGCAGACATTGCTGAGAGCCCTCAGACCACCACGCCTGGACCTCGACCCTCAAGATGTGGGTGCATCAGCCAAGTTTGAACACTGGCTGAGCTGCTTTGAATCCTTCCTCGCAATCTCACAGGTTACAGAGGAGGATCACAAACTGAAAATTTTGACCGCCCAGGTGAGCCATCAAGTATATATGCTAATCCGGGACTCTAATACGTACGTGGCGGCCCTCGAGCTACTAAAAGGGCAATATACGCGCCCAGTGAACACAATTTACGCCCGACACCTCTTGGGATCCCGCAGGCAGCAACCGGGAGAATCGGTAGGGGCATTTGCACGGGCGCTACTGGCACTCTGCAGAGACTGCGATTGTAAAGCGGTAACGGCTGTGGAGCACGCGCAGGGACTCGCCTGTGATGCCTTCGTCAGGGGCCTCCAGTCAGACCACACCCGGCAGAGACTGCTAGAAAGCAAGGAACCCGACCTGAAGACGGCCATTGCCCTTGCGCTCTCGTTAGAGGAGGCCCACCGAAACCTCGAGGCATACCCCCGTAACGGCGCCGAGACATGGCAATCGAAACCGTGGGACACGGGACCGCCGCCCCCGGCACCAACCGCTGCAGCGACCCAACCGAGACAGCAGCCTCCGGTAAGAACTGCTTCGATGCCCAGTAACCAGGCCCAAAAATGCTATTTCTGTGGCCAGTTAAAACATCCCAGAGCGCACTGCCCAGCTAAGACAGCTACCTGCTCGGGCTGCGGGAAGAAAGGCCATTACGCTAACGCCTGCAAGGGGAAGCCAGCCAGCAGCGCAGCGTGCGGGCCGTGGGAGCAGCCATCTTATCCGCCATTTTGTGTACCCCCGGCCGCATGGCATCCGCCGCCATCGTATCCAACGCACTCAACCGCCATTTCGTCACCGGAACCGACCACCGTCTCGGCGGATGACTATAGTGACTCACTAAGCCACATACTGGCCTCCGTGACGCTGGATCAAGCCCTCCCTCACCATCTATCCAGCTCCATGATGGATATCGCGGTAAACGGCCGCGCCACCAGTTGCCTGATCGACAGCGGGAGCACAGAGAGTTTCGTCCACCCCGACACGGTACGTAGCCACTCCCTCACGATTCTGCCAACGCACCATCGCATTTCTATGGCGTCCAAGTCCCAGTCAATGGACATCAGCGGCTACTGTGTGGTGACCCTGTCAGTAGGGGGCACTGAATATCAAAAATTTAAACTGCTAGTCCTGCCCCGTCTTTGCGCTGCCGTCCTGCTAGGGTTGGATTTTCAGTGCCACCTTAAGAGTGTCACACTAGCATACGGTGGACCCCTCCCCCCACTCACAGTCTGCAACCAACAACTTTTAAATCGCCCGCTGCAAACCACCTGCAGCCTTTCCACATTAAAAGTCCCCCCCCCCTCCCCTGTTCGCTAACCTCACCCGCGACTGTAAACCCATCGCTACCAAAAGCAGGCGGTACAGTGCCGGGGACAGAGCTTTTATCAGCTCTGAGGTGGAGCGGCTCTTGAAGGAGGGCATTATCGAAGGTAGCACTAGCCCCTGGCGAGCCCAGGTTGTAGTCGTTAAAACCACTGCAAAACGCCGCATGGTAATCGACTACAGCCAAACCATAAACCGGTACACCCAGCTGGACGCGTACCCCCTCCCTCGCATATCTGATATGGTCAATCAGATTGCGCAATACAAAGTATTCTCCACCATCGACCTTAAGTCAGCGTACCACCAGCTGCCCATCCGCCATGAGGACCGCCAGTATACTGCCTTCGAGGCAAACGGCCGCCTCTACCACTTCCTTAGGGTCCCCTTCGGCGTCACCAACGGGGTTTCGGTCTTCCAAAGGGAGATGGACCGAATGGTTGACCAGAACGCGCTGCGGGCAACCTTCCCCTATTTGGATAACGTCACCATCTGCGGCCACGACCAGCAGGACCACGACGTTAATCTAGCAAATTTCCTCCGTACGGCCCAACGGCTGAACCTAACGTACAATAAGGAAAAATGTATGTTTCACACCAAGCGCCTGGCCATCCTCGGCTGCGTGGTGGAGAACGGAGTCATCGGGCCCGACCCCGACAGAATGCGCCCCCTAATGGAGCTACCCCTTCCCCACTGCCAAAAAGCACTGAAGAGATGCCTGGGGTTTTTCTCCTACTACGCCCAGTGGGTGCCCCTCTATGCAGACAAAGCCAGGCCCCTCATCAAAGCCACCTCCTTCCCCCTGACACCAGAGGCGTGTGCAGCCTTCACTCTTATCAAGAACGATATCGCGAAGGCCGCAATGCACGCGGTGGATGAGTCCATCCCCTTCCAAGTGGAGAGCGATGCCTCCGACTTCGCCCTAGCCGCGACCCTTAACCAGGCGGGCAGACCCGTGGCCTTTTTCTCAAGGACCCTCCAGGGCCCCGAGACGAGACACTCCTCCGTCGAAAAGGAGGCCCAGGCTATTGTAGAAGCGGTGCGTCACTGGAGGCATTACCTGGCCGGGAAACGATTTACCCTGCTCACTGACCAGCGTTCAGTAGCTTTTATGTTTAATAATAAGCAGAGGGGTAAAATCAAGAACGACAAGATCTTGAGGTGGAGAATCGAACTCTCCACCTACAATTATGATATCTTGTATCGGCCAGGGAAACTCAATGAGCCCCCAGATGCCCTATCACGTGGTACATGCGCCAACGCGCAGAGTGATAGGCTGCAGTCCCTCCACAATGACCTCTGCCACCCGGGGGTCACCAGGTTTTTCCATTTTATCAAATCCCGTAACCTGCCCTACTCCATCGAGGAGGTCAGGACCATGACCAAGAGCTGCCAAATCTGCGCCGAGTGCAAACCGCACTTCTATAGGCCGGACAGAGCAAGCCTGATCAAGGCCACCCGCCCCTTCGAACGCCTGAGCGTCGATTTTAAAGGGCCCCTCCCCTCCGCTGACCGCAATGTGTACTTCCTCAACATAGTTGATGAGTACTCCCGTTTCCCCTTTGCCATCCCTTGCCCAGACATGACCAGTACCACGGTCATCAAGTGTCTGAATGACATCTTCGCTCTGTTCGGGTTCCCCAGCTATATACATAGCGACAGGGGCTCATCGTTCATGAGCGACGAACTTCGGCAGTACCTGCTAACAAGAGGTATCGCCACGAGCAGGACCACCAGTTACAACCCCCGGGGGAACGGCCAGGTGGAAAGGGAGAACGCAACGGTTTGGAAGGCAGTCCTCTTAGCACTAAAATCTAAGGGCCTTCCGACCTCCCGCTGGCAGGAGGTCCTCCCTGCAGCGCTTCACTCCATTCGGTCACTGCTTTGTACTGCCACTAATGCGACCCCTCATGAGAAAATGTTCGTTTTCCCCCGGAAGTCTACATCGGGAACCTCGCTACCGGCATGGTTGACTTCTCCTGGGCCCGTCCTACTGCGGAGGCACGTGAGGACGCATAAAACGGACCCCCTGGTCGAGCGGGTGCACCTCCTACACGCCAACCCCCAGTATGCCTGGGTGACATACCCAGACGGGCGGGAGGACACGGTCTCCATACGAGATCTCGCACCCTCGGGTACCCCTGAATTACCACCGTTATCCCCCTTACCACCGTTATCCCCCTTACCACTGTTATCCCCCACCACCCCTCCCAACCCAACCCCTGCAGACGCATGCCAAAGCCCCAGGAATCTTCGCCAACCACCCAGACACCAGACCCGACGTCGGATGCTGCAACACCACCGCCGCCACCACGACGATCAGGACGTCAGACAAGGCCTCCTGATAGACTTAACTTGTAGTACCCTTCACCCCGCCGGACTTCACATTAAACAAGGGGTGAATGTGGTAAACCACTGTATTGTATATTGCCACCTCTGGGTGGCGCTGTGTATGGAGGCATGCCTCAGCTGACTCCACCCACCACTGTGTGGGTTTCGTTCAGACTTGTTCAGTCACTCACGAAGAAGCATGGTCTCTTCTTAGCTAATAAAAGCCTTATTCATCTCTTCTTTCGACTCATCATCTCTTCTTCGACTCATCACCTTTTATGAAGTAATTGATAAGCGTATCACTGAGTCAATGGGACTTTCTCTTACCTTGCTCCCCAGTCGGTCTCTGGAAGCTCTTTGAATCGGAAGGGTTCTCTCCGGTTGGTGCTCACAATCCTGTGCTGGTTAACCGGCTGTTGTTCCTCAGTCGACAATCCCTGTTTACTTCGAGGTGAGCACCTTCGTCAATCACACCATCATTCACCGGGAGATCTAATTGTGGCAAAGCAGAAAATAAGAACAACATTGAAAGCGTGAAATAATGTAATGTAGACTTTTAATCTGCTTACTAATAATCCAATGTGAAGGCGGAGTATTTGTTTGATTTTGTGCCTTTGCTCAGATCCCCAGTTGCGGGGCTGTGTGTTTAGTTTGGAGATTTTCCTCAGATCCCCAGTTGCGGGGCTGTGTGTTTAGTTTGGAGATTTTCCTCAGATCCCCAGTTGCGGGGCTGTGTGTTTAGTTTGGAGATTTTCCTCAGATCCCCAGTTGCGGGGCTGTGTGTTTAGTTTGGAGATTTTCCTCAGATCCCCAGTTGCAGGGCTGTGTGTTTAGTTTGGGGGATTTTCCTCAGATCCCCAGTTGCGGGGCTGTGTGTTTAGTTTGGGGATTTTCCTCAGATCCCCAGTTGCGGGGCTGTGTGTTTAGTTTGGAGATTTTCCTCAGATCCCCAGTTGCGGGGCTGTGTGTTTAGTTTGGAGATTTTCCTCAGATCCCCAGTTGCGGGGCTGTGTGTTTAGTTTGGAGATTTTACTCACAGTAAATTTCCGGCCTCCTGAGACTCCCCCATTCTCACTGCTCTGGGCGGAAATGCGCCATTTTCTGTGCGGAGTTACTGCCCGGAGCGGTGACCCTGTGAAACTCGGGGCTGAGCAGCCGCTGTCGGGCCGGGTGCTGAATGGAGCGGAGTTCCCTCAGTCACAGAGCGCCAGCCTAGAACCAGCGCTGTGACCCTCCCTCCCTCGCTGTGATCTAAACTCGGGGCTGAGCAGCCGCTGTCGGGCCGAGTTCCCTCAATCACAGAGCGGGCCCTGTAACCCGGGCAACCAGCCTGTGTCTGACCCTCACTCACCGATCAACCCGCGCCGCCCGGCCCAGCACACAGCAGGGGAGAGGCACTGCGCCTGCGCCGGAGGGCAGGGGAGCGGCACTGCGCCTGCGCCGGAGGGCAGGGGAGCGGCACTGCGCCTGCGCGGCAAAAAATGAGCGGCCCTGCGCCTACGCGGTAGAGCTGTGTCGCACGAACGCATCAATGTCGCTCCCAGTGGTGGGAGGACTACATCGGAACATATACAGGCCCAGGTTAACGGCAGCCATCTTTGTAAAGGAGGGAGGAAAGCTTCAGTGCGACGTCACCATATGCCTGAGACAAAGAGCCTTGTGTCCAATGCGGGGAATAAAGGCCCACAGCCTCCCCGGGCCCTGAACACGGGACTGGAGAAACTCGCTGCCCTGCGGATCAGACAATCAGCCGGCGCTAGTCCCGCCCCTCGGGCTCCCCGATTGGTTGGAGGATCCGCCGCCGGTTCGCTCCTCCAGCCCCGCCCACTGGGTGCCGCTAGTCCCGCCCCTCGGGCTCCCCGATTGGTTGGAGGACCCGCCGCCGGCTCGCCCCTCCAGCCCCGCCCACTGGGTGCCGCTAGCCCCGCCCACTGGGTGCCGCTAGCCCCGCCCTTCGGGCTCCCCGATTGGTTGGAGGACCCGCCGCCGGCTCGCTCTCTATTGGTCGGAAGCACCCGTCAATCAGGCCGAGGACCCGCGTCGCATGTTTATGAGACGATGACGTCAGTGGGGCCGCCGGCCCCGGTCCCGTGTCTGAGGCTCCGCGAGGCTGAATCCGCTCCGTTCGCTTTCCGGGAACCTAAAACTACCAGGTTTGTGTTTACCGTCATTTATTTCCCCGTCCCTCTCCACTCGTCCGTCTAACTGAGAAAACTCGCTTTCGGCCCGTCATTCCGACTCTTCAACCGTTAACGACCGTCACCCAGAGTTTCGTCCCCGAGCATGCGCACTAGCAGCTGGTCCTGGGACTCTGCCCCTGAGCATGCGCACTAGCAGCTGGTCCTGTGACTCTGCCCCTGAGCATGCGCACTAGCAGCTGGTCCTGTGACTCTGCCCCTGAGCATGCGCACTAGCAGCTAGTCCTGGGACTCTGCCCCCTGAGCATGCGCACTAGCAGCTGGTCCTGGGACTCTGCCCCTGAGCATGCGCACTAGCAGCTGGTCCTGTGACTCTGCCCCTGAGCATGCGCACTAGCAGCTGGTCCTGTGACTCTGCCCCTGAGCATGCGCACTAGCAGCTAGTCCTGGGACTCTGCCCCTGAGCATGCGCACTAGCAGCTGGTCCTGGGACTCTGCCCCTGAGCATGCGCACTAGCAGCTGGTCCTGGGACTCTGACCCTGAGCATGCGCACTAGCAGCTGGTCCTGGGACTCTGCCCCTGAGCATGCCCACTAGCAGCTGGTCCTGGGACTCTGCCCCTGAGCATGCGCACTAGCAGCTGGTCCTGGGACTCTGGCCCCTGAGCATGCCCACTAGCAGCTGGTCCTGGGACTCTGCCCCTGAGCATGCGCACTAGCAGCTGGTCCTGGGACTCTGCCCCTGAGCATGCCCACTAGCAGCTGGTCCTGGGACTCTGGGCCCCTGAGCATGCCCACTAGCAGCTGGTCCTGGGACTCTGGGCCCCTGAGCATGCCCACTAGCAGCTGGTCCTGGGACTCTGCCCCCTGAGCATGCGCACTAGCAGCTGGTCCTGGGACTCTGCCCCTGAGCATGCCCACTAGCAGCTGGTCCTGGGACTCTGCCCCTGAGCATGCCCACTAGCAGCTGGTCCTGGGACTCTGCCCCCTGAGCATGCCCACTAGCAGCTGGTCCTGGGACTCTGCCCCCTGAGCATGCCCACTAGCAGCTGGTCCTGGGACTCTGCCCCCTGAGCATGCGCACTAGCAGCTGGTCCTGGGACTCTGCTGCCCCTGAGTATGCCCACTAGCAGCTGGTCCTGGGACTCTGCCCCTGAGCATGCCCACTAGCAGCTGGTCCTGTGACTCTGCCCCTGAGCATGCCCACTAGCAGCTGGTCCTGGGACTCTGCCCCTGAGCATGCGCACTAGCAGCTGGTCCTGGGACTCTGCCCCTGAGCATGCCCACTAGCAGCTGGTCCTGGGACTCTGCTGCCCCTGAGCATGCCCACTAGCAGCTGGTCCTGGGACTCTGCCCCTGAGCATGCCCACTAGCAGCTGGTCCTGGGACTCTGCCCCTGAGCATGCGCACTAGCAGCTGGTCCTGGGACTCTGCCCCTGAGCATGCCCACTAGCAGCTGGTCCTGGGACTCTGCCCCTGAGCATGCGCACTAGCAGCTGGTCCTGGGACTCTGCCCCTGAGCATGCCCACTAGCAGCTGGTCCTGGGACTCCGCCCCTGAGCATGCCCACTAGCAGCTGGTCCTGGGACTCTGCCCCTGAGCATGCCCACTAGCAGCTGGTCCTGGGACTCTGGGCCCCTGAGCATGCGCACTAGCAGCTGGTCCTGGGACTCTGACCCTGAGCATGCGCACTAGCAGCTGGTCCTGGGACTCTGCCCCCTGAGCATGCGCACTAGCAGCTGGTCCTGGGACTCTGCCCCTGAGCATGCGCACTAGCAGCTGGTCCTGGGACTCTGACCCTGAGCATGCGCACTAGCAGCTGGTCCTGGGACTCTGCCCCTGAGCATGCGCACTAGCAGCTGGTCCTGGGACTCTGACCCTGAGCATGCGCACTAGCAGCTGGTCCTGGGACTCTGCCCCCTGAGCATGCGCACTAGCAGCTGGTCCTGGGACTCTGCCCCTGAGCATGCCCACTAGCAGCTGGTCCTGTGACTCTGCCCCTGAGCATGCCCACTAGCAGCTGGTCCTGGGACTCTGCCCCTGAGCATGCGCGCTAGCAGCTGGTCCTGGGACTCTGCCCCTGAGCATGCCCACTAGCAGCTGGTCCTGGGACTCTGCCCCTGAGCATGCGCACTAGCAGCTGGTCCTGGGACTCTGGGCCCCTGAGCATGCCCACTAGCAGCTGGTCCTGGGACTAGGCCCCTGAGCATGCACACCAGCAGCTGGTCCTGGGACTCTGCCCCTGAGCATGCGCACTCGCAGCTGGTCCTGGGACTCTGCCCCCTGAGCATGCCCACTAGCAGCTGGTCCTGGGACTCCGCCCCTGAGCATGCGCACTAGCAGCTGGTCCTGGGACTCTGGGCCCCTGAGCATGCCCACTAGCAGCTGGTCCTGGGACTCTGCCCCTGAGCATGCGCACTCGCAGCTGGTCCTGGGACTCTGCCCCCTGAGCATGCCCACTAGCAGCTGGTCCTGGGACTAGGCCCCTGAGCATGCCCACTAGCAGCTGGTCCTGGGACTAGGCCCCTGAGCATGCGCAGTAGCAGCTGGTCCTGGGACTCTGCCCCTGAGCATGCCCACTAGCAGCTGGTCCTGGGACTCTGCCCCTGAGCATGCCCACTAGCAGCTGGTTCTGGGACTCTGCCCCTGAGCATGCCCACTAGCAGCTGGTCCTGGGACTCTGCCCCTGAGCATGCCCACTAGCAGCTGGTCCTGGGACTCTGACCCTGAGCATGCCCACTAGCAGCTGGTCCTGGGACTCTGCCCCTGAGCATGCCCACTAGCAGCTGGTCCTGGGACTCTGCCCCTGAGCATGCCCACTAGCAGCTGGTCCTGGGACTAGGCCCCTGAGCATGCGCACTAGCAGCTGGTCCTGGGACTCTGCCCCTGAGCATGCGCACTAGCAGCTGGTCCTGGGACTCTGCCCCTGAGCATGCGCACTCGCAGCTGGTCCTGGGACTCTGCCCCTGAGCATGCGCACTCGCAGCTGGTCCTGGGACTCCGCTGCCCCTGAGCTTGCCCACTAGCAGCTGGTCCTGGGACACTGCCCCTGAGCATGCGCACTAGCAGCTGGTCCTGGGACTCTGCCCCCTGAGCATGCCCACTAGCAGCTGGTCCTGGGACTCTGCCCCTGAGCATGCCCACTAGCAGCTGGTCCTGGGACTCTGCCCCTGAGCATGCGCACTCGCAGCTGGTCCTGGGACTCTGACCCTGAGCATGCGCACTAGCAGCTGGTCCTGGGACTCTGCCCCTGAGCATGCGCACTAGCAGCTGGTCCTGGGACTCTGACCCTGAGCATGCGCACTAGCAGCTGGTCCTGGGACTCTGCCCCCTGAGCATGCGCACTAGCAGCTGGTCCTGGGACTCTGCCCCTGAGCATGCCCACTCGCAGCTGGTCCTGGGACTCTGACCCTGAGCATGCGCACTAGCAGCTGGTCCTGGGACTCTGCCCCCTGAGCATGCCCACTAGCAGCTGGTCCTGGGACTCTGACCCTGAGCATGCGCACTAGCAGCTGGTCCTGGGACTCTGCCCCCTGAGCATGCGCACTAGCAGCTGGTCCTGGGACTCTGCCCCTGAGCATGCCCACTAGCAGCTGGTCCTGGGACTCTGCCCCTGAGCATGCCCACTAGCAGCTGGTCCTGGGACTCTGCCCCTGAGCATGCGCACTAGCAGCTGGTCCTGGGACTCTGCCCCTGAGCATGCCCACTAGCAGCTGGTCCTGGGACTCTGCCCCTGAGCATGCGCACTAGCAGCTGGTCCTGGGACTCTGGGCCCCTGAGCATGCCCACTAGCAGCTGGTCCTGGGACTAGGCCCCTGAGCATGCACACCAGCAGCTGGTCCTGGGACTCTGCCCCTGAGCATGCGCACTCGCAGCTGGTCCTGGGACTCTGCCCCCTGAGCATGCCCACTAGCAGCTGGTCCTGGGACTCCGCCCCTGAGCATGCGCACTAGCAGCTGGTCCTGGGACTCTGGGCCCCTGAGCATGCGCACTAGCAGCTGGTCCTGGGACTCTGCCCCTGAGCATGCGCACTCGCAGCTGGTCCTGGGACTCTGCCCCCTGAGCATGCCCACTAGCAGCTGGTCCTGGGACTAGGCCCCTGAGCATGCCCACTAGCAGCTGGTCCTGGGACTAGGCCCCTGAGCATGCGCAGTAGCAGCTGGTCCTGGGACTCTGCCCCTGAGCATGCCCACTAGCAGCTGGTCCTGGGACTCTGCCCCTGAGCATGCCCACTAGCAGCTGGTTCTGGGACTCTGCCCCTGAGCATGCCCACTAGCAGCTGGTCCTGGGACTCTGCCCCTGAGCATGCCCACTAGCAGCTGGTCCTGGGACTCTGACCCTGAGCATGCCCACTAGCAGCTGGTCCTGGGACTCTGCCCCTGAGCATGCCCACTAGCAGCTGGTCCTGGGACTCTGCCCCTGAGCATGCCCACTAGCAGCTGGTCCTGGGACTAGGCCCCTGAGCATGCGCACTAGCAGCTGGTCCTGGGACTCTGCCCCTGAGCATGCGCACTAGCAGCTGGTCCTGGGACTCTGCCCCTGAGCATGCGCACTCGCAGCTGGTCCTGGGACTCTGCCCCTGAGCATGCGCACTCGCAGCTGGTCCTGGGACTCCGCTGCCCCTGAGCTTGCCCACTAGCAGCTGGTCCTGGGACTCTGCCCCCTGAGCATGCCCACTAGCAGCTGGTCCTGGGACTCTGCCCCTGAGCATGCCCACTAGCAGCTGGTCCTGGGACACTGCCCCTGAGCATGCGCACTAGCAGCTGGTCCTGGGACTCTGCCCCCTGAGCATGCCCACTAGCAGCTGGTCCTGGGACTCTGCCCCTGAGCATGCCCACTAGCAGCTGGTCCTGGGACTCTGCCCCTGAGCATGCGCACTCGCAGCTGGTCCTGGGACTCTGCCCCTGAGCATGCCCACTAGCAGCTGGTCCTGGGACTCCGCCCCTGAGCATGCGCACTAGCAGCTGGTCCTGGGACTCTGGGCCCCTGAGCATGCCCACTAGCAGCTGGTCCTGGGACTCTGCCCCTGAGCATGTGCACTAGCAGCTGGTCCTGGGACTCTGGGCCCCTGAGCATGCCCACTAGCAGCTGGTCCTGGGACTCTGCCCCTGAGCATGCGCACTAGCAGCTGGTCCTGGGACTCCGCTGCCCCTGAGCATGCGCACTAGCAGCTGGTCCTGGGACTCTGCCCCTGAGCATGCCCACTAGCAGCTGGTCCTGGGACTCTGCCCCTGAGCATGCGCACTCGCAGCTGGTCCTGGGACTCTGCCCCCTGAGCATGCCCACTAGCAGCTGGTCCTGGGACTCTGCCCCTGAGCATGCCCACTAGCAGCTGGTCCTGGGACTAGGCCCCTGAGCATGCGCACTAGCAGCTGGTCCTGGGACTCTGCCCCTGAGCTTGCCCACTAGCAGCTGGTTCTGGGACTCTGCCCCTGAGCACGCCCACTAGCAGCTGGTCCTGGGACTCTGCCCCTGAGCATGCCCACTAGCAGCTGGTCCTGGGACTCTGCCCCTAAGCATGCGCACTAGCAGCTGGTCCTGTGACTCTGCCCCTGAGCATGCGCACTAGCAGCTGGTCCTGGGACTCTGCCCCTGAGCATGCGCACTCGCAGCTGGTCCTGGGACTCTGCCCCTGAGCATGCGCACTCGCAGCTGGTCCTGGGACTCCGCTGCCCCTGAGCTTGCCCACTAGCAGCTGGTCCTGGGACTCTGCTCCCCTGAGCATGCCCACTTGCAGCTGGTCCTGGGACTCTGCCCCTGAGCATGCCCACTAGCAGCTGGTCCTGGGACTCTGCCCCCTGAGCATGCCCACTAGCAGCTGGTCCTGGGACTCTGCCCCTGAGCATGCCCACTAGCAGCTGGTCCTGGGACTCTGCCCCTGAGCATGCCCACTAGCAGCTGGTCCTGGGACTCTGACCCTGAGCATGCGCACTAGCAGCTGGTCCTGGGACTCTGCCCCTGAGCATGCGCACTAGCAGCTGGTCCTGGGACTCTGCCCCTGAGCATGCCCACTAGCAGCTGGTCCTGGGACTCTGCCCCTGAGCATGCCCACTAGCAGCTGGTCCTGGGACTCTGCCCCTGAGCATGCCCACTAGCAGCTGGTCCTGGGACTAGGCCCCTGAGCATGCGCACTAGCAGCTGGTCCTGGGACTCTGGGCCCCTGAGCATGCCCACTAGCAGCTGGTCCTGGGACTCTGCCCCTGAGCATGCCCACTAGCAGCTGGTCTTGGGACTCTGCCCCTGAGCATGCCCACTAGCAGCTGGTCCTGGGACTCTGCCCCTGAGCATGCGTACTAGCAGCTGGTCCTGGGACTCTGCCCCTGAGCATGCGCACTAGCAGCTGGTCCTTGGATTCTGCCCCTGAGCATGCCCACTAGCAGCTGGTCCTGGGACTCTGCCCCTGAGCATGCCCACTAGCAGCTGGCTCTGGGACTCTGCTGTCCCTGTGCATGCCCACTAGCAGCTGGTTCTGGGACTCTGCCCCTGAGCATGCCCACTAGCAGCTGGTCCTGGGACTAGGCCCCTGAGCATGCCCATTCGCAGCTGGTCCTGGGACTCTGCCCCTGAGCATGCCCACTAGCAGCTGGTTCTGGGACTCTGGGCCCCTGAGCATGCGCACTAGCAGCTGGTCCTGGGACTCTGCCCCTGAGCATGCCCACTAGCAGCTGGTCCTGGGACTAGGCCCCTGAGCATGCGCACTAGCAGCTGGTCCTGGGACTCCGCTGCCCCTGAGCATGCGCACTAGCAGCTGGTCCTGGGACACTGCTCCTGAGCATGCCCACTAGCAGCTGGTCCTGGGACTCTGCCCCTGAGCATGCCCACTAGCAGCTGGTCCTGGGACTCTGCCCCTGAGCATGCCCACTCGCAGCTGGTTCTGGGACTCTGGGCCCCTGAGCATGCCCACTAGCAGCTGGTCCTGTGACTCTGACCCTGAGCATGCGCACTGGCAGCTGGTCCTGGGACTCTGCCCCTGAGCATGCCCACTAGCAGCTGGTCCTGGGACTCTGGGCCCCTGAGCATGCCCACTAGCAGCTGGTCCTGGGACTCTGCCCCTGAGCATGCGCACTAGCAGCTGGTCCTGGGACTCCGCTGCCCCTGAGCATGCGCACTAGCAGCTGGTCCTGGGACTCTGCCCCTGAGCATGCCCACTAGCAGCTGGTCCTGGGACTCTGCCCCTGAGCATGCCCACTAGCAGCTGGTCCTGGGACTCCGCTGCCCCTGAGCATGCGCACTAGCAGCTGGTCCTGGGACTCTGCCCCTGAGCATGCCCACTAGCAGCTGGTCCTGGGACTCTGCCCCTGAGCATGCCCACTAGCAGCTGGTACTGGGACTCTGGGCCCCTGAGCATGTGCACTAGCAGCTGGTCCTGGGACTCCGCTGCCCCTGAGCATGTGCGTTCTAAACCCCAACAAGCATGCTGACATTGAGGTGCCCAGAGAGGAACCTGTCATTTGCCTTTGATCAATAACCCTCATGTTCTTGAGGACCTCCATCAGGCTGGCCCTCATCCTTCGCTGCTTCAGTGCAAAGAAAAGCCGCAAACTTCTCCAATCTCTGTTACTAACTGCTCTTTGGAACAGAGGAGACTGAGGGAGACTTGATTGAGGTGTATAAAATTATGAGGGGCCTGGATAGAGTGGGTAGGAAGGACCTATTTTCCTTTCCAGCGAGGTCAATAACCACTGGCCATAGATTTAAAGTAATTGGTAGAAGGATTACAGGGGAGTTGAGGAGAACTTTTTTCACTCAGTGCGTGGTCGGGGTCTGGACCTTTCTGCCTGAAAGGGTGGTAGAGGCAGAAACCCTCATCTCAGTTAAAAAGTACTTGGAGATGCACATGAAGTGCTGTCACCTGCAGGGCTACGGACCAAGAGCTGGAAAGTGAGATTAGGCTGGAGAGCTGTTTTTTGGCCGGCTCAGGCACGATGGGCCGAATGGCCTCCTTCTGTGCCCTAAATTTCTGTGATTCTATGATAACCCCTCCATTGCTCGACAGTCTGGGTCAAAATGGAGTGAAAAAGAAAAACAAAGAACTTAAAGAAAAGAAAGACTTGCATTTATATAGCACCTTTCACGTCCATCGCACGTCCCAAAGCGCTTTACAGCCAATGAAGTGGAGTCACTGTTGTAATGTAGCAAAAGTGGCAGCCAATTAGCGCACAGCAAGCTCCCACAAACAGCAATTCCAAAATTCTATAGATTATGGAACAGTTCCTGCAGATTGGAGGGTGGCAAATGTAACCCCACTATTAGCCTAACATCAGTAGTAGGGAAAATGTTAGACTCGATTATAAAGGATGTGATAACACGACACTTAGAAAATATTAACGGGATTAGACCGAGTCAACATGGATTGATGAAAGGGAAATCGAGTTTGACAAACCTACTGGAGTTTTTTGAGGATGTAACTGGTAGAATAGATAAGGGAGAACCAGTGGATGTGGTGTATTTGGATTTTCAGAAGGCCTTTGATTAAAGTCCCACATCAGAGGTTAGTGTGCAAAATTAAAGCTCATGGGATTGGGGGTAATATACTGGCATGGATTAAAAATTGGTTAACAGACAGGAAACAGAGAATAGGAATAAATGGGTCTTTTTCTGGGTGGCAGGTGGTGACTAGTGGGGTACCGCAGGGATCAGTGCTTGGGCCCCAGCTATTCACAATGATTTGGATGAGAGAACCAAATGTAATATTTCCAAGTTTGCTGACGACACGAAACTAGGTGGGATTGTGAGTTGTGAGGAGGATGCAAAGAGGCTTCAAGGCGATTTAGACAAGTTGAGTGAGCGGGCAAATACATGGCAGATGCAGTATAACGTGGATAAATGTGAAGTTATCCACTTCGGTAGAAAAAACAGAAAGGCAGAGTATTATTTAAATGGTGATAGATTGGGAAATGTTGATGTACAAAGGGACCTAGGTGTCCTTGTGCACCAGTCACTGAAAGCACACATGCAGGTGCAGCAAGCAGTTAGGAAGGCAAATGGTATGCTGGCCTTCATTGCAAGAGGATTTGAGTACAGGAGCAAGGATGTCTTACTGCAGTTATACAGGGCCTTGGTGAGACCACACCTGGAGTACTGGGTGCAGTTTTGGTCTCCTTACCTAAGAAAGGATATGCTTGCCATAGAGGGAGTGCAGCGAAGGTTCACCAGACTGATTCCTGGAATGGCAGGGCTGTCGTATGAGGAGAGATTGGGTCGACTAGGCCTGTATTCACTGAAGTTTAGAAGAATGAGAGGGGATCTCATTGAAACATATAAAATTCTGACAGGGCTAGTCTGGGTGCAGGGAGGATGTTTTCCCTGGCAGGGGGTTTAGAACAAGGGGTCACAGTCTCAGGATATGGGCTCGGCTATTTAGGACTGAGATGAGAAATTTCTTCACTCAGAGGGTGGTGAACCTGTGGAATTCTCTACCACAGCAGGCTGTGGAGGCCAAGTCACTGAATATATTTAAGAAGGTAGATAGATAGATTTCTAGACACAAAAGGCATCAAGGGGTATGGGGAGAGAGCGGGAATATGGTATTGAGATAGAGGATCAGCCATGATCATATTGAATGGTGGAGCAGGCTCGAAGGGCCGAATGGCCTACTCCTGCTCCTATTTTTCTATGTTTCTATGCAACGTAATAATGACTAGATAATCTGTTTTTTTAGTGATGTTGATATTGGCCAGGACACCGGGGATAATTCCCCTAATCTTCTTCGAAATAGTGCCCTGGGATCATTTACGTCCACCCGCGAGAGCAGCCGAGGCCTCGGTTTAACGTCTGATCTGAAAGACGGCAGCACCTCCGACAGTGCCGCACTCCCTCAGCACTGCACTGGAGTATCAGCCTGGATTTTTGGGCTCAAGTCTCTGGAGTGGGACTTGAACCCACAACCTCTGACTCAGAGGCGAGGGTGCATTTACTTGCCGCCCTTCACGACCCCAGGATGCCCATAACACTTCAGGGCCAGTTCATTGATTTTGAATTGCTGTCGCTGTTGTAATGTAGGGAAAGGTGCCAGCCAATTTATACTCGGGGACCCTCCGTTATTCCTTCCCCTGGCTTCCCTCAGAATCCTCGGATGGAAACCATCATGTCCCTGGGATTTGTCCCCCCTCCGTTTGAGGAACGTCTTCAGTCCCGTATCTTGTAGCTTTTAAAAGCTCTTTAGAATAATTTGTCCGTGACTACACTGTTGTGGAGTATTTTAAACCAACACTCGACACGAGGTTTTAGATCGATAGTCAAGTTGTCTTTATTGCCCCGGTGGGGAGACAGTCTGCTTTGTCTTAGCCAGACCTTTCCAAATTGGTACAGCAAACACTACATTTTTATACATTACAATACACATGTCAAAATTCATTCCTGCCACCCGATTGGACCTTGGCCCGCATGCACCTTCACTGATTGGTTGCCTATGCTGCGTTACATTAAAGCACCACCTTTATTATCGGCCGTTATCCCACAAGCTGTTGTTGCACCCATGACCTTTGTTTATGCCAGATGGGTCTCATCAACATTGTACTTCTGACTCATTGTCCTCCTTTCCTGCCTCTCTCGGCCTCTTTCATTGGTTTACTTCCCTGCCAGAACAGAACTTACATCCTCTTAGGTCTCTTATGGTTTCCACATCCGACTATGTTATCAACTTAGAAAAAGCTTACTACTGCAAAAGGCCCATTAGATTATTGTCTTTATTACACCATTCAGTGAAACTGCCAGCGATGTCAGTTTAACTCTTTCCCCACTGCAATCCCCCCTTTTGGTACTTGGCCCTTGCCCAAGTTAAGCCACATGTATAAGCATCGCTGTGCCTCCTGCCCCATGCGGTGATCAGGCGCTGGTTCGGGAGGCCCTGCATACCCATCATGTTTAGAGCAATCTTGTGTTTTCTGACTCGCTTTAGCTCTTTGTTTGGTCCGTTTCTTTTTACAAGTGGTGCATGCTGCTATTTCCCATCCTATAGCCATGACTAACTGTACTATCACTAATATATGAGAAATGATGCGGATCCATGGGTGTATGTTGACATTCACTCCCCAATCCCACAGCTTCTCATACCACGGGACGTCCTGTAGCTCTACCTCAATGTCCCTTTTGTCGAAATCTCGACTCTCAGTGGGACTCTGAAACGATCAGCTCCGGTAGATGTTCTTTTTTAATAAATTTTTACTTGTCGCAAGGAGAGCGTCCTGCTCAGTCAAAGGCTAGCAGAGACTCTCCAGAATTACAGATTAACAACACATTTATACAGTAAAGTAAACAGGTTATGGTTTCTTCATGTGCCTTTCAAGTCAGACAAAGGGACAAAGAGTTCTTCAATCCTTAACTAAGTTTCTACATATTTCTACAGTCTGGCATAGCGAAAGACTATTGATAATACAATGGGTAGTTATTTATTCTAGACTATTTAATTAAGATGATCAGTATTGAATGGAATGTAGATACTTCATACAGTATGTTTCTTCTGTTATCTGGTGGTCAAGCCTCTGGCCAGGTGGCTTGCGTAAGGTTCCCTTTACTCATGTAAATGGTCTTTGTTTGCAACGCAGATAAGCAACAGTTTACAGTGTTTAGTCACGGTTAATATGTTTAAGGAAGGAATAGAGGACATTTCTGCAGAGGCTTCTGGGAGGACCGGGACTCCATTTTGTTTGTCAAAAAGGGGCACATGTAACTATATTCAGCTTTAAAAGGTACATTTCCACCCTTTCTAACTCCCCAAGATCCCTTTGCAGCACTATGTACTGTTTCACCATCTTACTTAAATCCTCTTTCATTTCTTGCAGATCCTCTTGCAGGCGGGGTATTGGGTCCCTGACTGGATCTTCATAATTAACCAACTCGTCCTTTAGACTATCTGGCACATTTAGTTTTATCTCCTCCCTTGAATGTACATACACCAATCTGGTGTGTCCAATTGTCACAGGGACCTTTGGCGTAAAGCAAAAGTTAGGCATTGTGATTGCACATACAAGGTTACTATATTGGTACTCGGTCTCTGTGGTGGCTATACAATACTCCCCTTCGCCTCTATATCTCGAGCGGGTGTGATGGTGATCAACATGTGATAATTCCAACACACATCCCTCTGTCTTATTATAGCCGCACTCATCCTTACGGCCTTCTCCTACCGGATGTGGGCATATCGTAAGCGTGCCTTTCCCGTGGCATCCGTTTAGGGAGACTCCTCTCATAGTACCATTCTTCCTGATGGCATAGGTATCAATTGGATAGTATTGGAGACATGTCTCACCCCTCACTATGCCTATGTTTGTTACCTGGTACTGTGGGTATGGAGTCGTGTCTAGTCCCACCACTGGTATCAGGAGTACCATGCCTATCATTGCTGTCACTTCTGCTTTACATTTTTGCATCACTGGATATACTCTGGTCATCCCTTTGAGGGTGCAAGCACTCCGGGGGCCTGGATTATGGCTCAGGCCATAGAGCTGTGTGCTGTTAATCCAGTCTGGTACCTCGCCTCGCTGTATCTGTGCCAGATTATGTTTTAACTGTCCGGTGATCCATTGGCCATAGGCATGACACAAGCCTCTCCCTACCCCATCTTTTGCCTGTTCCTCATCTCTATGGTTTAGTTTGTTGATAATGCTAGCATGGTCCTCTATAACCTTGATTCCCTCGAGTAATTTCCTTATCGTATGTCCTCCCAACTCTCATCCTTGTCGAACCAAACCAGTTTCCTTCTCTAAAATCTGTTGTATTACCCTTTGTAGTCGTTCCACATGGCTCTGGACTCCTTGTATATCTAGGGCATTAATGAATGATGTCCCCGTGTTTATTCCCGTGAGTATATCGGTTCCTAAGCTCCTCTTAATCCTTTGGTGGAATGCAGCATGTCCCCCGAGACTAGTGGCCCCTGTCGGATCATCAGCTTGGTTAATTACATTCTTCATCATATATGCTTACAATTCTCTAGTTTTAGTAAACCTTTCACAATATCCTGGCCATTGTAACATGGTTAAGTTCATTAGTACCGGTACAATTTTGTGTCTCCCGTTACCACACAATTGTTCTCCCTCGGTAAATAATACTAGTCCATTCATGGGTCCAGGTTTCATATCTGGACATTGTAGCATCCTCGGTTCGCTTGTCTCTTCTTTCTGTGTATTGGGAGCCGTGGATGAGACTCCGAATGTGATTGTTCCATTAAAACATGGTGCTTCTTCATCATGTACTTGTCGTGTAATGTGGGATGTCCCTTTGCTTATTTCGTGTCCCAGCAGTAATCCCACCCTCATGGTGAAGTTTCCCTGTAAATTAAGCAGAAGCCTGGTCGTCACCAGAGGTTAGTTTATCACCGGTGTTTATTCCATTGTTCCTGTGGGATTTAAGATCAGATGGGTTATTGCTTTATCGTTTTAATTGGGTCCAATGTTTCCATCTACCCTTTCCCCTCATATCTATACATGCGCACGTATCGCTGGTCATGATAACCTCAAATGGTCTGGTCCAGCTAGGTGAGAATCCCGATCTCTCTGGCAATATTTTAACAAATACCTGCTCGCCCACCTTGGGTAGGGACTCCGAGGCCCCCTGCTTTTGTATATTTTTATCTCTGATGTCTTGTTGTTCTTGAACTTCTTGTTTGAGCTCCTTCAATTGATTATCCAATGTTTGTACGTATTTCCTAATTTTATCTTTTAAGGGTCCTAGTCCCTCGCTACCAGATGCTACTCCTTCCGGCAGACACATTGCTCGTCCAGTCCTGAGTTCAGATGGTGTCAGTCCGGTCACCCTGTGATCCTTTTTCCATATTCCATCTCTACCTCTGGCTGCGCCTCTCTTTGTCCACTGCTCCTGCTCCTCCATTTCAGTCTCCTCTTGGATTCTTTTAATGTTCACTTCCTCTGCTGTTATTCTACCTGCTGCTCTTGCTGCCTGATCAGCTAGCATATTTCCTGTTTGTTGCTCGCTCACTATCTTGCGGTGTGCCTTTATTTTAATCACTGCTACCTCTTCTCCTTTTACCACTTCTACTAGGTCTCTCACTACCTCCTCATGCTGTATTGGTCCTCCTCCGGAGGTTACATATCCTCTCCTATTCCACGCTATCATATAAACATGCACTACCCCAAACGCATACCCACTATCGGTGTATATATTTACTCGTTTTCCTTTTGCCAATGTCAATGTTTCTGTGAGAGCCACTGGTTCTGCTACTTGAGCTGAGGTTCCCCCTTCAAGCCCTCCCTTAGCGACTGTTTCTCCGTTCTTGGATACTACTGCCCAACCGTGTGTGGCTCCCCATTTATATCTCGGTGCGATCCGTCTACATAAAAGGTGTTTTGGGGATTTTCAAGGGGCGATTCTGATACGGTTCCTCTGACCTCTTCTTCGAGTACTAACTGACACTCGTGTGCCTCACCCTCTGTTAGCATTCCCTCTGCGGGGTTGACTCTGTGTTCCCTTATGATCTGGACTAATCTGTCCTTGGGTATCAATACTGCTTCCCAAGCTGCCCTCCTTCTGTCTGATACAGCCTTCATTTTGCCTGTGTTTAGCAGGTCCACACTGTGTTGTGTGTGTAATATCAGCTGTCCTGACATAGTGACAGACTCGCATATCTGCACCGCCCATGCGGCGCAGTCGAGGGCCGCCACACATCGCGCCATTCCTTTAGCCACGGGGGTTTGTTGGGTGGAGTAATAGGCAATTGGCCTCATATCTCCCCCGTACTCTTGGGTGACTACAGCATTATAGAAGTTCCCGTCTATACTATAATATATATGGAATGGTTTGACTATATTTGGCAATCCTAGTGCGGGTGCGGATGTCAGGGCTGCTTTTAATTTTACATAAGCCTTGTCATGCTCCGATTCCCATCCTATCTTATCAGTGGCGGGTCTCCCCCTTTAACTAACCGTTAAATCGGCTCTGCTTTCCCTGCAAAGTCTGATATAAAATTCCTGCAGTAGTTAAACAGTCCCAACACTTTCCTCACTCCCCGGACGGTCACTGGCCTTGGCATGTCTTTTATGGCTGCCTTTTGTTCCTGCGGGAGTGCCTTATACTCCTGGCTAATCTCGTGCCCTAGATACTTTACTTTGGACAGTCCAACCTTTGCCTTTTTTTGGGGGGTTCAGTTTAAAGCCAGCTTTCTTAAGTGTCTGGAGGGTGGCTAGTAATGCCCACACAGGTTCGAATCCTGTTTGTGATGCCAATTGTTGTGGAGTATTTTAAACCAACACTCGACACACGGTTTTAGATCGATAGTCAAGTTGTCTTTATTGCCCCGGTGGGGAGACGGTCTGCTCTGTCTTAGCCAGACCTTTCCAAATTGCCACAGCAAACACTACATTTTTATACATTACAATACACATGGCCATCTCATGCACAATTCATTCCTGCCACCCGATTGGACCGTGGCCCGCATGCATCTTCACTGATTGGTTGCCTATGCCGCGTTACATTAAAGTACCGCCTTATTATCGGAAAAGTATATGTCAAGCTGTTGTTGCACCTCTGACCTCTGTTGGTTCCATGTCTGGCTATGTTATCTCCACTGCCAATTCAGCAACTTAGAAAAAGCTTATTACTGCAAAGTATGGTCTTTATTACACCATTCAGTGAAACTGCCAGCGATGTCCGTTTAACTCTTTCCCCACTGCAACACTCCTCCTCCTTGATTGCAATGTCTACATCGTCCCTCTCTTTTGTGAAAACAGACGCAAAGTCTTCATTAAGAACCATATTCATGTCTTCCGCTTCCACACACAGGTTACCTTTATAGTCCCTAATAGGCTCCACTTGTTTTCCTTGCCAATATTTTTTCATGCCCTCTCTTTGCTTTTCCTCTTTCAAATAGTGCCATAGGATCTTTGATGTCCACCTGAGAGAGCAGACGGGGCCTCGGTTTAACGTCTACTCCAAAAATCGGCACCTCCAACAGTGCAGCACTCCCTCAGCACTGCACTGGAGTGTCAGCCTAGATTTTTGTGCTCAAGTCTCTGGAGTGGGACTTGAACCCACAACTTTCTGACTCCGAGGCAAGAGTGCTACCAACTGAGCCACTGGCTGACACTAAAGAACAAGCAGTTCTGACGGGTCAGAGCGATCATAATATGATCGAATTCTTCATTAAGATGGAGAATGAAGTAGTTGACTCAGAGACTAGGGTCCTGAATTTAAATAAAGGAAACTACGATGGTATGAGGCGTGAGTTGGGTAGGATTGATTGGGGAATGTCACTCAAAGGGTTGATGGTGGATAGGCAATGGCAAACATTCAAAGATTGCATGGATGAACTATCGAATTTGTTCATCCCTGTTTGGCATAAAAATAAAACAAAGAAGGTGACTCAACTGTGGCTAACAAGGGAAATTAGGGATAGCCCTGACAACATTCCGGCAATAGTACTGAAGACTTGTGCTCCAGAACTAGCTGCGCCCCGAGCCAAGCTGTTCCAGTACAGCTACAACACTGGCATCTACCTGGCAATGTGGAAAATTGCCCAAGTATGTCCTGTCTACAAAAAGCAGGACAAATCCGACCCGGCCAATTACTGTCCCATCAGTCTACTCTCAAACATCAGCAAAGTGATGGAAGGTGTCGTCGACAGTGCTATCAAGCAGCACTTACTCAGCAATAACCTGCTAACTGATGCCCAGTTTGGGTTCCGCCAGGGCCACTCAGCTCCTGACCTCATTACAGCCTTGGTCCAAACATGGACAAAAGAGCTGAACTCAAGAGGTGAGGTGAGAGTGACTGCCCTTGACATCAAGGCAGCATTTGATCGAGTGTGGCATCAAGGAGCCCTAGCAAAACTGAAGTCAATGGGAATCAAGGGGAAAACCCTCCATTGGTTGGAATCATACCTAGCACAAAGGAAATTGGCTGTGGTTGTTGGAGGTCATTCATCTCAATCACATGACATCACTGCAGGAGTTCCTCAGGGCAGTGTCCTAGGCCCAACCATCTTCAGCTGTTTCATCAATGACCTTCCCTCCATCATAATGTCAGAAGTGGGGATGTTCGCTGATGATTGCACACTGTTCAGCACCATTCGAGACTCGTCAGATACTGACGCAGTCCGTGTCCATATGCAGCAAGACCTGGACAACATTCAGACTTGGGCTGACAAGTGGCAAGTAACATTCGCACCACACAAGTGCCAGGCAATGACCATCTCCAACAAGCGAGACTCTAACCATCTCCCCTTGACATTCAATGGCATTACCATCGCTGAATCCCCCACTATCAACATCCTGGGGGTTACCATTGATCAGAAACTGAACTGGACCAGCCATATAAATACTGTGGCTACAAGAGCAGGCCAGAGGCTGGGAATTCTGCGGCGAGTGTCTCACCTGACTCCCCAAAGCCTTTCCACCATCTACAAGGCACAAGTCAGGAGTGTGATGGAATACTCTCCACTTGCCTGGATGAGTGCAGCGCCAACAACACTCAAGAAGCTCGACACCATTCAGGATAAAGCAGCCCGCTTGATTGGCACTCCATCCACATTCAACATTCACTCCCTCCACCACTGGCGCACTGGCTGCAGTGTGTACCATCTACAAGATGCACTGCAGCAACTCGCCAAAGCTCCTTCAACAGCACCTTCCAAACCCACGACCTCTACCACTTAGAAGGACAAGGGCAGCAGATGCATGGGAACATCACCACCTACAAGTTCCCCTCCAAGCCACACACCATCCTGACTTAGACCTGTATCGCCGTTCCTTCACTGTCGCTGGGCCAAAATCCTGGAACTCCCTTCCTAACAGCATTGTGGGTGTACCTACACCATATGGACTGCAGCGGTTCAAGAAGGCGGCTCACCACCATCTTCTCAAGGGCAATTAGGGATGGGCACTAAATGCAGGCCTAGCCAGTGACACCCAATCCCATCAACGAATTTTTAAAAAGCATAAGATCCAAGTAGAGGACATATAAATTGGCCAGAAAAAGCAGTAAACCTGAGGATTGGGAGCAGTTTAAGATTCAGCAAAGGAGGACAAAGGGATTAATTAAGAGGGGGAAAATAGAGTATGAGAGTAAGCTTTCAGGGAACATAAAAACTGACTGTAAAAGCTTTTATAGATATATGAAGAGAAAAAGATTGGTGAAGTCAAGCGTAGGTCCCTTGCAGTCAGAATCAGGGGAATTTATAATGGGGAACAAAGAAATGGCAGACCAATTAAATACATACTTTGGTTCTGTCTTCACAAAGGAGGACACAAACAACTTCCCAGAGAGGTCGGGGAACATAGGGTCTAATGAGAGGGAGGAACTGAATGAAATCAGTATTTGTAGGGAAATGGTGTTAGGGAAATTGACGGGATTGAAGGCCAATAAATCCCCAGGGCCTGATAATCTACATACAGGGTACTTAAGGAAGTGGCCCTAGAAATAGTAGATGCATTGCTGGTCATCTTCCAAAATTCAATAGACTCTGGAACAGTACCCATGGATTGGAGGGTAGCTAATGTTACCCCACTATTCAAAAAAGGTGATAGATAGGAAACGGGGAATTATAGACTGGTGCACCTGACATCGGTAGTGGGGAAAATGCTAGAGTCCATTATAAAAGATGTAATAGCAAAGCACTTGGAAAACAGTGACAGGATCGGACAAAGTCAACATGGATTTACAAAAGGTAAAACGTGCTTGACTAATCTACTGGAATTTTTTGAGGATGTAACTGGTAAAATAGATAAGGGAAAACCAGTGGATGTGGTGTATTTGGATTTTCAGAAGGCTTTCGATAAGGTCCCGCATAAGAGATTAGCGTGCAAAATTAAGGCACATGGGATTGGGTGCAAGGTATTGTCTTGGATAGAGAACTGGTTGGCAGACAGAAAGCAAAGAGTTGGAATAAACGGGTCTTTTTCCGAGTGGCAGGCAGTGACTCGTGGGGTACCGCAGGGATCGGTCCTAGGACCCCAGCTATTCACAATATATATTAATGATCTAGATGAGGGAACTAAATGTAATATCTGCAGGTTTGCAGACGACACAAAGCTGGGTGGGCGTGTGTGCTGTGAGGAGGATGCCGAGAAACTCCAGTATGATTTGGACAGGTTGGGTGATTGGACAGAAGCATGGCAGATGCAATATAATGTGGATAAATGCGAGGTTATCCACTTTGGTGTCAAAAACAGGAAGGCAGATTATTATCTGAATGGCAATAGATTGGGAGAAGGGGAAGTGCAACGAGACCTGGGTGTCCTTGTGCACCAGTCGCTGAAGGTAAGCATGCAGGTGCAGCAGGTGGTTAAGGCAAATGGTATGTTGGCCTTCGTAGCGCGAGGGTTCGAGGATAGGAACAAGGATATCTTGCTGCAATTGTACAGGGCCTTGGTGAGACCACATCTTGAGCATTGTGTGCAGTTTTGGTCGCCTTATCTGAGGAAGGATGTTCTTGCCATGGAGGGAGTGCAGCGAAGATTCACCAACCTGACACTTGGGATGGCAGGAATGACGTATGAGGAGAGATTGGGTCGATTGGGCTTATACTTGCTGGAGTTTAGAAGAATGAGAGGGGATCTCATTGAAACTTATAAAATTCTAACAGGACTAGACAGACTAGATGCAGGAAGGATGTTCCCGATGGTGGGGGAGTCCAGAGCCAGGGGTCACAGTCTAAGGATAAGGGGTAAGCCATTTAGGACAGAGATGAGGAGGAATTTCTTCACCCAGAGAGTGGTGAACCTGTGGAATTCTCTAGCACAGAAGGCAGTAGAGGCCAATTCATTAAATATATTCAAGAAGAAGTTAGATATATTTCTTAAGGCTAAAGGGATCAAGGGATATGGAGAGAAAGCAGGGACAGGGTACTTAATTTGGATGATCAGCCATGATCACATTGAATGGCGGAGAAGGCTCGAGGGGCCGAATGGCCTACTCCTGCTCCTATCTTCTATGTTTCTATGTTTATGACGAAGGGTGATCGACCTGAAAAATTAACTCTGTTTCTGTCTCCACAGATGCTGCCTGACCTGCTGAGTATTTCCAGCAGTTTCTGTTTTTATTAAAGAAATGAGGGAGTGTTTGCTGACGGGATGAATGTTGGGTCATCCTGTGCATGCGCACCTCCCTGGCGGCTGAGGCGAAACACCAACTCGCCCCCACCTGAGCCGCGCACGCGTACCAGATGTTGTGGCTCCGCATGCGCGCCCGATGTTCCAACCGCGGGGTTTTGTGCGCTGAGCATGCGTGTTGCGGACCGATCGGGACGGGCGATTGTAGAGCAGAGGGGGGAGCGCGGGGGCCATGAGCACATGCGCGGGACTCAGCGTCAGCAGAGCGCTTTCTGGAGCGTCGGGGCTTGTGGGTATTACAGCCGCCATTACTGCTGATCCTTTCAACCAACCTGTGCAGCAGCTGGGGCCTGAAAATCAGCTTCACTGCCCCTAGGTTCGGAAAGGGGAAAATTAAACAACAGTTTGCCTCTGATCCTTTTCTGAACTCAATTTACAGGGTTATAGAAGTGGAGCAGTTATAGGCGGGAAGCTCATAACCAAACATCACGTCAAGCTCTGACAGAGTCACTCGATTCATCAGGACCTGAATATCATCGGCCTTTGCACATGGAAGCAGAGAGCAGCGATGACGAACCGAACATGTGTTCGGTGTGTGGACGCGGATTCAGCCGATCGCCTGACCTGGCGAGACGCGCACCGTCACACCAGGGAGAAACCGGGTAAAGGTGGGGACGGCGGGAAGGGCTACAGTTCCCCGTCTGCATTGGAAGTTCAACGGCGCAGTCGCACCAGGGACAGTCCGTTCACCTGCTCATTGTGTGGAAAGGGATTTGTTTGTTCATCCCACCTGCAAACACACCAGCGAGTTCACACTGATGAGAGACCATTTCAATGTTCTGACTGTGGGAAGAGCTTTAAAAGCTCCAGGAAGCTGAAGGGACACCAGCGAGTTCACACTGATGAGAGACCATTTCAATGTTCTGACTGTGGGAAGAGCTTTAAAAGCTCTTGGGAGCTGAAGAGACACCAAAACTTACACACTGGGGAGAGACCATTCACCTGCTCATTGTGTGGGAAGGGATTCGCTCAGCCCTCCAACCTGCTGGTACATCAGCGAGTTCACACTGGGGAGAGACCGTTCACCTGCTCCGTGTGTGGGAAGGGATTCGCTCAGCCCTCCAACCTGCTGGTACATCAGCGAGTTCACACTGATGAGAGACCATTTCAATGTTCTGAGTGTGGGAAGAGCTTTAAAAGCTCCGAGGATCTGAAGGGACACCAGCGAGTTCACACTGATGAGAGACCATTTCAGTGTCCTAACTGTGAGAAGAGCTTTAAAAGCTCCGAAGAACTGAAGGGACACCAGCGAGTTCACACTGATGAGAGACCATTTCAGTGTCCTAACTGTGGGAAGAGCTTTAAAATCCCCGGGGAACTGAAGCGACACCAGCGAGTTCACACTGATGAGAGACCATTTCAGTGTCCTAACTGTGAGAAGAGCTTTAAAAGCCCCCAGGAACTGAAGGGACACCAGCGAGTTCACACTGATGAGAGACCATTTCAGTGTCCTAACTGTGAGAAGAGCTTTAAAAGCCCCCAGGATCTGAAGGGACACCAGCGAGCTCACACTGATGAGAGACCCTTTGAATGTTCTGACTGTGGGAAGAGCTTTAAAAGCTCGAAGAGCCTTAAGGGACACCAGCGTCTTCACACTGATCATAGAATCTAACAGCACAGAAGGAGGTGATTCGGCCCATCGTGTCTGTGCCGGCTCTTTGAAAGAGCTGTCCAATTTAGTCCCAAACCCCAACTTTATCCCCAGAACTCTGCAAACTAGTCCTCTTCAAGGACTCATCCAATTACCGTTTGAAAGTTCCTGTGGAACCTGATTCCAGCATCCTTTCAGATGGTGCATTCCAGATCTTAACAACCCTCTGTGTGAAAACAATTCTCCTCATTTCCCTTCTAGTTCTTTTAGCCACTATTTTAAATCTGTGACCTTTGGTTACCGACCCACTTGCCAGAGTGAACAGTTTCTCCCTACTTGCTCGATCAAAACCACTCTGTTGTGGCGAAATTAAATAATTAAGTCTGCACACTAGTCTGTAAATGGTAAAGAGCCAAGCAGTTTATTTAAAACACAAAACTATTCAACAGTACAATACAAACAGTCCGCGGAGGTAACTAAAGGCTGATCAGGGAGTACAGCTAGAGCTCCTTTCGCTCATTCCTCGCTGTCTCCTCGAGTGACTTCAATTTCTATTATTTAAGTGTACAAAAGCCGTGGATACCTCGTGCACATTGTTCTAATTGGCTTAAAGCCCACATGCACAATTCGTTAAATTGTTTTAATTGGCTTGAAGCACGCATGCACAATTGTTGATTGTCACATGATCTTTACGATCTTATCTGTTGTTCCCCACATGGTTTTACCTCCCTAGTTCGTGGCTGGTGCTTCTGTCTCCGCTGTCATCCTGTGTGCAAGCTGCAGGGCACCTATGTTACCCTTCACTAAAAATCCACTTCGAACCCCCCCTTTGGTCCTTGGCTACCCCAGCCCATGAGACCACACTAAACTAAGTTATGCCAATTTGTCCCGCCCCCTGTTTGGTGATCAGCCGATGGGTTAGGGAGGAATATGTGCGTGATGTCAGCGGTTAAATTCCACTACTCATCAGATGCTTCCTTTCCTCAAGTACCTTTACTATCTGCTGGGCGTGGCGTCTTCTGCAGGATGAGCAAAACATGAAAGCATAACCAAGAACTAAGACTAATTGTGCTGCCACCAATATGTGTGATATGATACGTATCCACGGGTGGATATTAACATTTAGTCCCCAATTCCACGCCTTCATATACCACGGAATGTAGCGAAGGTCTGTCTCAATGTCCTTGCCCAGCTGGCGCAGCTCCTTCTTGAGAACGTGGTATCTCTTATTCTTGGGCAGCTGGGGTATTGGTGCAGCCAATTCACTCTCATACTGGTACAAATCGTATTTCAAATCATCTGTTACAGTCAGGATAGTGGTTTGCCGTGCATATATGTATGTCATTCGCGCTTGTCCGATCGTGACCGGTAGCCTCGGGGTAAAACAGAAATTAGGATTAGTAATGTTACATTCCAGACCATCATCGCCATATGTTCACTGATTTGTGATTACGCAGTATTCCCCCTTTCCATGGTAGGCTGAGTGTGTGCGTTCGCACTCTGATGGGCTTATTTCAAGTGCACAGCCGATTGTTTGGTTGAATCCGCACCTATCTTCACTTCCCCAGCCTACTGGATGTGGACATATAGTTAGGCTTCCTACCCTGCGGCACCCTGTTTATGAGACCCCTCTCATGGTTCCGTTCCGTTTGATCCCATAGGGTAGTACCGCATGTAGTCCTTGCCCCGGATGAGTCCCAAGTTCTCTACCTCAACCTGGAGATATGGTCCTGATTCTCCCCTTGCCATCACCGGAATCATTAGGACCATTCTCACCAGGGCCGAATGTGAGTCTGTGCACGCACCTGTCACGGGAAAGACCCGAGTCATTCCCTTCAAGGTGCACGCATCTAGCGACCCTGGGTGTTGTGCTAGGTGGAACAGGTGGGTACTGTTTATCCAATCTGGGACTTCGCCTCGGTGTATTTGGTCGAGGTTCAACCATCCATCCCCCGTAAGCATGGCAGAGATCCCTTTGGACCTCCGTTCTTTCAGAATCAAATTCTCGATCGATTAGGTGATTAATGGTGGCAGCATGGCCCTCCAGGACTAGAATCCCTTTGGCTAAGCTCCCTGCTGCCCCATCACCTTCCCGCACAGCTCCTTTGTGTCTGCCTGCCCCTGCAGCAGCTTTCTGACTGTGTCTCTAAGAATGTCCGCCCGTACAGATTATCCATTTCCCCATGTCTGTCTTCTCCTCCTGACCCCGTTGGCCATGTATCGGGGAGAGGATGTCATCCCGGTATTCAGATGTTTGGACTCGGTAGTGTCCTTCCACGGCCATGCTGGGTTTGAACTTTACTCGCCCCCTGTTGAGATGCGTCGCTTCTGTTTTTTTTTTCATGGGGGTTGCTCTGCAAAGTATTAGGATCACAAGTCTTCCGCATAGTTCCTTCATTCTGTTAATTCGATATAGGCCCCCGAATGGGGTGTGTTAGATTCGTTTCAGTTGGGACCAGTGTTTCCATCGTCCCACACCATTCATATCTACACATGCACACGTATCACCACTGATCAATAGCTGTTTCATGGTCGGGGCCCCAGTCCACCAGCTCCTGGGATGGTTTCCCCCCTTTGATCAGATCTTGTATAGGCTGGGCCATTTCTGCATATTCTGGGATAAAGTTCTGGCAATAATTAAATAGCCCTAGTACCTGCTTGACCCCCTCCCCTCTCTGGCGTGGTCCCTTCCTTCTAGCTTTCCTCTTGGTCCTAGTGCCCCTCCCATCTGTCTTCGGGCATTTGTCTCTTCCCTTGTGTTATTATGTATCCTAGGTAGATTACTTCGTCCTTCCCTACCTGTACCTTTCTAGGGTTTACCATTAGTCCCGCATTCTGTAGGGCTCCCAGTACCGTAGTCAATTAAATATTGTAGAGGGACCTGTCACTATCGGATGTTCTTGCGGAGCAGAGTTATCTTATTCAATTCGGACTACACCAATTTACACCAACCAGAATTTCACCGTGGCCACAATGGAAGTCTGGTTTTAGTAGATTAATTAACCTCATAACTCCAATTTAATCCAGATCAATTTCTTTTAAACTAACTTGGAAAACAAAGCAAGAAGCCACATTAACAAAGAAACAATTTTCTTCCAAGCACATTGGCAACTGTAACTTCAAGGCTGAAGCTTATCTTTTGTAAAACAGTGAACAGATAAAACAAAACAAAATAGCACATTCTTGCAGAAAACAGTAAATTACGTCGTATTTCTTATTGTCCTTTCTTCAGATATCTTTCCAAAATACTGTAAAAACATTGAATATAACTGGAGAAAAATTAGTTTTTCACATTTAAACAAATCAAATCAAACTGCTTTGGAAGATTTCACCATAGCAACCGTGACTCCAAGGTTAAATCTTAGACTGAAACTTAATCTTTTGTTAAACAAACTTTAAGAACATAAGAAATAGGAGCAGGAGTAGGCCAATCGGCCCCTCGAGCCTGCTCCGCCATTCAATAAGATCATGGCTGATCTGATCCTAACCTCAAATCTACTTCCGCTCTCCATCCCACCCGAACCCATGTGATCTCCCGGGAGAGGCGAAAAAACATAAAAAACCCAATGGCCAATTTGGGAGAAAAAATCTGGGAAATTCCTCTCCGACCCATCTAGGCGATCGAAACTCGTCCAGGAGATCACTCTGTCCCTGTATTTCCTGCAGTACTTACCTTCTGTAAAAGGTGATCTCCACCCCAGCCAGGAACAGGCCCAATTTACTCTTGAAGGACTCCTAGCTGGCAGCCTGTTCCCGAGGTCTCCACTAATCCCTGTGAATAGAACCATCTCCTGAAATCTAACACAGAATTAGAACACAAGAAGTAGGAGCAGGACCAGGCTACACGGCCCCTGGGCCCGCTCCACTACCCACAGGGCCATGACCGTTCCGAACCTAGACTCATGTCCAATTTCCTGCCCACTCCACGTAACCCCTAATTCCCTTCTAGGAAACTCTCTATTTCTGCTTTAAATTTATTTAATGACGTAGCTTCCACAGCTCTCTGGGGCAGCAAATTCCACAGACCTACCACCCTCTGAGTGAAGAAGTTTCTCCTCATCTCAGTTTTGAAAGAGCAGCCCCTTATTCTAAGATTATGCCCCCTAGTTCTAGTTTCACCCATCATTGGGAACATCCTCACTGCATCCACCCGATCAAGCCCCTTCACAATCTTATATGTTTCAATAAGATCGCCTCTCATTCTTCTGAACTCCAATGAGAAGAGTCCCAATCTACTCAACCTCTCCTCATATGTCCCCCCCCCTCATCCCCGGGATTAACCGAGTGAAGCTTCTTTGTACTGCCTCGAAAGCAAGTATGTCTTTTCTTAAGTATGGACACCAAAACTGTATGCAGTATTTCTGTTGGTCTTCTCAGTTTTTACTCACCAGCTTAACTTAAATTAGTTCAAAGTATTTTTTATCAATTCTGGGGGCACAATCTTATTCGCACATTCTTAAAACTTCCAAAATCCAAGACGACAAAAGGGTTAAATGTTTTTTTAACACAGAGAAGTGAGTGGAGCTAAAACAAACATGATAGAATCTTTCTTTTAAAGACAGACTTTCAGACAAAAGAAATACTGTAATTCTTAAACATTCATAGTCAGGAAAAGTTTCACACTTTAACACACACTCTCATACAAACTGAAATTCCAGCATATTTTTAAGGTTCCTTTCACTCAGCAAATCTTGTGTTTTATTTGTCTGGGCACAGATGATAACTTCCATGTTGGTAAAGCTTTAAGTTTCTCTTTTTTTCTTTTTAAATCGGTGACTCAGCAGCTTTTCCTGACTTTCCAAATCCCTTTTCCCTCCTTTGCTGAGTTTTCAGATTGGTTCGCCTGCAAATTCGATCTTTTTCCTTCTTTATCTCTCCCTTCTGTTTCAATTCCTTACATTGTTTCTGGTAACAAGCTAAGATTACCATTCCCCCTTTATCTTTGGTTTGTCGATTAACGCTCCCAATTGTTCGAGAATGTCGATTTCTAATATTGTACCTGTGGTGTATGTACCTTTAAGAGGAACGATGTTTTTTTGAGGCCCCTGTGTACTGTAGTACCGGTAGTGACCACTCGGGTACATAAGGCTGTATAGCGTCTTGTATAGTTTAGTTCACCTCCAGACTTTGTTCAGTAAACACTTGTTAAATCAACTCCTGCTTTCCGGGTCTTCATTAACACACGGATACAACAGTGGCGACGAGTTAGAAACGAACTTACCTGCAATTCGGCAGCACCTCAAGGAGATCGATTCTTCAGACGAAGGTCATAAGAACAGAAGAAATAGGAGCAGGAGTAGGCCGATCGGCCCCTCGAGCCTACTCCGCCATTCAATAAGATCATGGCTGATCTGATCCTAACCGCCAATCTACTATCACAGAACCATGTCCTGAATGTAACAGAATTAGACACACGAACCAGGAGCAGGCTACACGAACCAGGATCAGGCTACACAGCCCCTGGGCCCGCTCCACTACCCACAGGGCCATGACCGATCCGAACCTAGACTCATGTCCAAATTCCTGCCCGCTCCTCGTAACCCTTAATTCCCTTTACTTCTAGGAAACTGTCTATTTCTGTTTTAAATTTATGTAATGATGCAGCTTCTACAGCTTTTTGGGGCAGCATATTCCATGGACCTACCACCCTCTGAGTGAAGTAGTTCCTCCTCATCTCAGTTTTGAAAGAGCAGCCCCTTATTCTAAGACTATGCCCCCTCGTTCTAGTTTCACCCATCATCGGGAACATCCCGCATCCACCCGATCCAACCCCTTCACAATCTTATATGTTTCAATAAGATCGCCTTTCAATCTTTCACCCAAAGTGCATCACTTCACACTTATCCTCATTTAATGTCATCTGCCTTGTGTCTGCTCATTTCACAGTCTGTCTCTGTCCTTCTGAAGTCTGCTACTACTACACTCACAAAACTTGGCAACATAGTAAATAGTATCATCCGTAAACTTTGAAATTGTTCACCTATACCCAAGTCCAGGTCAGTTATATATAACAAGAAAAGCAATGGTCCTAATCCCGACCCCTGGGGGAGCCCACTGCATACTTCCCTCCAGTCAGAAAAACATCCCTCAGCACTGCTCACTGCCTCCTCTCCCTTAGCCAATTATATACCCAAATTACCATCAGCCCTTTAATTCCCTCTGCTTCTATTGTCAGAGTAAGTCTCTTATGTGGTATTTTATCAAATGCCTTTTGAAAGTCCATATATACAATATCTGCTGCACTACCTTCATCAACCCTGTTACTTCATCAGAGAACTCAATCAGGTTAGTCAGACACGATTTACCTTTAACAAATCCATACTGGCTGCCCCTTATTAACCCATGCTTCTCCAAGTGAGAATTAATTTTGTCCTTGACAATGGTCTCTAGTCGTTCACCCACCACTGACATTAGACTGATTGGCCTGTAGTTACCAGGTTTATCCCTCTTCCCTTTTTTTAAACAGGGTGTAACATTTGCAATCCTCCAGTCCTCTGGCACCACTCCCATATATCTGAGGGAGATTGAAAAATTGTGGTCGGAGGTTCTGCTATCTCCACCCTAGCTTCCCTCTGCAATCTAGGATGCATCCACCTGGACTGGGTGACTTGTTAACTTTGAGTGATGACAACCTATTTAGCAGCTCCTTTCTATCCATTTTTATCCAATTTCTCTACTCCCCCCCTCCTCTACTGTGACATTAACTTCATCCTCTTCTTTTGTGAAGACAGATGCTAAGTACTCATTCAGTACCTCAGCCACGCCCTCTGCCTCCGTATGATGAGCTCCTATTTGGTCCCTAATCGGCCCCACCATTCCTTTAACTATCCTTTTACTATTCATACGTTTATAAAAGATTTTTGGGTTCCCTTTTACATTACCCACTAATTTTTTCTTGTATTCTCGTCCTTGTGCCAGCTGTGGCTCAGTGGGTAGCACACTTGCTCTCTGAGTCAGAAGGTTGTGGGTTCTAGTCCGCACTCCAGGGACTTGAGCACATAAAGCTAGGCTGACACTCCAGTGCAGTGCTGAGGGAGTGCGGCACTGTTTCTGATGAGACTTTAAATTGAGGCCCCGTCTGCTCTCTCAGGTGGATGTAAAAGATCCCATGGCACTCTTTTGAAGAAGAGTAGGGGAGTTATCCCCGGTGTCCTGGCCAATATTTATCCCTCAACCAACATAACAAAAACAGATTACCTGGTTATTATCACAATGCTGTTTGTGGGAGCTTGCTGAGCACAAATTGGCTGCCGTGTTTCCCACATTACAACGACGACTCCACTTCAAGAGTATTTAATTGGCTGTAAAGAGCTTTGAGATGTCTGGTGGTTGTGAAAGGCGCTATATAAATGCAAGTCTTTCTTTCATATTTCCTTTTTCAATTTCCCCCCACTCTCTGTATTCTCCTGTTTTTTGACTGCATTCTGTACCTGACATTTGTCGTAAACCTCCTTTTTCTGTTTTATTCTAACGTCTACATCCTTTGTCATCCAGGGAGCTTGAGCTTTGGACGTCCCATCTTTCCTCCTTATGGGAATATGCTTGGTTTGTACCTGGTGTCAAATTTTGTTTTATAACGCTCCCGTGAAGCACGTTGGGACATTTTACTACATTAAATACGTTCTATAAATACAAATCGTTGTTATTGTCTGAAACTAACAAATTCCACAGAGGAAAAATAACAGTATTTTTACTCCCAAATGTTAAATATTTTGTTCCACGAGATTTATCTGCTTTTATTGATGAATTTAAAAAGTCTCTATTAAAACCTGAGCCAGTGTGTTGTGAGACAAAGAGCCTTGTGTCCAATGTGGGGAATAAAGGGCCACAGCCTCCCCGGGCCCCGGGCCCTGAACAAGGGACTGGAGAAAGGATGCCCCGGAGCATGGTACATCGGCGAGACCATGCAGACACTGCGACAACAGATGAACGGACACCACGCAACAATCGCCAGGCAGGAGTGTTCCCTCCCAGTCAGGGAACACTTCAGCAGTCAAGGACATTCAACCTCCGATCTTCGGGTAAGCATTCTCCAAGGCGGCCTTCGAGACACACGACAACGCAAAATCGTCGAGCAGAAACTGATAGCCAAGTTCCACACACATGAGGACGGCCTCAACCACGATCTTGGGTTCATGTCACGCTACATGTAACCCCACCTGACGTAGGGTCACCCAGAGTCGAGTCGTCGTTGGCTTGTTCTCTCTACACAGATGCGGCCGGACCTGCTGTGATTTCCAGCAAAAAAAAATGTTTTTTTGTCTGTTTTTTGTTTTTCATACAGACCCCAGCATCTGCAACATTTGACCCCTTGTGACCCCACCTCATTGTTCTTTGATGTAATGTTTTCCTGACTAACCTGTTTGGACACCATTCACACCTTTGATCGCTGTGATTATCTCTCTGCCGAGGTGTGATAAATGGCAGTTAGAAAGATTACCTGTAATCATCTGGCATTATTCTCTGACTATATAAGCTGTGTCTTTATGCATCTCTCCTATTCTGCCCTTGCAGCGCGTTCCTATGCAGAGCTAGACAGGTAGCTAACAACTTGATATCTTCCCATAAAAATCACAAGGCTTGACTTTTCTTGTAAACTTTACTGAAAGATTGTTATTGTGAAACTGAAATACAATACAGAAATGGAAGCACACATTAGAATACAAGCACATAACTGATATGTATACACAAATTTAGGTACGCCTGAGCAACACAGTACATTTGGCATGTAACTTACCAAAACACGTGGACACACAGCTTACTGTGAATATACATTTAGCAAACTGAAAGGCATTCTCTTTAAATTAGCCCTGTACATAGTGCATCAAAATACAGCTACAAGTTAACCAGCTAGACAGAGAGCGAGCACTTCACGGCTAGCTGTGTAAGTTTGCTTACAGAGAAAAGTTACAAACTAAACATTTTCTGCAAAATATAGTGTACACGAATCATCTATAACATTCTCAAGTCCTTACAGACAAATAGTGTCCAAGGCTGGAGCGTGACAAGAATACAAAGGGATCTGGGGGTCCTGGTGCACGAAATTCAAAAAGTTAGTATGCAGGTGCAGCAAGTGATCAAGAAGGCCAATGGAATGTTGGCTTTTATTGCTGGGGGATGGAATATAAAAACAGGGAGGTATTGCTGCAGTTGTACAAGGTATTGGTGAGACCGCACCTGGAATACTGCATACAGTTTTGGTGTCCATACTTAAGAAAAGACATACTTGCGCTCGAGTCAGTACAAAGAAGGTTCACTCGGTTAATCCCGGGGATGAGGGGGTGGTCATGTGAGGAGACGTTGAGTAGATTGGGACTCTACTCATTGGAGTTCAGAAGAATGAGAGGCGATCTTATTGAAACATATAAGATTGTGAAGGGGCTTGATCGGGTGGATGCGGTGAGGATGTTCCCAATGATGGGTGAAACTAGAACTAGGGGGCATAATCTTAGAATAAGGGGCTGCTCTTTCAAAACTGAGATGAGGAGAAACTTCTTCACTCAGAGGGTGGTAGGTTTGTGGAATTTACTGCCCCAGAAAGCTGTGGAAGCTACATCATTAAATAAATTTAAAACAGAAATAGATAGTTTCCTAGAAGTAAAGGGAATTAAGGGTTACGGGGAGCGGGCAGGAAATTGGACATGAGTCTAGGTTCGGAATGGTCATGGCCCTGTGGGTAGTGGAGTGGGCCCAGGGGCCGTGTAGCCTGGTTCTGCTCCTACTGTGTTCTAATTCTGTGTTAGATTTCAGGAGATGGTTTTATTCCTGTTCCTGGCTGGGGTGGAGATCGCCTTTACAGAAGGTAAGTACTGTAGAAAATATAGGGACAGAGTGATCTCCTGGACGAATTTCGATCGCCTAGATGGATCGGAGAGGGATTTCCCAGATTTTTTTCTCCCAAATTGGCCATTGGGTTTTTTATCTGGTTTTTCGCCTCTCCCGGGAGATCACATGGGTTCGGGTGGATGGAGAGTGATAGAAGATTTGAGGTTAGGATCAGATCAGCCATGATCTTATTGAATGGTGGAGCAGGCTCGAGGGGCCGATTGGCCTACTCCTGCTCCTATTTCTTATGTTCTTATAGCTTCCCAGACCATGTGTGGCTGCAGGTCTGTGATACACAGTAGTTTACCGCACTTTACTGTGCTTTACGGTGCTTTACTGCACTTGCTAGGTACCAAATATCCACTAGGTGGCGGCACACAATGGAAATCGACCCAAATTACTCAAATCCCTGAATTAACTGGAAAACTAACATAAATTCCTAAAGGAAGGCAGCACATCTCCACTTCACCTGACGAAGGAGCAGCGCTCCGAAAGCTTGTGATTTCAAATAAAACTGTTGGACTACAACCTGGTGTTGTGTGACTTCTTACATTTGTCCACCCCAGTTCAACTCCGGCATCTCCACACCATTGAATACAAAAACAAGGAAGTTACACTAAACCTTTACAAATCACTAGTTAGGAACATAGGACAGGAGGAGGCCATTCAGCCCCTCGAGCCTGTTCCGCCATTCAACGAGATCATGGCTGGTCTGTGACCTAACTCCAAACACCCACCTTTGGCTCATATCCCTTAATACCTTTGGTTAACAAAAACCTATCAATCTCAGATTGAAAATTAACAATTGATCGAGCATCAATTGCTGTTTGCGGAAGAGAGTTCCAAACTTCTACCACCCTTTGTGTGTAGAAGTGTTTCCTAATTTCACTCCTGAAAGGTCTGGCTCTAATTTTTAGACTATGCCCCCAGTCCTAGAATCCCCAACCAGCGGAAATAGTTTCTCTCTATCTACCCTATCTG
Source organism: Somniosus microcephalus (assembly GCF_052327205.1). Lineage (NCBI taxonomy): Eukaryota > Metazoa > Chordata > Chondrichthyes > Squaliformes > Somniosidae > Somniosus > Somniosus microcephalus. The sequence continues at coordinate 10,593 of NW_028225335.1, read as the reverse complement.
TTCCCCTTAATATCCTGAAAACTTCGATCAGATGACCCCTTAACTTTCTAAATTCCAGGGATTACAACCCTAATTTGTGTAATCCCTCCTCGTAACTTAACCCTTGAAGTCCGGGTATCATTCTGGTAAACCTACGCTGCACTCCCTCCAAGGCCAATATATCCTTCCTAAGGTGTGGTGCCCAGAACTGCTCACAGTGCTCCAGGTGTGGTCTAACCAGGGTTTTGTACAGCTGCAGGGTTTTGGCCTCAGCTGGAGTCTTGTGTACAGTTCTGGGCACCACACTTTAGGAAGGATGTCAAGGCCTTGGAGAGGGTGCAGAGGAGGTCGACCAGGATGGTACCAGGGATGAGGGACTTCAGTTATGTGGAGAGATTGGAGAAGTTGGGATTGTTCCCCTTAGAGCAGAGAAGGTTAAGAGGAGACCTAATAGAGGTGTTCAAAATGATGAGGGGATTTGATCGAGCAAGTAGGGAGAAACTGTTCACTCTGGCAAGTGGGTCGGTAACCAAAGGTCACAGATTTAAAATAGTTACTAAAAGAACTAGAGGGGAAATGAGGAGAATTGTTTTCATAGAGGGTTGTTCAGATCTGGAACGCACCATCTGAAAGGATGCTGGAATCAGGTTCCACAGGAACTTTCAAACAGTAATTGGACGAGTCCTTGAAGAGGACTAGTTTGCAGAGTTCTGGGGATAAAGCTGGGGTGTGGGACTAAATTGGACAGCTCTTTCAAAGACACGATGGGCCGAATCACCTCCTTCTGTGCTGTTAGATTCTATGATCAGTGTGAAGTCGCTGGTGTGTCAGCAGGTTGGATGACCGAGTGAATCCCTTCCCACACACGGAGCAGGTGAACGGCCTCTCCCCAGTGTGTAGGTGTTGGTGACTCTTGAGCTCCCGGGAGCTTTTAAAACTCTTCCCACAGTCAGAACATTTAAAGGGCCTCTCGTCAGTGTGAACTCGCTGGTGTACCAGCAGGTTCGAGGACAGAGCGAATCCCTTCCCACACACGGAGCAGGTGAACAGCCTCTCCCCAGTGTGTAGGTATTGGTGTCTCTTCAGATCCCCGGAGCTTTTAAAGCTCTTCCCACAGTCAGAACATTTAAAGGGCCTCTCGTCAGTGTGAACTCGCCGGTGTACCAGCAGGCTGGATAACTGAGTGAATCCCTTCCCACACACTGAGCAGGTGAACGGCCTCTCCCCAGTGTGAACTCACCGGTGTCTCTTCAGCTCCCTGGAGCTTTTAAAGCTCTTCCCACAGTCAGAACATTTAAAGGGCCTCTCATCAGTGTGAACTCGCTGATGTGTCAGCCGGTTGGATGACCGAGTGAATCCCTTCCCACACACTGAGCAGGTGAACGGCCTCTCCCCAGTGTGAACTCGCTGGTGTCTCTTCAGCTCCTTGGAGCTTTTAAAGCTCATCCCACAGTCAGAACATTTAAAGGGCCTCGCATCAGTGTGAACTTGCTGATGTGTCAGCAGGTGGGATGACCGAGTGAATCCCTTCCCACACACAGAGCAGGTGAACGGTCTCTCCCCAGTGTGAACTCGTTGATGTGCCAGCAGGTTGGATGACACAGTGAATCCCTTCCCACACATGGAGCAGGTGAACCGCCTCTCCCCAGTGTGAACTCGTTGATGTGCCAGCAGGTTGGATGACACAGTGAATCCCTTCCCACACACGAAGCAGGTGAACAGCCTCTCCCCAGTGTGAACTCGTTGATGTGCCAGCAGGTTGGATGACACAGTGAATCCCTTCCCACACACGGAGCAGGTGAACGGCCTCTCCCCAGTGTGTAGGTGTTGGTGTTTCTTGAGCGCCCCGAAGCTTTTAAAACTATTCCCACACTCAGAACATTGCATGAGTCTCTCCCCAGTGTGAAGTCGCTGGTGTCCCTTCAGCTCCCCGGAGCTTTTAAAGCTCTTCCCACAGTCAGAACATTTAAAGGGTCTCTCATCAGTGTGAACAAGTTGGTGTTGCTTTAGTTCCCCGGGGCTTTTAAAGATCTTCCCACAGTTAGGACACTGAAATGGTCTCTCATCAGTGTGAACAAGCTGGTGTCCCTTCAGATACCGAGCGCTTTTAAAGCTCTTCCCACAGTCAGAACATTGAAAGGGTCTCTCATCAGTGTGGACAAGTTGGTGTAGCTTTAGTTCCCAGGGGCTTTTAAGGCTTTTCCCACAGTCAGGACACTGAAATGGTCTCCCATCAGTGTGAACTCCCTGGTGTGTTGGCAGGTGGGATGAACAAACAAATCCCTTTCCACACACGGAGCAGGTGAACAGACTGTCCCTGGTGTGACTGCGCCGTTGAACTTCCAATGCAGACGGGGAACTGAAGCCCTTCCCGCTGTCCCCACCTTTACCCGGTTTCTCCCTGGTGTGACGGTGCACGTGTCTCACCAGGTCAGGCGATCGGCTGAATCCGCGTCCACACATTGAACACGTGTGCGGTTTGTCTGCGTTGCGATCCCTGCTCTCTCCTTCCATGTGCAAAGGCCGATGATATTCAGGTCCTGATGAATCCAGCGACTCTGTCAGATCTTGACGTGATGTTTGGTCTGAGCTTCCCGTCTGTAACTGCTCCACTTCTATAACCCTGTAAATTGAGATCAGAAAAGGATCAGAGGCAAACTGTTGTTTAATTTTCCCCTTTCTGAACCTAGGGGCAGTGAAGCTGATTTTCAGGCCCCAGCTGTTGCACAGGTTGTTGAAAGGATCAGCAGTAATGGTGGCTGTAATACCCACAAGGCCCCGGCTCTGCAGAAAGTGCTCTGTTGACTCTGAGTCCCGCACATGTGCTCATGGCCCCCGCGCTCTCCCTCCTGCTCGACAATCGCCCGTCCCGATCGGTCCGCAACACGCATGCTCAGCACACAAAACCCTGCGGTTGGAACATCGGGCGTGCATGCGGAGCCGCAACATCTGGTACGCGTGAGCGGCTCAGGTGGGGGCGAGTCGGTGTTTCGCCTCAGCCGCCAGGGAGGTGCGCATGTGCAGGACGACCCAACATTCTTCCCGTCAGCAATCACTCCCTCGTTTCTTTACTAAAAACAGAAAATGCTGGAAATACTCAGCAGGTCAGGCAGCATCTGTGGAGCGAGAAACAGAGTTAACGTTTCAGGTCGATGACAATTTGTCAGAACTGCTTGCTCTTTAGTGTCAGCCAGTGGCTCAGTGGGCAGCACTCTCGTCTCTGAGTCAGAAAGTTGTGGGTTCATAGTCCCACTCCAGAGACTTGAGCACAAAAATCCAGGCTGACACTCCAGTGCAGTGCTGAGGGAGTGTGGCACTGTCAGAGGTGCCGTCTTTCGGATGAGATGTTAAATTGAGGCCCTGTTTGCTCTCTCAGGTGGATGTAAAAGATCCCATGGCATTATTTCAGGAAAGAAAGACTTGCATTTATATAGTGCCACCAGATATCCTAAAGTGCTTTACAGCCAATGAAGTACTACAATGAAGTAGTCACTGTTGTAATGTGGGAAAGAGCAGGGGAATTATCCCCAGTGTCCGAGCCAATGTTTATCCCTCAATCAACATAAAAAATGATAGATTATCTGGTCATTATCACATTGCTGTTTGTGGGTGCTTGCTGTGCGCTAACTGACTGCCACATTTCCTACATTACAACAGTGACTACACTTCAAAAGTACTTCATTGGCTGTAAAGTACTTTGGGACGTCCGGTGGTGGTGAAAGGCGCTATATAAATGCAAGTCTTTCTTTCTTCACTGGTCTCACCAGCGACCTCTTCTGGCGGTTGGTTGATTGACAGCCGAGAGTCCGCGCATGCGCACAGGGAGCGGCGGTTTGGGCCGAGTCCGGCACAGCGACCCCTCCCGGTCACAAAGGGTAATGACCGCGCATGCCCAGAGGAGACCAACCCCCCTCCCCCACTCGGAGCTGCGCCTGCGCACTCTGATCCTGCCGGACGGAGTCGGCGCAGGGCCATTCCGGGGAAAGGCCTTGGTGTTGGGTCCAGAGTCGCGATCAGTGACGCGAAGTGAGTTTTCTCTGCTCCGATAAATAGAAAAACCTCAGAGTCCGCGAGGCCCCGGACCGAGCGGCGGCACTTGGATGGTGCACGTGATCTCCTTGGGGACACGTCACCCGGGCCCGCGGCCTGATTGACGGGAGCTTCCCACCAATAGGGAGCGAGCGGGGCGGGGCTGGAGGAGCGAGCCGGCGGCGGGTCCTCCAATCGGGGAGCCTGAGGGGCGGGACTAGCGGCACCCAGTGGGCAGGGCTGGAGCAGTGAGCGGGCGGCGGGTCCTCCAACCAATCGGAGAGCCCGAGGGGCGGGACCAGCGCCGGCTGATTGTCTGATCCTCAGGGCAGCGAGTTTCTCCAGTCCCTTGTTCAGGGTCCGGGGCCAGGGGAGGCTGTAGGCCTTTATTCCCCGCATTGGACACAAGGCTCTTTATCTCAGGCATAGGGTGACGTCGCACTGGAACTTTCCGCTCTCCTTTACAAAGATGGCTCTTTGTCTCAGGCATAGGGTGACGTCGCACTGAAAGTTTCCGTCCTCCTTTACAAAGATGGCTGCCGTTAACCTGGGCTTGTAAGGGGAAGAAATCCCCACAACTGCAAACACGGGATCTTCAGCTTATTATTGGGGGCTTGCCTCCTGCACGAGTTGTTTATGAAGCCTCCCCACCCACCTACCGGTCTATTACTCCCTCCGTCGCGAGTTTTACCCGCTGCACCATCGCCCTCCCGGCTTCAGCTCCTCTCCATCTCCAGTAACGCACTGCGCATGCTCAATATACCGGCCCCTCCCGCGCCTGCGCGCTGGGCTCTTGTAGTCTGGGTGCGGCACGTGGTCCACCGCGGGGAATGCTGGGTAAAAGACCAGATTAGTGAATGGAACATGATTTACTGTGATCAGATTGAGGACTGAACCATGTTCATTCTGGTAGTCATGGTTTGTTTCTGCTGATCTTAATAACCCCTGTATCTGCGCTGGAGATTAATATTCTGTTTAAATAGTGAATAAATAAAGCTCGAGGAACAGCACCTCATCTTTCGATTAGGCGCTTTACAGCCTTCTGGACTCAACATTGAGTTCAACAATTTCAGACTTTAACCCTTACTCCCATTTTTCATGCTGTATGATTTTGCCATCCCCATTTGCAACATTTTCCAAGACTCGGTTTCACAACCACATCTCTTTCCTCAGCACCTGTCTCCGGTTCCAACTTATTCCACGTGGATTCCAACTGAACTTCCACCCTTCCTGTTTCAGATCCACCCAGGATAACTTTCCTGCCTCTTACCTTAGTAATATCTGTTACATCTCCAGCTTTTTCCAGTTCTGATGAAGGGTCCCAGACCTGAAACGTTAACTCTGTTTCTCTCTCCACGGATGCTGCCTGGCCTGCTGAGTATTTCCAGCATTTTCTGTTGTTATTTCAGTGAATAAATAAGCTTTGTTTCAAACACACAGTGTGTCAAATATTTGATTTCTCCATGATAAGAGAAGACGAATTGATGTTCTGTTCCAGACTGTTTAATTTTCGGGCCTTTTCTTACTCTAGATTATTTCCGTTCTCATCTCGTTCGCCTTCTACCACATCAAACCCCAAGCTTGCTCCGTTTACATAGAAACATAGAAGATAGGAGCAGGAGTTGGCCATTCGGCCCCTCGATCCTGCTCCGCCATTCAATGAGATCATGGCTGATCATCCAAATTCAGTACCCGGTCCCTGCCTTCTCCCCATATCCCTTGATCCCTTTTGCTCCAAGAAATATATCTAACTCCTTCTTGAATATATTTAAAGACTTGGCCTCAACCGCCTTCTGTGGTAGAGAATTCCACAGGTTCACCACTCTCTGGGTGAAGAAATTCTTCCTCATCTCTGTCCTAAATGGCTTACCCCTTATCCTTAGACTGTGACCCCTGGTTCTGGACTCTCCGACCATCAGGAACATTCTACCTGCATCTAATTTGTCCAGACCTGTCAGAATTTTATAAGTTTCGATGAGATCCCCGCTCATTCTTCTGAACTCCAGCGAGTATAAGCCCAATCGACCCAATCTCTCCTCATACGTCATTCCTGCCATCCCAGGGATCAGCCTTGTGAATCTTCGCTGAACTCCTTCCATGGTAAGAACATCCTTCCTCAGATAAGGCGACCAAAACTGCACACAGTACTCAAGGTGTGGTCTCACCAAGGCCCTGTACAACTGCAGCAGGACATCCTTGCTCCTGTACTCAAACCCTTTTGCTATGAAGGCCAACATACCATTTGCCTTCTTCACCGCCTGCTACACCTGCATGCTTTACCTTCAGCGACTGGTGCACAAGGACACCCAGGTCTCGTTGCACTTCCCCTTCTCCCAATCTATTGCCATTCAGATAACAGTCTGCCTTTCTGTTTTTGACACCAAAGTGGATAACCTCGCATTTATCCACGTTATATTGCATCTGCCACGCTTCTGCCCAATCACCCAACCTCTGGGATCTCAGAAAACACCATGAATATACAACTGGTGGATTTGACTGCTGTTTTACAATCATAATTCTCCATTTGTGTGTGTGCCCGTGCATTATAACTATCAATCAGCAGCCTTTCCTTTCCCCACTGTGGAAATGTAAAAGCGATTGTTAATTCAGTACCAGTTTGAGTCTTTGTAAAATTCAGTACTTTGCTGTTTCACTAACGCTGCCACTAGTGTAATAAACACACAACAGCAACAGAGGGGCAAGGAGAATGTATGAGAAATGATTAGTGGTAACATAATAGGGAACACTAATGCCTTTTATAAACATATAAAGCGTGACAGAATAGCCCAAGGAAAGGTGGGGCCGATTACTGACCAAAAAGGCAATCTTGTGGAAGCAGAGGACATGGCTGAGGTACTAAATTAACACTTTGCCTCTGTATTCACTAAAGGAGAGGATGCTGCCAATCGTACAGTAGAGGAGGAGGTGGTAGAGAAATTGGACAGGATATAAATCGATTAGGACGATGTACTAAATTGGTTGGCAGGGCTCAAAGTAGAAATGTCACCCGCTCTGCCACAATCTTCCAATCCTTAGATATGGGAAAGGTGCCAGAGGACGGGAGGGCTGCAAACGTTACTTCCCTGTTCAAAAAAGGAGAGCGCGATGAACCAAATAACTACAGGCGACTCAGCTTAACATCGGTGTTATTTCCGAAACACAATTAACCGTCACTTGGAAGAACATGGGTTTATTAGCGACAGACAAAATGGATTTTATTTAAAGGCAAATCAAACCTGGCTGACTTGAATGAGCCAATGGATGAAATAGGAGAGGGTTGATGAAGGTAGTGCAGTTGATGTTCTGTTTCTGGACTTTCAGAAGGCCTTTGATAAAGTACCTCATAATAGACTGGTGAACAAAATTGGAGCCAATGATATTAAAGGAGCAGTGGCAGCGTGGATACTAAATTGGTGAAGGGACAGAAAACAGACAGTAGTTGTGAACCGATATTGTTCACACTGGAGGGAAGTTTACAGTGTCCCCAGGGGGCGGGATTAGGACCACTGCTCTTTGATTTATTTCAGTGACATGGACTTAGGTATACAGGGCATAGTTTAAAAGTTTGTCGATGACACAAATCTCGGAAAAGTCGTAAACCGTGAGGAGGACAGCAGAAGACTTCAGGAGGAAATAGAGACACTGGTGAAATGGGCAGACACATGGCCGGTGAAATTTAATGCAGAGAAGTGTGAAATGCTGCATTTTGGAAGGAAGAATGAGGCGATGCAATTTAAACCAACTGGTACAATTTAAAGGGGTTGCAGGAACAGTAAAACTTGGGGGTATAGATACAGAAATCTTTGACGGTGGTAGGACAGGACGATAAGGCTTTTAAAAACGTATATGGGAGCATTGGCTTTATAAATAGAGGCACAGGAACATCGGAACAGGAGTAGGCCACTCATTTGTTCCAGCTTGTTCCTCCATTCAATTCGATCATGGCTGAGCTGTATCTTAACTCCATCTCCCCGCCTTGGTTCCATAACCCTAAATACCATTGCCTAACACAAATCTATCAATGGCAGTTTGTCATTTTCAATTGACCGAACCTCAACAGCTTCTTGAGGGCGAGTGTTCTAGATTTCCACTACACTGTGTCTGAAGAAATGCTTTGTAACATCACCCCTGAACGGCCTCGCTCTGCGGTTAAGGTTACGTGGACCCCTCGTTCTCTCTGCCCATCCACAGTTCCTAACTTCTAACATCACCCCTGAACGGCCTCGCTCTGCGGTTAAGGTTACGTGGACCCCTCGTTCTCTCTGCCCATCCACAGTTCCTAACATCACCCTTGAACGGCCTCGCTCTGTGGTTAAGGTTACGTGGACCCCTCGTTCTCTCTGCCCATCCACAGTTCCTAACTTCTAACATCACCCCTGAACGGCCTCGCTCTGTGGTTAAGGTTACGTGGACCCCTCGTTCTCTCTGCCCATCCACAGTTCCTAACTTCTAACATCACCCCTGAACGGCCTCGCTCTGCGGTTAAGGTTACGTGGACCCCTCGTTCTCTCTGCCCATCCACAGTTCCTAACTTCTAACATCACCCCTGAACGGCCTCGCTCTGCGGTTAAGGTTACGTGGACCCCTCGTTCTCTCTGCCCATCCACAGTTCCTAACTTCTAACATCACCCCTGAACGGCCTCGCTCTGCGGTTAAGGTTACGTGGACCCCTCGTTCTCTCTGCCCATCCACAGTTCCTAACTTCTAACATCACCCCTGAACGGCCTCGCTCTGCGGTTAAGGTTACGTGGACCCCTCGTTCTCTCTGCCCATCCACAGTTCCTAACTTCTAACCATTTAGAACATTCTCTGATCGATCCTTTTTAGGTCCAACGTGAATGAGCTCATTTCTTTCTGAAGTGAGGGGAGTGCGACAAACTCGCTCAATCCACTCCAGGAGGGTGGGTTCTCCGGCGTTCTGAATGTTATTTAATATTGGTGTCGCGAGTCTAACGCCCTCGAACGTCTATGTGGACACGGTGTCAAGATGTAATGAGAGTGGGAGGAGGCTCCCGTGGAGTATAAACACAGCATAGACCACTAGAGCCGAATGGACTGTTTCTCTGCTGCAGTTTCGATGTAAATCTAATCTGCCCCGAACTGTCACAAACTCCAATCTCTGTGACTGTGACCATGGTGTGTAACCCTTCCTTGTCCATCATTCACCTTCCCACAGCATTCGATATAGTCTCATCTGGCATTCTTTTCCATGTCATGGCCTCCACTGTCCATCCCATAAAACTGATCCTCATGTGCTTCCTGTCCTAGCTCCCTGATCGCAGATCGCAAATCTCCAGCAATGGGTTAACTTTTGTCTTTCTATCAACACCTATATTGTAGGCCAATATTGAACCGATGATGCTGCTTCTGGTGCATAGTAACCGATTACTGTAGCGCCGGAGGCAGATTGGATTGTTTCAATATCTGCTTCTTGGGATTTGCTGGTGGATTGAAATCTCGGTGCCGAGATCGCCTCATCAGGCACCTCCATTGACGAGGCGAGGCTGCATCATAGACCCATAATATGATACAGCACAGGAGGTCATTCAGCCCATCAGGCACCTCCATTGACTGGGTGAGGCTGCATCATAGACCCATAATATGATACAGCACAGGAGGTCATTCAGCCCATCAGGCACCTCCATTGACTGGGCGAGGCTGCATCATAGACCCATAATATGATACCGCACAGGAGGTCATTCAGCCCATCAGGCACCTCCATTGACGAGGCGAGGCTGCATCATAGACCCATAATATGATACAGCACAGAAGGAGGTCATTCAGCCCATCAGGCACCTCCATTGACTGGGCGAGGCTGCATCATAGACCCATAATATGATACAGCACAGGAGGTCATTCAGCCTATCAGGCACCTCCATTGACGAGGCGAGGCTGCATCATAGACCCATAATATGACACAGCACAGAAGGTCATTCAGCCCATCAGGCACCTCCATTGACTGGGCGAGGCTACATCATAGACCCATAATATGATACAGCACAGGAGGTCATTCAGCCCATCAGGCACCTCCATTGACTGGGCGAGGCTACATCATAGACCCATAATATGATACAGCACAGGAGGTCATTCAGCCCATCACACCGGTGCTGACTCTTTGGAAGAGCGATCCCATTATTACCACTGCCCCCCTCTTTCCCCATAGCCCTGTAAAAGTTTTCCCTTCAAGTATTTATCCAAATCCCTTTTCAATGTTACAACAGAATCTGCTTCCTCCACCCTTTCGGGCAATGCATTCCAGATCTCACGAACTCGCTGTGTAACACAATGTTACCTCACCACCCTTTCGGACAATGCATTCCAGATCACACTAACTCTCTGTGTAACACAATGTTACCTCACCACCCTTTCGGACAATGCATTCCAGATCACACTAACTCGCTGTGTAACACAATGTAACCTCACCACCCTCTCGGACAATGCATTCCAGATCACACTAACTCGCTGTGTAACACAATGTTACCTCACCACCCTTTCGGGCAATGCATTCCAGATCTCACTAACTCGCTGTGTAACACAATGTTACCTCACCACCCTTTCGGACAATGCATTCCAGATCTCACTAAC